>NC_071468.1:88973796-89573796 GCF_028500815.1 Rissa tridactyla
ATCAAACCAAGTCTTAACTCTGTCTTTAACTTACAAATATATGGAATTTGGAGACATAGGGACCAAGGAGAAATATAGATGTTAAGCTCTAAGCTATCTTGTGTAAGAAAAAAATGATCAGTAAATAATTTTTCATTAAGGGAGCCCACATGACCCGCTTTGGTAGTACGTGACAATTTACATAAGAGAAACAGCATTTGATAGCATAATTCTGATGATATTCAGTATGTTATGGATCATATGCATCCACTGAACTGCAACTTGCAAGTGAGGGATGGATTTTGGGGGCCACCTCAGATGCCACAGTGAATGTTTAATGTGCACCTTTAGATATCTGTCTGATACTGTACAAGCGGGAAGCATTATTTAATCTATTAACTCACATTTCTTCATAAGACTTCTTCCCATGTAAATGTTTCTTCCCAGAATGGTAACATGTGCAGATGTGTATTTGCTTCTGCATGACTGGAAGAAAAATGATTGTATCATCTTCCATCTGCTTCCTCCCTGCATTTCTGCAAAAATAAGTATTTTGAGAGTAATCCCGTGTTACTGCTGAAGATGGAGTAGAACGATCAGGGTCACTCATTTACAGGCACCCATTAGTGTGTTGGGTCACACCGTGCTTTTGTGGGTGTTCTGCACTTGCTATCATCCCAACATGTAATGGGTTGATAGCCTTTAAAAAAAGCTTATGTGTATTAGGTTAGTGACAGGGAAAATAGCTTTCAGACAGGTAGTTGAAAGAAATAGATTATTATTATAGAATAAGAGTAATTAACCTTTTGGTTGCTTTTTTAAACTATGTAATCTCATATCATGAGTATGTTGCATGATCTCTTTCAAAAAACTCACGGTCATAGGACGTACACAGACATTTCAGATGCTCTGTTTTATGCTGTGTAATAATAATTGTTGCCATGCTAAGGAAGCTCAAGCTGAACTTGTTTATCCTCAAGAAGGCACTACAGAAAGAAAAAAATACTTCTACTTTGTTTTTCTTTATTATGGACTTGATTATATGGTGTAGACATTGCACAGGAGTAGAATACTTTGACATATTTTTCCCACATCCACATATTTTTTCTGCAAAACCTATTAAATACCTTTTCTTTACTCCAGAAGTTACATCTCTGGCTGGCTTGAGGTGACAGGATGGTTCACCTATGCAAGCAAAATTCTTTGATTTCTTCTGTGTTTTAAGATGCTGCTTTTTGGCATGCAGGGTGGCCTTAGGAGACTGGAGAATCCAACTCTATGTGAATGAGTAACCATAAAGAAAAGTAAGTTGTATTAAGTGTCATTCTTAAATTGCTCCAATTTGACCAATCTCAGTAGGTGCTATGCCGTTCTGCCTATAATGCACTCAAATAATGACTAGTCAAGTAGACCAAGTAAATCTAACTATGGATGTGAACATTTTAATACTGACCAGGACAACAAAGAGCAGAAGTCAGATTGTTGGGTAGTGAAAAGGAATATTAACTAATTTTAAAAGGCAGATGGATCTCTGATCAATAAATCATGAACACTGGACTTAAACTTCCTGAAGTAACCGGGATGTATTTTTTTAGGCAATATATCCTGAACATACTTATTAAAACAATCCAATTCTCTAAAGTCACCGGAATACATACGGCTTAATAATTTGAATGATTAGTCATAGAATTTACCAGTAATTATAAGGTACAGAAAGTTTTTTGCTTCAAACACCAAAATAAGAGAATCTGGAATTAGCATAAATTTTTCTTTCATGATTCCTCCCAGTCCTTCCAAAAAGGTGTGGCCTGGATCTGGTTTCAGAAGTACCGTGCATCTTCAATGGTGATTGAATCCAATAAGAATTCCAGCAGCTCATCTCTGAAAAACCAATTTACCAAGACCATTAAAATATATATAAAGCTTTTTTGTTGTATTAATATTCAGAAATTCAAGGAATAAGTGAGATACATCCAAAAAGGCAGATATTATAAATAGAAATAGAATTTAGAAAGAACACAAAAAATATGCTTTTTAACAATTTGGTACATCCTACTTTCTCAGTACACCCAAGTTGGTATCTGAGCCAGCTAATTTGAAGCGCACGTGTATTCTGCAAAGTCTATATGCTACAGTCGTATCCAAGAATTCTAGTGTGTATGTGTCATTGGTTTCTAAACAGGCTGAAATAAAATCAGAGAAAAACTGCATACATAAGTGTACTGCCTCTATAATCTAAGATAACATGTTAAACATATATTTCTTGCTTCCCTCTGTACCAGAAATTGGGAGACCATTTGGTACACATCTGAGGTTCCCTGAGGAAGGCCTAAATAACACTGTGGAAAAGATAGATAGCATTGGCCGTAGCAGGGGATTATAAACAGTTCTGAGGAGTGTGCAGCCACTTCCTTTTCTCACCTAGTCCCCACTTAAAAGAGCTATAATTTTATACATTGCTCTTTTGAGATCACTGATATAATCCCCAGGATCTTGAATATTTGAAGAGACTATGAGGAGGAGCCATCTAAAACTTCTAACCACCTGTTTGAAATGTTAAAATAGAGTTAGAACACTTCTGGGACGTTAATTTAGTCTTCAATTAACCTTTTTTTTCCAGTCATTGTTAATAAATATTTGAAGATAAGTTTACCAGTGAGACCGTTTGGACTGAAAAGTTTGAACTTGCTTCAAAGGCAATTTTTTAGAAAGCTAAATTCATGATGATAAAAAGCAACCATAGCCACTAGCACAGGCTGCAATAATATGTCCAGTGTAGGTCAGCCGAAAGCATTGCCAGTTTTTCAATGTAAAATACAATGTCGATACTATCCCTTTCGCTCTAGGGATTTCAGAAAGCTCCTGTTTCTGCAATGAAAGCAAGAGTGGCTGTTATTTCTTTATGATGACTTCTGGAAAAAACATTACTTTTATAAATATACCATTTTATTGAGCTCAAGTATTCCACTTCTGTGGCAAAATTGATAAACATTCCTCCAGTTTTTCCCAAGTATAAATCCAATTTGGGGTGATTTTGAAGTTAATACGTGAAATCTTTGCTTCATTTAAATATTAATAGTGGTGGCAACTTTTGTAGTATCAGAGCCATGAAAAGGGGTTTTGTTAGTCTTTGAGGGTTTACTCTTTGTGTGGAGCTTTGAACATTGTCACGTATATAAACCATATCAGTAAAGTTGTAGAAAAATGAATTTAGTTTGTAGTAATAAAATGTGAGTTTCCCTTAAACTCTGGCTAATATTTTCAAACCAGTTAATTACTTGAGTACTTCAGAAAAGTATTCTCTCAGTTTTGTTTTCTTTCTTACCTTTAAACACGTAATACTGAATTTCATCAGTAGGAAGTTTTGTTTAAAAATTTGTGATATACTTCTGCCCTAATTTTCCATGGTCATTTGTCGAAGAATGGGTTTTTTTTCCCTGTGAACTCCTCCTTTCCTGGTCCAGAGTAACCAGAATCGTCCATCACATGTGAAATCAGAGAGCAACCAAGCAGTTGCAACCTGGTTTTGTCATGTTGATGTGATAGGTCAGAACATCGCATACCAAGGGAGATGCAAAATGCTCTGTTTTGAGTGGGAAGTGCTCCAGTTTTAGGCCAAATGTCAAAAGCCTAGGAGAATTTTTCTTAAAGGCAACTATGTAAAGCCTGTGGAGCCCTTCTGAACTTTTATTAATTTATGTTTTCTTCTGAAAGATAATAATCTACTGTGTTTTGCTGGTGCCAACTGCTGCAGATTAAACGTTTATCTATTAACTTGGGTTGCTGTTGCACTTGCAGAGCTGATTGGAAAAGCTTTTTATTAATACAGAATGGTAATCTTCTGGCATGACCCAAAAATGCCTGGTGCATTTATATTTAGAGAATCTCTAATCCTCTTGCAATAAGGCATGGTATGGAAACTACAATCCAGATTCTCACTAGTGTATGTAACTGCCATGGGAAGGGCAGAAAGAAGGAAGGATGCTGTCTGAGGAACAGCAGGTCACCATTCCCAGGAACTAAAGAGTTTGGCTGAACACGTACTTACATTCATTTTTATAATGTTTTCTGGTTTGGAGTATCTTCTGTGTGATCTGCACTGGTAGCATTAGCTATTTTTATTGCTGTTTCATTTCTGCTGGATAGCATTAAACTGGAAAATTAAATTGTACTAGCAAAGCTGCTCAAACAGAACCCACCCAGCTTCTGAGGGAAGTAACAATGCTCTCCATCTCATTAGGATGTGTAAGATGAATCTGATGTCTTTCCCTGGGCATAGTTCTTCTCTATGCTTATCTTTAAAAAAGTTTTGAAATCTTTACTAATAAATCTTGGATAATCTCCCTCGTGGATTACAGTAATTTCTGGCCTTTGGGATACACGCCTGGTTTCCTTCCAGGCAGGCCAAATGCTGCTGCCAAACTCTTCTTCCTCGCTTAGTTCTCACTTTCCCTTTAGATAATGTTCTCCTGGGCTGTGCATTGCTTTACTACACCAAAATAGTTTTGGTTCTTTCATGGTTCTACACAGCTTTATTGCTACCTCTATCTCATCTTGTTTCTGCTGTAGTTATACAGCTCTGCTACCTACCACATCATTGTTGTTTGGTTTTTTCCTCCTTTTTTTAAAGAGGAATTTTTTTTTTTCATCTTTAATGTGGAATGCCTTTCCCTGTTACATCTGTGACACAACTTTTTTTTTTTTTTTTTTTTACTTCCTTCAGATTGCTTTTCAAAACCTACCTTTTGGAAGTCCTTTCAGCCATCCCTTAGAGCGCTCAGTGTGTCGACATAATGAACGTGTGGAATTGTATGTTAGTTAAGCATGTTTCTAGCCATGTTCAGCGTACTGCAAGTTTATAAAGCCAGAAAATATTTTTGTAAACTAGTTTGATGACCTGCGTAAAATGGGGCATTTGGTTAGAGTCAATTGGTTTTGATATTTCAGTACTTAATTGTAGGCATTAGAAATGGTCAGAGTGCTATAGCACTGATTCTACTATACCAAATATAAAGGTGAGATTACTCCATCCATATTTGATAATCCCTTATCTGTACAGCCCTTATTTGTGTTAACCTTTTTGGCTGTCATATCTGCTGAGCAATGATACATGCTTATTAACTACAGCTTTCTTTGAAATCTGTCTTTCAGAATAGACTTCTCTTTTGATCCTTGCTTTATAAATTTACATTCGGACACACTGAAATAAGTATATTTCTGTCTTTGTCCAGCTTACAAGATAGCACCCTGTTTCATACTTTATGATGACCTCAATCTTTGTGTCACATGTAAACTTTGTTAGTAATGATTTTATATTTTTGCCATGATTTTGTTATTATAAATTTTTAATAACATTGTGCCTAAGCACATATAGGGCTCACCGGAGGGATAAATGCTGCTTTCTCTTTCTTTTTCTTCCTCCCCATCTCCTTTTATTTAGTTGTCTCTGGACCTCTCTTCCCATGATACTTAGATTGTATGTCATGGAGAGCAGAGATTTGGTCATATAGTTTAATTGTCTGAATGATCTTAAGAGTGCAAATAGAGTAGAATGGAAAAAACATCAAATGCTTAAGATATATTGGAGAAAAACCTCCTGGATCCCATGTAGATGGTGTTCTTGGAAAAGAGTCAAAAGAGAAATTGGAAGTTGGATGTCCTTTGGGCCTGTGTCTGATACAAGATTTAGACTACAGAAGAGTTGTGGCACACTGATCTAGTGTTTTCCAGAGTAATGCCATCCCTAAAGACAGTGAGATTGACTTCAGGCAGTTGTAAATGTCAAGGTTATTTCTTTATATGTGGAAAATCTCTGACCAGGATGGTGGCAGAAACTGCATAATCACAGCATGATTATGAAGAATTTTAAAATCACACAGGGTAAGTTCAGATTTTGTCTGGGCAGACTTTTTTTTCTAATGCAGTGGTGGGCATAGAACACAAATTATTTTGATACCAGCGTAGCAGATGTTCCGTGCTTCTTTCTTTCTCCTTTGAGTCAGAGTGGAACTGAAGAGTTGCCTGGAATAGGTCATCTTCCCTTCTTCTTCACGATCAGAAAACCTCTGAGGTTCACTGTGCTTAAGGACATACAACTTACTGATTTTCTTAGGAAGCCTTGAGTCCCATGTTTCTGGGCTCTGCTCTTTGACACTGCTGACCTGCACACTGGGGAAGCTGGTACACCACAGACATGGAGATTTTGCCAGTTTTTGAGATGTGGTCCTTCAGCATCTCCCCTAAGCGTGATGACTAGAAGCTGAGGTTCCTGTTCTTTGTAAGGCTCTGAGAGGATAGTATGTTAAGTAGGCATCCTACAGACCAACTTCAGAAGGAAAGTGTGTCACAAGAGACCAGGCAGCCATATATCCGTCTTAAATACAGGAGTCCATACAACCGCAACTAGCATCTGAAGATACTGCTGAATTTCTCTCCCTGGGTACAGTTGCAAGGGCTGTCATTCCACAGTGCCTTAAGACCGTGGTATACACCCCAGGCATATGACGCAGTTCTGTCCTGGGGTGCTTAAGATGAGATGTGACACTTCCTTTCAACCCTTGTCCATCTTCTCTGACTGAAATGTCACTTAGATCTCAACCCATGCATTTACCCATCTAGGAGAATTATTTCATATGCCTGAGCCTCTTTTAATGAGTTGGGAGTAGTGGTTTTGACTGAAGGGATTACGGATTAGTTTTGAGCTTTTTTTACTTCCCTAGATTTGAAATGGCTGCATACTAAAAACAGTTTCTAGCATAAATTATCATTGCTAGAATATATTGGCTACCAGCGGCTGGGGTGAGACGTATTACAGAATTCAGTCATTGCTGGGGCACTCAGCTCTCCTTCCTGGATGCTTGAGATAAATTTCTGATATATGCTTCTCTTCCGTCTAAGAAATGGTTAAGGAAAGTAAGGATTCACTTAAGGAATATACCATCCTATCCAGTTAGGGTGTAAAATAATTTTCACGTAAGTAAATGGTGATTGTTAATGCTATGAGCTATTTTGGAAAAACTCTCTGATATGTCCAAGGTAGACTGCAATTGTTCATTTTTTTAACTGTAAAGACTCGACGTTAAAATCAGTAGCTGTAAAGCCTACAAAACAAATTCCCTTGCAACCTACTTTCTCCCATCTTGGGAAGATAAGAGGAGAGACTTAAAGAACTAGTTTCTTTACCATCAAGTACCATGAGAGTATCTAGTCCCAAATGGCTTCTCAAATATACTTCCTGAAGTCCCAGGATTTTGTCTGATCCTGGCAATTCTCCATTTAAGTTGATCCTGGAATAAATGCAATAAAGGTAAATCTTTTCTACACAGTGGAATAATAGCTCCATTGTGAAGTACAGGGGTTTCCAGATCGAGGTTTCATACATAATTGAGATTACAGTGCAAAGGCAGTATAGCATGCCGTGTTTGCTATAGAACCATTGTGGAAGAAGGAAACCTGTTCTTCAGATCCGACCCTGTGACATGTCAGGTAGCTCCAACTCGAGGCATCTGTCAGATTTAAAAGCACTCAACCCCTCACAGTTAGTGTGGCGTAGAGAACTAGTGAAGTTGTTGTAATCCAGAAGGGGGAAAAGCTGAAAAATGCTTTAGAAATATAACTGTTCTGGCTTATAATGTATACAGAAGAAACCCCTTTTTCTTCCTCTTCGATCAGTGATGTTGAGTAAAGACCAGCATCAAGTCTAGGCATAATGGAGTTACTGATTTTGTGTGCAATAAAGGGCTTTCTTCATAATTCTAGTATGGATTACCTAAATCTAGTTCTAAAAACATTAATCTAAATGCAAGTGCGTTTGGCACTGAAAAACTAGCCAAATATTATCCTATCTTATCCTATCCTCATTTTCATTAAATCTGATTATTTACATACAAATCATTTGTCACAGTGCAAAATTTGTCTTGCCTAATTGGAGAGGAAATAGGTCTTTGTATTATGACAAATAATTGATGCTCTATACATTATATGGTTAGTTAGATTTTATGATCCATATTCACCTGGAGTGCTGCATCCAGTTCTAACCTCCCCAGGACAGGAGAGATATGCTGGAGGGTGACTAGTGAAGGGCCACTAAGATGATGGCCTGGACCTGCTCTAGGTGACCCTGCTCTGGCAGGGGGGGTTGGACAAGATGATCTCCAGAGGTCCCTTCCAACCCTACCATTCTGTGATTCTGTGAGAGGCTGAGAGCTGGGGCTGTTTAGCCCAGAGAAGCAGCGGCTGAGAGGGATCTCATCAATCTGTACAAATATTGGAAGGGAGGGTGTAATGAGGACAGAGCCAGGTGGTTTAGAAGTGGTGCCCAGTGACACGACACACGACAAGACAAAATAGGCACAAATGTTGTGCTTAGATGTAAGACAAACTTTAAGAAAGAAAGTTTTTTGCTGTGAGAGTGACTGAGCATTGGCACAGGTTGCCCATAAAGGTTGTGGAGTCCTGCACAGCCTGCTTTATCTCACCCTGCTTGAGTCAGGGGGTGGATGAGATGATCTCCAGAGATGCCTGTGAGCCTCAACTGTTCTGTGATTCTGTGAGATTGCGTTGTAATATTCACAGTTCCTCAAGTCAGTCAGCGTGCTGTCTACATAATGCTTTGAAAATGGTAAGCTCCTTTTTCCTTAAAGTCTGCATTCTCCATTTCTTTGGTCTAGCCTCCAATATGCTGCTTTTCTCAAGTGTAGTTTGTGTTGCAGGTACATAAGATATTTTAACGCATTGAAAACCTGATTAAGAAATTGGGGAGGGGGAGGTATGTTTCATAACTCATCAAAGAGCACAAAGATTATGGACTGTACTTAATATGTCGGAAATACTCTAAGTATTCCTGTTGCCAGCCTCCCTTTGCCATTTCTGAAAGGTCATTACTTCTTTGCCTTTTAACAGTCAAGGTGAAAGCTGTCAGTGGTGGAAGCGAGATTTCCATCTGTTCATTATACCTTAAGTAGCAGAGGAAAAGAGCAGATGTGCTGCCCCAGGCTTTGTTCTAATTTGTCTATCCAACTGCGTATTTATTTTTTTTTAGGGAAAATATCTATAAACTCATAAAAATATAATCAAATATGTAAGCAAATGCAGGCACCTTGTTTTAACCTCCTAAAGCCACTTAGCAGTCTTTTCCAGCAAGAAAATCTTTTCCAGCGGAATATCTTTTCCAGGAAGGCACTGCATTTGCTACAGATCACTCAGGCCTGATTCAGTAAGGCATCAAAGCACGCAGTTAAGTTAAAGCAAAGGAATAATCCTGTTACCCCAAGCTGGAATACTCATATGTTTAAGCAAATGCCTTAATAAATTAGCCTGTATCGAAGTAGTATTTTTAAATGCTATTAGACACAGTTAGATAAATACAATGGACAAATTATTATGAAACTTTCTGGTGCAGAATTATCAGCCAAGGATCTCTTTTTTTTATTTTTGTTGCTGTAATGCAAACCTTTCCCCCTTTTTGGAAAGTGGGGAAAACTAGTGTCTGGGCAGTGAACATAAGAAGGTTCATTCTCAAGAAAATAAGATGCAGCTTGTATAAGCAAAATGCCACCTTAAAGTACACACAGTCAATGCAAATCTAATTTGTGCAGCCAGATGGGAGCTTTTACCTTTTCCAAGGACAGTTCTCATTTTAATACAGACATCTGAGAACTTGCCCAGAGAAACATTTAATGTCCAGATCTAGGAATCCAGGCTTTTTTGGAATAGATGGTTCCACTAATCACAGTTACTATGAATAGTGATATATATAACGTAGTATCTTTCATCCTAGAAGGTCTATAGAGGCTTCCCTGTGACAGCCCTATGCTATTGTTGATCATTGTTCAAGTGCTGCTGTACTTATCTCTTTTTGATAACTTTTGTCAAAATTTAGAACATCAAACATCTTATTCGTAAAATATGCAGGTGCATGCCAACATGGGGAAACCTCAGAACTGTGGCCTTCTGATGCTTTTCTTGGCAAAGTAAAACTCCTGACAGTCTAAACCAGACAGTAATAATAATTGACTTTTTGACAAATGTTTAAAGATTGCAGTCATGAAGTGACCAGGAAACACCCATTTGAAACCAGATTCCAACAATTTAAGCTGTGTAGGGTGTCTTATCATAGAGTGTAATGTATTTTATATGCTCTTTTTTGATAACAACAGTTCTTTTTTGGTTTAGTGTAAAGCCATTTAATTAAAATAAAAAAGTTAATTTGAAGGGCTTACTGAGGATCACGCTGTATTTTGGGAGGGCAAGACGTGACACACACCTTTTAGCTACAGCTAAAGATTCATGAGAAATAAAGCTACTCGCTATTTCCAGCTGAGATGGATTTCTTTCTTGATTCTCTGTTTTTCTGATTTACCCTGCTCAGACACTTGACCAATCCATCTGTTCAGTACCCTTCCCTCCCTCAGCCAAAAGTGTCACAGTGCCAAGTCTCTAAAGAAGAATCGAACAGCCTGAAAAGAAAAAAAAAAAAAAAAAATTCTCAGATCATCAGTCTCAAATCTGCACTCGTCTCTTTTAAGTGAATATAAAACTGAAGGTAATTTGAGATTCTTCTTTGGTCTAGGTCACAGTTAAAGCAGCTAAGCGGTAACACTGGAAAAAGCAGTAGAATAGCCTAGGAGAGGTAGGATTACATTTTCAGGCTCCCGGAGTTTTACTTTTGACTTAGGTGGGGTGAGGATCAGATAACAAGTGAACCAATACAAATTCATGAGAAAACATCACAGTAATTCAATTTGCTGTTTACTTCCAATCCACATGGAGTGTTTTAGGGGGTTTTTTTGTTTGTTTTGTTTTTGTTTTTTTAAGGAGGAAAACTACCAAACTTCACAATATAGTTTTCTTCCTCTTCAGATTTAATCAAAGCATTAGCCAAGCCTACATACCTCTGTGTTTGCGGAAGTTTGGGTAGTATGTTTTTTCATGGCAGTGATCTCGTCTGCTGGGACTGATCTTTGTGTATGTCAAGAACTGAGTAGAAGAGTTTGGCTTATGTCTGACTTTGCATGTTATACAAATAAATTATACTTTTGAAATTTCACATTATACTATATCTCAGTACTATGTCACCCAGCCACCTTCCTGCTGAGGGGACTGTTTCACAGTGGAAAGGAGGCAACTTGACAGTCCACCATAGGAAATTAATTGAACAGCACTCAGTGCAAGATCTTCTACAAGAGACAAGTAGTTTTATATTACAAAATCTCTAAACAAGTCGATTTTACTCAGTTAGTTTCACACCTGTGTACTCAAAGCATCAGGATGTATGTATTCGTGTGGTCTGGCCAGGATTGCTCATGTCATAGAATCATTTTGGTTGGAAGAGACCTTTAAGAACATCAAGTCCAACCATTAACCTAGCACTGCATGTCCCTCAGCACCACATCTACATGATTTTTAAATAGCTCCAGGGATGGTGACTCAACCGCTTCCCTGGGCAGCCTGTTCCAATGCTTGAGATCCCTTTTGGTCAAGAATTTTTTCCTAATATCCAATCTAAACCTTCCCTGGCACAACTTGAGGCTGTTTCCTCTTGTCCTATTGCTTGTTACTTGGGAGAAGAGACCAATCCCTACCTCTACAACCTCCTTTCAGGCAGTTGTAGAGAGCGATAAGGTCTCCCCTCAGCCTCCTTTTCTCCAGGCTAAACAACCCCAGCTCCCTCAGTCGTTCCTCATAAGACTTGTTCTCCAGACCCCTCACCAGCTTCATTGCCCTTCTCTGGACCCGCTCCGGCGCCTCAATGTCTTTCTTGTAGTGAGGGGTCCAAATCTGAATATAGTATTCAAGGTGTGACACTGAAGGCAAAACGGCCCTCCCTGTCAAGTCCTCAGCGCTTTTTCTGGGCTCCTGGTGATGAGTGCTGATAAACTTTATTTTATACAGGTCTTTTATGCTTTTAGGATCCAACAGCTATGCTGTCATGGTTATTTTGCCTCAGGGTTTTGCTTGCTTCAGCCTCCATAGATTTTAGGCAAGTCTGCCCTTCGTTTGTCTGTGTGTCCTCATGTTGAATTTCTTCAGACTGTAATATGGCTTCTTTCTGTGCCCATGGAATAGAGAGTGGCATATGTGATGTGCTGTGATAGCAAATTGCGTTGTTGCTCTTCTACTGTTGTCAAGGTGCAAGGTCCTGGTCCAAGGGTTGGCTGTGCTGCGGCCTCACCAGAGCTAAGGCCTGCTCATCTTGACGTAAACAAGACATTTTTAATTTTCCTGCAGTCAATTTTGTCCTTCATTATCCGTGTGCACCACAGTTTTCATCTTTGTTTTGCTGCTGCTTCCAGTAGTGCATACGTTTCCATTCATACTTTGTTCATACCAGCCTTCTTATTTCTGTTACAAGACTCTGTACACGTGCACTGCAAAAGTCAAAGTTATGATCGAGCCTAGTTCCTGACAACATTGTTAGGTGAAATACTTCAGAACAAATATCTAAATCCAAAATAAAATACGAATATTTTTGCAACAAGAAGAAATGAATCTTTACAACAGTGGTAACTTTTGGTTAATTATTTCACAGCCTTTGTATTTTAAAGCACTGAGACATCTGATAGTGAATTCAGTCGGCTATTGAAGTAGAAGAAATCTAGTTCAGGTTCTCTAGTGACTGTCAATATTAATCCTTTAACAGCACTTTGAAAATGCACAAAAAATTAGACAGGGTGTGGTTGGAAGATGTTTTCAACTTAATGTTTCAGTAGGATGGACTTCTAAGACTTCAGTTTAAAGAGCAAGTAGTCCTCGCTACAGAGTATGATGCAACCAAGCTGATGAAAAGTTAAAAAACCAGACCATTTCTTTTTTGTAGTAATTGTTTATGTTAGCATACCACAAAAGCTATAAATTTGATTCCCTTCTTGCATAAGGGAAGCCCTTTATGTAACTAATGTCTGACTTTGGACAGAGAATCTGATTTTGCTTCTCTGCTTAAGAGCAACAACTCCTAGGGCCACCAACCACAAGACCTTCCTAATTCAGCATCGCTCTGCTCCTAAACCTTGCTATTCCCGAGGCCTGTGAAGTCCACACATGTAACAGTGCAGTTGGGTGGGGAAAGAAAACCCAGGGAAATTATGAACCATCTCCAGCCCATTCTCTTCACTTCTCCTGGGACAGAAAGGCCATGGAGGTGAACACCAATCCTGTTCTGCAGAGGGAAGGAGCAAGCGGAGGAGTGTTAGAAGCACTGATACAAAGCAGGGCTGCTCTGCAGACACTGTAGCACTGTGGTTGTGCCAGGGAATAGTAACACTGGAAGTTTTTGTGGAGTTGTATATCCTTAAGCAGAATGTGAATGAAGCAAGGGTCTGCTGCTGGTACTAGGGTGGGTGCTAAATGCTGCTGTTTCCCCTACCCCCATGCCTAATTTGGATATGTACTGAGCTCGGGCAAGGACTGGTTTGGAAACAGAAAATGGCTATGAAAAACACTCCCAAGAAAGTAAATGCTTTCTGTGGATAAAGTAAAAACAATGGCTGCCTGCAGGGGAAAAAAAAAAAAAAAGAAGAAATTTAAATAGGGTCATTCATGTGGAAAGCAGAGATGCTGACAGTTTCTATTAAGTTGTTTAGGAGATCTCTTCCTGTAAGAAACGTCCTGTCTCCGACTTGCTGGTCCAATTCAGGACAGAGAGAGAAAGTTATCTGTAATTTAATGATACCTCTTCTGGGAAGGTATTTGCATTGTAGCACTGGCTAGGGCTGAGTACACCTTGGACAGATTTCTATCCTGTGCAGCTGTAGCACATCAGGCTACAGGCAGCGTAAGTAGTAACATCTGCTGCAGAGTGGCTGTGGTGCTGGCTGGAGGGTTTCTCATCTTGGCCACCTTCTTCCACAGAACACATACATAGCAATTATGGTGGAAAACTCTATCCCCCTCGGTACAATTTGGTTGAATTTAACCAGCAGGTTAAAATTGTAGTGGAAGAGGTGGTAGGATGGATGTATGACCTCATTGCAGCCGTTTAGTTGCTTTATGAAATGAAGTTAAAGATAGTTTGGGGGAGAGCAGGAAGAGGAGGCATCCAGGTCATAAGAGCTGTCAGGAGGGAAGGTGAGAAGGCATCCTTTCATGAAAGCCCTGGCACAAAGACGAGTTTATAGCAGTGACCATTATGCTTTAAATCTGTTTGGGATATATGGAAATGAACAAGCTTACGGCGTTTGGAGTGAGGAGGAAGGAGATGATTTCCACATTGTACTGGTGCACTATAAATGGTTCTGGCTGGTGGAGCGGCTGCATGACGCACAAAGCGAAGGAGAGAACACTTTTGTTGCTATCATTTTGGTTTTGCTCCTTGTTAAGAATGGGTGGCAGCAACCACTTCTGATGGTTTCTAAGGCTTTTTCATTTCCAGGCCCATATGAACAAAGAAAATAGTCAAATAGGATTTTGGAAGCTCTAAAAACCTAAAAAGCAACCACTTGTTCCTTTAGGAAAGTTTCCAAAACAATGGCTGGCAGTAAGAACAAATGGTCCAAATATATTTCCAGAAAAATTTCTTAGCTGTAGAAGTAAGCATGGATTTTACTGATCATATGGTTTGAATTCAAAATGATGCCCAAACTTTTATAGCTCCCACTGGATTCTTGAGGGTTTTCCCTATTTGAGGTTCTGAAGAGCGTCGGGTTGCCAAAATGCTAGTACTGTATATTTGGGACAGTTAAAGAGCTGTGGACACTTTTCTCCAGCCTGTTGCATAAAGATACAATCTCTAGAATGATTTGAAAAATTAACATTGTTGTCACAAACAACTGAATATAAATTATTTATAAATGGAGAAAACTAAGCTAAGACTGTCACACAAACTATGTTGTAAATTGGGAGAAGTATTGGAAACAGCGTTTTCTGGCAACCACACATTCGGTGGGATGGTTCTTTTTAATACATTGTCCAGCGTTTGCCTCCCATACTTGATGACAAATCTGATGTTGCATGCTTGCCACCACCCTTGTCCATATTTTCTGTCCATAACAGAAAAAGGAAAGATGGCTTTGAATTCCTGTCCAGTTGGATCCTAATTCAGACTGCCTGTATGATTTGGAGCAGGAGACTAAGATCCAAGCATACAAAAAGACGTAGGTGACAAAACAGGATTTACGAGGGGGGGAACGGTGATCTGGATTATCACTTTCTAGGGACGATTTATGCATGTTTAATCAGCTACCACAGTGACAGATCCCAAACAGGCGGAAGAGAGGAATTCACAGCTACAAAACACTTGTCTGCAAGAATCCAGCGGTCCTAGCCGGGCTACTCAAGCCAGGAAATTGCTATCGTAGAAGCGTTTTCCAGAGCAAGAAAATAGTTAAGAATTCACTAGGGCATTTATTGCACACCAAGGAGGAATGTCTTCCAGATTTTTGTTTATTTTCTTAGTTTTGGTAGTCTAGGACTAGATCCGTCATTTCTTCAAGTGTTCTGGTTAAGATAGTTGATGCCCACTGGATAGGTTCTCTCTTCCGTTTATTTGTACCATCTTTCAGTATGAGCATGCATGTTAGTTATGTGTTTCTCCATTTCCCCAATTATCCCTTATCTGTCCCTGGGTCAAGAGTAGCAGTAGCTGGAGAAATGTCTCTGTTTTGGGCAAGCATGATATGTTGTATGTGACTCATGTTTGCAGAATTGTAACTGCATACAGTGTCTGCTTGCTGTCATGATTGTCTTGGTGACATGTTCAAATTAAAAGGATTTTAGGTTACGTTTTAAATGCGTATGCCTTAAAGTTTCAAATAGGAAGGTGAAATTCTCCTAAGGTATATGATAATCAAGTTTATATACTTAGGTAAACCGTACACAGGTTAACACCCTTATTTCAGTCCACTGCTTTTAAAATATGGAGAAATATCTCTTACAGTGTTTTCTATTGTGACAGTTCCTTGTGACTTTGCCTCCTAATCTTGTCCTGCCTGGAGCTGCTGGCACCTAACTGTGGTCCTTTTGCTTTTAACATGCCCCCTGTAACAGTCAACCACAACCATTCAACGGTGGTTTGGAATATGATGATTTCCTTTGTAGCAAATCTCAGTTACTGGCTTCTGGACCTACCCGATCAGTCACTCTGTGTCATCTGAGGAAATTCAATAAAGTCCATCTGCACCATATCTGTATAAAGTATTGAAGATAGATGTTGAGCTCGTCGTGTTTTAGGATAGCTGTAGGCTTTGTTTTCTCTTTCCATAATGTCTGACAGATAATATGAATTACTGCACTGTAGTGGCCTGTAGTTGCTAGAATTTGAGTGGTTTTGAAGGCACAAAAGGATTTGATGACTGTACATGGGCAAGCAATGAAGTGCTTGGTTCCCTTCTCGTCCAGCGGTCATTTGTCTACCATACCCACCTATGAAGAGGTGCAGTTCCAAACTGAAAATTTGTGATGACAATAGGGCATGAGGTGCAAACAGAGAGGACGTGTTCTGCTTTTGTGAGGGTTGATTCAAACAGGTCCCCTTATGGTGGAGAAACCACAACCTAAACCCATCCATCAGAGTGCAATAGGGGTGGAAGGTTGTTGTAAACTGGTAAAGGAAGGAAAGTGGAACTGAACTGCTGGCTGTCGACATCATTTTAGGTTTTGGCTCAGCTTTCTGTTGTAAGGGATTGTGATAGTAAGATGTGGAAGTCATAGAAGAATTTGTTTTGGTATGGTCACTGCTTCCAGAACCATGGGGCACACTTGTAGCCAATTGATTACTGCAGTATTTTCTGGAATGCCAGAGATTAACTATTTTGTGTTATCTCATCTATATATCTCATCTGTTAGTGGTTTTGAGAACAGAAATATTCCAAGCAGAGAAACATGGTGTCATTTTCTTGTCTATCACGGGTAAGCAGTAACTGGATTTGATTAGATATTTTGAAGACATAGACCTCAAACTTCACAGATCTTATGAAGTACTACTGGTCATGGGCAGCGCTGAAGTCTCAGGTTTTACCTGGGTGTCATGCATAACACTTGCTACAAATAAAAGTGCTGCTTAGAAATTTTTCTGCTATAATACCAAAGTCTCAGAGGCCCAGAATTAGACTGCCTGCATTTTTTTCCATTTTAATTAAACAGACGTAATATCTTGCTCAGAGAATTAGTATGGACAGCGTGCCCAGTATAGCATGAGTGTTTTCTACAGGGACACTGATTTAATATAATTCACAGGGAGTTTTGATCCGTGTCTATAAAGGCAATGGGTAAGAAAACAGAGAAAAAATCAAATGCAGATGAGAAAATGGAATGTTATATATGGTAAAATAAAGAAACAGACATTGGCCTAATGACATCCAAGAAACACTTCTAACCAAGCTCCAGGATTCCAGAGTGTTAATCTCATTAGTTTCATATTATTATTCAACTGTCAGCTTCTGGACCTTTATGGAATCACAGAAATTCATGTCAGATACTGAATCAGATTAGGAATTTAAATTAATTATTGAAAATTAACTCCAGTTTCTTATTTGAACTCAGATTTACTGTACTGAATTACTGACTCGCCAAATTCGTTTTTGAACTGTCACTATGCTGCTGAAGAAATCCAGGTTTTTCCATAAAACCTGAAGATGTATTTATTTTCAGCAGGAATTACCATTCCTGCCAGTGGAATCCCAGTAGTTTTGGCTAATTGTAATATAGCTGTAAATATGTGATTTCCATGGAAATTAATTCAGTCAGAGGAATTTTTGTCTTTTTTTTTTATATTGGTGGCTTTGCTTAACACGGTTGCCAAACACATGTATGGTTTAAAGAAAAACTTGATTAACATTAGAGTAGATTATTTATACTAAACTGCTCAGTATACGTATGTATTACTTTTCTGGATGAAGCAGGAACTCCCTGACTGTCTCTCTTGGATTTGTGCTGTTAGCAGATAAGGAAGAAACTCCTTTAGCTCAAACAGCTCCTTCATGCTGTTGAGTCTTGCCCGGTTAGACCCCAGTGGTAATAATTTCATAGCAACACCTTAATGCAGTATTTCTTTTAAGTTTTAATCAAATGGTTCCCTAGTCTGCAAATTGCCATTAGGTTTATTTATGTTTAAAATACCTTTTTTTTTTAACGAATGTTTTGTAATACTATTCCAGGGTGGGATAATGTTTATGTGCCATTTCCAGATCCAAACTTATACAGACAATTTTAGTACTAGCCCTATATTTTAAACTTTTCATGTGCTACTTTTTCTTTTCCCATATGAGATTGACAGTATTCAATAAGTTACCTGGTGTTTTGGGTTGGTTTTTTTTTTTTTTTTTTTTTTCCCTGTTGCCAATGAATTCAGTCTTTACGTAGTTTTTGCCTATACATGTCTTTGGTGGTTTTTGGGTTTATTTTGGTTTTTTGTGCGTTTTTTTTTTCCTTTTGAAAAAAAGTGTTTGTATATTTGAAAATGACATAAGCAAGGAATCCAGAGACGGTACTATTATGAAATGCATCTAAGGACTGGAGGATGCACAGTAGTAATATTACATTAATGTAACTTATTATTAACTTCACTAGACTTCAAAAGTTACTGACCCATGCTGTTGAACTGACTTAGTCATATCAGCATCTGATGCAACTGTATGCTATATTTTCAAAATACTTATACAGACATTTCAAAGTACTACAGGAAATGTCAATTTGAATTGTTTCATTAGCTACAAGGATGAGAAAACATTGAAATGGATTATAACATTGATTCTTAGCATACTGTTTAAGAAACATCTAGTATTGATATGAGAAAATCAGTTTTGACATTCCAGTGAAACAGTAGATGTAAGAAATGTAGATAAACTCATTTCTGCGTATACCCAGTTTTAGTGTATGTTAGCCAAGTGTAACTCAATTCAAATTTGCAGCTATCACTTTCCTTCCTTAACGTGTTGTCACGTGTTTATCATTTGTCTAGATTAACTGTGTTTCTGATAAATACCTCTTTTATAATAAGAATGATCAAGCACTGCATTGTGAATGATGTCATGCTGCTGACCTGCATAATGTCAATAAAATAAAATCCATGTTCTGAATAAGTTACCTTCTTACTACCTTTCTTAGGGGGCCAGGTATTTTTTTTTGCTCGCTAGCTGATTGCTGAGCCAAGACTTCTGTTGAGATGTCTGCAGAGAGATGAAGGCCATTTCCCCTGATCTTTTATCCTTAATTTAGAACTGAGTAAAGAGTATTGGTAGTCTAATTATGCCTTCTAGATAATTTACAGGCATGTAAAGATACAGAATATAACAGAAACGTATTAGTAGAAGTATAAATCGTATTATACTTGTATTCAAAATCTGACTGCAAGTGTTAATAGCTTTTTAATATACAATTATGTATTATTTTTAATGTAATGCACAATTTTTTGCCTTTCTAGGTATGGCATGAACTGCCTCATTCAATTTGAGGATTTCGCTAATGCTAATGCATTCCGCCTCCTGCATAAGTACCGTAACAAGTACTGCACTTTCAATGACGACATTCAAGGTAACAGACTCTTTCTCTTCTCTTCACTCTTGTGATGCTTACAAGCCAGCAAAATGAGTCTTAATTGTTGCATCAGAGAGAAAAAAAAATTATCAGCTTTCCTGTGATATTTGAAGACGTTCGGTACAGGTCATCTTTTGCCTTGGGTTTCCTCAGCATGGGTTTCTGGTGAGCTGTCTTTGCTCTTAACCTTTCCCCTCTCACTTATGCCTCATGCTTTATTTAGATGTTCACTCTTCAGGGTTTTTTTTTTTTTTTAATAGTTTAGTGTGTGAATGGCCTTCCCATATAAATTATTAACTTCAGATCTTTGGGCAAATGTCAAAGAACAAGCCTGCACTGTACTTCCCTCAGGGTTTTTGTCACTGCAGCAACTACTGCTCCACTGCTCCTCCATGTGACAGAGCTTGCGTGGTAAATGTCAAACTGTATTTCAGTTCTTAAACTGGCAACTGAGTTAAATATCCTTCTAATTTCTCTTGCAGTCTCAGGGCTGCATTCAATTTTAGAGGAAAATTATCCCCCTGACTCTGCTTTCCCATCTGAATCATTTGTAGCAGCTGGCAAAAGGAAAAAATCTAGGATGGGAAACGTCAGCAAGGGGAATTCCCCCAGTGCTCAATCTACAGGGGCATCTTGTCCCTTCCCTCCTGAGAAGAAAGACAAGCAGGGCTGAAGCGGTGGATGCTGCTGCTTGGGTTGCCTTATTTCCTGTCAGGAAAAGAGCACTGGAAAATAACTTTCTCTGAGGCAGTAAGTCCACTGGCTGCCATCCTTGCGAGGAGACTGAAGTCAGATGAATTGCTGGAGACAACAGGTACCCAAGGAGGGCCCTGGTCACCCAGCTGCCTCTTACCCCTCACATTTCCTTGGGTGGGTGGAGGTTCTCAGCAGTGACAGGATCAAAAATGAGACTTTATCTGTCTTCATTTCTAACAGTTTGCAGTGACACTCAAGGCCAAGCATTAGGAGGTTGAGTTTTCCAGAAGTCATTCTTGAGACCTAGGTCTTATTTCAGGGACTCAACACATGGCGATGAATTTATCCCTGATGCTAGGGCTTTGGCTAGCCACGTGAACTATGTTTCTGTTACAAGCCTGGCTGAGTTTTACTCCTACAGCTGAAACAGATTATGGAGGACAAATTCCCAGATGCGAAATAAACTAATTATAAAATGTCATTTCCCTTTGTAAGAAGCATGGTGCTTCTTACCCTTCAGGGTCTGAGTGTAGCCATGGCTACGACAGTCCAATACAGCAGACCAAACAGCATCTAGAAGTTTCCCTAGTTTTTCAGAGATCCACCTCCCACAGGAAATTCTCTTTCCTTGCAGGATGAAGGTCCTTACCCAGAATCAGAAAGAGACTCAACTAGAAGGTAGTTTCAAAGAAATGGCAGGGAAGCTTTTCAGCAAAAGTGTACCAAATATGGGTAAAGTAAGCTGAGAAAGTCTTCTGGGTCTCTAGAAGTATTTTATAACTACTGCATTCTCTCTTGTGCACCTTGGAAGGAGGTATCTTCATGCTCATAACTGTTGGAAGGTGTCTGTTTGGCTTTTGGCTGAGCTTCTGTAGCAGCTATTGGTCTTTCTTAGAAGTGCAGCCATGTGCAGTCTTTTAATTTTTTCAGTTTCTGCAGTCTAATTTGTGTTTGTGGGTCTTTTGATATTTTCATAAATGATGTCTGGGACTTTTGGGTGATCTCCATCCTTAATATTTTTATAGCTTCCAAAAGGTAAAAGCGTATGCATTTAGTCTGCTCTGATTTCTGCCACTTGTCATCATATCCCCATGAATACCTTTAGTATTTTTTTTGTAGGATGTCATCTTCCCCTATAATGTGGCAGGGGAACGGCAACAGCCCAAATACAGATCCTGTGATCTTTTCTCCCTCTTCTTATTCCAGCTTTATAAACCCTAAAGATATTTCGCCTGACAACTTTGATAAGGCTAGATGGTGCTAACTTCTTTAGCAATCCTTAGAGATTTTCAGTTTCTAAATAGCATGATTTTTTCCAGGCTACTTGAAAGAGTGTCCTTCTCTGTATGCAAGTTGTATTTTCTACCAAAGCAAACAAACAAACACTGCATCTGATTTGCCATCATCTTCTGAAGACAGTGCTTACATGATATTTTAAACATAGTTTCTCCTAGTCCAAATATTTGTCAAGCCAAAGCTACTTCAATGATAAAAAGAAATGTTTAATATGTTTCATGAAAGGGCGTGAGGCTTTTTTCAGTGCCATGGGATATCCAGACAAAGGATTCCTATATATCTTAGCGATGCAATGAGGACCTTTAAGTACTTCAAATCTAAAAAACCTAATATATGATCCTGACTCCTGTCAGACACTATAAAAGATAGAAAATATGGCAAGCTGAATACCCATTTGCAAGTAGTAACTTGGACAAATGCAGTTGCCTTCTGTTAGCTCGCAGCTATTTCCAGCGTGCCCCTATACTGACACCATTGCATAACATTTGGAAAAAAGTGTCTGCCAAAACACTGATCTTATAAAACCGCTGAAGATTGGCCATTTAGGGTCCCCTACAGATATATTTAAGAATTTCTGGAAATAGTTTTGTCTCCATCCCTGCTACAGTGCGGTCAGATCTTGATTTTGAAAAGAGCTTTGTAACTTTTTCTACGTGCCCTCTCTGTACTCAAGGAATTGGGAGCAAGGGTGAACAGGATTCTGACCGACTGTTATAAATCTGTTTTGGAATAATAAAATTGCTCTTCTTTTGTCATTCTAGAAAGCATCTTGGTTTTTGGATGGATGGTGATTTTTTTTTTTCCTTTGTAATTATGATAGTTTCTTCATATTGATATTTTCAAAATTTTTTTTTTACAAACACAATAGCAATAATGTTGCTTTAGGGAGAAAATATTTTTTCCTTGGATTCTTGTTTGGTTTTATTCTGACCACAAATCAGCTTGCTTCTTTTTTTTTTTTCCTCTCTCTCAAACATATAGAATATGATTTTTGGAAATTAAAATCAGTGAAAGCCTTGGGTTGAAACCAAATACTTTTATCCAGTTCTCTCTAGCTATTAGAGAGCATTTTCCAAAATTGAGGGGCTTTGATCATGGGTTCCTATATGGGAGAAATGTAAATTAATATTGTAATGTCACGCTCCACAACATTTAGAAATATCTCAATTAGATCAGGTCGCTAGCTTTGCTCATCTGCAATATTTTTAGGAAGGAGAAGTCATAAGGACAGGGTGGAATTTTCCTTAAGATACGAGATGTGTTGGTTTTTTTTCTCTCCAACCCCCGCCTGGGAATGGACCAATGCCAGAAGAAGAACTGGGGCTTGTGTTGCCAAACAAAGCTGTTTATCAGGGTGGAAGATGTTCTCTGCTTGATCACCCCTGGAAGGAGGCAGGGTTGGGATTCACGGTTTAGGAGAATGAAAATCCTCTTGGAGAAACTAACCTATTCCCTTGCCTGCTGTGGGGATGTTGAACAAATTTCTTAAGATCGGTTAAAGAAGAAGTCCTAAGTACAAGTCCAGGACTGCGGTGTCTGAAATCCCGCTCATGGGTGGGATCGGCTCAGGCCATACCCACTGCACCTTGTCGAAGCCATCTAGGGCAGAGGAGGGTGGTGCTGTAGCGCTCCCTTTCCACAACCATCTTGGTTTTGGTGTGTCTGTTGAAAGAGTTTTTGCTACTTGAGCACAGTCAATGACTTAAGGCAAGTTTGCACATCTTGGGAGTGGTGCATTTGTTTTTTGTGGGTCTTTCAGCGCTTATCACGTGGTAGCTGGTTGTTGTAGTCATTGCTGACCTGGACAAATTTGCAATAGTGGCATAAATTTTTCTAGCCTTGCTTGCCTCTATGCAGGTCAATTATTTCAATTATTTCAACTGTTTTGACTTTTTCCCCAACCCTGTACTTCAAAATTGTCACAATCAACAGTGACAAACTTCTGCAGTATAAGCCAATCTACATAAAATGTATTTCTTTATGCAGTATAATACTGTTTGTATTCTAGTGTTATAGCTCTGTTTCACTGTGCCCACAGTTGCAATGCTTTCCCTCACTACGGACACAGAGCCTGCATTTTATGCCAACAAAAATATTTACACGGAGAGATTGCACTGGATTGGAATTAACTTCGGTATCCATCATGACCTTAGATGTCATTAGTTTTTAACAGCTGTGCTGTTTAATTGCATCAAAAATTCATGAAAAGAAACAGACTTAAAATAAAAATGTAGAGCACATATGATTTAAGATTATTATTCCATCTTACATGTGTGGTTTGATTTAAAATATGTGCTAAATGTTCAGCAAGCTGCCATGTGAATAATTAAGAAAATTATACCTGGAAGTTATGTTATGACCAATTTAATGTCAAGTCAGTGCAGGTCTCAGAAATCGAAATTTCTCTGTCATAAGCATTTTCCTTTTTAAGATTTAATTCTTTTTAACATTAACATCAGAAACAATACATTTGGTACCTGGAAATTGCAGTTCTTGAAATCAAATTGTAAAGAAGGTTTGGGGTTGTGATGGGCATGGGGCTTCCAATTCATCCTCTGACCAAGAATTTGAAAAATGTGAAGTCGAATGACATGTAATAGCTTATATGTTGATATCATATGTTGATATCAAATTCTGATATTATGTTCAAACTGTAGAAAACCTCTTTCATAATATGAAGTGACATTTGCTTCCAAGTGAAACAGACACTGGGATTTTTAAAATAAAATAATAAAAAAAAAATCCTATTAAGACGTATACTGTAGGGTTATGTGAAGTATATTTTTTTCTTCAAGTATATTCATCAGGATATCACCTCTGCGTTGCTCAGTGGTAAATTTACATTGAAATCAGTATGCTTTCAAGTAAATCCCCCACTGTAGCTTTTGTGTACTTTTCCATGTGTACAGACAAGTACGTGTATGTACAAGTATTCTTCTGTTTCATTTTTTGCTCATTACGGGTTAAAAAAAAAATAAATCCATTCTCCCCGCGTTCCAGGGCAACCGGCTCCAGGTGGCCCTGCTTGAGCAGGGGGGTTGCACCAGAAGACCTCCCAGCCTCAGCCACCCTGTGCTTCTGGGACTCTCTATCCCTTTTCAAACATACCAAGCGGTAGCTCTTTTACGAAGGCTCCATTTCTCCTTCACTGGAGCCTTTCCCCCTCTTCGCGCTGCCCGCCTGCTGCAGCTGCAGAGTGAGGCAGAGCGCATACAAAGCTCTGAAAAGCCACTCCATGGCAAGGAGAAGGAGCTCCCACCTCTTCAGAGAAGGTCCTTTTGAACCACCCCCAGCCACAGCGTTTGCCTCGCTAGCAATTGAGATGACACCTTTTAGATAGGATCTTTACTCTCACCTTTTTTTCCCAGTAAGGACAGGAGAGGAGAATGGATTTATTTTTTTCCCTGGCATTCTGTGCAGTGTTATCTGGAAGACTGGCCATGTTAACATGTGATTTCTATTATGCTGTGTATTCAGAAATACGAATTTTACTTTTACCACTTCCTAAGCGTTCTGTCCAGAATGAATAGCTCAGATTTTGGGATGTGCTGCAGAAATTCCACCCGTCTTCTTATTTACTGGCTTTTTAAGATGAGGTAGAGAATGTGACATAAAGGAACTAGTAATACTTGATTACAAGTTTTATTTTTTGAAACTTTAAATAATGGACAAATGCTTCAGTGCCGTAAGCCATTTCTTGCTAATTTAAATTAAACTACATCAAATAAAAATGAACTTCTCATTCATCATGTTTTGGGCCTGGTTTTGCCCATTTTTTTCTTTAATTGTTGCATCTGCTGAAAGAAGTCTCTGTGCTCCAAAGCATCTATAATGTGCCAACCCCAAAAGGCCGTGGTCTCTAGGATTTCCTTTGACATATTCATACTCAATCGTACAGTTTACAGTAATAAGAAAGGCTAAAGAATCTTGGACAGAAGCCAAAGACTTCGTAAAGAATAGTGTACTTTGAAATCTCATATCTACCATAATTCTACAAGATACAACTCGCCTTCCTAGAAAACGAAATGTTTTCTGTCACAGCAGCTGATATATTATCCTTTGTTTAACTTGCTTTGGTTATTCTTCTAGAAATTTTGGGAAGATAGAATCAGTTTTCAAAATTATATCCGTGAACAATATCTGTCTTATTCTGCACACAAGGGTTTTAACCCATGCTCTGTGGGAGGTGGAGGTGAAGCCATTTCTCTCCTTCCCATAGCGATGACAGTCGTAAGAGCAGTGAAATTCTGTTTCTGCTTCGTAATGTCCGCGGGAAATGGTTAGGCTTTGGCAGATGGATGTGAATTGCGTTTTGATTCTTTTCAAAAACTCAAGTCAGTATTCAGGGTGAAATTTAAGGTCATGCCGTCAGCCAGAGCAGTTCCGGTTAAACAGATCTGCTATTCAAGCCGACGGTCTCCCCCTTTCAATAGGAAGGAATAAGGGAAGCTGCTGACGAGGAGTGATGACAGCCGCTGCCAGTAGCAGTGATAGTGGGTTCAGTAATCTAATAAACTGCGTTATTATGCTTTTTGGAGTCAAATGGCTAAATAAAACCGATGTGGAGTCCTTTTAAAATACCATTTTTAGAGCAGTTCTGTGCAAATTGTGATTCGTGAGAAATGCGATATTTAAGCCTTTATATATTGCTATTATAACCATTGTTCTGAATCACCCTCATAATGAACATACAGGTAATTATAACTCGCATCCCATGTAAATAATCAATGCAAAATGTTATGGGCATTCAAAGTAGTGTTTTTTTCATGTTTCATATCTCTCTTCTTTGTCCTTAAAACAGAAGATGGTATTATAATAGAGTTTGTAAAAGTATCCCAACTAGTCATACATAATCCTAGTCTGTTTTTCCGGCTGACAAACTTAGCAGCAGTACCTCGGCCATGAACATAAGCAGGATCCCAGCATTCCCATTCATTATAAATTTACGGTGTTTCATTTTTGTCTCCATCACCAGAAAGCGGCTTGAAGAGCAGCTTTCCTGACTGACTGAGAAGTCCTCTGATGAAGGCAGGGTGCTGCAGTGGCCACAATTTCTGGCGTCAGGGGCTGGAAGCAGGACCTTACACTGCTCCAGCTCAGCTTTCCTTTTCAGGAGACCAGATCAACGGTCTTAGGAATAAGCCATGTTATGTAGGCTTCCTCCTCCCCGACAAGCACAGCTGTGTAATATAAAATAGAAGAAAGAATTTGGCATCCAACGAGAGGATGGGATTTATTTTTTTTTTATTGCCGGTTATGAGGATTGTTTGGTAGAGTACCAAGAGAAACGGAGAGCGTGGTCTGACTTCTCTCTTTTGCCGTTTTTGGTCTTTGCCAATTTGGCACTCGCCAGAGGAAGACTCGATTTCATCTGGGAAAGAAACAAGCTAGCTCTTGGATGCTGTGAGGTGGAAGTGTCTCAGCCTGATGGTTGTTGTTCCCAAAGCCATGCCTCAGAGTTTTTTAGAATTTTTTTTTTTTTTTATTTAGAAATGAGGGAGAAGAGAGTAAATGATCTCAGCTCTCAGAACAAGTCAATAAAATGACTAAATACCTAAAAATGACAAAGTTGTATGGTCTAAACATTAAGTGGGCTGAGAACAACGTGTCCTGTATTTCTGATGATTGAAGGGAAGAGTCATAAAAGCACGTAACAAAGTTTTTAGTTCTAAAGACACATGTTTTTGAACTATTCAGGTGGATCAACTTCAAAAAGTGATTTTCTAAGGGGCTTTCTAACTTTAAAATGTATTCTTAAATTTTACTAAGGGTTACCTTATATTTTTGAAAAAGTAACCATTCATGAAACTCAGATGACCCTACCTACAAATCACAGATTCAAACCCAGCCTTTAACACTAAATGATGCCTTTTAAGGAGAGGTTTACCCAGTAACAGGCTTCTTACTTTTAGTTACTATTCTTTTAGTTCCTTAGCTACATGCATTTGAAACTTAATGGCCTATGTGCCTGCAGTATGACTACCTGTTTTGAGCATCTCCTTGAGTTTATTGTCAAGATTACTGCTATCTCAGCTTTAAATTTCACCTTGCTTATGAGAAAGTGGACTTGTGAGTCCTTCAGGGGAGCTACATGTTGAGGGCAGATGTCCAATGTGCGGATTCTGGACCAAGTGCTTTTGGCGGGCTGGTCATACCTATTTCACACTTTTCCTGAAGGAAAAATCAGTTGCAGTGTGAATTCTCCTTTCAAAACCAACCAGGTGGCTTGTAGTCAGTTGCAGTTAGGGCTGTGGTGATCAGGAACAGAATTGTAGGAGCCAGCAGATCTCCTCCTTGCAACTTCTTGCAGGCTTATCAAAATGATTTATGGCCTGATCTTTGGTTTCCTTGGGTCAGTCAATGGCAGCTGCCGTCTGGTGAAGGAAGCATTTGGTTCTTACTCCCAGAACTGAACAAGTGGGACCCCTCAGGGCCTGTGTTTGTCTCCCTGTGGTTCAGCTCTCTCTGAATCAGATAGGCATCATAAATCTTCAAAGACTGTTGAAACCCATTTTTCCACTTTCAATACCTAATTGCTAGTGGTTCAGTCCTTCTGAAACCAATGCTGTCCTCTGTCGGCTCTTCGGAATCTCCTCTAAAAAGACACATTTTCTGCTGGCATCATCTACCTCACTACCATATTCCTGCCCACAGGATGTCATTATGGGTTCTGTGAACTTGTTGAAAACTGATGCGCTTTCTTACGTTTTTTTTTTCTCTTATTTAATGGATCCAAGTTCCTTGCAGGAATAAGGAGTCTGTCTGTCTTTTTTGGTCCACCTTGTGCCTGGGCTTTAGTGACGATGATCATTTGTGAAAAATACAAGCTTGTTACCTGAAGGCAGTAATCCATGAAAAAAAGGCCTTCCCTCTCCTTTGGCTTTGTTGGGGAGGAGGAGCGGCTTGTCGTTGGATCAGAAGAGCCAGATATCAAGTCCTGGTGACTAAATACAACTTTCTCCACCATGACAGAAGCTGACAGTTAGACTCAGCAATGCTAACGATTGAGCTGCAGTGTTGTGTATAGGTTATGTGCTACAATTCAAGAAAGATAAGAAACAAATGGATAAAGTCCAGAAGAGAGAAATGAGCACTAAGTGTTTTAGAAAAAATAACTTTCTGAAAGAGTGGAAGAATTGGGATTGTTCCACGTAAGAACAGCAGGTTGGGACACCATTACTCTTCAAATATAAAACACGTCTTGTTGCAAAGAGAAAAGAACAGGTTTTCCAGTGGTAGATAAGAGGCCAAAATAGAAGAAGAAGAAAAAACATTTAGATTTGAAATTTTCAACAAAAAGTATATTGAAGCACTGGAATAGCTTGCTGGGGAGATCACAGGAGTATTTAAAAGGTGATGTTAGGAAGAAGTTAGACAAAGATCTGTCAATCAGAGGTATGGTTGATCCTGCCATTGTGAATAGGATTAGGGTAGATGCCTGCTTGAGATCCCTTTATTGCCCTGCTTTTTATTAATGGAAGTTTCTCATGATGAGGACCAAAATCTTTCTATTCACAGACAGCCAGGTGTCTCATTCTTTGTGGTTCTGATTTGGAGAAGAAAGGCCCCCACAGGGTAAATAACAAAACTGAATGTTAGCCTTTTTCCCTGTGTGGCATAACTCAAAGATAGATTTAAAAGGCACTTCCAATGTTTTAGATGCTAGTAAGCTGGAACCCCTTTCACAGTGGACTGGAGTCCTGAGGGCTTTCAGATGCAGGAGGGCAGTCGATGTCTTAAATAAGCTGGCCTTACTCTTTCAGCTAGCTTAGCTTCTCTGTAAATGTTCACGGTATGCTTTTCGACTCTGACAACATCCTCTTAAGAAATAAAGTTTTACTTTACTCTTGTATTTTACTGTATTTGAAGTATATCTATTTGAAGAATGAGACCAGTATCTTAATTTTCAGTCTGGAGACCTTCAAAATACTTCTGTCTGGGCTCTTGCACACTTTCCTTCTGAAAAGGGTCATAACCAGAATATTTTGTAGCATTTTGAATGCCCTAGCCATTAGAATTAATCAATCATATTTTATTTAATGTTACTCTGAAGATATCCCCGCTTACATTTAACTTCTAGAAGAATAAAGCAGAGCAAACTCCAGTTCCACTGAACTTTTTGTTACTACCCTAAGTATTTGTATCTTTTAGTTGAAAGATGCTGTGGAATTATTTAAAATGTAATGCTTTGTAATTATTTCCAGAGTAACCAAATATATTCATTTTTCTATTTTAGGAACTGCATCTGTGGCTGTTGCAGGTCTTCTTGCAGCTCTGCGTATCACCAAGAACAGGTTATCAGATCACACAGTATTGTTCCAGGGAGCTGGAGAGGTTTGTATTTTTATACATCAGGAAAATTTGTAAGCTGGAGATTTTTCTTAATATTTAATCCAGTTATATGTATCTAATTAACAAGAATATTAAATGGGTAGAATGATCACTAACACCTAAGGAAAGTTGGTTCTTAATTCAAATGTAAACTTACAGAAAAATCTCTGCTCATCTGGTCAAGCCTCATATTTTTCATAAGACATTTTGTGGAGATCTGTTCTCATTCTAAAACTTCAGGTTTTAGCTCTTCAGCTATAAATTATTGAACTGCTCTCAATAAAACCAAACAAAACTTTTTGGAAACATGAGGAAATATATCAGGCCACCAAAGAGAAATGAAATAAAATATATTTACCAGACTCAGTGTTATTTAGTAAGAAGCAGTGCCCCTTTGATTTTTCCTGTCATTAAATATAGTTTTTCAGTATTCCACATGTAAAGATCATCCACTTCTGAAGATTTTCATGCACATTATTTTTTATAATAATTTTTCAACATAAATTTCTAAGCCACTAACACACAAGTGAAGATTGTACTTATCTACAGCGTGGCTAGCTGTCGTCTCTTGTATGAAGTCTATAACCCCATGCAAGCTTCTGGAAAATATTATTCACGGTCTCCAAACCCCTCTGTAGGTGCAATATACTAATCCAGCTTTATGTAGTCCAGGTATTTTTAATTTGATTCAATATTTGGTGCTACTGAGATCAGGTCTGTAGTTTTCAGGATGACTTGCATCCATGTCTGGCTTGTTAGTGCCTTTGTACATGAAGACTGTCTGTCTCTCTGAAGTTCCTTCCCTTGGTTTCGCTCCATGTTCAACAGACAGATGAATCCATGGTCTAATGTTTACCTTTTTTTGTTAGTGTTGTCAGTGTGCCTGTTGCTGTAAAGAGATATCATCTGCTGGTAGATGTCTTCCCAGCTGTGGGAGCTTCTTCCTAATAAAACTAATTATTTCTTAACTAAAAAAGGGGAATCTCACTTGATTCTCAGTGAAACTGAATAATAAAATATAAGAAATAGAACCAAGCCCATAAATATGTATATGGGTTGGTAATCAGAAATACTGAGTCTTCTCTTGGCTTGTTTTGTTGCCTGTTTTCCAATGTGTACCTGTATGACATTTGATCTGTTGGATGAAATATTATAAAATCCAGTAAGAATGAGACATGTTTCAGCAAAATATTGGTAAGTGACTTTTTCTCACCCCGGCTTTCACTGGGAGCACAGCCAAGTCTAGAGTTACAAAACACATTAATAGTAGGTAAAAGGAGACTTACGTTCTTGATGGACATTTTAAAAAAAGTTAAGAGCAAAAAGTCTTTTAGGATTGCATTTTATTTTCTGGCATGCAGAGTGTGGTTTCTTTTGGTTTAAATTGCAAAAAAAAAATCTAATGAACAAAATAAAATTTCAAAGAAGAAAAAATATTTAATGTATTCTGAGATGATTATGTGGAATAAATGCTAGCACTTTTCATTATAGTTTAAACATTTATTATGCTCTCCACACTGTAAATGCCATCTTAAGATTTATCTATACTCTGATTTATCTATACAGTTTAAGATTTATCTATACTATTTATCTACATCAAGGTTTCTAATTACCAAATGGTAGCAACAGTTCCCTAGTGTTTACTTTAAGAAAAAAGTAATGATTCAGTTTTATTGTTAAATAAAATTAAGAAACTTATCAAAAATAGTGGGTAGAGGAAACAAGAGTCCAGGGGATTTCTTTCATTTCTAGTTTCACATGCTACTTTTCTTCTCTCTCCTTCAGGCTGCACTTGGGATAGCAAACCTCATTGTTATGGCTATGGAAAAAGAAGGGGTACCTAAAGATGTAGCTGTCAAAAGGATATGGATGGTTGACTCAAAGGGATTAATAGTAAAGGTAATACAATTTTCTCATTCTTTTAAATATCATTATAGTTATTTGCAGTCTGTAAATAAAGGCAAGAGTGTATTCTTTCTGAAAGTGGCTACAGCGATTTATGTCTCTTGACGTAGCAAGCTGTTTTTCTTCTCTAAAGTGCATTAAATGAATGACAGACTCCTACGTTACTTGGGGGGGGGTATGATTATACTTGGAGTTCCTGCTCTATTTCTATTAGAGATGAGCACATATCGAAGAGAATTTTTCAGCAGTTCACTAAAAAACACATACGGAAAGAAATGTTCAACTTGTGGCTTTAGTATTTCCCATGTTAATGCGACTATTATTTGTTAGCACAATCTTGCACAAAGATGCATAGATCCATTGTAAGGATAGCATTCAAGGTTTTTTTTGAAAGGAGCAAAAATATTTTTGAAAAGAATATTTTCCTGGTGTTGCAAGCATGTCATCCTTCTGCGAGGACTGGGATATATGGCATCAAATAGCTTCTCTGCACAGTGATATAGCTCATGTTGCAGATGTTGTGGTCTGCAGTGCTATCAACACTGGTCAGAATTTGAAGCTGCTGAGAGACTTCATCAGTCACCCTTACCTCATTCCTTCCACGTGCCAAAATAAAGAAACGTATGAATTCCATGTGCCAGAATAAAGAAACCAGTATGTTTTAAAAGGTGGTTATGTATTTAATAGTTTGTGAGCTACTTGAAAGAAAGGGATGAGAGGCCAGTTGGCTTTGCTTTTTCGCCTTGCCTGTTGGTTAGCAGTGTTTATGGTCATCTGTGGTGGTGCTACGCTCTTGTGCAGTGTTCTTTAGCTGTCTAATGGTTAGGATTTTTTGTAGTTCACATACCTTTCCATCAGGAGCACGCATTCTGCTGTCAGTATCTGTGTTGGTTTATTGAACCTTTTAAAGGAAAAAGAGTAGGATCATAGACACTGAGATGGGAGAGTGTTACTAAGGTCATCTTGGACATCTCTTGCCAGAAAGCACAAAAGCAGCCTGATCAGGTACAGAAGATAGCTGGTATTTGCTACTATCTAAGACACAGATTCTTTTCTTTCTGTTGTTTTTTTGTTTGTTTGTTTTAATGAGTCCTTTTGGTTTTCATCTAATAATCTTAAAGTGCTTTTGCGTCCAAACACAGACGACTGAAGGCCTGTTTATCTTCTGTGGCCGTTGAAACTTAGATGTTGCCTAAGAAATATGGTCTGTTGCAAAATTTCCTCCACCATAGAGACTGGGATTATCAAATAATACAATTGAACTAAAATCACCTCTTGGTGGTGTTAAGGAAACAAACTGACAGGGGCAGAAGTATAGGAACTTTACAATCCTAAAGCAGTAAAACTGATCTCGTCTGCGTGTCCATCCAGCCAAGGTGGTTAACCAGCCTTTCTTCTCTCCTGCTCCTTTCCTCTTCCTGCTTCTTTTACACCTCTCGCTGCTAATTTGCTAGTCAGCCGAGAAGCTGGGTTGTTGCTCTTGGTACGCAGCAACTAATTCCTTTCACAGTTTCTAAATTTTTAGTGACTCAGTGACTGTATTCTTTCCTCACCACCTTCTAGCTTCAGCGCTCTCAAGCAGTGCCAAAACCAATCAGCATCTCACACAGCCTCTAACTTCGTTTCCTCTGCGTATTCTTCTTGGTGGGGCTTTAATTTGGGTTTTATCCAAAAAGCAGTCCACTGAATTTCATGTCCTGCCCAGAGTATATTTGCAAACTGTTCATGATAGCCAGACATAACAGCTGTCTGAGATAGATTAGGGCTGAATTTGTGGCCAGATGTTGAAGCAAGCAGCGGGAGCGGACGGTGCACATTTCGGGTCATTGCTGGTGTTCCTGGAAGACCTGGGAGCACCAGTATCCCTGTCTGGCTGTCCTGGGGGGACTTGAGACTGGGTGGGTGCTTACTGCTGTGGTGCGTTTGAGTGCAGAGCCTGCTGGACCTAGAAGCTGGAGATACTTCAGTGAGAGGTCTGAGCTGGGCATAAGGAAAACCTATCCTTGGTCTATGGCTCTGCATGTCCTCTCTTGGCTTTCTTCTGCAGCTAAATGTTCCCCCTAAAAAGTAAAAAAACCTTAAAAGTGCCCCCCCCCCCCCCCCCCCCCAAAATAAAAAAAAAAGAAAGAATGCGCAACGTAAGCCTCTTGATTCTTATGATTTAACTGCTGGGAAGTCATACATACAGCAAGTAAATAATTAAGCTATTCCTGGTTATTTTTTCTGTCCTGAGAGGGAATGCTGTACTTTAGGTCCACTTAGGAAATTATTTTGGCTTTAGTTGATTGCAGAAGAGTGCTGCAAGACTAGAAGGACTTTCCAAAATCTTAGAAATGAGATAAGAGAAGTAAAATGAGGAAGATTTTTGAGAAAACTGTGCAATGGGAAGGACTATATTGTTAGAAACCTTTTCATCATTGCAAAGATAAGATTTGCCAAGCCACTGCTTAGCTCACCGGTCAACCAACTTTTGCGTAAACTAACCCCACTTTTATTTCTTACTACTAAGGAGGTATATCAATGGAAACCTGTTGGAAACCGTTAAACAAGAGTCCCTTAAAATTTGCCCCATCGAAAACTGCCTGATCAAAAGAGTTTTACTTGAAGCAGGGAGACCTTTTCAGTCCCAGAAATACTCTGATCTGTTGCTTTAGCAGTATGAGAAATAACAGACTCTCTGAAGACTGAGCGCTTACTTTGTCCAACTAAACTAATTTTTACATCATTTTTATTCTATACTGTCCTTTGATCATTATTTTTGCAATGCATGATTATAGATTTAAACATTGTTTCTCCTTTCATCTGCTTTCTGTAGTATTTCAACCCGTGCAAAGCAAAGAAAATTAACCTTGGAACTTTTATTGACCTGACTGCAAACACTTTCCACCTTTTTCTTCTGCCCCCACCCCCAAAAGCTGCCACGAAGTCACTTATCAGACTTCTGTAGTTGATTTTTCCTTTGTGGCTTTTTAATTGTTCAAGTGCAGCTGTGTTTTCATTTTCCTGTTAATATTTTTTTTTATTTTTCCCCTGGGAACCATCTTTTTTCCTTAAACCAAATTTGGTGACCAAGTTTTCTGCTATGTTGTGGTGAAAGAGCTGGCGATGAAGGCTATGTTTGTTATACTGCCTATAGCTGTGTTCTCAAGTTCATTCTAGAGACCTTATGATGTTTTTCATACTGTTTTGCAGTTGTTGAGGTGTTTTTTAATCTGTTCAGTGTGCTTTCACCTTTTGAAACTTTTTTTTTTCTCCAAAGGTGTGGATGAGGAAGGGTTGCAGATCATAATATCGTTGGAATTTTGCCACTTGAACTATATGACTTTACTCTTTGAAACAGGTATCACTGCTCTTGAAATGGCCTCTTCAGTATCCCAGTGCATTCAGATGGGAGTTTTAATATTTAATTAAAAGATACCTTTAAAGTTTCTGTTGCACTCTTGTGTACTTGCAGATTATGCATAAGCAGTTTGGACTCATCTTTAATTCTGAATTTCTGAATTCTGTCAAATTATCATATTCTGTCTGCTTAGTGAATAGATATTTACCTATGCGAACACTTTCTAGGCTTTCTAGGTCAGCACAGTAATACTTGTGTGTAATCAAGTGCTCTGTATTTTAAATGTCCATTAGATGTGTGATCTTAACCCCTGTAAGACTTCAGATCATGTGAGTGAAGCCCAAACTGAATGGCAAGAACAAGAACATCAGTTGAGGTCTGATAGCTGAAGGCCTCAGAATATCGATCTTTGTAAGAGGAGGACTGATACAGACCCCAAAAGTTTATGAATTTATGTGGTCCTAAATAATTAGAATCCTGTAGGTATCCTGTAGATAATCCTCTAAAATGTTTTCCTTTTCCCTCTTCCTTCCCCCATTGGAATATCCTTGGCAATCTTATTTAGAAAAGGTCCTCACGACCAATTAACTGGCAGTGGGTATGACCCTTATTGAAGTTCATGGTTTGGTCGAAGCTGGATACATGCATAGTTAAGCTTTGCTTAGAGAACGATGGAAGAGAAAGGAGGACATTTGGGACCGATAGCAGAATTTCAGTGCTGTATAGGTGTGTTCGCTCCTATTACAGTCAGCAGAGCTCATGTAATACGTGAAAGAGCCTTTAGAGCTCTCAATCAAGTATCTTAATATTGAACTGAATCCCATTCTGACTGTCTGATTGTTACTGAATTTTCTTATTTTTTGAGCAATAATTGCTTTTAAAAAAAAAGTTTGGATTTTGTCTGTCCTACATACTAATTTGATAATGCTTTTAATGTTAACTTTTACATACCACTTTAATATTATATTTGCCTCTTCTGCTAACTTTTAATTATTTCTAGCTCTCTTTTTATCAAGTCAATTATTCTCTTTACTTTTGTCCTGGAGCAGTTCATTTATGGCTGACTGCAACTGGTTATGACTTTTCTAGCCAAAAAACTGCTTGCCTCTTAGCAAAGATGCAATGTCTTGGGTATCTCCAAGGCGTCACAATCACTTAAAGCAGTTTCTGCCTTATTTTACTCATGTAAATCTGATCTCATCCCAACAAAGCAATCCTTTCTGCTTTGTCAGTTACTCTGATGCCTGGGGAATTGTTCTGTGCCGTTCATTTTGCATTTATCTTGTTCTATATGAAGTATAAGTTCTGCAGAAAGGAAACACATTAATTTGTCTTGGAACGCTTGTGGCATTACTCATACTCGGCCAGTCGTATGTGAAAACAAGTGAGGACAAGGCGAAAGGATGATCGGTGGGGTGTGCTCAAGGAATACCCACATGATTTTCTCTTTTAGAGACGCCACCAAAAATTTGGGTGTTAAATTTGTTAGCATGTAAGTGTTTCCTCTTTGACACCATGTACGTTAGATGTACTGATGAGATGGTGACCTAATTTGGATGGTTTATGGTTTCTTTTGCTCGCGGTCTGTTATTGAAATGAATGATTGTTTTGCTCCATTTTGCTTCTGTTGTTCTGTGGGTTCCTGACTTGCTCTGCTTCTCAGATCTTATCTCCTTGAAAGAACTGTCTTTCTAAATTTTGTCGTGCCTGTTAACCATGTGTGCTTATTTACATGGAAAGGGTATTTTATAAATTTTACGGGACTTAAATGAACAGGCCTAATCTTCTAACAAATGTGTTTTTATTAAAGTCAACACCAGAATTACATTTCTTACCTAAATCGTATGTTTTACTGGCAACCATTATGACACTATCTCCTCAAAATGTTGTGGTTTTTCACTGTTTATTAATTCTGTGTCCGAGTTGCCTTGTCTGGTTTTAACCCGCTCTCTTCACCTTTAGGTATTAGGTGATGGGCCTGATTAGGAGGCGTGGTCACTTTATAATCAGGGCCTCGGTATGAGGATTTGGGAGGGCTTGTATGTCTCTGCTTTTTGGTTCCTAGACAGTGTGGCACAGGAGTGCCTGTCACCTGCAAGCCCTTGGGCTTTAGTAAGCCCTGGCCAGTGAGTCCGTATCCATACCTCCACCTTTATTTTTTTGGTATTTTGTGACTCCTCATCACTGATACTCTGCCAGAGTTCTGGCTAGGGAGGGCGGGCTGGCCTGTCCCCTTCTAGCATGCTCTCTGTGCCTGTCCTGTTCCTTCCCTTTCATCCTTCTGGGCGACTCCTCAGAGAGGTCCCTCAGCTCCCAGTGCTGTCTACAGCCCCTGCCTTGAGCCCTCCAGATGGTTCATCAACAACCTTTACACCGCAGATTTACTTGTGATGAAAGCCACGTAGAGATCATCTCCCAACAGGGAGATGTTTCCCCACCTTCTCCCATGACTCTTAACCACATCCTTTTTTCCCCCTTCTTCCTTGATGCTGGAACATGCAAATAAAACCAAAATATTTTGCAGTTGGAAATACTCAACTTACTAATGGACTGCTTTGCTTTTTGGTCTACAGTTCTCAGGTCTTTTGTGGTTCTTGTGCCTTCAGTATTTCAGAACCTCGGATGAGTTTATTAATTTATCTGTGTGCTGTTCTCTGTTCTCTTGTTTAAATAAGCCGCTGTTGACACAGTCAAATGGAGGCAAGTGTTTATATAAATAGATTTGTGCCTCCCTGGTTGTGAGACGGGACGAGTGCCAGCGCCGCCTCTCATGTGGGACAGCACAGTCATCGGGGTGCTCTGGCTTATTCTCAGCTGCCTCCCAGCTGACGGAAAGAGCAAATCTTGGAGAGCTTCCAGCCCTGCCTTTCTCACCTCGCTGACAGAAAGCCGCTCTGCTCTTTCAACCCTGGTTCGTGGGGCAGCCCCGTCAGGAGCAGCTCAAACGGGCCATGGCGTTAGGCTTCACATTGGCGGTATTTGTGAGATTTGCCTCCTGTTTGGTAATATCCCATATAGATGTCTGCTGTGCAGTCTGGTCTCCTGTTTTTACAGCTGTTTTCTATGAATTTTCTCATGGTTTTATTGATGGGTCATTTTTGTTTGTTATATGAGCTTCAGTTTGATTCTCTAATATGATGATACGAGTAACTTTCTGTGGAAACTGTGAGGTACATTTGCTTGAAGCCTGATCCCAGTATCTCCTTTGCTTCTTCTGCTGTTGATTGGTTAACCTCTCTAAAACTAGGAACTGCGTTTTCAGTTCAAATCCAAAATACAAGCAGTTTTTCATAAAACTATTAACTGCTGAGTCCTGTTACTTCCTTTTGCTCCTTGAATTAAAATGTCCTGCTGTCCAAGTGACTTCATTTTACTATTCGGAATAATAATATATAATTATTATATACTCTCATCCATTAGGGAGTATAGACATTTTAGGATTGCCAAGGTCTTTCATACATAATGTCACCATCAGAGAATGCTGCTATTGTTTCTTTATCTCTGTACTTCATCTGCTGACTTAACACAGTCCACATTGTAACTCATTTGCTAATAAAGAATTTAGCTCATATTACTTTCCATCTGAGATACCACGGTGATTTCTAATGTAGCAACATATCTGTTTTCGGGTTGCTTTTGTTCTCTTTTGTTCAAATCCCAAATACCCCATAGGTTTCTTGGTACAAAATGATACCGTGGTAGAGGCAATACTTTCCCCCTTTGAAGTGCTTTCTGACATTTTCACTGAGTTCACTCACGGTTTATTAAGCTTTTTGAGTGTTTTTAATATTCTTCAACTTCAGCATTCTGGTGAAGGTGTATTGTATAGTTTATTCAGGCAGCCTGAGTGTGCATTAATCATGTTATGGTTGTAGGAGACAGATGAAGTATTCTATAAGCGGCTGGCTGACATCTTGCAATCGCCAGCCCTTGTTCTGGTTGGGGACTTCAACCTGCCGGGTATCTGCTGGAAATATAACACAGCAGAGAGCAGGCAGGCTAGGAGGTTCCTCGAGTGCCTGGAAGATAACTTCCTGACACAACTGGTAGGTGAGCCTACCAGGGGAGGTGCCTTGCTAGACCTACTGCTCACAAACAGAAAAGGACTAGTGGGAGATGTGGTGGTCGGAGGTCGTCTTGGGGTTAGTGATCACGAAATGATCAAGTTTTCAATTCGTAGTGATGTAAGGAGGGGGGTTAGCAAAACCTCTGCCTTGGACTTCATGAGGGCCGACTTCGACTTGTTCAGGACACTGGTTGAGAGAGTCCCTTGAGAGACAGTCCTGAAGGGCAAAGGGGTCCAGGAAGGCTGGACGCTCTTCAAGGAGGAAATCTTAAAGGCCCAGGAGCAGGCTGTCCCCAAGTGTCGCAAGTCTAAAGGGTGGGGAAAATGGCCAGTCTGGATGAATAAGGAACTTCGCATAGGACTTAGGAATAAAAGGAGGGTTTACCACCTTTGGAAGAAGGGACAGACAACTCAGGAGGAGTACAGAGATCTCGTTAGGTTATACAGAGAGAAAATTAGGAAGGCAAAAGCCCAGCTGGAGCTCAATTTGGCCACTAACATTAAAGACAACAAAAAAAGCTTTTATAAATACATCAACGAAAAGAAAGCCAGGGAGAATCTCCATCCCTTACTGGATGCTGGGGGGAAAGTTGCAACCAATGACGAGGAGAAGGCTGAGATACTTAATGCCTTCTTTGCCTCTGTCTTCAATAGTCAGACCAGCTATCCCCAGGGTGCTCAGTCTCCTGAGCTAGAAGATAAGGATGGAGAGCAGAACAACCCACCCATAATCCAGGAGGAAGTAGTCAATGATCTGCTTCTACACCTAGACGCACATAAGTCTATGGGGCCGGATGGGATTCACCCAAGAGTACTCAGGCAGCTGGCGGGAGAGCTTACCAATCCTCTCTCCATCATCTATCAACAATCCTGGTCAGCAGGGCAGGTGCCAGATGACTGGAGGGTGGCTAATGTGATGCCCATCTACAAGAAGGGTCGGAAGGAGGATCTGGGGAACTATAGGCCTGTCAGCCTGACCTCGGTACCAGGAAAGATCATGGAGAGGATCATCTTGAGTGAGCTCTCACGGCAAGTGCAGGGCAGCCAAGGGATCAGGGCCAGCCAGCATGGGTTTAGGAAAGGGAGGTCCTGCTTAACCAACCTGATCTCTTTCTATGACCACGTGACCCGCCTTCTGGATGCAGGGAAGGCTGTGGACGTTGTCTGTCTGGACTTTGGTAAGGCTTTGACACCGTCCCCCACAGCATTCTCCTGGAGAAGCTGGCGAATCATGGCATAGACAAGTGTACTCTTCCCTGGGTAAAAAACTGGCTGGATGGCCGTGCCCAGAGAGTTGTGATTAATGGGATGAAATCCTCTTGGTGGCCGGTTACCAGTGGTATCCCTCAGGGCTCAGTTTTGGGGCCAGTTTTGTTTAATATCTTTATCAATGATCTGGATGAGGGGATTGAGTGCACCCTCAGTAAGTTTGCAGATGACACCAAACTAGGTGGGAGTGTTGATCTGCTTGAGGGTAGGAAGGCTCTACAGAGGGATCTGGACAGGCTGGATCGATGGGCCAAGGCCAACTGTATGAGGTTTAATAAGGCCAAGTGCCGGGTCCTGCATTTTGGTCACAACAACCCCAAGCAACGCTACAGGCTTGGGGAAGAGTGGCTGGAAAGCTGCCCGGCAGAAAAGGACCTGGGGGTGCTGGTGGACGGCCAGCTTAACATGAGCCAGCAATGTGCCCAGGTGGCCAAGAAGGCCAACAGCATCCTGGCTTGTATCAGGAATAGTGTGGCCAGCAGGAGCAGGGAAGTGATCGTGTCTCTGTACTCGGCACTGGTGAGGCCTCACCTCGAGTGCTGTGTTCAGTTCTGGGCCCCTCTGTACAAGAGGGACATCGAGGCGCTGGAGTGTGTCCAGAGGAGAGCTACCAGGCTGGTGAGGGGTCTGGAGACCAGGTCATATGAGGAGAGGCTGAGGGAGCTGGGCATGTTTAGCTTGGAGAAGAGGAGGCTGAGGGGAGACCTCATTGCCCTCTACAGCTACCTGAAAGGAGGTTGGAGAGAGGTGGGTGTTGGCCTCTTCTCCCGGGTGAATAATGACAGGACCAGAGGAAATAGTCTGAAGGTGCAGCAGGGGAGGTTTAGGTTAGATATTAGGAAGAATGACTTTACTGAAAGAGTGGTCAGGCACTGGAACAGCCTGCCCAGGGAGGTGGTTGAGTCACCATCCCTAGAGGTGTTTAAGAAACGTCTAGATGTGGCACTTCAGGGCGTGCTCTAGTGGCAGAGATTGTAGGTTGTTTGGTTAGACTTGATGATCTTAAGGGTCCTTTCCAACCATGAAGATTCTGTGATTCTGTCTTCCTGGTACTCTGGTATGTAGTTTGGTTGGTTGGGTTTTTTTTTATTCAAGAAAACTTATTATAAGGCCCTTACCAAACGACTTATATTATTTCCTTATCTTTCATAGAATATATATATATTATATTATATGAAATAGAATATATTCTATGAAAGATATATATATATAAAATATTGTATGAAATAGAATATATTCTATGAAAGATAAGGAAATAATATAAGTATATAAGAATACATAGCATTGTGAGAAGTTGTATCATGAAACGTTGGTACTTTTTTTATTTCTTTCTTGGGATGTTGAATACATTTGGGAAGTTAAAGCAAAAAGAATGTATAGCCTCTTTTTCTAACTTTACCTTCCCCCTTCTTTTGAAAGAGTTTGGGAGTTTGTATCTCGCCGTCTGAATAGCTGCACAGGTATCGTGTCAAGTTTGTTAGTTCGTCTGTGGATTTCCGCGTGAAAGACTTTCTTTTTGGATTTAGGGAGTGTCACTTGATCCAGGAAAGATGCTTGTTACACATCGTAGAAAACATATTACAACTTAGGACAGCTGCTGTCTGGCCTAGATGAGTCTTCATACTGCTATTTGAACAACGGTGCGATAACATCCTTTGGTAGGAACCAGTAGAAAAATTCCTGCTGTGCGTGGCAAGCACTGAAGTCCTACGGTGAGACTGTATTGAGGCTTGGCACACTGAAAGGGGCACATCTTTAGATTGCTGTTTTTTCTGAGCCCTTTTCATAGAATGAATGAATTTTTAATAATGCTAAAAGAGAAAGGCAGTGGACTTAGAAGACAAATACAAATGTGACTGAAGATGATGTTTCTACTTAAAAGACTCAGAGCTTCACACACAGAACCACAGAGCTCATTTAAATTCTTTCTCAGTATGGGGTATTTAAAATTTTTCCTTTTTAAAAGAAGGAGGGAAATATCAGTGAGCTGTGTGCCGTGTTAGTATCTTAGGATTATGGAGATGGAGGCAGACCAGAGCAGTTTCTGGTTTGTGCTGCCTTGTGTTGTTCCTGCACAGCACACTTCCCAGCAGCAGATCGCCAGCGTACAAAAGCTGGCTAAGCCAGGGCTGGAAATGGAAATGTCAGAAGACAGACTCTGCGCTTCGGGAAGATCTGATAGTCCGAGCAGCTCTGCACTGACGGGTCATCTCTCCGGTGTCAGGAGAGAGGCAAGACAGAAAAACCACACAAATCCACAATTGAGACTTCTGCATTTTGGCTCCATCCTCTTCTCTCTGCTGACAAAAACTCTGTGATTTCTTATTCCGGCTATAGGCATTCGGGGGCGGATGTCTGGAAGCTTGTACTAAATGGACTGGCAACCCCTTAGTTTGAGGTTAAGCATGCACAAAACTGAATTGTTTCTTCCTTCCTGCATGTCATTGCTTGCCCCGTTTGCAGGGCACAGAGGAAAGCTAGCCGTGCTCTTGCTGCCGCCTCTCTACTCTGTGGAGAGCAGAACTTAAGAATTTGCCAATCTGGGGAGAAAAAATACTATCTAAAGCACCGAGGAAAAAATACTATCTAAAGCACTGTCCTCTAAATTATTGGAGTTTTGTAACCAAATCAACTGGCTGGCCTTGAAATCTCAGACACGGTTTTTAGGTAGGTGTTACGTAGCTCCTTTAGGATCACTGAATTATCAATTAAAATACATTTCTGACAATCAATTTAAAACATGTATTAAAAAAACCCTCACCATAGAATTTCTTTCATAAGCATTTCCCAAGCAAAAATCTCTACGTACATAGCTGTTGTTTTTTTTGGTAAACCACAGAATTTAATATTTCATTCTTAGTTAATATACTAGAGAAATATTTACTTGGAGACATGATTCATTCTGACTAATGGGATCAAGCTAATTCAGACCAAAGCTGAATAAAGAAATAAATTTAAATGTGTTTGGGGTTTGGTTTGGGGTTTTGTTTTTTTGTTTTTTTTGTTTTTTGTTTTTTTTTGTTTGTTTTTAGAGTGTGAAATGAAGGGCAGACAGAATTTTAGTTAGGGCAGAAGTGAATGTGACCTAAGCTGACCCATCTGGCTAGCACTCGTCTCACTAGCCAGAGGCTCGGAAGGCATTGCAGTGGGTGACATCAGCTTACTGTTTGAGTATTCCTTTGTAACTAAATAAGTGAGAGATGATTGTTAATGTCAGTAGAAAATGGGACTTTGACTCCTTGGTGTTGCATCAATAAGTGTTTCCACAGCTCTGCCATTATCTTAATTTTAAAATGTTGAAGTACCTCTTCGAAAATGAATCAAGTGTAAAACTGTATAAAGGAGTAATCGGTTTCATGCAGGATTTTGGTTATTTGTTTTGATAAAAAAAATGAAAGAATATCAACATTTTTCTCCAGGAAGATGTCAGCCTGGCCTCTCAGCTGTTAAGCACAGTGGAAAACATTGGAGGTCACCTTTCCTAAGAGATCTGCCCAGATCAGCAGATCCTGGAGGCGCTCAGGGCTACCAGCCTGCCACAGCCTGAAGAATGAGCTGGTCATAGGAAGTGATTTCATTTTTCATGGTAGCCCAGGGCAGTCTCCTGGAGGTTGGATTTTAAGACCAGATTGAAAACCGGCTTCCTCAATAGCAGCCTGATAAGCTGTTGAGGAACCAACTGCAGAAGCAGCATGGGATCGGATAGTTGCCCATGGCACCCATTCCCAGCTGCCCAGGAATCCTGCCTCCAAGTCTGGCTCTGTCGAACGCTTCAATTTCAACCAACCAGCCAATTAGAATGAAAAGTGGCTTTTATTTATAGTATTTTGAGTTATACCTAGCAACAAGCTTTTGGCCTGAAAGTCATAAATGCATTTTTTTTCTTGGGTGACTAAAAGGAAAAATTAATATAGTTCCCTTGAAAGTGTTAAGCAAAACACCCGCTTTAAAATGAGATGCATCTAAACCGTGTGTGTAGACTGTGGGGACATCTGCTGGGGTGCTGGGAAGTGGCAGACTTCAAAATGCGTATTGACGGTGGAATGATTCGAGCATGTGTATGCCAAAAATTGTTAATATTGCAGCATTTTCTCGAGGCTAAGAATTTCACATTTTACCCGCAAAGGAAACCAGGTGCCCGTATCGCAGTATTTCCATGGTAATCGCTGTAGGAGAACACTTAAGACCCGTATAAGCACATCCAGCCATAACCCTCCTAATTTAAAAACTCTGTATTTTGGTCATGTAAAAAAAAAAATCCGTGGAAGAGGAGAAATCTCTGGAAATTCCTTGTAATCACGGGTGAGCCAAGAGAAGCTGGCGTCCTGTGAGGCCGACCAGCTCCGTCAGCCCCGACCACATAACAGCCTTCCTTGGCTTCCTGTGGTACCCTCGGGATGGAAATGCTTTTCTTGCAGCTGGAAATGAAAAATGGCCTTCCCTCCTGTCTACCAGCCCTTGTGGTGGCCGGCCGAGGACCAGCAGAGGAGCTTCGGTGATGGGACTGGCACAGCCCCACATTGCCACGTGGCCGAATCGTGGTCTGAAATGTAGCATCAGATTTCTCATTTTTATTAAAATTATGCAAAAATGCCATTATAAAACTAATCCTGTCTTGAATTCAGTAATGGACACGGCCATAAATTGAACCAAAATTGTCAAATTCATAGACTTTGTTGGAATCACGGGCTGAATTCTGTTCTAATACTTCAGTATGGTCTTAATTAACTTGCTAAGATTAAGGGGACTTTCATCTTATCAGTTGGAAAAGATGTGGCTAGGGAGGTGGTACATATATCTGTTCTGGCTATTGGGTCTAAATTACGTTTAGCATTTCATTTTCCTCGTGTACTTCCCCTATATATCTGTGTCATCTGCTTCTTGCTCTCTGAAATTGTAAGATGTTTGAGGGGCTGGCACCGTCTTCTAGATTTGTGTTTGAAAGGTGCCTTTGCAGTGATGTTTTCTGGATGAAACGAGGGGTGGAGGTGTATGCCTTTTAAACTCTTCTGCTGAAACTTTCAGATGCCTGTGTACAGACAGAGGTCCACATATTTAGGCAATTAATATAATTTTCACAAATTCTGGCCCCTTCTTGCCCCACACTCCACGTTACTTACACTGAGCTCAAATCCTCTTTGCAGCCCAGTCAATGTCAATGATACTCCGAAGTTCTTTTCCCTACATCTGTCATATTCCATTTGGAAACCTTGCTGGGCATCGATGGGTGGAAATTGCCAGTATAGATCAGGGCGAAAGTTGTTTCACAGCTGAGTCAATTTTGTTAATGCAAAAACAGTGCACCAGACATCTGGTTAGAATTAGTTTTATTCCATCCTTAAGAATGAATGACTTAAATATGAAAAATGTGGAGCAAAATATAGGCTCCCCGATAGTCTATATACTCCCCCCATATAGTCTCTATACTTTTAGACAAGAGCAAAGCCGAAAAAGCCAGAAGAAACGAATTTTGTTTTGCTAAGTTACGAATCCCCCTCGTGCATCCTGGTGCATCCGTACTGTTTGCTATATCAATATTTTTATGCTTTATCATTAGCAACTTTAAGTGTTTGACCAAATGTTAAGAGGTAGAACAGCTTTAAGAATGCTTCAAAGAAGAAATCAATGATGCTTTCATATAATTGTTAATACTGTGGTGTTCTACAGCTGTTATGAATTTAAAGTAAAAATGTTGAATTTAATTTACCTACTGCTTAGAGAAATAATTAGTCCTAGATTATCCTAAATGTGTTAGCTGTACACAGTGTAACTGTGTCTATTACAGTATCTGGTGATAGACGCAAAAGTAGAAATGAAAATAGGACATGTTAAACCAGATACTTTGTACACTGATTATCCCAGGATATTAGGTTCCATTAAACTTTTAATAACTATTCTTTTTTTTTTTCCTTATTCAGGGGCGTGCCTCATTAACATCTGAGAAGGAACGTTTTGCCCATGAACATGGTGAAATGAAAAATCTACAAGATATTGTTAAAGATATAAAACCATCCGTGCTAATAGGTAATTTCTTTTACTTTAAAGCAATGACCTTATTCTTTGTTGGAAAAAAAAAACGGGGATGTGGCTTTGTCTGAAGACAGGATCGAGTTCCTCTGAACAGAGTTTACCTTTGTGTGTTTTTAGAAAACACTAGGTGTACAATGGACTCTATTAAGCAACTGAACAAATAGTAACTATCCAAGCATGTAACACTGCTTTCACTCCAAGCCATCCGTTTTACAGGGGGAATAATCCGAGTTGGTTTAAACATCTGATGGAGAACCTTATCACCTTCCTAAATTACTTCTGATTTAATGTGGATGGTGTAATACAAACAACCTCCAACTTAGACTGAGAAAATTCAGCTAAGTGCGTGTAAAGCTGTGCAAATATGAGCATGATGTAGCTGTGAACCTTCTTTCCCCTCATATTTAGGTCCTTAGCCACCAGCCCTTTGTGCAGACCAAAACACAGATTTTACAAAGACTTTTTCTTTTTTAAAAGATGCAGGATTTGGGATCTCTGTAAAGGAGTGCTCAGCTCTCTGCAGTTTGGTTATTATATTCCCATGACAGTTTCAGGAATGAACTGCAAGTCCTCTTAAATAATTTTTTTTTAATATGTAAGACTTGAAATTTCTATCTGGCTAGTAAAATCATTCATCAGATGCTGGGAAATCTGAAACGCCACAGTGAAAATTATCCTACATTTTAAGAGCTACCTTTTCAACTATGCCTAGACCACATGGTCCTAAAATCTGCTTTTGACAATGATCATGATTGAGGTAAATAAAGCTTCTCTTTTTCTATGCTCCATAAAGATATGACTGCCAGAGAGAGACCATGTAGTCTAGAAAATTTATTTAGTAGAAATCAAGGCTGAAAAAGCTAGTGGAACAGAAGAATAGATCGAATGATCTGTAATATTTATCTAGATAAAGGTGTGTGGATGCTTAGGGAATGTTTGCTGTCATGAAATAAGGATTTTTACAGTGTGTCGTTTTTATATCTAAATCTACGTGGCACTTTCCCTCGAGGTCACTTTCTCCTAAGCCATACTGCATAATGAAGGCTCTTCCAACAGAAACAACAAGGAAAATTAATACTGTTTTTTTTTCGGTTTGGAGGACTAGTCATTCTGTATCTTCCCCCGTGGCAGCAGGAGTCATAGGGATGATGTACTCCTTCTCCCAGTGTTTTACTTTGTCTCAGCAAATCCTCATATACATTTTATCGCCTGCGATGGCTCAAGGGAAAGTCTTAGTTTAGCTTGACCAAATATAAGAAATTGCAATTTTAAAATGAAATAAGTCAGTGAGGTTGTGCAGAGCATTTTGTTTTAACTTTATAGCTGAAGGTAGTTGTCATTCTTACTATTGGCTATCCAGAAGCAGTTTTAGAAGATATTAAACTGATATAAAAGATATTTGGTAACTGCAGACTTAACCAGAAACTAAGGGGTGTAACAGGCTCTTATGCAAGTGGGTCAAAATCATGACTGCAATAACTCTTCATCAAACATACAGTGGCCCAGCTGGTCTAGCAGAGCGTTTGCATCAAAGCATCCGTGTCCATTCACAGAAGGTGAAGTACAGAGAGCTCAGATTTGCAAAAAAATAGTTGTATGTGACAGAAATGTTTGAGCAAGAGATGTTTAAACTTTGAAAGAAGTCACTGATTTGCATCGAGTTACCTCTTTTGTTACCCATGGGATCAGAATAAAGGAGATTTGTCCAGACGCGAACGCAAATGGCTCTTAGACATTATTTGGCCCACATTAAGCAGCTAAAGAGCCTGTCGTAGGGTGCTTGGGCTTTCAGTAGACCTCTTCGGAAAGCTCAATTTAAAACAATTCAGGGAATTTCAGTGGGGCACCCGCCTCTGCCCACTGAGGGCAGAGACTGAGCTTGAAGATGTCTCTGTAAGATGATACCATGCTTTGTGTAGAAGCAGTCAGAAAATACTCTGAGGCACCTTTATGAAATGTTAGTCCTGTGTGTGACCTTCTAGGCAGTTCTGCGAGGTGAGGACCCCTTTCACCTCCCTCCAAGTACCTTGTGCTCTCCTTGGGCGGACGCCAGCCTGTCCTTTTAGAGTGGGCAATGTTGGCATGCTCACCGTGACGAGACATTAGACGACTGACCCAAGAGAGATCCTCTCCTGGCCCAGGTTTGAATCCATTCCTACTCCCCCAAGAGAGGGAACAACAGCTTTTTTCCTACTGTTGAAACTCCGATGTTGCATGGAAAGCAGACCAGGCGCTGGGGGCTCTGAGCAAGAAGGAGGCTACCTTCTCTACGAGCCAAACGATAGAGGCCTCCCTGGACATAAAGATTTACTTAAGTTTACTCCAAGGTCTGTTTATCTGTTTTTCACTGAAGGCGTGGAGAGCAAGGACCTGGTCCTTGGATTCCCAAATCTTGTAGGTTAGGCAGAAATACAGGGGTATTGGCATCTCAAAAACATCACACACCCCCCTTTTTGGCTGTGAGTACAGAATGGCGAATAGAAAACCATCACTGGTGGGATGGAAAGGAATGTACTAAAAAAAAATGTTGCTGTCAGGGAAGCCTTAGACTCAAAAATGGGATTATTCTTCATCTGAGGCTGGAGATGACAGAATGATCAGCTCTAGAAGGCAGAGACTTTACTCGTCATGTCAGAAAAAAATGAAATCTGATACACTGGATTTGGGAGAAACTGTCCAGTCTGTTGCACGAGCCTTTAGGAGAGAGAGTTGTACCTTCGTACTCCTTATTGGCCTTACCTGCCAATTAGGTGATACATTTCTAATTTATATAAAGTGCCTAAGAAAAATGAAATGAGAAATTCACCAAACTGTACAGGGTTGAATAGATTCTGCCTTGTGTTAGCGATAATACTGAAGGTTCACTATTGCAAAATCTTTTATACAAAACTTTATTTTAACCACCTTATGAAAAAGGTTGAATTCCATTGTAAAAAGGGAGGTATGCCATCAAAAGAGCTCTGTTCCTTTAAAAGTGACCTTGAACTGATGGCATTTGTCTGCTTGTTATGTGTGTTTCTCTTCTTTAGGAGTTGCTGCAATTGGTGGTGCTTTTACTAAAGAAATTCTGCAGGATATGGCTGCTCTAAACAAACGTCCCATTATTTTTGCTCTCAGCAATCCTACCAGCAAAGCAGAATGCACTGCTGAGCAGTGCTACAAATATACAGAGGTAACAAAAGATTAACATTTCTCCAGTATGTACGTAGTGAAAACTAAGTGTGAAATGAAATTTAAAATGGGAGGAAGACAGAGGGTGGAGTAGCAACTGCTAATCATATCTCTGTGTGTAAGTAAAATGAGTTAAACTAAGTAACATATTTTTCAGATTTTATCAAGACGATTTCACTGAAGTCAATACATGCATGCACCCTCAAAAAACATTTAATAGTTTTTATTGATGTTGGGCATGACTCATAGTCTGGATTATAACTGAAGCATCAGTAACCGTCAATCGTTAAAGCCTCATGCCTGTTTTTGAACTGTACCACTTTGTGTTATATACACACACAGTGGGCTGCTTTTCATTTAAGATTTTATAAATACTCTTTAGGGTAAGAAAATACTTCAGTACAGAAAATAGAATCTTTAAAATAATTCTTTATTAAGAACTGGGGTAATTGACTCCTTTTACAAAGATTTCTATTACGGAGGCATGGGTGAAAATTAAGGGAACCGCGCTTGCTTATTTATTATTGTATTATAGAAGTGCTAATAAACATGTTATGCTGTAATTTAGTCCAGAATGTGAAATGTATGAGTACTTGACTGTATGTGTTTCATAGTGGATTGTGTTTGGATTTCTTGTCAAATACAGGGCAGTTTGAATGAAAGTTTCACAATGTTTAAAAGACAAATTTAGCGTGCCCGCTCCCCACTGCACAATGCACAATTACAGCGCAGTGCGAGAGCCAGGGAAGCTGCCTGCATGAAGGGCTGGGTATAGCGGGTAATGACATCTGGTAAGCAGGGCAAAAGACACACTGAAGTATTTGATCCATCACCAAAACATATAATAAGCCAGCCATGATAGTACTGCATGACACCAAACCAAACAGAATATTCTTCTGAAGAGCTGAATAGCAACAGTGGCATATTTTAAAATGCACGTTTCCAGTTCTCTAAAATGGGCATAGATATTTCTGATACAAAGCGCCTCTGAAGTATTTAACAGTGACATTTGTCACTTTAGCAGTGCTAGCGTAAATAAAGGCTGGCTTTTCTTCCCCACCTAAATTTACTGCTTAAATTGGAGGGTGCTCCTTCCTTTGCAAGGCAAGAGCCAGGTGCCTTTGGGCTGCGGGCTTTCTTTGGGCTGCCCTTTGGGCTGTCACTCCCCTCATTCCTCCAAAACTGCATGGCCTGCTGTAGAAATTACCTCTCTCTCCCAGGAATGATCTGGGGAGATCCTGTATAGTCATCCTGCAGGGGTGTCACCTCTGAGGTGACTCTTCTGCCACCCCTGAATGGCCCTTCAATGCCGGCATCTGCTCCCATCGGGGTGTTCCTCGTCCCGGGGGAGCAGTGAGACCCCGTCAGACTTGCAGCTCCCTGACGGCCCATCCCTTGGTACTCCCATGGTATCGCAGCTCCGAACGTGCGTCCTACTGAATGACGCCAGGCCGAATATTCCTCTTAGCTCATGTTAAGCCGTTAGCAACATGAGCCCTGTCACCACGTCTGGGACACCCCGCAGGCTTCTGTTCCTCCCCGCAGCTGACTGCTGTGTGCCAGCGTGGAGCTACGCCTGTGGTTGGGTCCTGGGAAGAGATTTAAAGGTCCCATGTGAACTGCAACGTAAAATGCATTAGAGCCAGTTCTCTTGTCCTCAGGACAAGTGATACGGTGTAACCTGTGTCTGTACAGCTAAATTCTCTAACTCCCCAAAACAGGCTGGCTCTTCCATGCTGCCTGCTGGGACCAGCGTGTGTGTGGTGCCCGGGCCCTGGTGGCAACACTGATACTTGGCACTACCCAAAAATCTGCTGGGAAACATCCTAGTGGTTTTATCAGTATTGGACAATCACACACAGGTGCCTGAGTTGGTGCCCTCACCCTGCTCGGTATATTATAACGAGGGGAGCCACAAGGTCCCAGAAGAGGAGGTCCCATCACCAACTTGTGCTATAGGTTGCACTGTGGGATGATGTTCCTGGGACAGAGCTTGCACCTCTGTCGTTCTGTTGAGCTGTGGAGTGGGTGCCGCCACCTGAAGAGGGGAGATTGAGAGGAACAGGGCTCTGCTTGTCTCCACAGCTCCTCAGAAGATGACACATCCAAAAGTGCAACATTTTGTGGCCTTGGTGTCATTTTTGTGTATGATCTGCTGCTGGGGAAAAAATCTAGCAACATCACCTGTTGTTACCAGGACAGCATTGTCCACTTGGAGTTCTCCAGCTCCAGGTGTATACCTTCTTCCCATGTACCCTTCTTCTGGCACGGACTCACAAAATGAATAACGAGTGCTGGATTTCACTTTCTCCTTCTCTAAATTGTGCTGATAGCTCTTACCTGAATAAGGCAGCTGTTTCTCTCTGACATCAGATAGTCACAGAGAATTGCCAGTGATCTCCAGGATCAGCATCCTGATGCTCTGGAGACATAGTTAAGTAGCTCTAACACCCTCTCAGAAGAGATATTAAATAGATGTAACCCAGCTTCCACAGTGGTAAATATTTAAAGGGATGTGTGAAATATTTCAACAGCATCCTCATGACTAACGTGCTTTCTTTGCCTTTCTTGTTACAATTTAGGGACGTGGCATTTTTGCCAGCGGAAGTCCTTTTGATCCTGTCACTCTACCAAACGGACAAACTCTCTATCCTGGACAGGGTAACAATTCCTATGTGTTCCCAGGAGTTGCCCTTGGCGTTATTTCATGTGGACTGAAACATATTGGCGAGGACGTGTTCCTCACAACTGCTGAGGTACTCTATTAAAAATTATTTATATTCCTTTAATTTAGTAACTTGGTAATAATGAACAATTAAACAGAAATAGTTAAACATTATCTTTTAAATTAGAAACTTAGTGCTTTCTGTGTAAGGTCTTTATTTGCAAGGTATGTTGATTTTTATAAGCTCTATTTGAACAAGTTGTTTTTAAAAAGTTAATAGTTGGTCCAAAGGTCATCTGATATAAACTTCACCTTCTGTTGGCAAGGAGAAAAGAGAAAATTTCAGTGCTGTATTATCACAGGTGAATGCACGTATGTACAGTTTGCAGACAGGTGCACATAGGCTTGATTTTAGATTGAAAATAACTACATTTTGATGCTGGTAGCTTTGTAGCTGGTGACTTTTGTGGGTGTTTTGCTTGCAAAAATTATAATTTCTTTTAGCCTATTAGCTTTTTAGGTATTTCTGAGTAGAGCTGTTGGCATTGTTTTTTGTGTATCTCCCTTGTCAACAGCTGGTGAAAGTCTTCTATTGCCTTGTGGTTCCTGGGACCACAGTTTGACACAACTGTGTTATTCTTCCCGTTTTCTTTCTTATCCTTTTCTGCATCGGTTCTTTTCTTTCTTCAGGCAATTTTTTATGATCTTTGTTCTGATGTTATCCAACATGTGGTCCCTCCTCTACGTCCACTCAGTGGGCAAGAGATGAACAGAGAGCAAACAATTTTGGTTCTAGGAGTCATTCACCACCTACTTCCAGTGATTGTTCAAAAATCTGACATCCACTGTTTTACAGTAGGACATCATAGCCGCACAGGATTGGTTCTTCAACATGTATGGGAGAAGAATCTGGCCTTTATTTTTTTAGAAACCCTTGTTCAAACAAAATAAATTACCAGCAGTTGTTGAAATCAAATACTTACATTTAGGGCAACGAAGCTGGTGAGGGGTATGGAGAACAAGTCTTATGAGGAGCGGCTGAGGGAGCTGGGGTTGTTTAGCCTGGAGAAAAGGAGGCTGAGGGGAGACCTCATCGCCCTCTACAACTGCCTAAAGGAGGTGGGGGTCGGTCTCTTCTCCCAAGTAACGGGCAATAGGACAAGAGGAAACAGCCTCAAGTTGCACCAGGGGGGTTTAGACTGGATATTAGGAAAAATTTTTACGCTGAAAGGGTTGTTAAGCATTGGAACAGGCTGCCCAGGGAAGTGGTTGAGTCACCATCCCTGGAGATTTTTAAAAGACGGGTAGACATGGTGCTTAGAGATATGGTTTAGTGATGGTTTTTGTCAGAGTTAGGGTGCTGGTTGGGCTAGATGATCTGAAAGGTCTCTTCCAACCTATGCAATTCTATAATCCTATGATTTTGTAATTTATTTTTTTTTAAAAACAGTAAGTCAGTCTTTCTGTACTTGTTTCTCATGTAAGAAAATTGTAACTTTCTGTGCTTTTCTGGGTTCAGCATTTTTGCTCCTCATCCACTATAGTGTCACAGCACACTTACTGCTCCTTCCTCGGACCCTTTCCATCTCACCCCCTTCCTGGCCCTGTCCTGGAGTTCTTGTCTCCTATGTCTCCTCTATTGGTTCTGCTCTTGGCTGGCACCAAAAGCAACATAATGAGCCTCACAGGACTCAGCTTCCTTCTGTTGAGTGATGTGATACCCAGTGATTCTCAAGATCCTGGCTGCTCTGCTCCCAGGAATGTGCTTTCCAGCTCATCCTGCTCAGAGAGAGCCCAGGCTCAGTTCAGACAGTGATTAAAGAGCCCTAAGCAGCGCATGATGGTCTGACCATCCATGTAAAGTCATTACAAGCCTGATGCTTTTGGGGTTTTTTTTAAAGGGTATGGAAATAAGGAAGAAGGCCGGACTCAGTTTACCAAGTTAGATCTAATTAACCTAGATGCGCTTCAGCGATAATTCCTACCCAGTCCGGTTCATATAAATTACAATCCACAGAACTTCACGGAAGTGCAGCATCCTAATCTTCAAAGAAGCTGCGTAAGCACGCTTGGAAATATATGGGAAGTGTATGCAGCACACAGAGGAAGCCTCAAAGCAATGCAGTTAGCAACTATTAGTGAACAATTTAAAGAAAAAAAAAAAGAAGAGAAAAAAGTTGCCCCAGTTAGCAGAAGTGAGAATGCCTGACTCAACTCTTGCAACTCCTCTAAAGGATATTGCATTCCAGGATTCTTGCTGCTTGTGTCCTCTTCATGGATTAAAGGAAAGATGGCCCTTTACTATCACTCAGAGGCAACCGATAGCCAACATGATCCTATGACCAGCTGTATGTGATAAGAAGCTTTTTTAAAGGGTGAGCACTTGTGTGCTGCCCTTGCTGGATTTCTGAAGGGTTTTTTTAATGTGCGTACTATGGCATCTTTAAAAAAGTTTGCCATCAGCTTGCCCTCTATGAGAAAGATATTCACAATTTCCATCTTTAAAATTAGTAAAAAGCCCAGACTGTCTCCACTGGCTTTAACCATCTTAGGAGGGCAATGATCCATCTCTTAAGTCTTTGGATAATTATATCCTCCCTTTAAATCCTTCCCTGTAATTTCAGTTGGATACAGTGTTCCTCACTTGCTGGTCTGAACTGCTGTGTTAAACAGTTGTCTTATTTCATTCTAGAAGTTGCTTCATTTTGGTTTGGGTGAAATGGTTCCTATATATAGAGTGCTGATGGATGAAAGGTGACACATATGTGGATTGAACGACGTTTCAAGTGGCAGTCTACTAAGTCAGGAAAAAGTCCGTTCTGAACAAAGAAACCTAATCAAAGAAAGAAATGTAACAGTCAGGGAAGTAAAATCAGAAACTGGGAGGAAGCTTGTACAGACTCTCTTGAGGTAGAGGTTCTCTCCTGGCTGCTTTTTTTGGTAAAGGTTTTGCTACATAATTGTCATCCTCTAGTAAAATCCTTAGAAAAGTTTGATGTGTCGAAATGTATTTTTTTTTTTCTGGCATAGAAAGCCTCTATTGCTGGCAAGATCAATGAGTAGCCACTCGCCTTACGGCCGGAGCTGAGAGCAGTCACGTCTGGTCTCCCTCCTTGTGCGGGCGGCAGCGAGTGGCTGGGGCTCGGTTACCGAGCAAGGTGACGACTGATGGCTTTCAGAGGGGTCTTTGCCAGAAGAGGCGTCAGGGGTGTGAAGGCCGGGAGGGCTCCGTAGGCCCTTAGCTGAAATTACGGTACAAAGCAAAGGCAAAAGTGCTTTTTTTTTTGGTTTTCTTGGCTTTTTTAATGGAAGGATAAAATCAAAATAGTTTCATGTGTTTTTTAGAACAGTGGTTAGTATCCTCCGTTTGAAATGGAAGCACCCAAGATGCTGCAAAATTTAAAGCACCCAAACCATGCATTTTAGATAGAAGGACCTTCTCAGATTATAGCAGTAGTTTACCTGAAAAAAGAAAGTATAAAAAATAAGCAGCACAGACTGCAAGCTGCACCTCCTGTCTTCTTCCTTTGCCGCCTCTCCGGTTAGATCTGATAAAAGCCACAAATAGCTTATTGTCACTACAACAAATTCTACTTTCAGTGTTCTTTTCTTCCTGCCAAGTGAAATAGCGTGTAACTTTGATTTTGGACAGTAAATCTAAGGTACTGTAAGCTGTAATACCTCTTAATTGCAGGCAATTGCTCTGTGATGACAAGGGACATTACCTGTTCTTCTAAGTCCTATGAAAAACAACAAAAGGGACAGAGAATTATCAACTAATGAAATATTCTTGGCTTGTGTGACCTACAGTTAAGTTACTCCAGAAATAATCCAGTTAAATCCTTTCATTATAGAGAATACGTTCTCCAAAAGCCAAGACGTCCCCAATTGCTTTATGCCATTTGTCCTGTCTTGGCTGCCTTTCATTTAGGTTCTGCCGTTAAGGCTTTGCTAATTTCTCTATTAAAAACTTAAATTAATTAAAATTTAAGACATGAAAACAGCATACTGCGTTGTACCTAAGATCCAAACAGCTCATTATCATCCTGTGGAAGTAATCAGTAGCAGAAGCTGAGGAACAGAGGATAAATAAGGGGAAAACATAGACCTTCTGCTGAAATGGCTTCTCAGCTTCTGCACTATATGGCATTCCTGCACTGGAAGTTTTATCCCTACATGGATTTCTATTTCATAAATGAGCCTAGTGGCTTTTAAAACATGTTTATACGTTTGAACATCTTTTGGCAATTAGAGTCACAATTTCATTATGAGTTCTGCAGAAAAAGAAACTCTCCTCTTACAATTTCCTGCTGTCTGATGATTTGGGTTCCCTATAGTGCCATGAGAAATGTTCACCTTCAGTTGTCTTCTGTATTTTCTGTTTTCTTTCAGTCTTCTCTTTTATCTCCCAAGTCTATTTAATTATTTTTTGTCTCCTTGTACAAAAAAATAACCTTTTGATCATCCTTGTTATTCTTTATACCCCTCATGATTCCATCCCGTTCTTGTTTGAAGTAAGTGGAGCAGAAACGCACGCTCTTCAAAGCGGTGTTACATTGTGGATTTATACATTGGTATAATTACATTTTCTCTGTCACCTCTTATTTTCTTAATAATTCCAAATGTTGATTCATCATTTTTTTCCCCTGCCGCTCAACTGATGTTCTCAAGGATCGTTTTTCAGAGACCACATGAAGAAGTTGTCGTTCTCTTTGAAAATGCCTGTTTCTGTGTTTTTGCAGAGTTTTTAACGCTGTTAGAGGAGTACATCAGAAGGACTAGCATGGCATCTGTATAGTTAAGCTTGTGACCTCTCCCAGTCTGGGCCCTGCCCGAATGTTTTGTGGCTTGCCTTCTGTCAACCCCATCGCAAACCAGAAGTACTCTACTCCTGCACCTTTTTTTTTTGCAGTGATGCATTACCCTAGCAGCAACTTGCTGTTGATTTCTTCAGATTTCATCTTCCCTGCAGAGCCCCATTAAACTGCTAGCAGCAGAATTCTCATGTTGTAAGCTCCTCTTTACACGTTCAGGTGCACATCTTGTTTCATCAAAGGGCCGCCTGTCATTTTTAAATAACCCACTTGCTATTATGGAAAGCAAAAACTAGATTTTACGTTGTTTTAGCTCCCCCTAGTGGGTTTTTATCGCTGCTGTATTTTCAATACCAGATTAAAATGCAAACAAATAATTTTCCTTTACTTGTTATACTCAACAAGAGCATGATCTCTTACTGCCCTTGTTAGCATTTCCACTCCGAATGGCAAAACTTGCTACACCTACCAGCACGCTGGGTAGATTGCAGAAGAGAAAGAACACTGTTTCTTTTTGAACCTGGAGTTGCTGCAGTGTTTGCTCTTTAATTCAAACTATTTACCCACTTCTGCCCGGAAGGATGAATTGGTGATAGCCAGGCATCTCTTCTGACGCAGTCCTAGTTGTTTGCCAGCGACGTACACAAAGGTCCTACTTCCCACGTGCAGCAGGAACTGTGGGAAGCAGTTTGTGCTCTGTTTCAAGTATCTTCCTGGAATGTTCCCTCCAAAGTGCACTTCTTGCTTGCTCTTTGGGCCATGGTATCGGTTGCATTTCACAGTGTTTCCTGGACTTGCCTGGTGTTTTCAGAACCTCTGGATGGGTCATACATGGCTCCACCAGATGCCACCCAGACCAGAGTTTTCCATCCATCCACAGGGTATCCCTACATGTCACATCATGCAGTAGCACTCCTGGATCAGTCACTGATTTGGTTCTAACCTTTTGTTAGCTAAAGTTGTAATTGCACAAAAATGTATCATTTCTCCTGATGGGAACACTAAAGGTGCCTCTACATTACTCTTCTGTTTTGCATCAGAATGGTCTTCTGGAGCACATCTCCCTGGTGTCCCTACACACTCCACCTTGCTCCACAGTGTGGCATGATCTTGGGAGGAGAGGGGGACTGGTTTGCTTTTGGATTAAACTAAACGGAAGGATATACTCCAGGAGCAAGCCTAACGTACTGGACATCAATGGAAACTGCTCATAAACTGTAACAGATTTAAGAAGTATAAGCTTGCACTATACAAAGAACCTCCTTTCCTTGTTACATGTTTCCAGCTGTTCAGAGGGCGACATCCCCTCCTCAGTCATTTCCCTTCTGTCCCAAAGCAAGGTAGAGAAATTTGAAATTTGGATTCTGCTGATGCAAATGTGTCTTAATGTTTCTTAATAATTTGTTTTGAGAACTGTAGTAGAGAATGTTACTGAAGGTAGCTATTAAAATCTGCATAAAGTCAGACCATTTTTAATATATGAAGTTTGTGCGTAGTTTGCTTAGAAGGTATTTAGATTTGTTCTAACTAGCAGCTCCCCAGAAGGTACAAAGGTGGGTAGTTAAAGAAATGAGACCTTCAAGTCTACTGAAGAGATTACAGAGTAGAAGACAGGTTAGCAAACTGGCATCCACTGATTCTCAGGCTCAGCAAATCCCAATCCGGATCACCCTGAAAGGCTATTTTCTATTTCAGATCCCCAAATGACAAATAAATTCTAGCTAATGATAGCAGAAATATCATTAGACCCAAAGGCGGTCCCAGGACCCTTTGCTTCTTGAAAGGTGTCTGTTGCAGAAATAGAGGAAGCTCTTAAGCAGACAGTGTCAGCAGTGTCTCTCCTCACTCTGCAGAGAATGTCCTCACGCCTCATGGTAATAGAAGGGTTTTTATATGGCCAATCAGCAAAAACCTACTTCTCCAAGTTGCTGTGCTTTCCTGATGTGTTTATTCCTGGAGTCTTGCTAGGACAATGAGGCAGGAATATTCAGGCCATGGAGGAGATGCTCCTCTCAGACGTGCTGTCAGAACTTCTGTATAATTCCTTGTTTCCTCTGGTCAGTCTGGTGAAAAATCAAGCAAAGCGCAAAATAATTTCTCTAGTTATATATACACCATCTTGGTATGGTTGAGATGACAGACCCACTGCAGCCTTCAAGTGGTGAGGACAGACGGCGGGGACAGACATTTTCTTGCAGCAGTGTTTTTTCTGTCTCAGCATTAGACCCTCCATTTCTAAACCTGACTGCAGTGACCAGCAGGGCTTTAAAAGTCCCTGCGTAATCTTAATTTTATTTTACTTTGTTCTGTGGTTGACACACAACAAACCTGCTCAGCCACCAGTAATTTTGTTGAAAGCATTTTACACTTAGGGGTTTCAGCTCTGTTCTCGGCACAGGGTGACTTGACAACTGTCAGAATAATGGGTGCTTCTTTAATTTTAGAAGTCTTTGACACAACTGCAATTGATGGCTGGAATTTCTATCTCGCCGTGAACTACTTGCTAGTTTATGTGTGGCATGGACTTATTCAAGACTTGAATAAGTCTTATTATCCAAGTGAGAAAAGGGCTTAACTCCTTAAATTTCTAGCTCCTAATGATAAGGCTATTGTAAAAAACACTGCCGAGGTGGATTAAGCGGTATCTGCGTGATTTGCCAAAGCGGAGCCATTTCTTTGCTTAACACTAGATCACCGTCTAAAAAAGCTACAGCTGCACCTGCATTTCAAGTTAAACATGTCTGCTTTATTTCTAGGTAATAGCCCAGCAAGTTTCAGAGGAGAATTTAAAGGAAGGTCGTCTGTACCCTCCGTTAGTCACTATTCAGCACGTGTCGTTGAAAATTGCTGTGAGGGTAAGTCATTTTGCTTTTTTGTGGCTGCTTTTCTTCCCACGCTCTCTGCATAATTGAGCATTTGCTTTGATCACCTAGCACACCTTCACACAAGTTGAAGATAGTTTACGTCAATCAATCTTGGACAAGTAGGAGTCTCAAAATTAAATTTAAATTCATAAATGTAATCCAAATACAAGAAGGAAAGATACGGAACTATAGCAAGTGTTTACGTCTGTAGAGCCCCAGCTGTACTGTCCACCAGTTTAGGAGCAGGTCCCCAGGCGTACAGCCACACGAGCTGCACAGCTGAAGGCGTTTGGCCCTGCATGATTATCAGTTGCCTGTCAAGAGAGCGCGTGTCACCCTGTGTCCAGGCGTATGTCCCATTTGTTCCCATCCTTACTCTGGCCTATCAGAACAACTAACTACAGGGGATGCTTTTTGTTTGTGGCTCAGGTTTGGGTCAGGGGTTGTTCGATTGGTTGGTTTTTACTTGCAAATATAGATGGATTTTCAGTAACTGACCTTAAACCCACAGTTTCTTAAGAAATTCGGCTGTCCTGGAAAGAAGAGGAGGAAGCTTTCAAATAATGTATTTATCCCAGTTCCTCCTTTGTTCTGTCTTTTAGGGGTGGAGAAGCAGCATTTTAGGAGGTTGTTTTGCTGGTCTGTGACCTTTTTTGCTCCAATTATTGTTTTCTGTCTTGGTCACTTTACTGTGAATAATTCCATTTATTGCATATTCTTTTGAAAGAATAACAAGGAGCCCTCACGCATGAAACAGTTCCCTGAGCTTCACTCAGTAATGACTCTGCTCTGTAGATGTCAAAATGTTACCTGGTTTCCTCAGGCGAAATCAAACTGCGTGCCTGTGTGTTTGGCAGGAACACACGGATAGAAATTTCTCCTCTACTTGTGCGTGTTATATAAAATGCAAAAAATGAAAACGTCACCAAATGATCCTTTCTGCCTGATCCCTGTTGAACCTTTATTCCTGCAAATACCTATTCTGGCTCATCCAGCCCAAGAGGTTTAGCAATGGCCTCTGTCTTTTCCAGGGGAGGAATACTCTCAACGTTTTTTGGCATACCAAACGCGGGGTATAAATTCAGACCTCATTCAACCATGATAATTATGCACACAGACCTGAACCTGAACCCTTACGTAAACACCCAAAGTGCTGCTCTGTCAAATCAAGTTGGGCTTCAGAGTAATCCTAGAAAGGAATCTAAATATGGCAAATTGGGGTCTCAGCTTCTCACCAAGCTGAAACATTTATGTTTTAAGGAGAGAGCTAAGGAGAGCAGGAAGGAGACCGTCTTCCTTTCATTCAAAGTAGGAGGGTCTGTCTGTTTGCCAAGTGCAGTTTGAAGCAGACCTGCTTCCCACGCAGTGCTGCCACCTAAAACCAGCCTGTCAAACTTCTTTAGTTTCACAGAGGAACGTCCACTCTAAAGATTTCTCAAGTAGGTGCCCTTCAGACGTGAGAGGCTACTTTGATGTGTTGAGTGGGCTCCAACCCCTTCTAAATTTCATTTTTGTTGCAGCTATATTTGCGATGCATAATTGCTTCACTTAGGTATGGTCTGGGTGAGGAAAGAGCAAGCGAATATTCGTATTTTTCCCAGCCATCTCTAGAATTAAACCTGTGCACTGTGTAGGACTAATTTTTTATCATAAGTTTACCTTTAAGAAATATATTGTCAAACTATGGCAAATAATAAACTTCTCTAATATGCAGGGAGCATGGAGGCTTTGAACAAATCACACTTTTCTTACAGTGCTTTGGAGAAGAGGGTAAACCAGGGTAACCTGGTGATGGAAAAGCAAAAACTATATCTCAGTGCTTGGGTTTTGTGGAATATTTTATCCACCACAGCACAATAAAAGCTAAGGTATTACTGGGCGAGGAGGAGCACTGTATTTCTCACAGCAAAGACACGTAATCCTGTCCAAAAGCAGCATGAGTCAGACTCACTTAAATGCAAACATTATCCTGTTCCTCGTCTTACCTGTTGAATACTAGCTTGGATCCAGTGTGAATATAGGTGTCTGCCAGCACCGGAGAAGATGAAGTCTTATCTTGATTTTGAACTAATTCCTACTTTTAAGTCCTGTTAAATGTACGCAAGTGGTTTATCAGCACTGATTCGGATTTTAATGCATCTTTCTAGATCGCAGAAGAAGCCTACAGGAATAACACTGCCTCCACCTATCCTCAGCCCAAGGACCTAGAAGCCTTCATCCGCTCTCAGGTTTACACCACTGATTATAACAGCTTTGTGGCTGACTCCTACACCTGGCCTGAAGAAGCCATGAAAGTGAAACTGTAAATATTTAATGAAGAATGAACAAACTAGCACCAATTACAAAGCATTAAAATACTCAGAACATTTCTTAGGCTTCTTAGGAAGCCTAAGAATAGCTAATTTTTTAAGATGCAGAAAACTTTTTCTAAATTGTAATATTGGGTTAGAAACTCAGATCAAGAAATCATATTAATTATACATCAGATAATAAAAATTAATCTGAGAAATCTATTTGTGTTGTTTGGTTATTTTGATTGTTATTTTAATTGAGATATCCTACACTATAGTTTCACAGATGTTTTATCGAAATAAGTGTTTGTATCTTGAGTTAAGAGTTTTGTCACAAATGTCAATGAGAACTTAAGCAGACAAATGGTACCATGGAAAATTAAGAAATGTGTACGATGCCTGTTTAATCCATGACAGGTCACAATGTAATTTGCATAAATTGTCAAGCTATTATTTAAAAAAAACAAAGCCAAAACTTAGAACAACAGTAAGGTTAGAATATTTTCCTCCAAAGAAAAGCCTTATTGGTCACTCCGGTGTAGAGTAATGAAAATTTTCTAACAAGAACTGAACTTGCAGAACCATTTGTTCACATCTAATTAGAGTATTTTAACATTACTTAGCTAAGCTGAAGACCTGTAAACGATCAAAAATTTAATTTCCCCACTAAGATAACTACTGTTCTGATACGCTGAAGTTCATGGAAGTGCTTGGACTCCATGTTCTTGACAAAAAGGGAGTATCAAAGTGTTATGAATAGGCTTTTTTTTTGACTGTTTTCTTATAAACATCAGTTATCCGGATAGTGCTAGGTTTTTTATGTATTAAACCTTGTGAATTCCTGTAGTATTTGAGGCCAAGGTATTCTTAAACACACATCATATGTGATGAAGTATCATTCTTTGCAACAAACTCCCAAATCACCCAGCCGAGGTCTACTAAATGAATCATTATTATGGGAAAAGAGTTCATCATTATTTCTCTGGCTTACTACTATTTGAATGATCTGTTAGCTCAATTTCTTCAGTATTGTCTTTTAAAGGGTTTTGGCAACTTCATTGGTAATTCAGCATGCTGAATACGTTCATTTACACACTAATTTCAACTAGAGATGTATTCTTACTTTTTTTTTTTTTTTTACCCTTTCTCATCTGTCAGACAGTTATCAAAAGTGATACCTGGCAGTGACACTCTTTTACAAAAAAAGTGATTCCTTCTGCAAACCTCACTGGAAGCATCCGGGGACGCTACTCACCACCTGCATTATTCTGGATTCATAATTAGCATTTCCAGAAAGAAAACTCAGGAGTCTATGGTTTTCCTTAGGAGGATACACTTGGATGGTACTACTAGCAGTTTCCTCCTGTAGAAAAAATGAACAAACAAAGCTTTAGACAGCTCTAATGCCGAAGTGTTTGACCATCCTCCTGCACAGACTTTCTGACCTATTCCAGTGCTGCCTTTCTCATTTCCTTCTGCTTGAAATCTCATAGATTAGGCCTATTTCTAAACCGGTTCATTTTGCTACTTTAAAGGAAGAAGTTTATCATTTGGTAACTTCCCAACAGGACCGAATGCAAATTGGTTTATTGTTTTTGAGTCATGATCATGCGGAATCTGTGCTCATACATCAGGGTTTTAAAAAAAAAAAACAAACCAAAGAATTGTTCATCGTCATTCTGATCAACCAGAAATACTGCCATCCTCTGTATTTCAATATATTGCTATTGAGAGAAAAGTATTAAAACACATCCCTGTGTTTTAATTGAAATAATATGTTATTTTTTTAGTCATCAGCTGAGTGTACTGAAAACAGTCTTCAAACAGCTGGTGTTGAAATGGCCTGGTTTTTAGCTTCCAACAGCCAAACCTCTCTAGAGCTCAACGGTCTGCTTTCATTGCTCAGTACCAATTTTCATATTATGGTTCTCAAGTGGAAGGCAGCAAGATGGTGGTTTTGTTAGAGCACAGCTACTGGGGACTTTTCAGTAGCATTCTTCAGCTACGTATTACATTCATGACATTTAAGTATGATAATCCATTATAAACTGGAAGACTGAATTGCAATTCACTATGTAAATACACACTCAGCACACCACCCCGTAGAAAAATGCTGCCTAATGAGCCATTAATATCATTTCCTGTTACAAGGTGATGGAAAATCGTCTCTCAGTACTAATTTGACATAGGAAATGTTGGTAAAGGTATATGTATTTTTATTTAATATATAATACAAATATAGTTTTTTCATTTTTCTGTATGTTACAGAAATCATAGAATTGCTGAGGTTGGAAGGGACCTTTAAGATCATCGAGTCCAACCTTTAACCTACCCTGACAAAAGCCACTTCTAAACCATGTCCCTAAGTGCCCATCTACCCTTTTTTTAAACACCTCCAGGGATGGTGAATCCACCACCTCCCTGGGCAGCCTATTCCAATGTTTAATAACCCTTTCAGTGAAAAAATGTTTCCTAATATCCAATCTAAACCTCCCCTGACATTACTTGAACCTGTTTCCTCTCGTCCTATCACTTGTCACCAGGGAGAAGAGGTCAGCCCCCATCTCTCTACAACCTCCTTTCAGGTAGTTGTAGAGGGTGATAAGGTCTCCCCTCAGCCTCCTCTTCTCCAAGCTAAACAACCCCAGCTCCCTCAGTCGTTCCTCATAAGGTTTGTCCTCCAGACCCCTCACCAGCTTTGTAGCCCTTCTCTGGACACGCTCCAACACCTCAATGTCCCTCTTGTAGAGAGGGGCCCAAAACTGAACGCAGTACTCGAGGTGGGGCCTCACCAGTGCCGAGTACAGGGGGATGATCACTTCCCTAGTCCGGCTCACCACACTATTCCTGATACAGGCTAGGATGCTGTTGGCCTTCTTGGCCACCTGGGCACACTGCTGGCTCATATTCAGCTGGCTGTCAACCAACACCCCCAGGTCCTTTTCTGCCGGGCTGCTTTCGAGCCACTCTGTCCCAGTCCTGTAGCGCTGCATGGGGTTGTTGTGACCCAAGTGCAGGACCCGGCACTTGGCCTTGTTGAACCTCATACCATTGGCCTCAGCCCATCGGTCCAGCCTGTCCATATCCCTCTGCAGAGCCAACCTACCCTCAAACAGATCAACACGCCCACCCAGTTTAGTGTCATCTGCGAACTTGCTGAGGGTGCATTCGATCCCTTCATCCAGATCATTGATAAAGATATTAAAGAGAACCGGCCCCAGCACCGAGCCCTGGGGGACACCACTTGTGACTGGACACCAACTGGATTTAACTCCATTTACCACCACTCTCTGGGCACGGCCATCCAGCCAGTTTTTTACCCAGCGAAGAGTACACCTGTCCAGGCCATGGGCAGCCAGTTTCTCCAGGAGAATGCTGTGGGAAACGGTGTCAAAAGCTTTGCAAAAATCCAAGTAGATAACATCCACAGCTTTTCCCTCATCCACTAAGTGGGTCACCTTATCATAGAAGGATATTAGGTTTGATAGGCATGACCTGCCCTTCACAAACCCATGCTGACTGGGTCTGATCACCCTGTTCTCCTGCATGTGCCATGTAATGGCACTGAGGAGGATCTGTTCCATGACCTTCCCAGGCACCAAGGTCAGACTGACTGGCCTGTAGTTCCCCGGATCCTCCTTCCGGCCCTTCTTGTGGATGGGTGTCACATTTGCTCACCTCCAGTCAGCTGGGACCTCCCCGGTTGTCCAAGACTGCTCATAAATGATGCAAAGTGGCCTGGCGAGCACTTCCACCAGCTCTTTCAATACCCTTGGGTGGATCCCATCCGGCCCCATAGATTTGTGCACCTCCAGGTGCTGAAGCAGGTCCCTCACCGTTTCCCTTTGGATTACAGGGGCTTCACTCTGCTCCCCATCCCTGTCTTCTAGCTCAGGGGTCTGGGTGCTCAGGGAACAACTGGTCCTACTGCTGAAGACTGAGGCAAAGACTTCATTAAGTACCTCAGCCTTTTCCTCATCCTTGGTCACTATGTTGCCGGCCCCATCTACTAGAGGACAGAGATAATCCTCAGTCCTCTTCTTATTGCTAATATATTTATAGAAACTTTTTTTGTTGTCCTTGTCAACAGAAGCCAGGTTTAGTTCTAGCTGGGCTTTGGCCCTCCTGATTTTTTCCCTACATAGCTTCACTGCCTCTTTGTAGTCCTCTTGAGTGGCCTGCCCTTCCTTCCAGAGGCCATAGATCCTGTTTTTTTCCCTAAGTTGCAACACTAGCTCCCTGTTTAGCCAGGCCGGTCTTCTTCCCCGACGGCTTGTCTTCTGGCACATGGGGACAGCCTGCTCCTGCGCCTTTAAGACTTCCTTCTTGAAAATCATCCAGGCTTCCTGTGCTCCTTTGCCCTGGAGGACTGCCTCCCAGGGGACTTTGTCAACCAGGCTCCTGAAAAGCCCAAAGTCTGCCCTCTGGAAGTCCAAGGTAGCAGTTCTGCTGACCCCTCTCCTTGCTTCTCGCAGAATCAAAAACTCTATCATTTCATGGTCACTGTTCCCAAGACAGCCTCCAACCTTCACATCCCCCACAAGACCTTCCCTGTTTACAAACAACAGATCCAGCAGGGCACCTTCCCTAGTTGGCTTTCTCACCAGCTGTGTCAGGAAGTTATCCCCAGTACATTCCAGGAACCTTCTAGACTGTTCCCTCCCTGCTGTATTGTATTCCCAGATGTCTGGCAAATTGAAGTCCCCCACGAGGACAAGAGCTCGCGATCTTGAGACTTCTCCCAGCCGTTTATAGAATATTTCATCTGCCTCCTCATCCTGATTGGGCGGTCTATAACAGACTCCTACTACGATATCTGCCTTGTTGGCCCTGCCCCTGATTCTTACCCATAAACACTCAGTCTCATTGTCACCATCATTTAGTTCAAAGCATTCATAACACTCCTTAACATACAGGGCCACACCCTCACCTCTCCTTGCTTGCCTATCCTTCCTGAAGAGCCTATAGGCATCCATGGCAGCACTACAGCTATGTGAGTCATCCCACCACGTTTCTGTGATGGCGACTACATCATAATTATCCTGCTACACAATGGCTTCCAGCTGCTCCTGTTTGTTGCCCATGCTACATGCATTAGTGTATAAGCACTTCAGCTGGGCTATAGGTCCTTTCTCCTTTTTACTGGCAGGAGCCGAAATTCTGCCACCCCCAGACTTATTCCTAAGGAGCCTGGTTACGCCCCCTATCTTTTCCAAGTCTAGTGCCAGCATGCCACCTTCAGGCTTTTTGCTAGCAAGCTTGGATCTATCCCCATCCCCCTTTGAATCTAGTTTAAAGTCCTGTCAATGAGCCCCGCCAACTCCTGCCCTAAAACCCTTTTCCCCCTCTGAGACAGGCTTTTGCCATCTGTTGCCAGCAGGCCTGGCGCCCTGAAAAGCAGCCCATAATCAAAGAACCCAAAGTCCTGCCGATGACACCAGTCTCTGAGCCAGGCATTGAACAGCTGGCATTTCCTATTAATCTTCTCATCAATCCTCGCAACTGTTGGGATAGAAGCAAACACTACTTGTGCTCCTGATCCCCTAACCATCCGTCCCAGGGCCCTGAAGTCTTTCTTCATTGCCCTCAGACTTCTTCCTGAAATTTCATCATTGCCTAACTGAAAAATCAATAAAGGGTAGTAGTCAGCAGGCCTAACTAGGGTAGGGAGTTTCTTCTGGACATCCTTAACTTTGGCCCCAGGGAGACAGCAGACTTCCCTACAGATTGGGTCTGGCCTACATATGGGACCTTCCACTCCCTTCAGAATCGAGTCCCCTACTCAGTGTAGGGGAAAAACAGAGGAAACACTAAATTTCTGCCTCATCTTACACATTGTCATTTCCAAGGTGCTTGGCCTACCAATGTAAATATAAAATACCATGAGCTGAGCAGCTGAAAAACTACTATTAACATAACTGGACCATAATGAGATATGAAGAGGACTGTGAAAACAGTGATATTAGCAATGCAATTGTATAGGTACAACCCAAAGAATATACGGGAACAGGTGATATGGGCCTCTTTCTCCTTGCCCCTGCCCTTTATTTAAAAGCAAAGCTTAGTCCTGTGGTTGGACACAAGCCTTTGCATTTCACGGGTTAGCTGAATGTAGACAAAGCAGATGATTTGTGGAGCAGTAGAAGACACTGCATGCACAAGCGGCGAGATTTCCTTGAGCTGCCTGTGCTTTTGTGTTGGAAACCATGTTAGTCTGTGACTGCAGCCACTCTGATATCACACAACTGTATGCAGAAGTTAACTACAAGGCTGCACCTCAGCCTAGTAACACACAGCACAGCTTAGACAAGGAGACAGAAGCGTGTAATTCAGGATACTACAGTGTGGGATTTTTATCAACTTGCAAGCACTTTGAGGCATGGCTCACAGTGACAAATGCCAGTTTTAGGGTCTCAGAAAATAAGTAAACACCTCTGAAAAATATATGGCAATTCAGAACAGAAGCTCAACTACTTGACCGTATGTTAAAAAGTTTCTCTTTTCACAGTAGCTATAAGGCACGGTATTTCAATGTTAGTGTTATCTCTTGCTGTCCAAAACTAGAACTCCTTACACAGTTTCTCTTACTTGTCTGAAAGTTTGCCTTCGACACCAAATAAAATCTGAAAAATATGTCCACTTTGATGTTGTTTCAAGAATTCTAGGAACTGTCCAAGATCCATGTGATAGTCATTCCTCAGGCCATAATCACCATGTGCCTGAAACTGTAGGTCTTCAAAAGCACAAAAGAGACGAAGAGTATCAATGCTCTTCTCTGTTTCAATGTTCTCCACGTGCTTGCATGAAATATGCTTCCAGTTGGGATACCTAATAACACGCCAGAACTCTTCACAGTTTTCTCTGAGTCCTTCCACACAGATGACACCGGGTTTTCCTGTTAGGCAGAAACCAGTCAGATTTAACTTCTTTGCACAGTCAAAAATCTTTTTTCTCAATTCCTGCCTGTATATATGGTGGCTGTAGATCCACATGCGATGCAGTGTTTCTTTAACTACAACTTCTTTTGAAGCACTTTCAGAAGAGATCTTACTGTTTTCCACGTAAGGCAAGGTGTTGTCTTTCACCCATTGCACAGCTTCGTATACACACACTTCACCTGAATCCAAAGAGCTGATGTGAGAAGCCAGATCAGTGTTGAGCTGCAACTGTTGCTGTCTGTGCAGCACATCTGATCTTGCAAAAAGCTGAGGAGCTACATGAGGATACATATGAGGCAGCAGTACCTGCAATTCCACTTTTACCTTAAAAACAGAACACACACAAAAAGGAAATGAATTCTGCAGCTACTGAAAGACACCTCAGACTTCTTCCCTGTCAAAGGTAGATTATGAGGAGATGTAACTAAGATTGCAACATCCTAAAGACTGGAATTACTTCTTCCACTTTGCTTTTGTCAGCTCCTTTCCTTGTGTTGCACCATGCTGGCATCTAATAACATGCCATGTTATTAGATAACATATCTAATGTTATCTTCTGCTGTTTAGTGAAATAACGCTGTGGCTTGAAAGAAGGTACACAGTTACCCTGTAGGGATATTTCTATTGCATGTTCTCAGGACGTGCTCAGTGTTGCTGCAGCGATAAACTACCAGTCTGTCTGAAGCAAGGGGCAAGTGGCTTTTGAGAATCTTGGTCCTTACCAAACACACGTCTCATCAAAGAACTCAGCCCAGTAGCTGGATCTATCCCAGGAAAACAAGGCCAAGAGTTATACAGAACAGTGTTTATGATAGTACTTATTGTATATAGAGGCATTATTATTATTTTAAGCAGGTATTCACCCTACCCATTCAGAGGAAACATTCTCAGGATTATAGGGGATAAAAAGATTTATGTGTATTTTAGGCCGGGGAAACCTCTAGATTATCTTGCCTCATCTACAAACCACAGGCTGTTGAATTTCTCTCGATTATTCCTAGAGTGTCTTAAAATGGAACACTTCAGTTTTTTGGAAACTGAACCCAGCATCTGGTCCAGGAGCAGGAGAGAATTCATGCACCCTCGGTGCTTGAGGCTCTTGTATACCATAAGGAGACTTTCACTACAGTATACAATCAAATTATTAGTCCTGCAGAGAAGTGAATTGTGAAATGACTAATTGTTTTTCCAAGTTCCTTGACGATCTGCCGCATCGGTTGTCTGTGCCTATCATTCTATTAGCCTTTCTTGCCCAAATCAAGTTAAGAGTCAAATAAATAATTAAAACAAGAGCTCTTTGTTACTCTTGACTTTTGAAACAGCAAATAAGGGAGGGACTTTCCCCCCTTTTTTAGTGCAGTTTTTAAGCGTCTGCATGCACCAGGAGTAATGAAAACAACACACATGAACACATCCATGTGCAATTTCTCACCTTTGGCTCCCCTACATCAACAGCAATTGAATATTCGAGCTGCGGGGGCAGACGTCCATCACTGTTTCTCAGGTAGCGTTGCACGCTGGGCACAGCATCCTCATCCAGATTTATTTCACCCTTTTTGGGAAACATTGAAAGGAGCATTTCCACTTCCAGCAGCTGGAGCTCCAGGCAATCTTTTACTGCGACAGCCATTGCACTGCCCTCCACACACACCTGCAACGAGAGGCCTGGAGTCAAACCCGGGAGGTTTAACACGCAGTGAGGTTCAACACGCAGTGAGGTTCAGCACCACGCCGTGCAACCGAATAAGCTGGCCTCCACGGGGAAACCCCACTATTTTTTAAGGGCAGAGTATGCACTGGACCCTGCTCTGGCAGGGCGGTTGGATTAGATGATCTCCAGAGGTCCCTTCCAACCCTATGATTCTATGATTAAACACACATGGGTGTAAAACGCTTAGAAGTTAGTCCCTCACGGGCGTGCTCCACAGCTAAGCTGGAGAAAGGACCCTGCGCCAAGGAAGAAGAGGCGAAGGGGATGCGGAACGGCGGCCTGCCAGCGGCGGCCGCCACCACCGGGCCGCGCACTGGCGCTGACAGCCTTACCTGTCCCGCACTGCTTTCAACCGCCACGGCAGAGAACGGCCGGCACCCGGGGCGAAGAGGGAGACGACACGTCTCTTCATACCACCTCACCCAGTGAGGAACCTGCTGAAGCAAAAGGAAAACGACCCAGAACCGCCACCTCAGCCCGCGGCGCGGCCGTTAAACGGACGCTGCGCGAGAGGGCGCGCATGCGCGCTCGGCGCGAAGGGCGGAGTTGGGGCCCGACCCTGGCCCCCAGCCCGGCCCCAACCCTGGCCCCCAGCCCGGCCCCCGGCTCTGATTGACAGTGGGCGTGGCCAATGGGCGGGCGCAGTTTGAGGGTGAGGCCGCGCCGGCTCCGGAAGGGGAGCGTTGCGGTGGTGGCGGCTGCGGCGGGTGGAGATTGAGCGGTTGTGAGTGGGGCTCTGCTCCCATCGCGAGTGGGCTCGGGTGGGTCCCCGAGGCTCTCAGGCGTGCAGGGAAGGGGCTGCTTGTGGTGGAGGGCCTCTGGGTGACCGCCTCTCCTGCCGGCCCTCACGGCTGTCTGCACCTCAGGCTGCCTGAGGGCGTGGGGTGGGTCGGTGAAGGGCCGGCGTCTGAGTAAAACATCCAGGTGATGCTGCTGGGGGTTTCCCTGTGGCTATCAGGGCTTGAGGAGGGAGGACAGGCTGCTTTTGAGCTCAAAAGTTAATATATGGAGTCGTGGCCACTGGGTGGCTAACATTACAGTGAGAAATGGCCAGCCCTTTGCAATAACTTTATTAGGATCCCTGGGTGCAGCTGACAGAATGGTGGCTTTCCTCACCTAAATCACCTTCTTGGTCTGGTGAAATCTGGTCGAGCCCCACTTATCCGATGCTGTACTGGGCATGTAGGGGCTCCTTCCTGAATTACTCTGGTAGTGGTCCCCCTCGCAGTCCCACCAAGGGTTTTGATGTGAACGGTTTAAGATATCTGCACTTCAAAGTGCAAATTGTGAAACTTACTGACTTGACTTCTCTCACTTGTATCTGTGTTACTTCCTTCTCTAGAAATGGATACTGAAGCCCTTAAGAAATACTCAGCATTGCATCCTAAACCTGCTGGACTCACTCTTCAGTATGGCACTGCCGGATTTCGCACCAAGGCCGAACAGCTTGATCACGTCATGTTCCGCATGGGCTTGCTGGCAGTTCTCAGGTCCAAAGCCGTGGCATCTACTATTGGCATCGTGGTTACAGCATCTCACAATCCTGAAGTAAGAACAACCTTTTCTTTAAAAAGAAAGTAGATGTGATTGGTCTGGTGGAATCAAAAGCTCTTTGTGGTACTGAGAGACCAGATCCTGAAGGCACTTGGACCTGCTTAAAGGGTGTGTTTAGTCTGCTCCCTATAAATATGATCCCGGGCATGTTTGAAGTTACTTTTCTCTCTACACACAAGCGTCATTTTCTCTTGTGGAAATGCTGTAACATAGGAAATTTGTAACGTTGGCAAGCTGCGAGGACTCTTGAGAAGAGATAAACCTTTGAGCAAAATCTGCAAGTTTAAAAAATAAATGCAGCAATTACAAAATTGGCATTTAGACTTTTGCTGCTGTGGAGCATGCCAGGTTATTAGGATCTCCCCTTATAATAGTGAAAAAGTCGGTACTTAATATGCAGGTTACATTACTTTTTTGGGCTCGTTGGAGGTTTAAATAAACAGCTAACTTATTGCTTCCCAGAAATGCTCCATATTTAAAGAAGCAATGCGATTGAACCATATGTCAGCTGTCTTCAAAGAGATTTTATTAAGTTTCCCCCTTTTAGGCTTACTGTATTTTGTTCTTTTTATAAGGAAGATAATGGCGTAAAGCTGGTTGATCCTCTTGGAGAAATGCTGCACCCTTCCTGGGAAGAGTATGCTACACAACTAGCAAATGCAGAGGAGCAAGAATTACAGAAAATAATAACTGAGATCTGCCAAAAAGCAGCAGTGAACCAGCACCAGGATGCTTCAGTTTTTATTGGTAGAGATACCAGGTAATTACAAAATGCTGTGTGTGTGCTGATTTTATGGAAGTGCCAATGCTTTGTTCATGGGTGCTTTTGGAAGTTTAGCCCTCCACAGCCAGATTATGGGGTTTTTGTTTGTCTGGTCTGCTACCTATTAATTTATGATTATAGCAATAAACAAAAGTTTTCCGATGCTTTTCCTATATTAGCTTCCCTGGTAGTTATGAGAACTTCCTAGTGCTGTTTCTGAACAGGATGCTTTACTGGGGGTTTGGCTGTTTTTTCTGTGTGTACTGTGTGACCTCCACGTATGTTCAACAGTTTACTTGTCTTTGCAATTCTCTGGGGTGGTGGCTTTCAAACTTCTTTGTTGGGAGAGGCCTACGATAGAAAAAGGTATGGATTTCTTCATATTGAATCCAAGTCTACTGGCAGGAAGCTTGTAGAGTCTACTTTCACATGTGCTTCCTTCTCAAGTCCATACATAAATGTCTTCTGCAAAGGTTATCAGTTTCATCTATTGTTTTCCAGGCCAAGCAGCGAGAAACTTTCACAGTCAGTAATAGATGGTATCTCCGTTCTAGGTGGTCAGTACCATGGTATGTTAAACTTTTGCAGTTCTAGTCTGATTTCAAGTTTTTATGTAAATGTGACTCTGTTAATGTAGCCCTAAAGCAGTGGCTCAGACATCATTTCCATTTTTGCTTGTAACAGTCTTCTTTCAGAGTAGTTTTCTGGCTTTAATGCAAGGTGGGAGGGTTCGTCTTTTCATAACAGAACTTGAAAAATTTCATATGGGTTTTCTGTACCACATTTGTCTGTTTAGTGTAGAATAGCAAATACTGTACAACCTTTAAGGGGGAATCAATTTACTATTCTATTTCTGAATATTGTGCCTTTTATTTTATGCTAGATTATGGTCTGGTGACAACACCACAGCTACATTACATGGTCTGCTGTCAGAACACCCAAGGGCAGTATGGGAAAGCAACGCTGGAAGGTTACTACGAAAAACTATCCAAAGCTTTTACGGAGCTGATAAAACAGGTGAATACTGGATGTTGTCTTCTTCATGCAAATGTACAAAATGAATGTCTTCTGTTTGTTAGCCTGAAATTTCAAATTCAGCATGCCTCATGGTTTCACTAGGGTATGAGTTCACTTTGCCTCTTCTTCCCTTGTGCTAAGTCTCCCAGCTCTGGAGAGAGTCAGAGGCACCTGAAGATTGACTGTGCCAATGGAATAGGAGCCCTGAAACTATCAGAAATGCAGCCCTACTTTCCAAAGGAGGTGCAAATTCACCTATATAATGATGGAACCAAGGAGAAACTCAATCACTTATGTGGTGCAGATTTTGTGAAAGTTCACCAGAAACCACCTAGAGGTACGTAGTCTGTAATTTTATGTCCTTTTACCTCCTCTCCAGAGCTGAAGGCTCAGAGTCTAGCAGTGACATACCATCTTTGTATGAGCTGAACTCCCTGTTTCTTACTAAGTGACTGCGTGAATCGTTCTGCTTGCGCAATGGAAAAGGAGAATCGTAGGGCTGGGTTTGGCACATCCCTGGTTTTATGTTAGTCTAATTTTTTTGGAGGAGTACAGCATGTCTCTGACTGTCTGAAATACGTTTGACATTCTGGTCTGAGTGTGAAGCTGGTGCAGTCCAAAGATCAGTCAGGACTGGCTTACTGTTATTTACTTTTCTTCCCTTTGTGTTATCAAGAAACATTTACATTGTGGGATGGGATTGCAGACACTTTTCCAGGTTCCTGAGGAAGAGCTGGGATAATTAGCAGCTTGATGCCAGCAGAATGACTGATTAACATAAACCAGTGAGGAAATTATTTCAACCGACCTCACGTAAAGCTCATAAAAGAAAATCCCTGGACTGGGGGAGCAGGCTAGTTTGGATGTTAGATTATTTGAGGCTAAACTGGACTCTCCATTTGACATCTGCAGCTGCACTGCAGCTGCTAGCCGCATCTGAACACTGAAGTACAGTGTTGTTTCCCCTCTTGCTACGCTGTTCGCGTGCTGGAGAAATGCAGAAAGGGGAGCAGCAGAAAGGGGAGCAGCACAGCGGCAGTCCCTGCTGGCGGTGGACGCTTGTGTGTCATCTGGATTGTGGCTTTAAGACCCCTTGATGGTTTCCATGCAGGGATGTGCTCTGAAAAGAAAACGTGGTTTCCTAATCATTCGCTGAAATAAATGATCTGATTTCTCTGAAGTGTTAAGTGGTAACAGCTTCCTGTTTAGAGTCATGGGGAGTCTCAACCTGTTAAATGTTGCAGTTGCCATTACCTCGTGCTTTAGCTTGAGGACCTCAGTGGCAGTGGGATGTATTGTCCTGTGTCCCTGTAGACATGCAGGAGAAGAAACAGGCAAGTTTTGCGGTATAGTTGCCTGTGCTCTGAAGGACGAGGTGTCAGCAGTGTGGGACAGTTTTCCTGTCTGCTTGTGTGTTAAAGTGTTTTTTGCCAAGAAGGAGTTAACAGCGTGCAGTCTGCCCTTTGGAGCTCCCTGCTGAGTTCGGACTCTGAAATCAGCCTAGGGAATGGCCAGCTGCAGTTTGTGGGAAAGGGATTCTGAGGTTAATGTTAACTGTAATGTTAATAAGGCTTATCTTAAAGAAAAGCAAGATGTACCTTAATAAAAGAGCAGTTAATTTTTGTGTGGCATTGCTGTGTCAGGTGGTGGCTGCTTTCCAGCTATTTCTCTATTGGCATTAAGCCTGGAAAATTTTTTGAGGCAGGTACTCTTTGCGTTATATACATTGTTGTATAAATTGAATATCCATCGAACTAAACGTGAGGTATTTTATGGCCAGCAGATCCACTTGTATGTTTTTTGTACAGCTCTGAGAAGTCTTGGTCATGGTTGTTTTGGAGTGGGGCTGGTTTTTCAATGGTAGGATTTATGCACTGCCTCCTGTTGTAGTTGCACTTCAGTGGTGGCTTCGCTGGCATGGGGACACAGGCTTGTCTTGCATTAGGAGAGTGTGTCTCCTGTGCAAAAGGAAGCAAAGGGGAGGTGCAGATGTGTCGAGTGGGAATGGAATAACGTTAAAAAGGCCCAAAATACTTGCTGAAGAAAAACATTTTTGATGCAAGGGAAAAAATAGTTAATTCCCATGTGTCTTGGAGGGTGAAGTACACAGTAGTGTTGTACCAAGAGTGCACAGTGGAGCTGCCACCTGCCAGGAAAGGCAGGTGACATGGCTCTGGAGCCCTCCTCTGCCTGAGTGTGGTTTGCCTCTGTGGCCAGGGCTGCGCAGCGTGCTGCTGCCCCGTGTCCAGCTGAGGTCAGCTGCCACTCGCTGCTTCAGGCTCATGCCCGCGTGTCACCCTGCACACACTGGCTTGCTCTGCGGGGGAAAGTGATTTGGCTCGGTCTGTGGGTGATGTGTGCGACTCAATATGCTCTGTGGTGACTGAGTGGGAGAGAAAAGGGGTGGATGTTCTTCTGCTGCCAGGTTTTTCACTTTGTGCCATAATTGACTTATTTCAGTGCTTATTTCCAAAATTTAGAGATGTGACTACACACATGTTCTGTGACTGATTTTCATAGACATTTGGGGAGAAGACATAGTGTAGTAAATGTTTAGAGAACCTGTGCTTTTTATATCAATATTTATATTTTTGAGATGAATATGCACTTTTCAGTTGCCATTCAATACAGCTTCCCTGTTGCAGTCTCTTAGGAAAAGCAATGTCTATTTCAGACCATTAGTTGTGTGTGTGTGTCTGCCCAGACCTAATTTCCACGTGAGATCTGCACTGGGACTAATTTAAACATTTTTGTGTCTTTTTCTCTCTCTAACTTGCATTTTTAACTCTGTGTGCACTAGGGCTAGACATGAAGCCCAGTGAGAGATGCTGCTCATTTGATGGCGATGCAGATAGAATTGTTTACTACTATAAGGATGCAACTGGCCATTTTCACTTAATCGATGGAGATAAAATAGCAACTTTAATTAGTATCTTCCTTAAAGAACTTCTTGCCAAGGTAACTCTAACGTATGAAATGAATGATGACACTTGAATTTGTAAAGTGTAAAATAGTCTTAAGGAAGCTGTGTTGGTTTGTATGTATGCGGTCTCTCTACATCTACCTAAAGTGAACCCAGTTTAAAAAGAGATCAATCCTGTACCTCACTGGTATGGCTAAAATGGTGTTTTTACAAGGGTATGACTTCCACGCTCCAGATAAAAATCTGAGCACTGATATTTTAACCTGGAACCTTTTCTCAGTGGGAGAGAACTTTTTTCCAGTTTCAGTGTACGAAGTATTGATGTTCCTTTCTCTTTGTTTTGGTATCTTTCATTAATATTTCATTAATTTGGGGTTCAGTGCTTCCCTCAACATTTCTGCGAAGCTTTATGAAGGTTGGGCATTACATTTGCATGAGAACTTGGTCGTGGCAATGGAGGGGTTTGTATGTCACCATTCCAAAACCAGTCTGCCGCAGAGCGTCCTCTCTCCACAGGGGATAAAGAGAAAAAGCTTTTCTTTTTCAGAAGTCCTCCTAGACTTGGTGTCTATGATACTAAACCTAGACAAGGTACCTGTCTTTGCTTTTTTACGCTGTGGCAGAGAAGCTGGCCAGTGAGGAGAACTTGTGCTTGCCACCAGCCTTTGCTTGCTTTGCACTGGAAGCTTTGACTTTACCGCGTGTGTATAAGGCCTCATGTAACGCCGTGTGTCTGGCCAGTGCACTGAGCTTGCTGAATGTGGAAGAGGGGTTTGGAAAGCCTACAGCTTGGAGAGCTGCTTCAAGCCAGCCACAAAAAAAAAAGATACGCAAAAACTTGAACAGAATTCCTGTTGTCTTAACCGTATAGAAGTTCTCTGTGAGCTGGTGCCTTCCTCCGATGCCCAGGACTTTTAAGTGTCTGTAGGAGAACGTATGTTTAATTATTCCGATTATCCTACCATTTACCCTACTCGTCTGGCTGTGTGCCTATCGGGTAGTAAAGCGCTTTTTGCTTCTTGGTTTGCTCAGGTGGGACAGGCCTTAAAGATGGCAGTGGTACAAACAGCATATGCCAATGGGAGTTCGACACACTACCTCGAGGAAACACTGAAGGTATTCTCCATATTTTTCCTGGTATTTTTCTGTAAATGTTCTTTACTGCAAGCTTGTTTACTTTTAAAATAAATGCTACTGTAATAAGATTGCTAGGAAAACTTAAACTAGGCTAAAATAAATGACTCTTTCAAAGCTGCAGCAGCGACTTGGTGGTAAAAAGGAAACGCAAGCGAGCAAAGCTGAAAAAGTTCTAGTCAGCCTTTACTAGTTTAAAAAAAAAAAAAGTTTGGCAAAAGCTAAACAAAATCCCTTGTTACTTCTGGAACAAGTTGTGGACTTCATGGCTTTGCAATGAAGTGAGTCGGTAAAGGCTCCTTGGTGCTTTGACACTGGCTGTTTCATTTTCTGCAACAGGCTAAATGTTGTTCAATATGGAAATTGAGCTAAGGTATTACTTCAGTTTGGATAGAAATCTGGTGTGTTCCCTGAAATCATAAAATACATTGTACTTTTCTTGGTTTGGGGTTTTGCTTATTTATTTAAAAAATAAAAATAAAAAAAATCAGCTTTTATTTCCACTTGAATAAATGAAATTTTTTTAATTGGATCTGCAGAAATAGCAGGTAATTTTAGCTCTGGGGCATCAGTAGTTGTGAAATGGTGGTTAGTTTGTAACAGTTTACCCAGGGTGCTGCTCGGCTCCTGGCACTTTACCCGCAGTTCCCATCTACGGAGGAGAGTCTCTGACACCATTGATGTTCTCTGCGTATCCTTGGGCTGCAGGTACCTGTGCACTGTGTCAAAACAGGGGTGAAGCACTTGCATCACAAGGCCCAGGAGTTTGATGTTGGTGTTTATTTTGAGGCAAACGGACATGGTACGGTAAGTATAAGCACGTAATGTGTAACATCAGCCAATATGTACAACATTTTAGTTGAATTAGATGGAGAAGGATGTCTTTCACTTCCTGTTTACATTTATAAACAGGACTTTTCTCTCCTTGTTTGAGAACAGACTTTTTTCCACTTACTTTTTTTATTGTAGCATTGTCACCAAATCCTGTGTTTTATATGGGGATGGGAATTCATGGTAGAAAACATTAATGACAGTTATTTGGTCTTAAATGCTAAAAGCTTTTTCCTCATTGCAGCACATACCGTGATGAGGGCTGATCTTGACAAACTTGTCTTGTTATTCTAGGTATTATTTAGTAAAGCTGCTGAAACTAAAGTAAGACAACTGGCAAAAGAGGAGAAAGATGATGAAAAAAGAGAAGCAGCGAAGGTGCTTGAAAACATGATTGACCTGATTAATCAGGTAAAAACTGTGAGAAGCAAATCACTATGTTGACAGTCACGGGGCTAACCCTGTTTGTGAGTACCTGTCAGGCTGCTGGGGGGGGCCCAAGAAGAAAAGAGCAGGAACAGCCTTCTTTAGAGAGATTTAATACTTTCTCCTGAGCGGATGCAGAATGCTTTTATCTGGTGCAGCCTTTATGCTTCAGGACCCAAAGAAGGGGTGGGACTTGTTCACGATTCAACAGCAAGTAACCTTTCATGTGATGTTTTTCACTAACTTAGGGGGTACGGGAGGATGGGGGTGATCCAGTGCCCATGTCCACACAACACTGGGACTCCCCATCTTAGCACAGACGTTATTCCTCTGGGGTAGTGCCAAATAGTCCTTCAGAGACCAGCTTTAAGCAGCTTTGTTCTGCACCTCAGCACAAAGGTGAGGGGAGGACTAGCACTTGCCCTTGGCAGAGCTGTTACAAGTATCTGCTGTTCTTACCCCAGGGTCAGTATGATAAGGAGTTAAAAACAAAACAACAGCACCCCACCAACAAACCACCCATCCTCAGCTACCCCGAGTGAGGCACGTCAGCCTGGCTGCGTTTTCACTCTCTTCCGCTGATCAAATCATGCCTTCGTTTCTTCAGTGTTGACTGCTCCAGTGTTTCTTCCCTTCCTGTTGACAGACAGTCGGCGATGCTGTCTCAGACATGTTGGTAATTGAAGCAATCCTGGCTTTGAAAGGTCTGACAGTGCAACAGTGGGATGCCCTCTACACCGATCTTCCCAATCGGCTGCTCAAAGTTCAGGTGAGTTACACACCACTCATGCTCAGGTCACTTGGGCCCCTGCTGTGAGCACCTCTTGCCCGCATAAATTTAGATAAGCTTTATTTCAAAGCTGAAACAGCCCATTAAAGGGCAGAAGTAGGCCAAACAACCAACCCAGAGGAGGGACCAGAATTTCACTTGGACTAAAATAAAAATATGACTTATAAAATTGATGCAATAATAGCCAACTATGTTAAATGGAAAAACCTGACCAAAACTGTACAAATTTTAACTTAGAATTTCTTTCTTACCTTTCAATGTACAAAAATCCTATTTTTCTAAGGTCTCTGCCTGCTGGGCAACTGGATTTTTCTTGCTGCGTATAGCTTGAATTTTGTATGAACTGAATGTTCAAACTCTTATGTCTTTATCTTCAGTACTCAAAGAGCTCGAGCAGAACAGCCTCCTGTGTGGTGGCATTCTGTTCAACACAGCAAGGGAACTCTGGGCTCCAAATTTACCAGAAGAGAAAGTTTAAGCTGTCTGATCTACTGGGAGGAGAAGTTGCGGGTTCAGTTCAGAGGCTGCCCAAGGAGGCATGTTCAGAACTGACTCTTTTTCCAAGCTGAGTCCCCCCCCAGGACTCGGCTAATCCATGCTGAGCTATAGCTGAGCAGAGATCCCAAAGTGTTGGAGTTAAGCAGGGAACTCCCAAATTCAGCTCTTCCTCAGAACCTGAAGTTCTGTCTTATCTGTGACCTTTTCCGTTCTGCTCTTATCATACAACTCCAGCGCACAAATAAACTGGCTGTTTCTGATGCCGCAGGTTGCAGACAGGAGAGTTATTGACACAACGGATGCAGAACGGCGGGCGGTTACACCTCCAGGACTGCAGGAGAAAATTGATGCGCTTGTAAAGGAGTACAAATTGTCACGAGCATTTGTCCGTCCATCGGGAACAGAAGATGTAGTCAGAATATACGCTGAAGCAGACACACAGGTCAGAGCTTAAACACTTCATGTATGAAGTAGATTTGTTTATGTTAAACCATCTTCTGCGTAGCATTGGGTGATGGAGGGAGAAGGATGTTTACATACTCGTCACGTCATCACATTTAACACGTGCTAACTTTGGAGAAAACCTGAGTGATCACAAAAAGTCTCTTTGGATTTTCTTTTATTTATAAAGGTGATGTTTGCTGTTCTCAATGTTTATCTTTAAAAGTTAAATGTTTATAAAGGCAGATACGACACCAGATGACTTTGAAAGGAAAAATCAGCCTTTTCTGAGAAGTCATGGTCAAGAAAAAAGTTACCAAAGCAGCCCGTAACTGCATGATTTCATAAGAGGCAAAATAAAAAAACCCAACACTTTGTCTGCTGTTAAGAATTAGTCCACAGGTGAACTTAAAGTTGACAGCAAAAGCAGTGCTCCTGCTCTTCCCCCTTCACGTGCACCTCCCTGCTTCTTCCTGCCAGCATGACCACAGTGGCAGAAGACACCTCAGGATGACAGAGCGGGGAGCACAACATTTGCAGGAAAACGCTTGCCTCTTACTATTGCGTATTTGCTCTAACCTTCTCATGCTGACACCAAGTAACTGACTTTTGAAACATTCCACAGGAGAACGCGGATGCCCTCGCCCACGAAGTGAGCCTGGCTGTTTACCACCTCGCTGGTGGAAAAGGAGCACCGCCCCAGCCTATGTAACAACTGATACAAACTACAGTTAAAGTTCATAACTTGACTTATTTTTTTTTAACATTACTTTCTTTACCATTTGCTAATATGGACATACCCAGCCCTTCCTGAGAATAGCAAAGGTTAATCAGAACTGAGCAGAATATTGTTCTGCTTATTCTTTACCTCTGTTAACAACTTACCTCTTAATGAGATGCTCTTGCTGCTGAATTACACTCCCCCCTCCCTCTGTGAGTTTGTCTGACTTCTGAAGCTGAAGTGACTTAGAGGTGACTCACGTCTCAACAGACAGCAGCCTGATCATGCCCAGAAGAAATTCTGCCCCCCACCCAGCGTGTTTCATAGGTTACTGTCACGTTGTGCCTGAAGTCCAGCTCCCCCCATCTTCGGCGCGCTTGCGGTAGCTGCGTGTGACTCGAGCTCTGTTGTGCCTGTGCTCGCAGGAGCTGAGGAAACATCATCCTCCCTTCCCACAGAATCCGGTCGTCTGTGGGCAAACAGCCTAAGGCAGAGGTGGGCACTGGTCTTGACATTCACTTCACCTCGGTTCAAGGGGGAAACGAAATAACAAAAGAGCGTTTGCAAGTAAAAACATATGATTGCAATAATATTAATCATTAGATACTTTTATGAAATTAAAGTCTTGCTTAGAAAGCAATTTGCTGTAATAATCTTTATAATCGCTTTTAAGAGGGAAAGGCCAGAGACAAGCTTGTCTTCTGTGGCCCTTGCACTACTCCCCAGCAGTGCACAGGGGCAGGGTAATGGGATGCAATGTTATAAATACATAAATACCCTCCTCCGCATATTTCAGTTCAGGGTATCTACCTCTGACAAGTGTGTCTTTCATTGTATGAACTCCTGGCATAATGACATTTTCCAGATTGCTAAATAAGCACAAGTTCCAATGGATCAAAAAAAAAAAAAAAAGGACAAAAATAAACTGGAACCAAATTGAAAAAATGTGCACCTTGTATTTTTTTTAGGATTTTTTTAAAGACAGAACTCAAGACAACAAAACATATACTGTAAATAGTAGGCACCATAATCAATATGAGCCACCAATATTTAAACTCGATCCAGGCCACATCCAGAACTTTTCTCTTATTTACAAATATTTAACTTAAATACAACATTAAGTATTTCATTACATACAAAGTAAGAAAAGAATACTATACAACTGGGAAAGATACAGTATTTCATTTAAATAGTTACACTACATATAAGCTGAATAGTACCGGTTTGGTTCATGTTTTTATGACACCTTCAAGAAAATCCTTCTCAACCATTTCTTCTATCTTTTGTCTTGCTTTGCTGGAGAAGGTCTTGAGGGTCTCCATTTTTATGTCCTTACTTGGAAAACAGTTGGGGTAAAGGACAGGGCTCCCTGAGTGTCCCACACATCTGCTTGTGACTTTGCTGTTAAAAACTTGGCTGAGTACATTGAAGAAAGGCAAAAGCTGCTCGATGCTGCGAACGGTGTAGATGGTTAAAAGCAAGTGGCCAGGTTCCCAACTTAGTGTTTTCCCTGAGCTGTCCTCCTCTGGGTTTTTCTGTAAATACAGAGAAATGGGAAATAATACAGGTTAAAACCAGAAAAAGCACAGATAAAAATAAAATGAGTAACGCCCAATAAAGTATTTTTCCGTGCTCCAAAAATATCTGTGTTATCACCTAATGCTGGAGTGCAGCTTTCAAAGCAGATCTCCTGCTCCTCCCCACACAGCAGGCTTTGTGGCAGTGGTGGCTGGGAGCGTGCAGGCTGGCAGCCGGTCCTCGGCCTGACACCAAGGGGGTGTCAGGTGGGCGTTCGAGTCCCCCCGCCTCAGCCCAGGGCTGCCCCAGAGCAAGGCAGCCCCTGCCCCTGGCACCTGTCGTGCCGCCCTGCGGAGCCGTTTCCTGATGTGGCATCCCGCTGGTGACATAAGGAGCCCAAGCTGGTGACAGCCAGTATTGCTGCTGCTCGGGTAAGCTGTGTGCTGCCTCGGCTGCTCTCCAAAGCAGGCCGGTCTCTGATAGCACTCATACTTCGTCCTAATTGCCAGCATTAGTGACAATAAACCCCAAAGGAAGTTAAAATAGAAATGAAGCATTTCCACTTTGAAGCTAGAGTTCAGAGTTTTCAGGAACAGCAAAAGCAGTGCTGTTTTAATACCAGAAATAACACACACGGAGACTCTGAGGAAACACTTGAAGTTGTCCTCAAAGGAAAATGGTTCGGTTACTTATTGCATCTTCTCAGAAGACCTGGGTTACGCACTTTCCATTCCATGGGGGGAATTTCGAGGAAGAGAATTTCAGGAACCCCACCAGTGAAGGCAGCAGTCACACGCCCGACGCTCACAGGCAGCATCAGGACACTGCTGGAACCCCAGTTAGGGTTGCCTTAAATATCTGCATACTGAAGTACCGGGGCGCTAACATCCGGCTACTCCCATGGTAAATCTTCACTCATTTCCTTTTTTTTTTCCTTTGGGTCAAAAAAAAAAAATAAAATTCAAATCTAGATAACAAGGTACTATCACCACTAGAAACACCTTGTTTGGGCTGTTACTGACAAACCAGTGTGGAGCAGTTCTGCCGTGAAGCAGAGTTCCAGCAATACTGGTTTTTATTCTGTTGAAGGAGAAAAGCAGCACAAAAGCCACATCAGGCAGAGCCACCTCCTGATCACCTCCTGCCAGGCGGGTGTCCGAGAGCCCTGCAGGCTGCAGAGCTCCTGAAGGGCAGGGTTTGTAACGAAAGGAGAAGGAAGGGGAAAGCACAGCAGTGGGAGCAGAGCGCAAGGTAAGGATCACTGACTGCACGGCCTTGGAGCAAACAGATTTTCTTCAAGAGATGATACTTCAGTAAATACAGTTTTTGCCTTTTAAATGAAGCAACTGTCTTGCAATTCAGGAGCCTACATGACATCCGTTTCACAAAAACCAACGCAGTTAAAATTAAATATGAGCAGATTTAGTATTTTAATCTGGTGGTTTGGCTCCCTGTCACAGGGGATTACCATTCCAGACCTACAATTCTTAAGAAAAGAAAGGCTCATCATGAAGTAAAACAAAGCGAGGACTGCATTCCAACACAGAGTTGTTGATGCCTCCTACTTTTAACAAAGCTACCAGCTTTTAAAGTTTCTCCTTTACAAACTTCACACTGGATTCACAGAGGAGAGGCTGTTGCGTCCTGGGTTCTCCGCCGTGCTCAGCATTACGCCGTGGCGAGTGCGGGCAGCCCCAGCAGCACGGGTCAGCCTCACACAGCAGCCAACCAAACGGGGAGCACGTGCAAACCCCCCCTTCTTGTTCTGAGCAATGAAATACAACCCGTCCAAGCCATTTCCTCACAGCAGCACCCGCTAAGCAAACACCACTAATTCCTCAGGTACTTAAAACGGCAGTTGATTTGACAGAGACCGATTAGGGATTGTGTGTTTCATACCTGCCGTTTGGCAAAAGTTGTTTTATTATGCAACATAATTCTTCTTAGAACTAACTTTTTGTAATCTATTTCATGTAGGAAACTAATTTAAAAATAAACTTGAAGTTATCTACAAAAATAACGGCCCTCCTGATTCCTTCCCTTCAAAAACATCTCAACTTTGTTCTCTAACACGGCTGATGTCTCTCAGTTCTTACTGAAAGCTAAATACTGCCCAGGGCCTTGAGGTGATGGTATTATTATGGCGAGCTTGTTTCACAACTCAAGCATCAAAGGCCACCCTCACCTGATGCTTGGCCATCTCCATTCCCTCCAAAACCACCGTCTTAAAGTCCTCCTGTTTGTCCTGTGGAAGGAAAGAGGAGAACTTTCAGACTGCATTTCATATATCAAAATAATACTTTGCCATGAAGGCCGTGCAGTTGCTTGGTTGGATGCTGTGCTTCAGCTAGAGAAATCACCGTCCCCAAGAAGTCCATGGTCCAGCGAGGACAGAGTCTGGAGCTAGTGTGGCCAAGGCACCAGTAGACAATAACAGCACTGCCCGTTTGTTCTGTTTATCGCCAGTAGTGCCAAAGGAGGTTTTTAAACCCATTTCCTTCAGACAAGAGAGCCTGAGCAACACCATACTACATGAAACTGAGCATTAGTCACAGTGCCCTGAAGGACAATTAAGATCCACTGGAACATTTTGCTCAGAAACAGTTATTTTCTAAGAAAACCCCACAGCTATATGCAACAGTAGTCTCCTCTGCGCAAAGAAGAAATGGCCTGGAAGTCTGTATTCATCACCTCATGTTTCTCTCATCATCATGCCCCCTGCTACAGTTCACAGTGTGCAACTGCTGCTGTGACTAGGGGGTTCCAGAAATCCCAGCAAGTTTTCCACATTCTTGAAGCATACTGTGGAAGTCCTGACTTCAGACATCTACCTCAACATACTGTACTTACCAGCATGTGTATATTATACATCATATATAAATTATAATTCACACAGAGAGATTATCTGGAGTGTGACAACTTTCTAACAGGTGTCAAACACTACACTGAACATCAGAGTTAGAGGCTATGCCTGATTAGCAGTCAGTTAAAACTGATTATTCCTTTATACACGCGAGAAGAGAAATTTAGTCTCATCTTCATGGTTCAAAAACAATAAACGGAAGACTGCAGACGTGCTTCAGGTACCTGTTTTATCCCCTATAGTTGGGAGCCTTGCTTGAATAGCTCAGATCTGCCTGCGACTAAGTTATCCCTAAATTGTATGTAGCCAATTGCACGTCAGCAGTAGTTTCCTTACTCAGTGAAAACATTCACTGGAGATTGTAAATGCGGTAGCTACAGTAAGCTGCCGGTGCTACAGCCCTGACAATGCCATCTATTTGGAAGGAAACCCAAGAATGACACTTCAAAGTTTCCTCCCATATGGCTTCGAGCTTCCTCTTCCTGTTTCCCTGGCCCACCCAGCAACCTTTCCCAGGGAGGTGCCTGCCCAGGGGGGGCTCTGCCCTCACAGCAGGACCAGCAAAAGTACCCCACAACAATTTTCTTACTTTGTGGCAGCAGAAGGGAACTCTCTGGGACAGGGCTTGGCCGGCTTCCATCAGTTTCATTAGCGGATCAGGCCTCCACCCCACCCAAACTAGGGGTTTAACATACCTCACCCACCAAACGAATGACAACCCTAATTCTGCTCCTGCTCTACAAACCAGGCAACCAAGATTTCCCCAGAACTGTTTCTACTGCTCTCTGCCGCCTTCTGTTCATTGTAACTGCTTCAGGGAAGAAACCCAGCCCTCCTGGGCTCTGCTGTCTCAAAATTCTTGGTTCTATCATTTTTAGGAACGCAACAGTTTTCTAAATATTTAAACGTGATTATTATTAACAAATGCTAAAATAATGTTAGACATAAAATTATGTTAAAATAAGTTAGACACTGAAGCATATTTTACTTTTTACTCAAATAATACTTTTAATAGAAAACACTAAAGTCCCTGGCCATAGTCTTTTTTTGACCATCGCAGGTTTGGGGTTTTTTGTTTGCTTGGTTTATTTTTTTTTTCTTTTTTTTGGTGTTTGATTACTCCAGTGGCAATCTCCCACACCAGCTAAACTCCTTCCCATTCTTCATTGTCCAAAAACCCACCAAATAGTCAAACCAAAAACAGTGCTGTAAGTCACTGTATATGAAAATTATTAATGACAAGCAAAAGTGGAAGAAAGTGACATACCTTTGCTTTTTTTCGCAGCAGTTTTGCTAGACGCACCACATATGGTTTGAATTCCCTCTGATGCGTACCCTGCCTTCGTACTTCCAAGCCTGAATCATCTGATGCTTCTGGAATAAAAGCCCAACGATACCTATCACGAGATAACATAAGCAGACGTTATCTTTACTGAACAAGCAGGCTTTTCTGCTAGATCCAAGAATATGAGTGGATGAGGAAATCTAGTTAAGTATCAAAGAAAGAGGAGGGGAAAAAAAAAAAAACCCACAACGCACACAAAAAACCCCAGGAGTCTTTTACAAGAAAGAATAGGAAAGGCACATTCTGGAAAGCAGGAGGCAACATGGCTGAGAAGGCAGCATTTTCCTTTTGCTTTAGAGCTTCTTGAAGTACTTCAGGATGCCAAGAGTAAGATAAGGCAGAGAAGCTAAGAACAACAGTAGTATTCACACCTTCACTCTGTGCAAGGGAAATGAAAGCAATTCTGAATTATAAAATATGGAAGTTACTTAGAACACTCTGCTGCACGTTTGCAATGCTTACTATAACACACAAAATGTTCTCAATACACCACGTTGGTAAGAGAAACTCATTTATTTCACCTATTCATAGGCCAATGAGACCAACCAGACCACTCCTCCCTCCCGACCTTGCTGCACTGCAAAGACTGGCTACTTGCATTATAAACTATACAGGAAATCAAAGTTTCTGTCCTTAAAACTCCAAGCCAAGCCTCCATGAGAATACCAGAAAGGACAGCATGATTCAGCATGACTATTGTCCTTCCGGAAATGCAGAGTAATGACCTAAATAAAACTGGACCGGCTAATAAAGGGGGTTAGAACAGCTTGGAGAACTGAATAAGTTATGAGCCAAACCCCCAGAAAACAAAATAAGTTAATGAACCTTCATTATTAGCAATAGATTTAGAAATACAACAGGGCACAAACTGACACAGTGTGTGCAAGTTCCTCCACCCTCTAGCCCACACGAGCGTCTTTTAAATAACAGGATAATTAGAGGTGACCAAGTGTCTACAGAGCTGTGTCAGGGCAGCAGCTCTCAAATGGACACCACTGTGCAGTGTAAAGGTAGAGACGAGGGACTTTCTTTTGTCCTTGGTGGCCTCCCATTTCTAGGGTCTTCAGCAAATGCCATTTTTGCATTCTTTTCTTCCAACAGAACAGGACTGCAGAGGCACTGAAGAAGCAGTCTGCACACATGAACACTACTGACCAAGAAAAAAAAAAACACCCCATGGAGTCCCCTTCACAAGCAGGTTTGTTGCAACATCTTCCAGTCAGATCACGCAGGAGTAATTTAAGTGAGTCATGCTGAGGCGATGTAAAGTCCTCATCTCATGCATTAGTCACTGAGACATGTGGGTGTATTTTGGGTTCTTAGACATTACCGCAACTAAATACTTTAAAAATGAAATACTTGAATAAATCACTATTATGGATTAGCTCACAAGTGTGGAGAATCTCTTGCCACAGGCTAAATCAAACCAGCTTGAACTCATTTGGTGTGTAGCATCATTTGCTCTGGGGGCCACTCTGACACTGGGAGGGAATGAACTCTGGACTGCCCTGGGTGAAGGCCAGAAAAGGAAAAGGAAATAGGAAACCAAAGATTTTTATACACTAGAATTTTACCAAGAGGCATGGTTAAACATCCAAAAACTTCAATGACAGCGTCTTCTACTCACATCTGAAACTGAGGAAGGTTTTCAGATGGTAAAGCTAGGGCCAAGTCCAGAAATTTGCAAGCAGACAAGTACAGGTTCAACCATCTCTGGCTATTGTAGGACGTGGAGAAACCATTGCCACCTGTGTACGTCGTCTCCAGACCAGCAACAGATGGGCCAGAAGTTCTAAAATAAATTATAACAGGCAGATGAGTCATAACAGCCTTCTGCCACTATGGGAACATCATCTTTCTTACTTGCCTTTACAGACACACACAACTTAATCCTGAATCCATAAATTCAACCAGAATATTGGAAGCCTGTGCCATGGGTGGAGTTTTGTATATGTGTGTGTGTATATATATATATATGATAAAATGTTAATATATAATAAATATGTTACGCTGTATCTCATTCCTATCAGACATCCAAATTAAGAGAAAGTTTAGATTGCCAGTCATGTTGATAGTACTTTATTTTAGGGACAAATTCTTCAAAAGAATAAAGAGAATCTAGAAAAAAGCAAAGAACAAGACTCGGGCAAATAACTCCCCCTGTTCTTTTGAGACATCTGCCTCTACTGCTAGCATTGACTGAAATTGGATCATACTGTGCAGAAGGTAGATGGGACAGAAATAGACAACAAAACAGGAAAAATTATCTGCCTCATCTTTATGTCTAACACTAGAAGAAACCACATTTTTATTTAAACAAAAAAAGTGCATCAGTCTTATTCTAAATATACATATGACACAGATAAGCTATAAAGTCATGTCATGCATATTTTATTTGCAGAAGCAATGTCATTTCAGCCAGGAAGACACTGTAAGAACATACTTGTTCTTAGTAATTTACTTTAGTTGTTTATGAGCAATCTGACAGTGAGATTTTCTTTGTTGTTTTGCCCTGAACAGTATGTTCCTGGTACTGCAGTCAGCCTGAACTACTCTTTACTTGTCCTTTTCATTTAAGCGTGACAATTCTTTCCAAGACAAATTATTCTACAGAATATCTCAACTGCCCATCAGCATGACAGGAGACTGCTATCAAGTTAAACAAGTGGGAAGTTCATAAGTTTACCTGGAAATGTCTTCATCAGCAGTGAGCTCCTGTTCCATCAGTAAAAATACTTGTACCTGAAGATCAAATGCTACATTTTAATACCATTTTTTAACAGACTGTGACTCAGGAAAATGCTGTAGGGAAGCCTGAGTAATAAGCCTTAGAAGAACTGTTGTTTGGAGCTTTATTTCCATTCCTGGATGATAAAATAACCCACTCAAGTATGACTGGAAGCTGGCACCCTGAAACTCTTTCATCCCTTATATATAGGCTGAGTAGCACAGGGGCTGTATATGAAACATATGACTCTCATGGCCAGGAAACCTCTCAGAGGCTAATCCCCTCCACTACTTAGAGAGAGAGCCAAGCAGAGAGCAAGACCTAAAGGCACTGAGAATAAAGAATCACATAAAGGAGCAGTCAAACTCAGGTGTGAATTCCCAGAGATGAGATAGTTCTCTGCACTGAACGTAGTTCCAGGACTGCAGTAACTTGCATAAAGGCCGAGGACAGCACAGGAAGCAGAGGGCCACACTGCTCCCAGCTCTTAGCAGATCTTACAGAGTAGAATGGGATTCCTAATATTTATAGTATTGACAGCATACTGGTTTTGGCTGGCATAGAGTTAAATTTATTCATAGTGACTTGTATGGGGCTATGTTTTGGATTTGGTCTGAAAATAGTGTGGATAACACACTGATGCTTTGGTTATCGCTGAGCAGTGCTTACACAGCATCAAGGCCTTTCTGCTCCTCAGACCACTCTTGTAGCAAGTAGACTGGGAGTGCACAAGAAGTCGGAGGGGACACAGCTGCAAAAGCTGACCTCAACTGACCAGAGGGATATCCCAGACCATATGACATCATGCTCAGCAATAAAAGCTGGGGGGGGTGGAGAATGGCAGGGGCTGCCATCGCCCAGGGAGTGGATGGGTTGGTTGGTAGTACACAATTGTTGTCTTTTGTATCACGTGTTTTTCCTGGGGTTTATTTTCCTCTCTTTTTTCAAATGATTAAACTGTCTTTATCTCAACCCACAAGTTTTCTCACTTCTTTTCCAATTCTTCCTCCGCATCTCACTGCAGGAGAGAACGAGCGAGCAGCTGCATGGTGCTTAGTTGCCAGCCGAGGTTAAAGCATGACAGACAGGCTCAAAATTAAGTGCATCTATTGCTAAAACTATGCACTTGATCCTTAAAATACTTTATATAACTTTTCTCCTTTTATTGCTTAGATCTGTGGCTAACTAAGGGCTAGGTTAGGAGCCAACAGATAAAAAAAAATAAATAAAAATCATAGTAGCGACTTTGATTTGCTATCTGTGTTAGCCAGCCCCTTAGGAACTACTTGGCTAACAGGCTAAATGGACCACAGGATACATCAGCCTCTCTCCTTCATTCCCATTACCAAAGCTGAAACCTGTGTGTGAAACAGCCAACAGTGGAGACTCTGCTCATAGCAGCTCTGAAAACAGATGTTTATCTTGTCTTGTTATGCAGTGCAAAATAAGAGAAAGAAGAAATTCAGGTCAAGCCTTGTACAAATCTCTTTCCAAAATTTCACCTACAATGTGATCTGAAGCATGACTATCAACTGCCAATACAACATAGATTCTGACTCCTTCTTTATGTGGCTTCTCATCCGCATTGCTGGAGGAAGAGGGACGAATGACCAGGAAAGTAGAAACAGGGAACAAAGAACAGGACAGGAGTGGGAACAGCAGAGAGTGTATACGTATGTAGGCAGAAATTAAAGTAGGAGTCAGGAGGAAACAATGAGGGTAAATGCAAATTTAATTCAGGAGACATCTGAACAGCATAAATAGCATAAGGCAACAGATGTTCTATTTGGTTGCAAAAAGCAGACATCAGAGCTATGAAAATAAGTCAGCTTACAGTTTGTGTGTCCATTGTACATTTACATGCACATTATCCAGAAGAGATTTTCTTAAAACCATTGAAAAATGAGGTTGTGTCTCAAATTTGCACCCGTCTCCCAAATCATGAATGCTAACTGCAACTCACCAGTTCAGTGATCATGGTAGGCCAAAGCGAGGTAAGGTGCTGCGGAGACATTCTTAAAAGCAATACTCTGAAAAACAGGAACACTTGGGAATGAAGGGTGGGCACCTGCGGCAAACGGAGACTTTCTACCAGCCTTTCTGAAACAAAAAGCCAAGAAGGTTTCCTCAGTTCAGAGTAATTCCAACTAGCATTTTCTCCTCTCTTCATTTCCTCTCAATTTTTACTTTTTTTTTTTTTCCTTCACCTCCCCCCCACTGTCTGTCATGTTACTGTTTTAGGACTTTGCTACAGTTTTATTCTGTCAACATAGGAGATAACCACTTTCACCAAGCAACCAACAAAAGTGAGAAACCTCAAAACAGTGCAGTTACATGTTTTTGTTAAAGCTTTTCACACAAATGCAATATTGCATCTGGGAGTTTTACTCACCCTATGCAGAGTTTACCCATTCCAAAAAGAGGGGTTAACAGATTCCAAATAATACAAGAACAGCCCAAACAGCTAGGATATATATTATTAAAAGGCTGCATCATCATAGTACATGTGATATTACACAGGAACAATATGCTCTTACTTAACCATAATTGCCTTTAAGTATTCAAAACAGAGTGAGATTTTTCAGTCAAACCAACACATGCACTTTGCAATTCAGACCAGTAAAGCCACCTGATGTCTTGAACATAGTAAACCCAGCTACTGACTTACTGTGGAAAAAAAACCCAAAACTTCAGAAAATAAATCCTGGAACAAATGAAACAAAGACGATGCCAATCAACTTTCCATATAGAGGAAGAGACCAAAGTGTCCAACTTGGTAACGCTAAAAGACAACATATCTAGAAGAAGCTGCCATAATTATTTGCATCATCTTTGATTAAAACCAAGCAGCTCCCATTCTCAATCACGTCATGTAAAAGGTCACTGGAAGAGACCTTTAAAGGCCATCTAGTCCAACCCTCCCCTTCAATGAGCAGGGACATCTTCAATTTGATCAGGTTGCTCAGAGCCCCTTCCAACCTCACTTTGACCTTTTCCAGAGGCATCTACCACCCCCCTGGGAAACCTGTTCCAGTGTTTCACCACCCTCATTGTACAAAATTTCTTCCTGATATCTAGTCTAAATCTACCCTCTTTTAGTTCAAAATCATTACCCCTTGTCCTATCGCAACAGACACTGCTAAAAAGCCTTTCTCCATCTTTCTTATAAACCCCCTTTAAGTACTGAAAGGCCACAATAAGGTCTCCCTGGAGCCTTCTCTTCTCCAGGCTGAAGAACCCCAATTCTCTCAGTCTGTCCTCAAAAGAGAGGTGCTCCAACCCCCTCATAATTTTTGTGGCCCTGCTCTCAACCCACTCCAACAGGTTCATGTCTTTCCTGTGCTAAGGACTCCAGAGATGGACGCAGTACCCCACGTGGGGTCTTGCTGGAGCAGAGTAGAGGGGCAGAATCACCTCCCTCGACCTTCTGGTCGTGCTTGTTTAGATGCAGCCCAGGATATGGTTTGCTTTCTGGGCTGTGAACGTACATTCATAGAATACCAGGTTGGAAGAGACCTCCAGGATCCAACCTTTCTTGGCAAAAGCATGGTCTAGACAGGATGTCCCAGGACGCTGTCCAGCTGAATTTTAAATTAAATGATATATTTTTACTTACCTTGTATGTCTGGAAGGTATTTCTGGTATTGGTCTATCTCACTACTAAAAATTGCGAAAGCCAGTCTCTTCAGGAGCATAGCGCGCTGTTCCAACTCTACATCTCTATTAGCAAACAGATTGAGTGAACTGCTCTGAGCCACAGCCACCCGTGCTGAAAGAGAAAATGGGTAAGTGCAGAGACAAACTTCAGATTTCCCTTCTGTTTGACTTTAAGGTACAAATAACTCTTACTTTCATTGCATTACTGTAGCTCAAAAGGAGCCATTAAGAAGATGCACGTTTTGCAATTCGTATTTTTAACCGCAGTGATTTAAAACAAATTTCGAAAAAACACTCATAAGTATAAGCAATTGTGTCTGAGTTTGGGAGCTTTTGAGAGGGAGTTTAGCTTTTTTTTTTATTTTATATTTTAAAAAAAACACAATTGGCAGGTATAGATGGTCAGTAGTTTGGAATGTGCAGAATCAATTTTCCCTTAAGCAGAGTTAGTGTCAGACTTCAGAAAAAAAACCCCAAACCACCACCCAACGCTCCCTCACAGACACTCGCTCTGCTTAATCAACTTTGCCATGTAGGCAAAATTCACTGTAGGCCAGCATGGCCTCAAGTTCTCTCATTTCAAGTGATCTTGTTTATAGATCTCCAGAAACAGGTATTTGAAGAAAACACAAAAACCACTGAATAATTCAAACAGGTTGGAATAAAGGCTCAATAAACGTTTTCTTCAAGATACTTATTTTCCCCTTTTTAATGTTTGCCATGGAGAAAAGGCACTACTACATCAATAAATACAAATACTTACTCATCAAATCTCTGAATGTGGTTTTGTCATGTGTCATCAAATTATCCATAATAGCTCTCCAACTAGAAGAGGAACGTTGTACACACATCAGAAATGCAAGAAAAAAGCAGGAATTTACAGGAATATTTACAGAGCTTTTACTGCTCTTAACTAATTCAGGCTCATGTTTGCTAAGGCTTCCAATCCAAGCTCTCTGCTGCAAAGGTACCATTTACTTGGCGCAATTTGAGCTGAGACTGTAAAATATTAGCCTCTTTTTCCTCATAGAAATTAAAAAAATATCATCTTGAAATTGGAAGAAGAAAACAGACTTGTGCATACAAATATACCTTCGGTAAAAGAATTTCACACTTCATGGGGTAATCCAAAACACAGAACATCCCTCTATTTCTCCCAACAGAGATCTGTTGGGAAATTTTGGTCCACATTACACATCCTCTTGTGTAATGGTATATATAAAATTTGTAACAGCCATTGATATAAGCAGAAAAATTAAAATCTTACTGGTTAACACAAGAAGCATCCATCTGGAAGAAACTGGAATCCATAAAGAGGTCAAAGGCTTCCTTTTTCCATGCTCTCCTTGTATACTGATACCCACTAAGACTGCTTAATAACTGAACACAGGCTCGATAGCTGGATGCATTGTGAGCACTAAACAAAAAGAAGTCAACATGAAACAACTTTGAATTGTTGCTTTATAGAAACTTTGATAGATATCTAATCCTTATCATGCCTGTTTCAACTTAAGTGTCACACATCAAATTTGAACTGGCTGTAGAGATCTACGTAAATTCAATAAATTGTAAAGATACCTGTGATTACGGAGGTAGGGAACAACATAGTGCATAATATTTACAAGCAAGGGAATAACCCTCTCTTTCTCATCACTGTAGAAAACCATATCCAAGAGATGAGCCAAAACCTAGAAAAGGAGAGGAAGATATGTTATCATGCACTCCCAAATTGCTTTTTATCTACTACTCAGCTTTTTTTTTTTTTTAATAACGTCCTTACTGAATGTTCAAGTTTATGATAGAAGTGACTGAATTTCAGGTACTATACAAAACCCATAGTATAACCATCCCATCATTTTTAAAACAAACACAGAAGTGTAAGCTTCTGGGCAAAGCATTCTACAGAATAAGCTACAAACAAAAAAAAAAATTCGAAGACCAATTGCAATTTTCAGCAGTAAATAACACATACCACTATTAACGCACAAAATTTGCCACCAAAAAAGTTCCCTATGCTACACATCTGAAAGGCCATGCTTTACCTTTCCCCCATCTCACTGAATCTTTATAACTGTTTTGGTAACAAAGTTTTATATATTGTTACATGATAGGAACCAGAATCCATTTGCATCAGATTCTTTCCACAAACTTCTAGCCCAAAGCTTTACACAACATAAAAGGTTACTATAAGACAGCATTTATTACATCTGAGGAGACATTTACCTCAGAAAGTAAGGTCAACGCATGGACACTATAAACAGATGGAGTTATGTTTGAAGTTTCCATCGCTGGAGACAACATATCTAAATGAAGATAATAATAAAAAAATGTCCAAAGTTAGTTTTCTTAAGCCATTATTTACCTCACAAGCATATTTTAATAGCATGTATTATGAAGATGTACAGACTTTACCAGATACACTGTGTAATGCCTGAACAATACTGAAGCATTTTGAATGTATTCAACTATAGTAAGGCTATCCTCTTTGTTCATTTTAGCTTGATAATTAATGCTTTATTTAAAATAAAGATAAAAATGAAGCTACCTTCAACATCTGACTCTAAGTTGTTTCCATCAACCATAATCTTGGGGGAAGGCTTAACCTCTAAGTTTCGTCTTAGCCAAGTAGTCTGTTCCAAGGAAGAACCAGCAATCGCCCCAATGGCATCCACTATCTTGTGTGTTACATCCTGGTAGGAAAAAAAATCGAAACCACCACCATTTCAAGAACTTTGTGCAGAAGGGCTGTATTGGTTGTCGGAACATGGGTTTTTATAGAAAAACTATATAACTAACTAAACATAGAACTGTTTTCAAATCACTACTGTTCAATGTTATCAGTGATTAATAACTCCACAGAAAATGAGATCTTTTTCAACAGATTGTAAATAGTACTAAGTAGAAGATACTAAAGATTCATTTCAGGCTTCAGAACTGATGTATCAGATAATTCTAGTACATTTGAGAAAGGGTTTGAAGTTAACAGAATGAAAACCTGTAGATGTTCAGTACATCCTTCTGTGAGAAAAAGGGACCAAAATGTTTATGTAAGAGTCCTTCCTACCACATATACTGATGCACTGGTTTTATGAGAAATTTAACTATCTCAGACAAAACCAATACAACCAACTACAGTTGTAAACATGCACGATTTTCAAATGAATAAAGGAATATCTTTAGGACATCTGTTCTTCCATCAAACTTAGATTGAAATTGGTCATCACTCCTTGGGGCGGTAGAAAAGGGAAAGCACACAAGTGTAATTTCCTTTGGAAAACTACACTAAATAAAACACTCAACTTACAAGTAATAAATATTTTAATTTTTTAGCACTTATCGCTTAAAAATACTTTTACAGAAAATCCTTTGAATACATCACTGTCATTTATATGACTCTCTCAAATTATGCATTTATTGTTCAATATTTTCAAAAGAGACATACATACCACAAATTTCTTACCTGGAGATCTCTTTGGTCTTTTTTATTCTCCAGGCTTGGGTTTTTCATAATAAACTCATTAAGAACACTGAAAAAAACCCACAGAGGTAGATCTGGATTTTATTCAGTAATTTTAAAAGTTAGGACAAACCTGAAGAAATTTACGTGCACAATACTTAATTTTGTAAACCTTCAGTTGTTGCTACTTCTAGATATTCTAGAAAACATCCTTTCAAGTTTCTTACGTTAATTTTGATCATAACATAATAGTTTATCAAGAATATGTTTGTCTAGACTACACACAAATATCTTTAGAGAAAATTTACTAGGGAAGATAAATTCCAGAAATTCAAGAAAATGGTCCTTGAAGCTTTATAAAGAAAACATATTCAACATTTTATTCCTAACACTCAACAACAGCTTTCATGCTGGGAATGAATCCTTTCTAGTAGGCTGCAAATCTACACACACCTAAGAAATAGTCATTAAAGTCATTTTCTAAGTAAAATGAGAAATTTAAACCTACTGTTTGAAGAGCCTGAATGTCTCAAATAATCAGTGAGGTAAGATTGTGGCTTATATCAAATTACAACATAAAATTTAATATATGTAACCATTCTTCACAGAATAAACTAATTTGATAAAAACCCCACAGAACTCAGGCAATAGGCATTTGTCTCCGCTCAAAATTAAGTGATAGAGATTTGAAAACACAAAACACTTCAGTACGATTTCAGACACTTACAGTTGAGCTTCTTTAGAAACTGCAAATACCAAGAGCACTTACCCAAGTATGAGGAATTGTCCCGGAGCTGGAAGACCGACCTGGATGGAATCCTTTAGCAGAAGCAGCAGTGCTGCCCAGCTGTCTACTAAGCTGGTCACTGGAATCCTAAGAGAGAGGGCAGCGACGGCAATGAAAACAGCATCATCACCCTCAGGTATTCCCCATTTTCTTTCTGCCTCACAATTCTCGTGTCAGATAGTGTTAATCAACACTCATACAGATTCTTTGGTTTTTCATTTAATATTAGGTGGCTACATCAAGTCATTAAGAAAGAAAAAGGAGGAAGGCAGAAGAACCGTGTACTCGAAAGACAGGCTCTTCAGTCCAAGGTTGGAGTGGTACCAATGAATTACAGCACAATTAAGATAAACTTTCCTTGGGCAGGGGGCAATATTTCCTGCAGGATTTTTAGGAGGGGGAAGAAAGGTGATGCAGAAATAGGGAAGTCACAAAACCCTTTCTTTTTTATAACAACTACAGTTCAACACCATTCTTTCTTCATGATTTATATTTCACAGGCTGTTTCTCATCCTAGGGATTATAAAAAGATGTAAAATATTCAAATTGTCCATCTGCTTTTTGATGATGGAAATAAAATTTAACTTCTTGTCTTACCTTTGAGTATAAGCATAGAAAAACTGCAACATGCAGACTTCCAGTGAAAGATGTTTCTAGAAAGACATACAAAACCTCTGTTATCAGGAAGAAGAAACTGACTGACTTTTTTCTTTTTTTCCCCCTCTCCTCACTAGCCAGGGCAAAACTGACTATGCTATAATGTTACTGCAGCATCTGAAGATATAGCTTCCTTAATCGAATATTACAAATACCCACTTAGACATCTTTCTATAAAGTTATTCTTCCCTTTATTTATTCTCTCTTTTCCCCACTTCCCTTTCCCACCTGAAAAATCAGCCTGATGCTAGGGTATACACCTCTCTCCCTCATGTAAGAAGCCTATCCCCACAAAATAGTCTTGTACAGAAGCAGTAAACAGGATTCTGGAGTGGCTCAGTACATGGTAGTGACTTAAGAAGGTACGATTTTCCTCTGACAATTCATCCATCTATTGGATATTGTGAAACTTTTCACACTGTACTGAGCAGCAGCACTCATTACTTGCTCAGCTTTGTGAACGAAATACCCGTATCATCAGCATTGTAAGCTTCAGGAGGCGACATTAAGTAAATCAATACCACTACTACAGTTTTCATACCTTGTCCTTCGCTATGGCTGGAGGTTGCTTCAAAACTTCTTTCACTGTTTGTATAACAGTCTCCGTTCTCATAACGCTGATAGAACGAACTAGCTCGACGAGCAGAAGTTGTTCTTCACCTGCTGTAGGAATAACCTAAAAGAATCAAATGTATGTCTCAAATTATCATCACAGACGATGCCTATGTCAAAATTAAGGCAGCCAGCCTCACAGGATTGATATGTTAGTAACTAATTGGTTGTCTAGAAACTTGGAATCACTTATTCTTTTCCTGAGGAAGTCAGGGAGATTATCTCATTCTAAAATAAACTGGTAGCTCCCTGACAGTACAGTTGCTAATTAGAAATATAATATAAATACTCTCCATATTTCATAATATGCATTTTTTCACTGGAATGTATGAATTTTCTCTTTACCACTTCTAAATCACTCAAAGCTATTACCACTATTAGAAGTGACCACTGTAGTATAAACATACCTTTGTCCTAGAAGTATTTTTATTTTGCCTCCTTTCATTCCATACAAACGCAATAGCAGCCATGAAGTGAACACCATGATTCATTGAAATTGGACCCAACAGTTCGAGAATCTGCTGCCTCAAATTCTGAAATGTGGAAGCAGAACACATACACCTTTAGATAAGCACCTGAGCATTATGTTCAGAACAGCTAGCTATAAAGCCATACTTGGATGGTAACTATCACTAACTTTTATCAAAATGGAAGGATCCACTCAGAGGGTTCATAAAGCTCTATTTTACATCTGGTATTCTTCAATCATTTTTTTCATGACTAAGACACGGGAAGATAAAATCCATTTGTTAAGTTTGCAAATGGTAATGAAGTGGGAAGCAACTGATAGAAAGGTACAGAACTAAAAATGATCTGAGAAACTCGAAAAGCATCCTGAAAAAAAGATGAGCTGCAATAAAGGGTTGATTTTTGCATGCAAATGTAGATATAAACAATTTTAGCAATTCAGGATGAGTAACTATTTAGATAGCAGTGCTACAGAAGAAAAAAAAAAAGGGTCTTGGGATTATAGTGGATCACCACCTCATGATGACAACTTTGCAAGGAAGGGGAAAAGAGGATTCACAAATAGCATCACTTCATGGAAGACATGAAATATTTCCTCTGAAAGAAGATACCATGTACCACGCCCCGTTTTGGACACCTGTGCTAGTGTTGGGTTGGAAGGAGTTGATTTTCTTCATAGTAGCTAGTATGTGGTTATGTTTTAGATTTGTGGTGGAAACAGTGTTGATATTACAGGGATGTTTTAATTACTGCTGAGCAGCGCCTACATGGCATCAAGACCTTTTCTGCTCCTCGCATCACCCCACCGGTGAGTAGGCTGGGGGGGGACACAAGAAGTTGGTAGGGGACTCAACAGGGACAGCTGATCCCAACTGGCCAAAGCAATATTCTATACCATATGACATCATGCTCGGCATGTAAAACTAGGGGGAAGGCTGGCGGGGAGGCTGCTGCCCAGGGACTGGATGGGCATCGGTTAGTTGGTGGCGAGCAATTGTTTTCATTTTTATCACTTGGCTTTCTTGGGTTTTATTTCTCTTTGTTATTTCTCCTTTCATTATAATTATTATTATTATCATCATCATTATATTTCAAGTATTAAACTGCCTTTATCCCAACGCACGAGTTTTCTCACTTTTACCCTTCCGATTCTCTTCCCAATCCTGCTGGGGGGCAAGAGTGAGTGAGCAGCTGTGTGGTGCTTACTTGCCAGCTGAGGTCAAACCATGACAAGACTTTACTTCAAGAAATGTACCACAAGCTGACAGAACTCAAACTATAAAAAGAAAATTAGTGATATGGAATATGATCTACAAGAAGGAGCAGAAATGGGTTTGTACAGTCAGGAGAAGAGCATGTAAGTGGAGATATAACAGTTATCAAATGCATACAAGGTAACTAGGAAGAAGAAAGGAAGGTCTGCCATGTGCCTCATGTCTACCACAAAATAGTGATGGACTTGCTTTGTAGCAAGTGAGATAAAGATTAAGAAGTAGGGGTTGTGGAGAAATCCTAAAAGGGGGAACACGCTGCTCTAGGAGACTGAAATACTCACTGCTGAAACTCTTAATAACGTGTTTTTTAAGCATGACAGAAGTTATTGAGGCATACTTGGGTCAGAAAATTTATTTCCTGATCTGTCTTCTCATCCTGTTTTATATGACCTGAAGATTTCAGAGAAAAATGCACTTTCTACCTGTTTTCTGAAAGCCATTTTTATCTTGGACAGAGGTATTTCAGTAGGAATTGCCTAAGCTTGCAGGAAACTGCTATATACAATCCCAGAGCTTGACTATACATTTTATGCGCCTGCCAAGAGTGTGGTTGCCAAAGTAACCTAACTGTACTAAAGCTTAAAAAGCTTGCTTATACTTTAGACATACAATTTTGTTCCACAGTTTTGTGTGTTTTTAACCACATCCACCAACTACAAAGCAGCTACAAAAGCCTTACCTGAAAGCAATGAGGTGAAAAAGTAAAATAACCTATCTTGACATTACACCAAACAAGCTGAATTCAAACTAGACTTTTTCATATACAGGATACGTTGAATGCTCTTTTGAATACTGTGGATTTGGGAAAACTAAAGAAAAGCTGGGATGTACAGAAGAGTTCATGTTTAACCAGAGTACAAAAGCTCCTTTTTTCACAGCAGCAGTGTAATATTATGGGCCATCAACAAGTATGCACCCCCTTCCTTTCAGTGAGTAGGAAGCCCTAGGGGCAGCACAAATATGACATGGATGCTCTCTGTGCAATGACACGGAATCTTAGATAAGTTATTTTTTTATTCCTTCAATCTGAGTGCCAAAGGTTGAAAAGGATGTATAACAGCATCGTCGCAAACAGTATCCTATAGTATTCAAATTAATTGAGGAAATCTTATTTTAAAACACTTCAAATTTAAGTGACAATTTCCTATTTAATAATGTGAAATATAAGTTTGAGCTGCTTCCAATAAGAGGACTGGTCAATGTTCTCAGTATAGTCCTATTTGACACCTTCTGAAGTTCTTTTTTTATGATTACTAGTTCACTATCTGTTATGACATTTCCCCGTGCACAGTGACATCACTGTAAGGGAACTGAATGAAGGACCTAAAAAGTGTTTGAGTATTAGATGTTTTAAGAGGAGAGTTCTCTTTTGTTAAGATTTAACATGAATATTTAATATCTTTTGAGGCATAAAAAGGCATAAAAGGATGGATTTAATTTTCTAGAAGGCAAAAAGGTGGGACGCTGTCTTGAGTTGATACACTCAAGTTTAAAAGCAGGTTTAATAACCATTTATAAAAGCCCTGTTTCTGAGGTGGATGAGTAGATGAGGACAAAGGTATTAAAACTCAATTTACATTTAAGGGAATAGAATTGGACTTAGTTTGACAGAGGTATGAACGAGCAACTTAAACTATATTATCCCTGATATTCTAACCTTTGTTGACCCAAGATTAATAGTGGTAACGGATGCAGCAGCAGCAGCAGTAGTTTTCTCTGAAGAGTCTGCAAGGTGAAGGATGCTCCACAGCAAAGTCACAGAAGACATGATCATATGCAAGATAGACAGGATCCCATTGCGTGCTTCAATCAAGTGCTTCTGATCTACATTAACCAAGAGCTAGTGGATTTGAAACGGAGAGGGGAGGAGGAGCATTAAATATCTACATAAACAGCATAAGTAAAACAATGTAAATTGAAACTTAACAGACATGGAAGCTTTCAATGTTAACTCTTTTTCAAAATAGTTTTTCAATAATTCTTGTATTATGTACAAGTTTTGAGCCTATCAAAATCAAGGAATCTTTTGACTGAGTTATACAATATCAAATGTATTCCAAACATGTGAGGCCTCATGTCTACAGCAATCAATTTTGCATCATCTACCTATACCTTCGCAAAACAATTATTTCAGAATTTTAAGTGTAAATAATACTCTAGGCAAAATTATTTACTTGCACAAACAATAAACACTTCTCCATTACTTTAAATGAACGGAAGGCAAAAGTGTATAATAACAAAAACAACAACAAAAAAAAGCAAAACCAAGATTGCAGAGAGAGCAGGGCAAGAAAATTCTCGCAGAATCTGGGCCAAATTCTTAACAGAGTCTATGCTCAGGATATCAGATCTAAAAATACTGCTTGACTAAAAAGACAAACGATGAATATACAGAAGGAGCACAAAGACAATGTTTTGACATATTGCAAGATGAACACAGACCAGCCAGACACAGGATAGGCATCAGCCTGTGAGATTTCACAAACAAAGGCAGCTCTAAAAAGTAGCATTTTTGAGGTCCAAAGGTTAAGAAAATCCGACTTTAGTTATTTCAGAGGAACAAAAAAATTCCCCAAAACCAAATCAAAACAAGTAAAAAATCTAAGATTATTCTCATAGAAGTCTAATTAGTAGAAAATTGGTTTTCTGTTTGAAATGTGTATATTATCAATAAAAAAACCCCTACATACTTATAGCTAAGACAATATATTTGGTATTTTTCCCTACTCAGAGCTTCAATTCTGCTAATATAATCACCAGTCCTTAATTTGAGAGGTACTGCATAGGAACCTCTCGGACACCCAGATAAGTTTACCTGATGATATTGCGTAGATGGATCCAGGAGGCAGTAATGAATTATTGTTGTGATCCCTTCTAATAAAGTAAGAACCATATCTGGGGGAGTGACTGATGCCATCCAGAGAGGTCTAAAATAAGAGATCCATTTTTTTAAAAAAAAAAAAAAAAAAAAGTTAATCTGGTTGTAAAGTAATTCAACACAATCAGATTTGCTTAAAAAGATTATACACCTCTACATACACATACCTATTATCAGATAATCCTGTTTCATATTTATACTGCTGAATTAAATTATCCAAGTTCCTGCAGAGCTGAAGAGTCACTGAAACAACCACCCTCTGAAGAACTTTTCCCATGTAAGGCAACGTAGAAGTGATAAGGCCAATCCACTGGGGATGCATTTTACAGGCACAGTGCTGGTGTAAAGCTCGTATCACTGCGCAGAGAAACATGCCTTGGCAGGTTATTGGCTGGGAATGTAAATACTGAAGGGAAGTCATTGGCTGCTGGGGGCCAATATGCTCCAAGTCCGTTATGACAAAGTCAAAGCCCGTTTCATTTTCCTCAGGCACAGTCATTACTCTGTGTTCCAACACAATCAGTCGCTGAAGTACTTTTAAAAGCTGTGACTGCAGAGTACTACCATTGTCAAATTCATCTTCAGAAAAATTTATAAGGCTGTCTTCAGAGAAACCTTCTTCTACAGCCACTATGTTTTTTCCAGCCATCTTCTCGCTGTGCCATTTCTGTGCACTGAAGATAGAAGACAGCAGACAATGCAGGATCACCTTCTGAACCTTGCACTTAGACAACATGTCTGAAATAAAACTAGGAAAGCCCTTTGCAGAGCTTTCTATCACTTTTGCCAACTCAGCAAAGAGAAGGGTCAGAATTTCTATGCTCATCATTTGCATATTACGGTTTCCTATTAGATCTTGCGATGTTACTTTAACATGAGTCGGATAGTGGCTCCGCATATAGTATAAACACAAGGAGATAAGAATTTCTATGTACATAGAGCTCCGAAAATTATGGTTAGAATCAACTGGGATGTGACTATAGAAATCCTTGCCCATAACAGATATTCGATGCCTGGCTAGAAGATTCTGGAGCAATGAAAGCTGAGGAGTGTATGCATTGTTGACACTGGTAGTGGAGATAGCACTTACAAAAGCTGAAGGATTTGTTTTCAGAATTGCTTTAATTGCAGAAAAAGCATACAATGTCCTTGAAGAGTCATACAGCTGGAGATAAAGCAGCACATGTTGATACAATGGATGGATATTAAAGTTGGGAGATTTTCGCATTCCTGGGGACCCCACATCACTTTCAATTTCTGAAATTTCTCCTTCTCCACAACTGTACCAGTTTTCTAAATCAAGACCATCACTAAAGAAGACATTTGTTTGTTTAAGCTTTTCTGTTTGTGCTTTCTTCTTCTCTTCATCTTTCTTTTTGGCTATTTTTACTTTAGGTTTTGCACCTGGTTGCTTACCAGCCTCTTTAACAATCGTTTCTTTTTCTGGCATTTTTTCTGGTAGCTTTCCTTTGAAGCTGAACTGAATACTACTGTGGCTTCGCTTTCTGGACTTCGATTCAGTGGAAGCAAGAGTGAGATCAGAAAGGGATTGCTGGCTTTCTGCAATACAGGGTGAAGAGTTATTTCTTGAAATTTCATCTCTTAAGCTCTCAAGTCCAGCCTCAGTTGAGGCTGATAGCAATTGGGAGCTGTCATTACTAAGCAAACTACTCTGGCTACTTTGAATATTTTGATCTTCGCTTTTTGACACCTCTACAGAGTTATCCAAAGGACTGAATTTACATGAAGTATCCTCAGAGTGTAGACTATGTTTAACTGGTTCAGTCTCTTCTCCAAGACCCCTTACAACTTTGCATATAAGATCTGTAACCACTTGTTGCACAATTTCATCAGGTGAGTCTTCTCTCAGAGTCTGAGAACTATCTTGAGCACTCAGGCTTTCTGTTTCCACTTCATAACTGATGTTGTCTCCAGTAGATGACTGAGAACAGCCAGAGTCAGAACTCTGCAGTATTTCAGCCTGATGGTCAGGAAGGTCAAAATCAGACACAACCATTGGTATGGTCTCACTGCTGGTACTTAACAAGGAAAGCCTGTCACTCAGGGGGTTAACAGTCAGGCTGAAATTCTCCATTTCATCCATAACAAGTTGTTTTTCATTGCCTTCTTTAGGTATAATAAGCTGTCCTTGGCTTACAGGCACATGGGAAAAAGCTTAAAGAAAAACAAAAAAAAATTATACACGTAATATTTTATTCTTCAGAATAAGAATTTAGAATTAACATTTAGAATTTAAACTATTATCAAGACTTCAAATTATAAAGGCATAGTAAATAGCGTCTTTCCACTTTACAGCAGAAAAAAAATAATGTTAATATGCAAATGATACACATTCACATAACAAAGCAAGATTACTTAAGCGTAAGACCTTAGCATAACAACATAATTCCCTTCTGAAACCTTATGCAGTCTTATCTGCCTGTGTTTTCATAAAAGAGAATTATTAGTATGTTACTATAATTACACAATACATGCAAACACCTTCAAACCTTACCAGTAGGTTTTCAGCCAGGCCCACATCAGTGGTCCTAATTCACAAAAGCATTTCATTTCTTGGTTAAACTTCATGCCATATTCTTAAATTCTACTGAAGTTCAGTAAGACATAAGAAAATGCTCTACATTAAAATACTTGCATATCATCTTGAGAACAATAAAACTTTAATGATACTTTGGAAACCCAGACTTGAATGAGAAAAAACATGCACAAAAGCACATATAAGCAGTAGCTATTCCAGCCCTTTGTTTTCTGAGTTATTCTCAAAAATTTCTACTACGTTTTCAGTGTCACATGTAAATAACAAATAAAGAAATTAAATAAGGAACTTCCTACAGTCTTCTGTACATACCATCAGAACAGCTAAACTTCTGCATAAAGTGCTTTTCATTTTCTTCTTCAGGGTGATAGGGAGATTTAGTCCAGCAACATTCAGCCTGTACTCGCTGAACAGAAACTCGCTGAGTTTTTGGATGGAGAAGCAGTAGGAGCAAAGGTTCAAGAACTCGTGCAATATCATGTCTTTGAAGCACTTGATTTAACCAGGCTTGTCCCACTGACCATGTAGAACCATCCAAGCTATTAAGGCTGTCCAGCATGATAAACAAAGATCTACAATAGAAAAAAGAATGAACCTAGAGCATATTCTACACTACCCACAGAATAATCCCATTTTAATCTAATATATGATAAATTTCAACATGTTAGTACATACTCTAGTCTTCTCCATATAAAACAGCATTTCTCCATATAAAACAGCATACAAACTTTGCAATCTGAAGTTTTGTGTTTTAGTCTAGCCTAATGAAGAAATGGCCAGGAAGAACCAGTAATGAAGTCTGTTAAGACATCTGCTCTAATAGTAGCAGTTGTATAGTCAGTTCAAGTACTTGTACATCTACTAGCATAACAAGTGCTGTTGCAGCACAAAAAAGATAAAACTTCACACAGATGCACAGAAGAGAGACAATAACTTATTCAAAGATCTTCTCTTCAAGAACAGAGAGGAGAAATGTATTTGACAATTCAGCACGTCCTACTGTCATTATTCTCTTAATAGTTATAGCCTTTAGAATCATTTCCAGACTTCATGCTTTAGGTCTCCAATTTCTAAACGCTCCATGCTGCCAGTATAACATTGTTAAAGATTTTGAAGCAAAATTATTTAAACTGAATCATGCTTGCAATCACCAACCTGTCAAAGGTACGGCCAAAGGAAGAAGACTTGTTAATATGAAGGTCACGGGTGAGATGCCATAGCACTGCAAACTTTGCATGAGCTTCCATTCTTACTTTCTGTGGACCAAATTACAAGTTAGATCTACCAGAATATGATGGCCTCTGATAAGAACTGGGGAAAAAAGGTATACAGCAGCTTAAAAGATATAATGAAATTATTAAAATTAACTTTGTAGAATCACAGAATGTGTTGGGTCAGAAGGGACCTTTAAAGGTCATCTAGTCCAACCCTCCCTGCAGTAAGCAGGGACATCTTCAACTAGATCAGGTTGCTCAGAGCCTCATCAAGCCTGGCCTTGAATGTCTCCAGGGATGGGGCTTCCACCACCTCTCTGGGCAACCTGTGCCAGTATCTCACCACCCTCATTGTAAAGAACTTCTTCCTAATGTCTAATCTAAACCTACCCTGCTCTAGTTTAAAACCATTGCCCCTCTTCATAACGATACATTGACTAAGCATATTGGTTTTTTGACTAAGTGTTCAAATCTTATTTTCTAACATTAAAAACAGTAATAGGCAACAACAGGTCTCTGAAAAATTTAGTAACTTGAAGAATTCTCCACCATCCTGATCTTGTTCAAAGTTTAGCTTGAAAAACTTTTAAATACTTCATGTGATAGCTTGAACCATACTTATTTTACTCTCACAAGTTGCACAGCTCTGTTTTCAGTGAGTTTATATGTATTCAAGGCGCTAGAAGAGAACATGAACAGAGAGCAGGAAAAAACATGCAAACTTTTCAATATGGAAACTCAAGCATACAGATGCAGAGAAAGAAGAGAAATTTTTAGAGACAGTGTACAGAATGATGGGATTAAACACAATATCCATGGAAATAAGGGAATGAAAGTAAGTTGGCTAGAAACAGACATAAGAATAGCCTAACTAGATATGATGTAGATAGAGTTCATCACTAACATGCCAAATTTTGCTCTGAAACTTTGAGTTTTATTTGGATAAATAGTACGTGCTTACTGCCCAAATGACTTCTAATGGCTACTAATTATATGCAGAATACTTAATGGTGAAAACGGTACTAAAGTAACAATTTTTATGCCTTTAACTCTTTACTGTTGCTGATCAAGACAAAGAGTTATTACAGCAAGGCTGTGAACAATAGTGAATGCCATGCTGTGATATGAAGGCATGGGTACATCTATTAAAAATAGCTTTACCCGAGAGACAAGAAAACTACTAAGCAGTTGTAGGGGCGAACAAACAAAGCACAGCAATCAGCACGGTTATACCGAATAAAGCATCAGAATTAATTTCAAATACAACCGGGGCTTAAACTAAATTACTAGATAATAAGCAGAGACAAGAGGATGAAGATTTTTGCTTGTTTGTTCTTAAAATATATGCTTGCAGGGAACGAATGTTAGGTATATTTACCTCTAATCAAAATGAGAGCAAACAAAAAACTTAATACCACTGTGACAATCTGGCGTACTTCCAGACTTAATTTACAACATACAGCTTAAGCAGCTTTGCAACAGCTAATACAACCAACATCCGCTACAATAATGAAAATTTAAAGTAAAAGCTATAAAACCTGATAATTACAGAATGGACATAAGATAGATCACATAAGATGTAAACTAAAAAAAGAAAAAAACAAGAAGAGAAAACAGCAGCATGGAAAGTAAAGCAAGTGTCACAGGTAGTTACAAAAAATATGCTTCTCACAGGGAAAAAAAAAACCTACAACACTGCTGCCAAATATATACAGTTACACAAAACAATCACTAGCATCTGGTGAATAAAGAGTGAAAATACCAGTTCTCAAGCACATACAGATGACTTCATGTGAGCCCTTGCAATCCATGCTGGGAAGATGTAAGAAATTACTGTTTTCACAGTAAGGTTGTCAGAAATGAGCAAGTGCCACATCCACAGTCACAGCAGTTCACAGACCAGCCTAATTAGCGAAACTATAAATCATTGGTAGTTTTATCAATATGCCAAGCTGTGAACTGCAGTGATTGACAGACTGGCTCACATTCACTTTTGTTGAGTGGGTTACTCTCTGGGAGAAAGGCAAAAAGGTAACTGCTTCTGAAGTCACACAACCATGAGTTGCCAGGGCGTTTAAGTAATTCCCTACCATTCATTTTGTTGGGGCTGTGAAAACAGTTCATATAGCTAAAATTTAAAGCACTACGGAGGCCTCAACTGAAATGTCAAATTGACAGCCTCTATCTGAAACAAATTCCTAGAGGAGGTGGGGTAAAACAGAGTACCTGCCATGACAAGTAGAAGTCCTACTAACAATATAACAGCTAAGCATGTGCTTTATGTATTGGGAAGCAGAACATAACTTTTGACAAGAGATAAAGTCTCCTACATAGGTTTGATGCTGAATGTCGAAAAGCCCCCTTTATCTAGCATGAAACTACAGAGGCTCGTCACAGACCTAAAAGAAACACTGTTTGTCAACAATCTGAATGTCTGCCAGTTTCAAAAGATTTTGGAAACACTACTTTACTCGCATTAGCTAAACTAATAGCAAAACAAAAGGTAATCAACGGGATAGCCAAGATCACTTCTAAAAAGTAGTCAGTGGTGAGATAAGGGACCTTTGAGCAGCAATAAAGAATGGAAGAAGGCCACCACATTGAGTCACAAGCAAACATTATGACCTGTGGTAGCAGAATAGGAGACAGGACAAGTGACAAAGTAATAACAGGAAACCAAACAGCGTTACCAGAGGCAAAGAAGTAGCGCTCTGATCACTTGAGAGGTTATACTCAAATTATAGTCCATGGATTTTGATATGAGACAGAGATGGAAAGTAAAGACCTTCAAGAAAAGACTAGTCTCAGCAGTACACTGCAAAGAAATGCACAGACAACTCTCAACCCAGCTGCCATGTCAGTCAGAGCAGAGTAGGCAAGCACATCTCCCACAAAGACACAGATGCACAGAAAACTGGCAATTACTGTTGGAGCAGTTTATTAGTTGCCCTCTAGAACTGGTAAACACGGCAAAAACACTCACAATTCAAATCTTGTAAGGACAAATAACTAGAGAAGAGAGGAGCCACATGAGATTGGAGAAGAATTGTACAGAAGCCTCTTCATCGAAAGTATCTAGCTATTGCAATTCCCCTGCTTCCCAACAGTGGAAAAGAATCTCACAGAAACATTTTATCTGGAAATAATTAACCACGACAAGTGTCAGAAGATGGAGCTCAGAAATATATAGCACAGCTCGTGGGACCTGAAGATAAAATAAAATCTTATTAATTACAAGCCGCTCTTTTGTCTTATATTTACTCTTACAAAAAGAGGCAGAATCAGATAATATATAAATGGTCAGAAAGACCAAAAAACCCAATTCATTGCTGTTTAAAAGAGAAAGGGAATTAAGGCTGAAGCAGCAAGTTATAATAGTTGCAGCAGACTCATAAGGATGTGTCTCACAGAAAGGGAAAGGAATTGAAAACAGATCTCAAACTGTAAAAAACAAAGAGACACAAAGAGAAAGGCACTAAGGACACCTCAGCCGAGAGAGAGAGAGTAAAATGAGAATGCAAAAGGATAGAAAGATAAAGGGGACCACACGTGCCTGTCTTAAGAAAGAAGCAATCCAACCCCACTATCAAGAAAAGCAACAGAGACATGATGATGACGACAATAACTTGACTGTTATTCCAAGTTCTGTGGAGGAAAGGAAGCAGAAAGTCTAGACGCTATATAAGGACAAATTATTAGGCAAGATGCAAGAATTAGTTGAAATAGGAGGGAGCACACCAGAGGACTGAACTACAGTTGGTTAGGACACAGCAAAAGAAAGCGTGTTTAAATTTGATGGAGCTGTACATGGAAAGAAGAGTGGTTAGGACAACTGGAATGCAATGTAGAAAATCTATATTCAATTACTACTATTAAAAACAGTTTTCATAGGTTTGCGAAACAAGATGTCATGAAAACAGGGCTCAACTACTACTAACATAAGGTTAAGGTCCTGGGAACACAGGAAAGAGGGCGTCAGTGTCAGAGTGTCAACAAATCTGATGTTCTGCATGCAAGATAACAGCATTTTTAATGTTTGAAACAATCAATGTAAAGCAACATTTTTTCAATACAGAATTTATTTAGGCCCTTTTCTGAGGCACCAAGTCCTTTTTCTAAATATATTTCTACAGTTAGAAACATATGCTTAACTCATCTTTTAGCAAATACATGAACAACTTGCCTTGTCTCTGTGAGTCAGCTGCTGACTAATAACATCTTCACAAATGCTAGAAGACGGAACAAGGTTGTGCAGCTGGTAGAAGAGCTCCACACTCTTCTGATGATGCTGAGGAGTTCCATCACCCAACTGGTCCCAAAGAGTTAAAGCTATATGCTTTGTACATGAAAATAAAAGTTGCAAGAGAGACAAGTGAATGAGTATCATGCCTCGATTTGCTCTGGACTGCATTGAGCTCTATGCAATGATGGGAGACCTTACATCTTATGACACCCTATGACCAACAGGCTACCTATAGAACAGTTCATTTTTGTTTGTATGAACATAGGCAATGGTTTGAAACACTGCAATAACTTACTACCTAAAAATTCCTGTTAGGAGTCAGAACTCACAGGCATCTCCAGAAATAAGTTTCATTGAAATATAATTAACTATGTAATATGCCCTGTTGCTGATTATCTTTTGTAAACGATTTCTTACATAAATTACACAAATGCAGAGATTGTGGTTTACCAGAGTCCTACACTTTGCACATCTCAGTTTCATTCTTTTGCTAATTAATGCTGCTATTAAATCAGGTTTTATTTATATTTTAAAAATATTCATCCAAACAAGGATTTTCACCCAAGCAGTCAGGAAGACAATCAGAGTGAGAAAACTTACTATGTATTTTCATTCACAGTCTACGACAGGTTACAACTGTTATCAAAATACTCAACAAGAAAATCTGGTTTACCATATCAAGGCTGGTAAAGTGGCCAAGACTGTCAGTCTTCGCCAGCCAGGAAAAGAAGTCTAAAGAAAATACCAATGAGATACTGCATTGTACCTTGAAGAAATCTGTCTTTTCAGCCATATATCTCAGGTTGCCTTGAGTAAGAGGAGGTCTGATGACCACAGCCACTCTTCCCTGGTTAGGGCTAAGAGGCTGAGCAGTTTCCACACTGTTCAGATTTTCTCCAGTGACGAGAGCAACAGATTGAGTCAATCCAACCAAGTCCATCACAAGGGAAATAGTAACACCCTGAACACTGAAATCACTTGCTTGCTTGCAAGCATTCATTAAAGTCTGTAGCCACAGTGGAGGCTGTACTTGTTCACAGTCTGAAAGAAAAATCACAGATGATGCATTCATTTAACTACTTTAAATGTTATGAATTTTCCCTCTTATATCCCATTACCATATGTACAATTGTCTTTCATCATTCATATTTCAACCTGCCTATTGTACAGGTTTAGGAAAATGTAATGTATGCAGGAGAAAGATACTTCTTGATGCGTGTCTATCTTTAAAGTAATCTAAATAAGAGTGCAATACACTTCATCACTTCGAACATTTAGTAACCAAAAATAAATAGGAAAATTTGAACAAGGAAGAGAAAAATAAATTTTATGGAATTGCATCCACATGATTTCACATTTTAGACAAAATTGGACTTCTAGTAGTTTGCACATCCTTTCATTCAGTTTCCTCCTTCAAGAAATTCTTGACCAGCAGTCAAGTCTTACCATTGCAGTTTGTAGTATCAAATAATTCTGTAGTATTTTACATACATGAAATATCTTTATATATATGATATATTGCATAGTTATTATAAAATATATACATAGAGAATTATTTATTTATATATATAAAAACTAAGTTTAAACTGAACAAAAATATAGAGATTTTCCTGGCAACACTTTAAAAGTAAAAGTACCTGTGAAAATTGACATTTTAGGTGGCAGAAGCTTGATCCTATTAAATCATACTCTATACTCTGCTTTCACCATAGGCGGATGTTTTCCCCTTTTTACTGTCCCCTGACTTAATACCATGCGCTGGCCTGATAATGCAAGTGTCTTTCTCTGAAGTTCATACTTAACTCTCCAAGTGAATAATGCACCCTTCTATTTTAGAGGTACCAAAGTAATTTTTCTTAAAATTTCAAAAGGACTCTATCGATTGTGTTCCTAAAATAGGCAAATGCTTCTAGAATCAGACACAAGTGAAGAAATGTTTTTTAATAGGTACAGATACAGCATCTATTTAGAATTAAGACAAGGAAGATGCAATTTCTAATTTATATCCATGATAGTTGATTTTGCAGTGTAAACTGGAGCCTAAATATACCTAACAATTCCACATAACGTTCTAGACTCTGTTCCCTTTTTAATTTCTTCAATTAAAAATAGCACATATTTATCTGAGAAATTAAGCATACAGCAAAATTTAAGAACAGTTATGTTCTATCAATATCAGATTAATTTGGTTCCTTCAAAAAACAGACTGATGAGTCTCACCGTTGATTGAAGGCAATTGGGTCACATCACTAATGGAACCCATCAAAAACATGTTCAAAATTTAGGAACCCTTCAATAAAAACAGCCTCTTCTGCAGTGGAAAAACCTATCAATAGATGAAGAAAAGGCTGGTGTGTGAATTACAGTAACTACCTTCTCCCATTCTCCGTTGCACCAGCATTCTCTATTACGGGAAGCAAGATATCCGGGACAACTATGCAGCCCCATTCCCATCACTATTCCCATGCACCCTACCATTTTGTAAAGCAGATGTTTACATGTGAAACAAAATCCTCCCTGCTGATTTCAACCACTGACAATTTATGCTTATTCTTCAAAGTCACATCATTTAATGGACTGCAAATGCAACATCCCAAAAGGGAAATTTGAGATGACGAACAAGCAATGCAAATCCAAGACATTTCACAAAGTGAAAAGGATTCCTAGAATCACTGCCGTCATGTGAGGCACATATTACTCAAGCTCTACAAGCTTTCTGCTTTAGAGTAGGTAGCACCCCTTCAGCACTGCAATACCCTTAATTAATAAACAGCTGTAACCAAGTTGCTTTCAACGGACATCAATATATGATACATCTGGATCTCATAAAGTCAAAGATATGCTCTGCTCCTGGCTGTATAATGAAGACATACACAACACATCTTAAAGACTACAAGAATAGAAGCAGCAGTCATGTTAAATTAATGTGCTTGTTTGCAAAAGCCAAAAGATTATTCACCTCCAAGCAGTGCCCACTGCTTAGCCTTTAATAGATTTTGAAAGTTGTGTGGATAAGAACAAGCATGAAGTTTTGTAGGGAAAAAAAAAAAAAAAAAAATCACAGAAGATGACGGTGACAGTAGCCAAAATTATTGTAACTATTTCTTGCACGCTCCAAGTATATCCACCATGATACCATTTTAAGGCAGCAACTCTCAAGCTACAGATCAGAAGTGAAAACAAAATTGAAGACTTTACCAACATTAAAAAGGACTGTCCTTCTAAAATGTCACATTTTACAGTATCCAGAGCTTGCAATATTTTAATCACATTTCTGTCCTTGAATGTGTTCACCTATCTGTGAACACATCCACACTTCAGAAACCCCACCATTTTTACTTTGTTTTCTAAAGCAACTGTAGCTAGAAGAACCGTTTGCAAGAACTGTTCCTTTAACAGGAGCAAAGTAAAAATAATTAATTTCTTATCTGGTATGATTTTTATTGGACAGAACCTTATAATTTCCGTGCATTGCATAAAGTGATCAATGTGCACATCAATCCTAAATTGCTAAAACGAAGCTAAAAACTTCCTTGATGTCAGCTGTGGCTATTACAAAATACGAAAAGAAAACATCGTGGACCCGTACAGTAAAGAGAAACACATGAAAAATCTAGATTCTACTCTTAGGCTTTAGTTTGCATAATTTATATTTGTCATCCCAATATTAATTAATTAGTGTCAAATCCCCTACCAGCAATATCCTTAGTATCTATGAGAAAATAGTTTAGTTTCCAAAAATCAAAGCAATTGATACAGAAGGAAACTTACATTTCTGAGAGGAACAGCAAACAGCAACACACACAAAGCATGAATGCTATTACTTTAAATATTTTGGGGGAAAAAAAAAATAAATTTAAAAGCAAAGAACAAAAGAGTGCAGCTTACCAACTTCAGGCTTCCCAGGATGTAATTCTGAAGTACGGTTTCCTTCAGCAATGTAAACAGGAAAGCTGGAACATTCAAGATACAGCTGACAAGCAGCAATAAAGGCAGGAAGGTATTCTTTCGGTGTTTTTTTCTTGTTTGCTTTCTTCACCTTAGCATCAACTTGTGATTCTCTGTCCCATTTTGTGGTCTGTCCTTGCTCTCGAGTGGGATCTACTGGAAGCTCTGCGCCTAAGGGCTGAGACAAGGAATTACTCTGAATGATATACAGGTTGATAAATCTGGTTAAAAACTGTTGGACATACTCCAAACAGCACTGCATTGCAGTCTTTTGGATCGTTTTCCCACTTCGAGTTGCTGTCCCCTGTGTCATGATGGAAGGAGGCTGTACAATGGTTTCCTCAGATCCCACAGTTGATGCTGTCTCAGTCTCTGAGGATGTGCTACCAATAATAGGAATGCCAGGTGCACCGTGACCTTCATTCAGTGCTCTATCAATGTCATCAGTTGTATCTGCCTGATATTGTACAAACTCGGTGAATCCACTTTCTGATGATCGACTGCTTGGAGGATTTTCACCATCTTCAAACACATCATTAGGATTTTCAAGTGAAACTGATGGCACCTGAGTGAGATAAAAGTTTCATCATTGTTCAAAATGGGTTATTTAGGTCCCAGTGAGAAAACATTTATTTGCTTCTCCATTTGAAAGCAACAATTTTATTCCACAGTTTGAAATCTATTCATATAAATACATTCTAAGCAAAATGTTTGGTGTTTCAGTAAGCTTGCCAGCTCAAGCTAACTACAAAAAAAAAAAAAACAAGCATTGTTTGTCACATAAAATACTTCAAATATTACTACTTTTAACATTTTCTTCATCTCATAATCACGTCTATTTTTTATTAAAGAATGCTGAAATGCATAAGCACAGGTATTACTAATTTTTACAGCATCATAAACCAAAATATTCATACACCAAAGAAAACCCCTCACTTCCAGCAGGAAGCAGGACATTGAACTATGTTGGTCACTTTAGCTAGCAAGATTCTTTTAATACTTTAGACTTTAGCATTTTCTACAAATGGACAAAATATTTATCTGTTAATCAGAAACTGCTGCAGTCACAAAGGAGTAAAAAAATGCCTGCAGGCAAAGGAGACAAAAAGGAGATGTCAGCCAAGAAGAGTGGGAAGACTTGAGAGATTAGGAAAAAGTATACACTTCTCTGACCATGCTTTTGAAGTTCCCACTGTACAAGTAAATAATCACATTAGATATTAAATTATTTTAACCTAATAAATGTCTAGATGATAGAAGAACCACAACTATTAAAGCTTTGTCTCATTAGGAGAGCAGGATCAGTGTCATTCAACGTTACAAGTTGCCAAAACAGCTTAAAAAAAAACCCCTGAACTGTGGAGCTCTTAACGAAGAATAAAATCTTTCATAATCTAAAAAACATTTTCCCACTTCTGCAATTATACTAATAAAGCCAGCTCAATTTGTCAATAAAATTTATGCTCTTTGACTTAAGAGCTTGTCTAATAATGTGGATGGAATCTTAATTCATAGATCTATATATATACGATAAAACTTTAACTAACTAGCATCTTTCATTTTATATATCAATCCCAGGATTTGGAAGTTGGGGATTTCTTTCAAATACGAAGTTACGATTATAAAAGAAATAAACTTTCATTTAAAAAACTACTAACCATTTGCAACTAGAATGAAATAAAAAAAATCGTCTCTTAGAAACAAGAAAGAAGGGTTGCTCTGGCAACAACAGTTCGTCGTGACTCATTGTGAGCCTTAATTCCTCACAATTCAGAATATGCGCAAATGTGATGAATGATTTCTACCCAAAAAGACCCCACAGCGGCTCTCTGGGCTGCTCTAACCCCCTATAGTCTTGTTGGTAACTGGTAGCACAGTCTCTGCTTCCTGGTGAGAATGTGAGGTGAACAGGGAAACAAACAGAAGTGCATGGGTCAGTGGGAGTGAATGCAGGTAAATATCATGTCCGCATACTTCTCATCTAGCTATCCTACTGCTAATGGCAGATGTTGCCTGAGATCCAACAGGCCCAGAAGTTGTCTTGCTGTCTGACACCCTAATGACTAGCCATCTTAAATGAATAAATAAAAACAGAGACTTCATTATATATGGTGAATTACATCTTGCTTACCAGAGATGGAGTAAAAATGAAAATTTGTTTGAGATAGCTTTCACTGTCTCTTGTGTTAATATGTACTAAAATGCCTGGAAAGACATAAAGGGTGACCCTGTCTTATAAAATACAATGTAAAAGAGATCAGAAATATGGTAATTAATTTCACTCTATCTCTTAACAGAAGCCATGGCTAGATATGAGTCTGTTATAATTGAAAGAAAAAGGTTGTTGAAGGTTCAAAGGGCAACATCATTTCAATTAAAACAGGCTTTACTAAAAAAAAAAAAAGAAAGAAGCAGAAGAACAAAAACAGGCAAGTATCAGCTGGCTAGAAAGAATATGGATATAGAAAGAATAAGGATAGGATCCTGCATAAAGGAATCTGGAGTTCTAATGGACAAGGTGAACATGAGCGAGCAGTGGACCCTTCTGGTGAAGGCCAACAACAAACAGGACCGCATTAGCAAAAGAAAAGTATAGCCAGCAAGTCAAGGGAAGTGAACAGGCCCCTCTGCTCAGCAGTTTTAAGACCACATCTGGAATACTGTGCCTGAGTTTGCATTCATTACTACAAAACAAACATTGATGTACTGAGTAAGTCCAGTGGAGGGCCACCGCAGGAGCACCTGACACAGAAGGAAAGCTCAGAGAGTTGGATTTGCTCTGTCTTAAGAAAAAGAATGCTAAGAGTTGTGGAGGGGGAGAAGGTGTCTTTATTGCTGTTTGTGACTTTGCATTAGGTAGTTGAAAAGATGGGAGGCTTGCTCAGAAATCCACAGTGAAAGAACAAGAGGCAAGGAACACAGGCTGCAACAATGGAAATTCTGATTAAATAATACAGTGCAAACAAGCTGTACAGAAAAGTTGTGGAATCTTCATCCTTGGAGATATTCAAAACTAAGCTGGATATGATCCTGAGTGACCTGACCTAGCTTTAAATTAGAATCAAACTTTGAGATCAGCCCTGCTTTGAGTCACGACCTGCAACTGTCACTTCCAACCTGAACTACTTTATGATGTTCCTCTATTTTCTTCAGCTGGAGAACAAGGACTTCAGTACATGTCACTTAACATACCACACAGAGCCGTGGCTGAGTAGACACAACTAGACAACATTAAAAGAGAAAGAGCTGCTGGTTGGTTTGTTTCTTCTATTTCTTTATTAAATCATTCTAAGAACTTAACATTGACAGTCAAATAACTGATGGGTGTTAATCTGATGCATATAAATTGAGTGAGAGGAGAATTTACATATGCATGAGACGTAACCAAAATGGAGAATTCTTTTGAGTCCAGTTATTCTACGTGATTAGACTACTGAAGTGCATTACAACTTCAAGCCTTCGATGATTAATTCATTCTTAGGCCCTGATTCTGAAGCGATTTATATGTTTATAATATTAAATCTAGATAAAAACCCTCAAAAATCAAGACCTTTTACCACAATGTAGTGCGCAATTATAATTGCTTTTGATAATCCAAGTTTCACATGTATTGTTGTATATTAAACTAAATCTAATCAAAGATTTGTAGGTGGTTCAGCACAGACTTAGAAAGCCTTCTTTTCCTTTCCACACAAAAAGTATTTTTCCACGATGCTGCAAAACATAATCAGTTACCTTTTTGTTTTCCCATTCTTTGATGGAGCTGCTGTGGCCACTAGGAAGTTGCAGGGTACCATCTGTACCAGCAGATAGCAATGGAGGTTGAACCTTACTAAGGATCTTTGAGCAGAGTCTGAGAGAATCAGTAAGCTCGGACAAGTGCAAAGTATGAAGATGGCTCGTCAACGCAGAAATCATCCTAAGCAACAGCTGAGGCAAGTGTTCTGTCTGTATTTCAATGTAAGTCTCCTAACAAAGTAACAGTAAAACTCATTAATTGTAATACTAAATTCCCCCTGAAATTTATCTTCTATAACAGTAGTACCTATCATTTGCTTAACTGTGTTCTAAACATATGGAATATGGAAAAAGGAAAATTAATATCTTAATATCCAATAATAAGAAATACATGCTTTACTTAAAAAAAAAATTAGAAAATTAACTTTACAGTTGTGTAACCAACAAATAGAAATATATTTAGCTCTTCTTCAGAATTTTTTCTTGTTCATTACAGAACACATTAAAAAACATAACAATGAGGCTAAAGAATGCTACTACTATTATTTTAATAACCTTAATATAAAAGTTTAAGAAGGAAAGATAAACAAGTTATTAAGAACTAAAGGGAAAACAGGCTGATTGCCATACCTGACACAGCACTCTCATACTTCTAGTAGGCTTTGAAATGAGAAAGCAAAGAATTGAGGAAAGACAGATATAGAAAAAACAGTTCCAACAGTCTTTTCTACATTAAGCAATGCCAACAGAAAGAGAGGATACATCTTATCATGACATGTAAAAGTGCCTTAAAAAGTTGCACATCTAAACTAGCATATCAAACTACAAAAGACTATACTTGTAACAAAAACGGTGTAGTTTTCGAGAAAAGAAAATCAAAGACAGACAAAATTTTTCAGGTATAAGCATCATAAAAAACACTTTGGTTACATCCAACCAGTCTATCAAGAATCATATAATGAACCCGAAACTTCTTCTAAAAGCGTTCACCAATTTATGGCAATATATTTTCAGGAAAAACAATTAATAAAGCAGATATAGTTTTTCTGTAGACTCTAAATATTACAGAATCCCAGCATTAGCAACAAAGAAAGCAATTCTTACCAAAGAAACTATATCCAACAAAAAATCCACTAACAAGCAGAAATTTGTCAGGGGTAACTCAGATTGCTCACTACCACCTCCAGGCCCAGTTTGAAGTCTGGCATGTAATGTCCTCCTGCAAAATTCAAATAGGGTTTCACGATATTTTTCCCTCACCCTTATATTGACCATGTTTCTGTACTTAATGTAAATCTGTACATATCAGGGATAATCCCTATAAACAAATAAGCAATCTCTCATTTTACTGTTAAGTAGCTCATTTGGCCCCATTGCAAGAAAAAGCAGCAACCACCCTTTCACTGTAAACCAGTCTTCATTCATAAAATAAGGAAATTCAGGCTACAGAAAATTGTATTTGTGACTCTACCATATACCGCAATATTTACTAGTATGAGCATGGGCAAAAATAATAGAATTAAGGGACAGTGTTACTGGAACCATAGTAATTTTGAAGAGATCTAAACCCAAGGCATTAAGCACTTGAGATAAAAGACAACCAAAAGTGAAATAAAAGGCCCGTGAAGCTTTAAAGCTGTGCAAAGCTCTTCTAAATGTCCACTTTAACTTCAACTGACCGCATTGTTTTACTACTGACAAGAATTCATAATCTGATGAGTTTTATGAGTTTCAATGCTGAGTGAAGTAAGACGGAACACAAATCCCCTGTGAAATCATGTTGCAATCTGATAATATTATAAGCAAAGGATATGAACAAAGAAATAATATTTTGTTTCTCCAATTCATTTATTCTGCTGGGGGTGGTGGTGAGGGTACTGTCACATTTTCAACAATTGTTAGTTACTCTAAATCTTTCCCTCTGTTTTGGAAGGGTTCATGAACATATATGCCAGGACTGAAAAAAGGATTTATTTGAAATAATACAAGCTTTACAGAAACCAAGTCCGAAACTGTCACAGTAAGTATTTACCAAAAGATTTAAAAGACATTTTATAAGTCATATTTAAATTGCATTCTGTCAGTAACCTATGTTTGAAAAATCGCGCTCTACTTAACCCACACCTCCATTGGGTTACTGTATCTCTCTAACAACAGATAATTGTGTTCATAAAGCTAGCAGCCTGTTTTACAGTTCAGTGAAATGGTGCCTTCGTGTAAGTCATAATGCAAACTCTTTGTCACATTTTGTGCTCCTACCCAGAAAGATCTACCATTTCATAAATTACTCACAGATTTCTTCAACTGTAATACCTCATAAAGGATGACTTGAATTCAACTCACTGAGCCCCTTAGCAAAAATTGCTTTGAGAGACGGCTCAATAGCAGTGAACAATACTTAGATAGGAGAAAACACTAGATACAAGAAATCTTATTTTTAATTTTTAGCGAGGGAAAATTATAAGAAAAAGCCTAAGAAATTCAGAGGGATATCTAAATCACTTTAAAAGTAATAACTGTGAATTATCAATCAGACTAGATGATATAAAGATAACTTCAATTCATGCTTTGAAAACAACTGGTTATGTTTTCACTTAATGGTGTATCTTTTTAAACAGGAAGACAATAACTTACATAACACAGCAGCTCATACAGGAAAAAAAACCAAAACCACCCATTTGGCATTCATGCTTACAGTAACATCTACTTATATGTAGAGAAATTCTCATCTGCTTGTTACTTGGTTGTATACTGCTTTCTTCACTTTAGCAATTCAGTCCAATATACAAAAAATAAAGTCACAGACATGCTGGAAGGGTTTTCATCTAGTCCAACCTCTCACACTAAACAGAACTGCTAACAATGCTTGATAAATTCATACACAATTTTGTCTAGCAGTGTCCTGGAAATCTCCCAAGGAAGCTCCACAGCCTTCCTGGGTAACCTGTTCCACTGCTGTACTATGTTTCTAGTAAAGCTTTTCCAAAAGTCCAACCTGAACCCCTGAGCCAGCACTTGTTGCTGTCCCTTGTCTTACCACCAGACATTACCAAAAGTATGGTTGTATCAACTTTGTAAATGCCCTTCAGGAAGTCATAGGCTGCTGTTTGAGGCCCCTCTTTGCCAGGCTAAACCAGACTCACCTACCTCAGTGCCCTATGACTCTGACCATCTCCACAGCCCTCTGCTAGAGCCTCTTCAGTTTCTCAATACTTGTTCTTAAGCAGAGTGGCCAAAGCTGGACACAATATGCCACATGTCAGCTTAAAAATACTAACTGAAAGGAAAAATAACTTACTTTCACCTGCTGACCACACTCCCCTTAATGTAGCCCAAGACACAGCACACTGTTGGCTCATAGACAACTTAGTGTTCAAATATCTTAATACATTATTACCCTATTCCATAAGCAATGAAAATAAAATTTCTACAAGTTTCATTTGAAAACTCTACGTCATCTATCCCTTCCCACAGCAAAAACCCTTGCTCTCCCATGGTCCCTTGGTCCCCCTCTCTCCTGTTAATATTTTCAGTTCTCCCTTATTTACTATGTTCCCTCCCATAGCTCTCCTTGCCATGTACAGGACTCCCACACTTTTTCTTCCCTAAAAAGAGCAGGACAGAAGATAACACATTCTGTAAGTCAGTCCTGGTAAAGTTGACAGGTTTGCTAGACACCCAATGAGTAACCCTGTACTGGACAGATAGAACAAAACAAACTAGCTTTGAGATCACTCTGGAGTCTTCCCTTCAGCACAGGTGCTAATTCTGTCTCTTGATTTTTGCCCAGACACTGAGCTTGTGAGAACTCACGTTGCTGAGACCACCAGTCACGTTGGATTGAAATTGGCCAAAAAGATCAAAGTTAAAGGGATAGGGAAGACAGAGACTTACAGTCTAAAAGATCACATTACACTAAACTAACTAACTAAGGAAAAAAGCTTATAAAACAAAGTCAACTTCAACTTTACACATACAGAGATTAAGTATTATAACCTACCTACAACATTCTTCAAACCAACGAGCAATGTAATCCCACATATAATAAGGCTCAAAGGAATTAAAGAGAAGATTGGCAGTTTTAATCAATTCTGCTGTTTTCTTGTTTTCTCTCAGTTTGCTGAAAAAAAATAAAACGAACATTTTATGTTTTTACTCTTCATTTCTGAGTTATGTAACTACACAGCACCATGACTTCACCCACTGCCATTTAACACTGACAAATTATCCTCCCTCAGCCGTACAGTGGTTGTTGTCCTAGGGCTCAGTATATTGGCAGGCTCCTCATATCAATGTCCTTTCACGGAGTTGCTAGGTTTCTCCTCTAGCTTTCTTTAGTGTTTGTTTTCAAACCACATTTTAATAGATCTATTTTCCCATGATCGTTTCTACAGTTGTTTCTCCCCCACACCTTTTAACTTCTCTCTTCTCTCCACCTTTTAAGATACTCAACTCAAATCCTGAAACTCTTTTTATCACCCTCTCTGGCTGTCTTGTAGCACTCTTCATTTTCAGCTCATCAGTCCACTTTTTTTTTTTTGAAGAACACAGATGTAAAGAATGCCACAACTAATCTATACCATTGACATACTGACTTCCAGCTGTATCAGGTAAGCATTTTTGTTATGGATAAGGAATAAAACATATGCCAAATATTAAGAAAAAAAAAAAAAGAAAAAAGAAAAAAAGAAAGCCATAGCCCTTCAGACCCTTACATTGAACAAAATTGAACACAAGTTGCAATCAATGTCAACGGATTCTGTATCATGAAGCAATCAGGTCACAGTCCCACAGGCTTCACAGTCATGGTCTCAGCAACAAAAAGATATATTATTTAATACAAAATACATTGTACTCATTATTCACCTGCTTAGCTGTGTGTGATCTTTGTTGAAAGAAGGTTCTGCTTGAAGCTCCAGTTCTGCTTTGCACTGTGTATATAAAGTTCGAAACACTTCAATCAATACATCCTCCAGGATGGCAGGGCCTATAGGGAGAAATACCAGCAATCACAGTCTCATGCATCACAGCACTGCTAACAGTCCACCTCTGAAAACCATCCAAATCATTAGCTAGTTTTGTTCACTGAAACCAAAAAATTCCTTCTGTTCAATTTTATAAACTACTTCAATTTCAGAACTTCTTTTGCATTCCAGAAACACACAGGCAATTGTAATGCCTGGGAGTAAACAAAGCACAAGCGGAGTTCTTTTCCGATAAAATGTGTGTACAATGTCAAAAGCTGTGCCGTCACATCACTATAGCCCATATTCAAGCCAACACACCCTCTTTGAAGGATTATTAGCATAGCTCAGTAACACGTAAACGTTACATGTATTCCTGATCTAAGGTAGCTCTCAACCAAACAGTTTCAAACACCCACCCATAAGCTAGCTCATGCTGTTATCATTTCGAAAACGTACTCAAATATTTAACTGCAAATACGTGGTGAAATATTTTGAGCATCTTCCATAACACAAGGTGAAATATTTTGAGCATCTTCCTTCCTTTTAATTTAAGGTAGGTTTTCTTTAATTCTGAATATAGTCTGCAGGTAATTTTTTGAAATAGTGCTTCATTCAGATTTGAGCTAAACATTGAGTTTGAAGAAAAAAAAAAAAAACAAAAACTTATTTTGAAAGAAGTTCACAAAGTGATCCTGCTTGAAATATCCTTCGCTTTTCCATGCTTTCTCCTAGCTACATTGAGCTGCCTTCAGTGAGAGAGCGCTCGTTGAGTTAAGCAGAAATCCTATTAGCTTCTTCCTCAGTTTGCTGAAAGAATCTTCATAGCTCTGCTTACTTCATTCAGTCTTACCATACACATTGCCTCTGAAAATTTAAACTGACACCCAGAAATCACAAATTACTAGGAAGATGACAAATTCTTGTCAGGTATTTTGTTCTTTGCGGTCTGTCTTAACCAGTTCCTTTCAAGTTATACTCTTTAATTGTTTTATTTTTACGCTTTTATTGCCCCATCCCCAAATCTTTGGATGGACTTCAAAAATTATTTTGATTTTTTCAGTCACCTCCAAAATTGTTATTCCAAAGAAAAAGGCACAATATCCAACACTTAGTTGCAGTAAATACTTTTGCCTCATCTACTTTTGTCCCATAGTCCTCTGCACTCACCTGCTAAAAAGTGCATTTAAACACTTTAAACAGGAGAAAGGAAAATTAACACCCACAAAACAAAACAAATCCAACACGAAAAAAAAAAAACCAAAAACCAAACAAACGACCCACTAAATCAAAAAACTGGATAAATTCTTCCAGGAAAAAAAAAAAAGTTTTCTCGTTAATATCTCTCATCTCTATGTGCATATTAGAAGAAGGAGCAGTTTATTTGCAAAACCAACAGCTGAGATTTAAAACAGTGAAAGTCACTATTTGATTAAAGAAATAGAAAAGATCTAATCTGCATTTCTTCCAACATGCAGTCAGTTCTTTCTATGACTTTAACTTACTATTTCCTGTGTTCCAAGTAGAAGAAATTGCATTTGGAAGAAGGTAAATCTAATGAATACATTAAATTACTAGCTTGGAAGAGCTAAGAAATCTAGCTAACTTGCCAGTACTAATACAGTTTTTTCAATTTGACCAACAAGAGAGAAAAATTCTCAAAGCAAAACCATGTAATACAAGTTAAAGAACAGAAGTAATATGATATAATGTAAAAATTACCTAGTTCAGGCTTATCCAGCAAACTGATAAGAATACGAAAAGGCTTTAAGTCTTGCATTAATGTGCTTTCTTCTCCATGCCCATTGACTTGTAATATTCCAACCATTGCCTGCAAAGAGCAAAAGCGTATCAGGAAAACAAAAACAAAACCAGAAAAAAAAGTTTTTTGAAAGAAAGATGAAATAAAAGCTGCATATAAAGGGAAAATTCTCAGTAATGGAGACCACTATTTCACCTCACTGCAGCTCAGCCTTCCAGTACTTAAAGTGAGCCTATAGGAAAGATAGGGAGGGACTCTTTTTCCAGGGAGTGTAGTGATAAGATGAGGGGTAATGGTTTTAAACTGAAAGAGGGGAGATTTTGATTAGGTATTAGAAAGAAATTCTTTACTCTGAGGGTGGTGAGACAGTGGAACAGGTTGCCCAGGGAAGCTGTGGATGCCCCATCCCTGGAAGTATTCAAGGCCAGGCTGGATGGGGCTTTGAGCAGCCTGGTCTAGTGGGAGGTGTCCCTGCCCAGGGCAGGGGGTGTGGAACTAGATGATCTTTAAGGTCCATTCCAACCCAAACCATTCCATGATGATTCTCTCAACTTTGCCTATGAGAATATTTCTGTGGAACAAAACTTGGCAACTTGTATATGCTTAAAATCAAAACATTATAAACAGATACCAACTCAATATTACATAAGAATAAAAGAGAAGACATGAAGGGTGATGGAAAGAAATCGTTTGAGAAGGTAAGGCATGTAGATATTAAGGGCTTAATAAATAATAATCTTCCATCTAGGATATACCCATCTATGTGGCAGAAAACTTTCTTGACTAAGTTGACTAGATAGCAACGAGAACTTCAAAACAAATGGGAAAACTGAGTTTCTATGCTGAAGCAATTTAGGAAACGAACTGCACAATTAAAAAAAGCCCAATAAAACTGCCACAGATTTGCTTAGTTTTCTCTCTGTGGCTGGCTTTGCTTTCTGTGTTGAAACTAGTTTGTTTCTTTTACATCTTCTGAAAAAGAAGGACAAAGATGAGAAAGAAGAGAGATGGGAAAGAAGAAAGGGAGGAAAACAGTTTCAAACTTGCTATGTGCTATAAACCAAGTATTATCAGCCAGTATTCTAAAAGAAAAATCTTCTGTACTTGAATACGCCTTTAGAAAGTCAGAATTTTCAGTACATTGTAGCAATGAGTAAGATGGAGGTGGACCGGATAAAAGAACACACAAAGAGACTGCTAGGGAAGAAGGCAGAAAGGAGCAATGCTTTTGAAGTCTTTCAAAAGACAGCAAATTGTTTTAGAAGGCATATGCAATTTGTATTGTGTAGAGCCAGCCACTGATTTTAATGTCCATAAAAAAAATTTTAAAGCAAACTACATGTGAATTATCCCCAATACAAAAAAGGCCAATCTCCATTCTACTGTAGCAGTAGTGCCTGCCACAAAAATAAATAAATAAGTAAAATGGACTATATCAACTCTACATTGCTGTTAGTCTTTGCAGACAGAAAAGCTTTAATGATACTGATTAAGCTAGAAAGATGGACAGATTTAATAGGAAGAACACAACCTATTAACAAGTACCTAAATGTTGCTAAAAGCTCACCATATTTTGTATAGAATGTACATGCAAAACTGTATCTTATTCAAGGCTCTCCTCTACGCTTGGATAATTTCTGAATCATCTGCCATGGGAGGCAGAAGGGTGACAGGAGAATGGTGAGAAGTGCCAACGAGGCCCTTGCTGCACTGGAATTCTGGAGTCTCTTCCTCATCAGTAGAACCGCAGATTTCATTACCTTCAGATAAAACTGAAAATGCTGGATACCAGCTTTAAATTGCAATGAGCCAAATATTCTTGTATCAGCTACTAATATGGGAATCCCCACTCTCATTCCCATATATAGCAGTTTTACTGCGATTCTGACTGAATATCAGAAAAATCCTGGCCGTATCAATTTGCCTTAATGATAAAATGTCCTCCTGATTTCAAGATCACACCCACCGGTCTTGAAAGACATCTGTATACTTTAATTACTGTGAGAGAAGGAGCACAGTTTTTGAGGCCAGGTGATCTCAGGTCACTTAGCAAGGCTAATAGTATGACTGGGTCAAATTGTATAACTGCCAACTTGCTCAACTATACCCGACTGCCAATGATCAGCAGAAAAAAACGTTTCCCTTGTCTAGAGGGGAGGAAGACTCACTTACTCAGACCTTCTGAGTACTATTTGACCATATTTTTCTGATTCCCAAGAAACAGAGAAGTTTCCAAATATACAGAAGTAGAAGAAAATTCTCCAATTCCATTTTATGAAAGAACAGCCTCCAGTGTGCTTGGCACCTTATCAATATCTTCCGTGTATGCTCCATTAATTGTGGAAGAGGGGGGAGAGAAAACTAATATTTGTCCTGATAATACTGTTATTCTAAAGAAATACATTATGCCATGTCTTCATTTTTCCACTGAGAAGGTTTCAGAAGAGAAGGACAAAATATCAAAAGACAGAAATTACATGGTCACATTGAAACAGCAAGTCAAAAGATAAGAAATAGCAATTCTGATCAGCATCCATTTATGAAGATATATGCCACAAAAAAAAAAAAAAAAATTCACATAGCTACCTGGACTAACATCTCCTTAGAGAAGGTGTTGAAATAGTAAGTGGCATGCTCCTCGGGATTGCTGTGCCTTGTACTTCTGGGTCCTATAAGGGCACCATTGTTATCAAAACCTTCAAGCAAACAAAGGACAAGGCAAATAAGTATTTGTCTCTTAATAGAATATTTTGCCAATGTCTTTAAACTAGAAATCAACACACTAGCACTGATAACTTACCAAGATGAAGTCCAAGTAATGTTGGCAAGAGAAAGATGATTTTATAGAGTTTAATACAGGAAACTAAGTGATACTTCCATGCAAGCAGTTTGCACACAAATTACAAACTTTAGTTTTAAGAAACATTAACCAAATTACTTCTTGTACAAAAGAAATGAATGTTCACAAACATTGTACGAACCACATAGTCAAAGAGTATCTTCAAAAAACCTGTCCCACAACCAACATTGCAATATTACTATGAGAACATAAAATTCAGTATTTTAAATATAAAGAGATAGTCACCAAAACATGCTGATGTGACTAAGGCACTTCGAATATCAGTCATATTACACAAAATCGATTTTTTTATTCAAAATTACACAAAGGAGACAGATGTTTGTTTTTTAAGTTTGTATCTTTTACCAAAGTAAAATTTTTGTTCTACACAAAAATAAGCTTAAGGAAAAAAAAATAAATAAGAAATAATTTAAAAAAAAAAAATCAAAAAGTTGGTCAGGATATCACCCTGTTCCACAGAAGCGTTTTCACAGTTTTTGTCCTGAAGTGACAAAAATAGAAGGAAAGCCTGAGAAGATGGATGCCCTTTAGCAGCAACTTAAAACCACCACTGCTTAAACTAACCTGGATTTGAAGAGATGTAATGTGATTTTTATGCCTAGAGAGTTTTACCAGACCACTCCCAGCTACAAAATAATAGGAAGGAATAGCTAAGAGCAGAATTAAATAATGTCATACAGAACATCAGACTTCAGAGAGTATTCCAACACAACTGAGTATTCCAACACAACTGACCAAATACATGGCAAACGGAGGCACTAGCTGTTCACAAAACAGGACCAGGAACAGCCACTGTAAAACTATCTTCTGAAGTTATGTTATCTTTCAGTGGGGACTATGCTCATGAAACAGCTGTAGAAGAAGGTTCCACAACTAAAAAAAACCAGCATGGTATTTTAAACACATAAAATATATTTTTCAATAACAGCAAAAAGACATATCTAATGCACCAAATTTAGATGAAACATTAGTTCAGTGTTTAATCTGGAAACTATTTTTTCCCTAAATTGGAAAATGTAGGTATGGACATGACAGTGCATTTCACTGTCTTTCTTTAAAAGATGAGTAATTTGCAAGTCAGTGTCTTGAGAAATTATTAACTAAAGATGCTGGGATTTTGTCATATTTGTCTCCTAAATCCCTGCAACTTCTACAGCAAAAAACCCAATCCCCTCATGCAAAACACTGTTGCCGCCTTCATCCCTCCCTTTATAAATTCAGTTTTCTTTTATGTCCCTTCACTACTTCCTTGCTTGCCAATCACCCACAGGCTACCTGCCTCTGATGCCTTAACTATCAGCTGGGAAAGATGCAAGAGCTGCTGGGAAGGGTTCTGGGTAGCCTGAGAAGAACATATGTGCTTGCTGGTGAGCTGGGAAGCCAAACAAAAAAGGCAACAGCAGACTGCAAAACAGTCTTCCCCTCAAGTAGAGAAATCACTTTATGTCTCTCCATTCAGTCTCCAGATTCTGTGACAGTCTTAGGAACTCCCATGTCAGAGACCCTGACTTCTCTCAAAGTGGGCTGAAAGTGGTTTTAAAGAGTAACAGGAGAGTTTCATGTGACCACAGGCTTCATTTCCTTAAAATAACAAGGACAAATAAATGTTTTCTAAAATCTTCTAACTTCTAGTTTTCTAAATATTCCCTAAATAGTTAGAGTCTTCTAAATAGCTATTGTTCTCTGCTACCCTCTTCTGATTACATGCTAGTTTCATATAAAAACAAAAAAGAGTGTATTACATTGATATTCTGCCATTTGGTAGAAGTAAAAGTGTGCATCCTGTCATTGATCAATTTTTACCCCCAGAAGGCACTGAAATAATGTTTAGTTGCATGGACAACATAAGCAATTGGCGATTTGTTAATTCAACCATGCAAACACCTAATGAAGCTAAAAGTTTGCGTACTCAAGCATCCATCAATGTAGTATCAACATTTTTCAACATTCTTTTCTTTTCATCCCTTCTATGCCATTGTATTCCAACTGCCATTTACATTCTATAATGCCCATTCTCTAGTTTTCCCATTTTATGTTTTTAGGGAGACAAATGTTGCTTTTTCAGTGTCCATTTATGTGGACCTAGTGCACCAGTCTCTATCCCTGAACGTGGCCCATAATTGCTGCTATAGAAAAACGTACCAATAATTTATACAACAGGAAAGAGTTCCAGCATGACATTCTTCATCTTTTATGACCATGGAGAGAGATAGTGCCTTTCTTCCTTATGATACAAGTTACGTATTTCATTTTTCCAAGAATCTTTCTCCAAAACATGGCAAAATACTGCTAATGAACATACAGTCCTTCCTCCACTTTTAGTGATCAACGAAATGAAATACAAACCTACCTAGAAGCCACGCATAAAGCCTTCGGTTGAGTGACATATCCCTGCGCAGTACTACATGAAGGGCTGCTGACAAAATTCTGATCATGTCTGGACGTGTTGCCTGAAGAAGTTAGAAACTCGATTAAATTTATCTATGAAAAGTAACGCTTTTTCTATGCTAGTAGCTTAATGTGCACTAAAACATAGTTAATTTCATGTTCTGACATTTCTGAATTTGGAACAGTACAAGAAAACATATTCTTGCTCTTAGGAAACCAAAATATGATTATTATTTGAAATAGAAACTTTGTAATAAAATGCACCCTTTATGAACAGCAAAAAAAAAAATGAGCTGTTAATGCAGTAGTGCATGTTACAAGACATTTCATTTATTAGGCAAAAGCCTTGCAAGCAAACAACTAAAATCCACTGTGAAAAACAAACAAACAAAACACTGAAGAATTTTAAATACTTTTCAATCTCTTACTAGTTTAAATGTTCATGTAAGTCTTAATATAAAATAAAATAAAATGCTGCATTGATAATGTCACCATTCTAGCACCTAAACAGACACATTCCAAATATTCCTATAGTAACTGATAAATGTGAACAAACCACTTCCACAATCAAGAACACAGTTATTTTCACAGGGAAGTGCGGGTTTTCCATAGTTTCTAACAAGGTGAGAATCAAAATTGTATAGGTTTTCCTCCAAGAATAACATAAATCATGAATCATTTAAAACCAGAAAATGACTAACAATAAATGCAGTTCAGACACTACTGCTAGGGCTACCACTGACCCCAAACCAATAATTATTTTCAATTATCTAGTGTTCTAAATCAGTTATGCTGTGAGGATTAACTTTTGCTGCTTTTGAACACTGAGAATTGGAAACTTGCACATGAACAGATAATTTGTTTTCTCATCAAATTAGAGCAAATTAAAATCTTCTGCATAGACTAAACATCATAATTCATATTGGGTTTACATATACAGAAGTTGAAGTTAAGTTCAAAGTTAACAAATCAAGTTGAAAAGCAAAAGGGCAGGGATCATGACATGAGAATAGCCAAACCTATCAGAGAAACTCTTACATGTGACTCTTGTTCAAGCTTGGAGAAAATCATTAACAAAGACCAACTAAATATTGCTACTGCCTTAAGAAGTGGAGTACATTTAGGAGTTTGCCAGTTCATCCCTCTTATATTAATAACCTACCTGGCTCATGTGGAAAGGAAAACAAAAAAGGATAAGGTCCAACGTGCTCCTCTGTACTAAAACACTGGTATCTTGCACTGATGTGCTTACTGCTTCCACCTGAAGTAACGGCAGACCCCCAAAATAGTTATTTACTGTATTATTTTAAGAAGGTAGATATAAGAGATCAGTCACAAAATAACAGTCATTTATAAATGGTGATATGTATGAAATGAAGTTATTTTGAAATGTTGAATAATGAAACTAGATAAAACAGGAAAATAAAACATTTCACCACTGAGGAAACATAACATAGATTCCCTGAACTACACAAACACCAGGCTTTTGCTTTTTTATATTACTAATGAATATCTTAAGTTTAAAAGACAAAATAATATTCTTTATATTTTTTTAAAAATACAACAAAACTCAACCACTTTTAACTGAAGCGTGTCATGAATGGAAAGTTTTATACAAAACCTAAGCAGTTCTGAAATGTTAACTCAGCTCTGCAACACTTTCATCATGCACAAAAACATCAGCTTAACTGGAGCTATAATAAATGGGCATCTTTATCTCTTCAAAGGCTACATTCACAGATAGAGAAGACATCTAAACCACCCGGAAGTATATTATTATATAAATGAGTAACACCAGTGTCTTCATTGCTCCAACAAAACATTACCATTAATTCAATGTCACTGCCAATTATGTAGAGTTGATCCTCCATCGAAAGCTTCCTGTTCAAATGGGAGAGGACATAGGTGATCCCAGGCAAGCGAACTGCAGGGCTTGTGAGGAGGCTACCCCAGAGAGCACTGTAGAACGCTGACTGATCCACAGCCGAGGCAACCTTCTCCAACAGCGTGTTTGTTCTGCAGTAAGATCAAGTCAGCTGAATTAGAGCATCTATCACAGCCCTTGCTCCTGCCCCCAGTTTGAATAAATATAAAAATAAATTGTTACAGGAAGGTCAAAACTTTCTTTTGAGAGGCCAAGAGGAGCCCAAATTATACACTGAACCTTATAATGCAGCCTGAACAGAATGATCCAGCTAGCTAGCCTGTAGGCCAACCTGGCTTGCTTCTGCCTGCCCACAGCTTCTGCTTATGTTCAAAGAGCCAAATAACCTCCTCATCTGCTACTTAAAGCCAAGTGTTGCTAAAGACAGAGGTTTCAGAGAGACAGCAGGAAACATAGCTAATGAAGAAAAGTATCAAGCAAATAGCTTCTCCCCTCATTCCTTGCACTGAGCACTTCTGGCGATAACAGCGCATAAAAATATCACAACTCTCTGAGCACAAGCAATCCCTTTCCCTGTCCTCATTTCCCCCCGCTCATGTGGCAGCACCTCTACACCCTATGGCAGGCCCTGGTAGGCAAGTTGAGTAGCCCTTGTTCCCTGTTGTAGTGATGCCAACTATACTTTGTGTATCTATCTACACAGAAATAGAAAGAGACAACATTAAATTGCTCTTCACATACAAGTCATGAAAATTCTAGCTTCCGAAGTTGGAGGTATCAAGAATGTGTAAGCATGTGAACAATACCAAGGACTCAAAAGCCTTGGAGTGTAATTTCATCCTTGAATATGTCCAGATTCTACCCTAGCACCCCAGACACCCCAGTCAAAATAACTCAACCAGGACTTACGCTGGTGGGATAAGAAGAGCTATTACCTCCCAGAAATGGAGTAATAACCTATAAAGAGAGGTGGATTATTGCTGTCTCTTACACAGGTGGTTTAGTGACAATTTAGATATCATAATGAGTAAATCTTAATGATGGAAGCTTTGTTTGTTATCTTAAATTCAGTTAAGATATGTATTTTTAGACCAGGAATATGCCAGTACTGCCTTAGAGGAAACCCATGGAAAACAAACAAGCAGCATGTTCCTCACATGCTACTTATCTCAATCCATAACAAGAATCATAGAGTTATTTAGGTCGGGAAAAACCCTTAAGATCATCAAATTCAGACACGAACATAACGCTACCATGTTCACCACTAAACCATGTTCTTCAGCACCACATCTACACCTGGAGGTCTTTTAAATACCTCCAGGGATGGTGACTCAACCACTTCCCTGGGCAGCCTGTGCCAATGCTTGACAACCCTTTCAGTGCAAAAACTTTTCCTAATATCCAGTCTAAACCTCCTCTGGTGCAACTTGAGGCTGTTTCCTCTTGTCCTATCACCTGTTACTTGGGAAAAGAGACCAACACGTAACACAGTCTACTTGATGTCAATTCCCTTTCAATAACAGGAACAACTAACAGTTAATTTATCATAACTAATGTTAAGAGTCTTCTACCACACTATTCCATTGCAATTAATAGGACTGGATGAAATTAAATACCACCTATCTTAAAAAAAAAAAATCCACATACAACTATTTAATGAAAAGTGGCAACAAAAAACCATCCTCAAATCAAACATAACACCTTATTAACATATCTATCCTTACCTTTCGTAATACTCTGACCCCTCCTCTAACCCAGGCAGAATCCCAGTTAACAGTCCTTGCAGTCCTGGTTTCAGTGTTTTCCCCAAAGGGAGGTAATAAATCTCATACAGACTCAATAATGTTGGCTTGACAGACATAGCGGCATTGGCAAGGAGTGGAAATAATCCGGAACTGTGAAAAATAAAATTTATCTTTTTTTAGGAGGCTTCTCAACTGAGACAATTTCATTTATATCTTAAGACTCTTACAGGCATGTCCAATGTAGTTTAAGTATCAGGTTTTTATCTTAGAATTTTGCACAGGCATAGACCAACACACAATATGACTGCCTTCCAGAGTGACAGGTTGGTATGTCAAGATTAATATTATGAGCTTTATTAGTATTCTGATAGCAAGCGCTGAAGGTGCAGACATGACTGTGTCTTTCACCAATAAAACAAATACGATAAACCAGAACCATCTCTGCAAGACAAAAATGTTATTTTGCCATGCCAAACTACATTACAATGAAAAATATATTTAAAAATACATTGTCTTTGCACTTACTAAGAAAAGACAAAAATGAGTGAGAACATTTGAGGAAATTTAGAGAAATACATTTTTGTAAGAAAACAAAAATAATGATGTTTTACTTCAAGTAACCTAAAGATAAAATTTAAGACATTTGTACTGTTAAACAGCAACAGGATAAATATTTACTTCAGAAATTCAGCCTGAAAACAGATTCTCAAACTAACAATAAACCCACTGTTCATGATGTAGCATTTAAAGGATTGAAAACATTGAGTATGTTTTGAGTTTACTATGAATGTAAGCGTAAGTTCATGAAAGTTACAAATGCGATCAGCTAAGGAAAAGTTACCTACGTACTAAAAACATTTTTGCTATTCTTACTGAATATCATAAATTATTACAAACAGTATCAATAATCAAAGGCATGTAAACACAACTGCAATTTTCAAAATCACTGAGGACTCAGGTCAGAAGACCCTTGACACAGGAAGAAGAAAACGAAACACTAGTAAAAAAGGTAAGTTTGAGACAATGGTCTTAAAATATACACCTACAAATCTACTATTAAAAAACAAAACAAAAAACCAAACTACACTGTGGATACAAAGTTATCCATGTTATAGGGAAAAAAAATATCTTTCCAAATTACAAAAATGTTAGTAAAATTCATTTTTGCCATTATCTATCTAGAGAAACTACTGTTCTGCCACTGTCAATTGGCTTCTTTTTTCTGCAGAAAATGTCTTTTTGTTCAATAACCAGCACACTACCCCACAGTGTTTCTTTGTAAAGCTACTACTCATCCTTCAAGATTTGATGTTCAGGCACTGTCACTCTGCTTTCATGAAAAATACTGGAATGTTTGATAATGCCTTAATGTGAATGTCAGTCTTCTCCCAAGCATTGATAACAATGGCTTTCAGTTAGATTACATAAGGTAGCATTTTCCACTATCCTAGAACTTATTGTTAACAAGATATTGCAGCTACTGAATCTCTGCACGAGCAAACAATGCGAGCTGTGAGTTCCCAGAATCTTTAAAAACATGTGGAAACACAGAACTGAGACACTCCCTCCCCGGCACTCACCAAACGTTAACTATATATAAACACCTTGACAATGCAAGACAGAATAGCTGATGTCAAGGCGTACAGTTTATTTACAAGCATTAATACACACCTTTGCTATCTAAGCAGAATTCTGTCTTATTCCACTATTTCTCAAGTTGATGAAATTGTAATCTCCAGGGATGGCTAAAGATTAAGAACCACATGTAACAATGTGTATATACATATGCACACATCCCTCCATGCATTTTATAATAAATAGCTTAATGTCTTACCTGCATCACCGAACCAAAAACCTATTGGAGGTTTAGGAATCAGTACATTTTCACTACACTTACTTTCAAGGTTATCCTTCCTTTTCATTATCAGCAGCTCTAGACACTGACGGTGAGAAAAATTTTGTACTTGTCCCCCATTCTAACAAAACAGACAATCTTTCTGTTCTATTGATTTGATTGCTTGGAAGAGAAAGTTTCTTGCATTAAACTATACTCAAATTCTTTTCTATTTTAATTTAAGTGGTATTAGAAAAAATGTAATGTGAATACATTGAAATAAGCGTTAACACTTCATTTACTGTAATACTGTACATACATGCAGAAAACTTTGTTTATTTTAATGAAGAGATGATAAATTCCAGGTTTTCTGGCACTAAAGTTGGTTCCTAACAAAAGCGTAGGTGATCTGTAATCTTCTGACATACAATATTCAGGAGAAGAGTACTACACAAGCACCAGTAACACGAGGGAAAGAAATTGATTGATTCTTGCCGTATAACAAAACAATGTTATTAAAACAAAATGCATATAATAATATAAAAGCATCTCAACTATGCATTTGGAATGGAGTTGTTTAAACTATTGTACCTGTAGAGGAAGAGATCTTTGGCCAAACGCTTGGGTCCAATGATTTTGAAAATTATCTCATAGGTTTCAAGTGCCTTCCGATGAACCCCTCCCGGCAAAGCTGGATGAAGACATTGTGCTAAGCGCTTGCCTATAGTCAGCTTTTTCGGTACTACCTGGTACTTCGCGTTGTTCTGTAGTACCTGATAAATCAACACATTAAGAAAAAGAGCACTAAACAAATTAAAGATCAAATGCACATTTTATGTGCACATTATGTGCAGGAGCTCATTTTATAAAATGAGTTCCTGAACATAGTCAGTAAGTCACAACACATACATAGGTTACAACACTGAAAAAAAAAAAAAACCAAAAACCAAAAAAACCCCACAACTTTAAGATGTACCATAGTAATACCTTTCGCTTGTACACTTGCTATAGACGGAATTGCCAAGGCATTTAAAACTTCACTTGCAATGGGCTCCTTACTTACAGCTTGTCCATTTCATCTTACTCATCCTTTTGAGGACAAAAATTACCATCTCCATTTGTTAAAAACAATTGCCAGGAGCTCAAAGTGGACTATTAAATTGTGGGTGGTGAGTTTGGGATGACTTTAAGAAACTGTCATAGAGTGAGACAACATACAAAACTTTACCACTGCCTGAAACTATATAACCACCTCAGGACTGGAACACAGACTTGCATTTGCATCTTTAGATTTTTCTTTCCCAAAATCATAGCCTTCGTGCAGCAAGAACTGTTACAATCAAAAAAATGAAAGAAATGGGAGCATATACAAAGAAATTATGCTATTGGTATTGCCAACTGTACTGTCATTTTTGATTTTCCACAAAGTTTAAAGGGTAGAATGTAAACATTTCAAACCTGTAATTTTCTATGCCAAATTCTGCAGAGCTTCACATTGGTAAAATATGTGTGTGTGAAGGGAACTAACTCTATGACCCTGACGGGAGATCCCTAGAAACACACAGGACTGATTAGAACAAGATTTTTACAGATATCAGGATCTGCATTCATTTGCAAACCGCTATTTACCATCACAATAATACTACATATTCAAATTATTAACTGTTAAAATGAATAAGAACAATAACATTCTCTGGTCAATTAATTATTTGAGCCCCATTTTATAAATCATGCTTCATAAAAATATTGCTGATATTTGTACTGGCTACTATTTTTCGCACTATTTCAATAACACTGAATGCCATTAGAAGTAAATGTTAGTAATAAGAAAGATGTTGCACGTATTTACACTAGGAATGCAAATAACTTTTCCCTTTGACTTACAAAGGGTTCAACTGTAATCTTAGAAGGGCAATTGTTTGCTCCTTGCACACACCCAACTTTTGGCATAGACTGCTAAAATATTTGCAAGAACATTAGACTGCTAGAACCTCGCCCTTCTGTACTTCCACACCAGTACCCTTTGTCAGTTCCTGAATCTTTTCCAAGAGCACCTGCCAGGCATACCTTGTTGAGCTTTCCAAGTGCCGATATTAAATCTGCCCATTCACTGGAATATTCAAAGTTCTTCAGCGCTTTGTCAACAGCTGCTACGTAGTTTCTGTACTTGGAATCAGTCAGTAGCTCCAGCTCCTCCGTGTTCATCCTCCCACGGTGTCCCCACTAGAGACTAGCTTGCAATTCATGTACAGACATTACCTGTTCAAAATAAAAAATAAAAAACCCTGAAACCATTATTTCCAGAGACATATTATTAAAAACAATTTTGTATAAAGAGCACTACTTTTCCTCAAAGGCATTATGAAATATAAATCTGAAATCAGTTTACAGCAAATCCTAAATAAAACCTAACATATTGCATGCAAATACTTAATAGAGGTCAAAAATAATATGTTTGTAAGTCTTGTTTAAAAAACCAAGCATCCCCACCCCCAAACAAACACCACCACCACGCCCCCCCCAGTAAATTAATGCCCCGCCCCTTCCAAAAAACACCATTTATTCTAAACAATGCCAGAAAGGGATTTTTTGTTTCCTTTTTTTCCTCCTCTGGGTCCCTCACTAGAAAAAGCCACCTTTCCACAAATCAGCCTCTCTGAAAACAGAAGACACCAATCTTTCCAGAACACTTCCAGGCAGAAGACAAGAATGAAGGACATATACAAGAGTCACACACTAGTTAATAGTACGTCCATGCACCAACACTTCCTTTTACAAGACCTGGTATTCTAATTCAGCGATGCAAGTCTACTTTGGTTTTATATTATCATCACCCACACACAACAAAAGTATATGTTTACTAGTGTTCTGTAATCAGAGGCTTTTGCAATTTGCTCTATATATTTTCATCACATGGTAGTCTACACCAAGTAATTAAGATACTTTAGTTCCAGAAACACCACCTCATACACTCAAAGGCCATACACTATTTATTTCATGAAATTCAACCCCTATTAAAAAGAAATACGCTTTTAAAGCTACTTCAGCCCCAAGCAATTACAACACACAATGGGAAATCCTACTGTAGCATCTTTGTGAAAAAGACAGCTTTTGTGCCCCTTTTAATTGAGGTCTTTTGGGAATTCTCTCTGATACTCAGCTTCAGAAGAGGCTTCACACTGAGCAGATGCTGCTCTCTTCTGTCTTGATTAAAGGAAAATGTGAAGAAAATTGTGTGCAGAAGCACAGGCTAAAGTATAGTAGACCAAAAAACCCCAAACCAGCCATGGAACACATATAAAAAAAAGCTGTATTCATCAGACTGTGTACCAGGTATGATAAATAGAGTCACGCTGAAAACAGCAGCTTCAGCAAGCCCTTCCAAAATGACTGGAGAACATGCCTTGCTGGCCCCTATTCCCAGTGAGCAGCGATATGACAAAATAGCAGGACTGTTTGAAATGAAAAACGCCTATGAAATAATAGAGCAGAAGAATTAGCAGCAATAAAAAGTGACATTCTGATTTCTGGTGGTTCTACAGTTGATGGGAGATAATGAAACCACTTATCTTTAAATTCAGCTCAGGAAAAAAGTTTAAGTTTTTTTAGACCAATCAGAAAAGATTAGCAATTCAACTTGCATTACTTCATGTAATAAGCACACTCCAGTTGTGCAAGATGCATTAAAAACATGAACACTTTTCTGCCTTTTATCATATACGATCAATTTTAAGTGTTTTATATGAACACATCGAAATCTTTAATTTGTACTATATCCATCCTTCCCTTCAAATAGTGTTCTCCCCAAAATGGCTATGAAGCTGCTCTTTAATAACTTTGTCAACAGTACTCATAAGCACTTACCACTAACTGAACAACATAAAACCCTAGGACTGGTTATCCAGTATTTTCAGCTACCCAAATGCCAACTCCTTGCTATGTTCTTGAAACAACCCCAAAACCTATAAACTATGTCTCTATTAGTACCATTTTACCCTTTCACCACTCCAAAAGGTAAAATGAAGAAAGCTGTACTCCGACATCTCCGAACTAAGACAGTGCTAAATCAGGCTCAAAATTTCATGATCGTAATCTTGTCAAGTTAATCACAAAGTGCCCTGGCAGATTTTTGCTCCCTTCTGTTTGGTTTTTTTTTTTTTCCCTTTAATTAGCAGGTGCTTCTGAAGATAAATTGATAAGAATCCAGCTTTAATCCTGCAAACTTCACTTTTTTTAATGCTAGAACAACACTAAAAATCCTTGCTTCAGTCAGAGACGGTATACCACCACTCTGGGTCATGGAGAGGGACCTTCAAGAAGCCTCTCACCCTTAACCTTTCATGGATGGGCACACGTAAGGTGCCAGACAAACCCTTCTTCTGCCATCGTCACATTTACCATTTCTTCTACAGAACAACCAAGATTCCACATTAATCATTTCTTTACCCTTATTACTATCTTTCTCCTCATATTGCTCTTTTCCTGGTTTCTCAGCATCATAAGGAAAAATGCAAGAAAGAAGAACAACAAGAAATGGACAGACAAAATGAAGAAAAAGAGCTAGGATAGCAGGAGTGAATAAAAAGGCCAAGAAATACAAGCCTTTTGCACTCTTGATTCTGATGGCGGACTAATAATGACAGATCGTCTCCAAGGCAGAAGAGAAATGCAAAACATCACTTAAAAAACATATTCTGGGTACCAAATCAAGAGATTTCACGATACCCCACTGGCATAAAGCACTTAGATCTCACTTTTTATTTAAAAAAAGTATTTCATGTGGTTTCATTTTATAATAAACATCTTTCTTTGGATTAAGCCCAGAAAAAGATCAGATCTGCTTTGCAAAAGCTGTAGAATGCCAACAGACTTCTCAAAGAGACAGATGCACAACTGCCATGTCTGATCTCAAAAAAAAAGTAAAATAAAGTATTGACACTAAAAAAGAAGAAAGGACCAACTTACAAAAGCAGCACAATTCTCATTTTTCCAGGCACAAAGGATGGAGAAAGAACTTGACGCAGAGAATAATGCTTTCTGAGTGAAGAAAGCATCAGCATCCTTTTTTTTATCCGGCTAAAGCATAAATGCAACCACTTATGGCTGAGTGGAAGATAGGGCTCTGTCTTCCTCAAATGCTTGAAAAGCCTGAAAGCTGAGAGTGGACTGACTCAGGATTATCAAAGGTTAGACAAAACCAGTAGGAACACAGAGCTAAACAGGTAGCTTTTTTCAGACTTACTAACTGATCAGAATGTTTTCTTCCACAAAAAACATGAAGAACTTTGACTGAATAACCTATACTTTTAGACAAGTCTATTGCACGCCGGCTGATACTAATGAACTTACTCTAGTCATGTAATTGATATTTAAATTTATCTGCATCTTATCAGTGAATTTAATCATTATGAAGTTTTATATAGAGAAGAAAAAAAAAACATACTGTTTTCTTACTAGTCTATCATTATGGTCTCATTTTTCTTTCTTAAAAACAAAAAAGTTTTATATAGTTTGAGGTTACAAGGACAAAAAGAATTTCTTGCATAGTTTTTCCCACAATGAAGAGCGTCTATTTTAAGCAACATATCTTCCAAATCATACCAGTAGCCATAATAAGCCAGGGATGCAGAGAACATACTATGTAAATATTATGTATTATTTTTATAAACCTAGCACTATAAGCCTACCACTACGTGAATGCTCATTTTTATTAGCTCTCATACATAAAAATATACTTGCCCTACAAGGTTTATTTTTTGTTTAGCCTGAAGAAATTCCAAAATACAGTTTTTAATATTTTCTTTTTTCTGTCATGTATTCTTACTAATACTTTTCTATTCTCTTAATCTATAATAAAACTGCAGATTTAACCACATTTAATTTTGCAGCCCTGATATTTCAATACAACATTAAAGCCTGGTAATGCTTATCTCCTTATAACTGTGAGTAGGTCTTGATACTTACTACCTTCCACTTCATCATCTCATGGGGATTAAAAAACAGATACCGCACAATTCTGATATAATGCCTGTACGGTCTTCGAGTATGACTTTGACAAGGAAAGCAGTTACCTGGGGCTGTGGATCTCCTTTTGCTGGGGGGGGGGGGGTATGTACACTGTGTTCACAGAGTAGCCTTCAGTTCCCTTCATCAATGAGGTGGTATTGGCTTTCCTCTGAGTTCAGATGATACTGCTACAGCTGTGTTTTCCACAGCAAGTGCTCATCCTTCACAACTCACATGCCTGAGAGCCTTCTGTCTAACATCAACACAATCTATTAACCTGTTTAAAAGGCTCTAAATGGTTTTCACTGAAGCTAAAGAAACTCGATTGAGAAGAACAGCAGCTTCGTCAACACTTACTCAATAAAAGCAGCTTTCACCTAGATTCTGTCTCAATTTAATCACAAGGTTATGAGACTTCACAACGATTCATAAGCTCTCCAATATCTGTTGTACCCCAAAGCTCCTCTTCAGGTTTTATTTGCTACTGTTCCACTCTTACATTTTTCAAGGCTCACAGAATCGCTCTACTTATCTGCTTCACATCAATCTGCAGTACTAAAATGGTCACTTTCTGGTACAGGTCAAGGGGCTGATGACCGTGAGCACAAATCTGCGTACATATGTCACTTGAAGAATGCTCAGGATTTGTCCCAAGTACTGCAAGAACCTGATATTACAAACTTGCTCCCTTTGAATTCCTCAGAGTTTCAGCTTTGCAATATTTCAAGGCTTTTCCAAAACAGTTCACTGTTTCAAGCATGGCTATGGGATGTACAGTAAAAGAACTAATAGATAATTAAAAAGCAGATGAGAAAAATTTCAAATTTCACAGTACTATGCTATTGCTTTTTAAGCTGTGTACAGTGCCCACATACCAAGCTGGTAACTACAGAAACATATTTTTATTTTAATAGACTTAATACAAACACAGATTTTAATACATGGCAAACAGAAGCCTTGTCAATTGGTAATTTATTGTGCATTGTTTCCTCTCAGAAGCATGGCTAGCAAAATAAGTACTGCAAATCCCAGGCTAGTCTCTTAAGATAAAAATCAAATATTGCAAACACCTATATTCTTCTATCACCAAAGTTTTTCCAATTACACCTAATTATTTCTAAATTGTTTTTCTACGGAATCCTCTTATTTCAGAACTTTTCAAAGAGGCATCTCTAATGTCTTCTGAAGAATAAGAACCACTTGAGCTTGTTATTTTGACCAATTGCTATTCAGTAAAGTAATGAAAGATAAAAAACCCAACCCCATATTACCCAAATTAACGAAACAAAAAAACCCAGACTGTATAATTAACTATAATTAGCCACTATTTCATTACTATCCTGCTATAAAGCACTTAATAAAATTTAATATTGTGATTAATAACCTCCCAGTATACTTTTCTGCAGAGTCAAAATTCACAACTGGAAACAGCTTATTACATTTTTCCACAGAAAAAAACCCCAACACTGCTTTAGGTGTTCAAATTCTTTCCACGACAAAATTAATCTAAATCAGCGTAACAGTCTGTGCATTACCCATACTAGCAACCTCTAAATCAACATGAGATGTTTTCCTGACAGTGATTCTCATTCAAACAAGAATTAAATGAGAGAAAACCTATGGCTTGTACTAGAGAGGTGAGATTAGGTACCCAACTGGATGTGCTCCCTCTTGGCCTCAGTATCCACAAAACATGTTTATTATTTATTATGCTTATTATTATACAAAAACCAAACTCTCAGTAAAAAGAAAGTAAGTCTACTTTTTCTTCTTTTGTATATACAGGAAGTCACAAAAGAAAGCCAACTGCAATAAAACTGTAGATCTACCACTGAGCATAGTCTGATAGAAATACATAGGGTACTCAAAATGTTCTTTCTGCTGTTGCTGTTTTATGGTATTCTAAAGTCTGAATTACACCAGACATGAGTTCATGAAGAGGAACAAATAACAAGCTTAAGAATTCATAAGGAATGTACAACAAGCCTTCTCAGTAATCAATTTCTCTATTAATTGTTCAAGAAAACAAATTTATGATGATAAACAATCTCTAGGTGAATGTATTTGCTTTAGAAGATATTTTTTCAGAAGTAAAAAAGTATCAAATCTATGTCTATCTGTTTATCAGGGGGAGAAGAAAGTGATCAAAGACTTCTCACCCTCATTGGTAAATACATGTCTCTTCCAACTGCCTCTTAAAACAGAGTTTAGGGTAACATTTTAATCCCTCTACTGACTTCCATTTTATTACAGCTTTTCAATATGTAATAGGTGAACTACAAAACAGTTTGATATACTAGATTGGAATTTTGATTCCAGGCACACCAACAGAACACTACTGCTTCCTTTTCTTCCAGCCCTTGTGCACTTGTGCTGCATACTACTCAGGACTGTCTTGCTGTTTGTGGCAGAGTATGAGGCAAAAAGGAGCCCTGTTCACCACAAGGATCTCCAAGCACTGCTGTAATAAAGCCATAAAAGGTTTCCTCTGTTAAAATAATCTTTGACTTAATGCCAAATAATTATTTTAACCACATCTAGCAGTTAAAAATTAATTCAAAAAATCCGAATAAAGCAAAATAAATACATACAAGCCACTGAAAGCATTGTAGTGGCATACAACAGATGCCCAAGTGACAATGTGATACTCAGCAGAAGACATCATCTTTTCCAGAGTTAAGTACTCTTGTATTACACAAATGTTGGAATCTTACTTATACTGAAGTTTCTACTCTTAAAAGACCATATTCTCCTTGAGATCAAATTAAGCACTCATACTTCACAGATCTGAACTTATGTCACTCAGTAAATGAAAGATGATGATTTGCATCTTCTTCATTATAACTTAGGTCAACCATTAACTGAAAATATTTTCTTCTTCCTAAAATAATATTTTCCCATGTTTTTTCCTTTCTACAAACAAATGATTCCTGAGTTATCAATCTACTATATTATAACTTAATCAGAATGCATTTTACATCTAAAAATCAACAGAACTACAGACATCCATGCTTCTTATTTTAAAGTATGCAAAACAGCTAACATGTCATATTAAAAAAACAGATGCAATTTAAGTCAGAATAACACAACATAGAGAAAAATGAGGAAATGCTTCCTTGAACTTGTGGTTATCCTTCAATGCTCACAAGTATTCTTCTTGTCCCATTCTTCCCTTTGTTGACCACTGTATTCAAACAACCAATACTTCAACCTAGATTGAGAACTGGTCACTATTTCCCTTTTATTCAAATAAAAAAATCTTCATTTCATCCTCCAGGCTGACATCCCAACAATCCCAAACGCAGACTATAAGATGTAAGATTTTTTATTTTTTTAATATACAAAATGTAACCTCCTGGAGTCAACCAGTCACTTTGACGATGCCAAGCCAAACAGCAACACAACATCCTTGCTCAGAAATTAAGTACAACATTGTATATAGTGTATCACCTAGTGTTCCCTGGTCCAAAACAAGTTGTTGCCATGATGAAAAAGGTTGGCTCGTGTCCTGAGTTTGTAGACCGTTTTTCAGCTATCCACAGTGAAACCTACAACATTGCGCAGTTAGGAGTTTCCCCACCTTCACATAAAGATCCCACAGCTGCGTATTAGAATTGTTTGGATTACTCTAAAGAGAATATGGAAGGTATTTACCTGACACAGACAAACCCGTGGTAACCACACAAGCTTGGTGGGTTGGAAAAATCATTAGCAAAGAGAAAATGAGCGTGTTCTGGTGTGAATGCAATCGTACCCTTCCTGTGGCTACCGTACCACATGCCAGCACCATAAGCTTTGTGCTGCTCCTGTCCCACAGTGCAACCACCCAGCTCTCACATGCACCAACTAGGCTTTGATTGATAAGTACGTACATGATTTCAAATAGTTACCTCCTCTTCAGGTGTTCAAGCACAGCAACAAGGTAAGCTTTCTAAAATAAACTGCAATTTATCTCACTTTTATGTGTTTCAGCCTCATGCCTTCAGATGGTCACTGTATCCTCTCTGAAAATAATTCCTTTTCAACCAGCTAGCTCTCCTCTTCCGATCTTTTCCAAGAGTTTACTGGCAGAAGAGGTATTGAGGTATTCTTTTTCTTTCTTGCTTGTTTTTTGACTCTCAGCAAACCAGTAAATCCAATTCATATAGTAATACAGTTAAAATAAAAAATGAAAAACAAACAAACAAAAAAGCCATAGCAAATGTAATGAGGAAAAACAACTCGAACCAGTATGAATACATTTAAACTTATATTTGTACTACACTTTGTTTTAAAGGAGAGTTTGCCAACTTCCGAATACTTTTCGGTTTGGTAGACAAAAAAAAGGACCTACATGAGTTTACATTATGCTTGCAGCACTATCCTTTGCTGAGAGAGAAGCCTTGCTTCCAGGGTAATGCTGCACCTTCACATTATGACAGCTCTTTAAATATTCCAATACATGGTTTGTATTGGAATCTACCAACTTAAAAGAAAAACTAAAAATAAATGGTGGCCTGACAATTTATCCATTTATTCTTTGCTCACAGTAACTTTAAAAATGAGGATTTAGATGAACCTTTTATTCATCCATACCAATCGTTCTCATAGTATGTAGCTTCAGGCAAGTTCTGTTGCCAAACCACCCTGATATTTCTTTTCACAAAAACATGTCAGAACTTCTCATATCCCTAACATTGCCTTACTTAGGTAACCTTTTAATACAATACATTTGGGCAAGACTTTGTCCAACTTGCTTTTTTTTATTATACCCTGAGGTCTTAAGATATTACTAATTCATTCATTTCAAGTTCCAAATCATTTCTATCACTTTACTCTGATTTTAATTCTGAAGCAGTGTCATACGTTATATGTACACCTACGCACTATCTAGATTAAGGTCATATTTTACAATGCATCTGATTTTACATATTCTGCAGACGGATTTCAAAGGAATTTGTAAAGTAGAATGCTTTTCTGACTGTTCTGAAAACAGTGGCTGGATCAAAACTTGTTTGCTCTCCTCATCCTCAGAAGTAAGCCAGAAAAGACATAAATATAAGGATAAATCCCTTCTGATTATTGCAAATGATACTAGAAACCAAATTAGGCAAAGCAGCATTCCTCAGCTTTACATGATTTTTATGGATATACTGAAGTACAAGTTTATGATAAATGTAAGGATGTGTTGACTAGTGAAATCATTTACTGAGTCTCTTTGGTGCTTTCTTCTCATTTCTTGTTTCAGGTATTGGGCAAAAATGGTTGAGCCTGCAGTGTTTCTTCTCCCCAAGCTCTCAGAGAGAAACATATCACTTACTGTTTCTATTTATCATTCAACTTCTTTTCAGTTACACAGTCAGGGCAATATGATTATTCACCTGAAAGACAATATATGTGCATACAAATAAATTACTACCATTTTCTATTTCATGCTGTAGCAGGTATCATTTAGTTTAGTCTCTTTTCTATCTCCTGTTTTTCCCAACAATGTTCAAAACAAGTTTTTTTACAACATACTTCATACCTCTTCTTGGTTCTCTTCTACACACTGCATATTTAATATAATATAGCTCTGCCAAAGTAAAAAATAAAACAAAAGTAGAATAGTAATAAGCATTTTCAGTCAGCCCTGCCTAAGCAGTCATTCCCAGCTAAGCGAGAAGACACTAAAGGTGGACAGTGGTAACTCTGGTCAAGGGAACTAAGCCAGAGATGAACACACGGAAGTATCCTCCCCTTATTCAAACAGGGCACAATGGCAGAAGAGTACAGGCTGAGCCCTCTCACACCAGACAGACTGCATTCTTACCCGCATAGCTTGCTGTGCATGTGATGAGTATTTCTAGTGGTCAGTGTACCATGCCAGTATTTTTACACAAGAAGAGCACTACCAGTATAAACATGGCCTAACTTGTGAACATAACCATCCACTCGAATGCACAGCCACATCACTAATGGAAGACGTAGGATAACTTGTCTTTGCAAAATGTTGTTTAAACATCTACTGTCACGGGTGTTACTAACAAGTTGGAAAAGTAAGACATTCAGTAAGTCAGAAATGCAGTCTCTCCTTCCTCATGTCTCATTTACTTAGCTTAATTTCCAAAAGTGCCTATTCTCATTTCAATTAAAACAAAACCAGGAATTATACTGTTGACGTTCTGCCTGTTCCCAAACTGACACTCCTCCACATGACATTCACCAATGTTATATTAAAAATGACTGTACATTTTGGATAATCACAATATTTAGACACCACACAATTATTTGACCTGCAAAAGGTCTACTGTATTTCAGCCTGTTTTGAAAAGTTACCCATATTTCACACACAAAAAATAAGCAAATCTGACAGCCAGGACAGCATAAGCATATAAGCACAGAGCAAGGCTTGTCAACAAAATGAAAGACTATGATCTTCACCCTTATATTACACCCCCTTATTTCCTGCAAGCATCTGCCCATTACTATTTAGACAGGGTCTTCCCACCACTTCACACTCCTGTAGCTGGAATTCAGGTACCACATTATGCAGTTAACCCGAGAACCATAACACATTCAGTATTACTGCATATCGAAAGAAGACACAGGAGTGCAATGGTTCTTGCTATCAGCAATGAAAACACAAGGGTTGAGTCACCCAGAACAAGCTCATCAAAACCTGCACCCCATATATCCAGCATATTTTAGGATCCTTAAAGAGCTAAATTGTTTGGGTTTTTCTGGTTATTATTACAGGTATGCAAATGTTACTTGTAAAAAAACCTTTAACACCAGAAGCTGTCACATACTTATGGTTTTTAAGCAGGCATCACAAGATTTAAGGCCATCCCTGTGTCAACAGATGAAATTTAACCCCGTGCTACACAAACTACAGCCAGCCATAAGCCCCACGTATCCTTCCAAACACCACACGCCACCACTCCAGCAGCCGAGCCAGCCAGCCGGGAATCCCACCCAAAAGAGGCCCGCAGCCCTTATTCGCTCAAGGTCAAAGCAGGACGGCTACGGCAGCCCAAGGCCGGGCTTGTTCCCAGGCGGGGAGAGGTCCCCGGAGGAAGCCTCTCCATGAAGGGCGGAACCAGGCCCCGCCGGCAGCGCCCGAGGGCCGGGGAGGGGGATCGGGACGGGGATCGACGAAGGGGGGGAACCCTGCAGCCTCGAAACCCACCCGGGGCCCGCTTTGCGCTACGGAGGGACGGCACCGGGGAGCGGAGAGCAGACCACGGAGCGGCAGCGGGGCGCGCCGGGTGCCACAGGTTAATTGATGAAGAGCAATTAACAGGCTAACCGCTCTCCCCCAGGCTCCTCGGCACCTGCCCACCCGCCCCCATGCCAGCTCGGGGCCGGCCCGGCCCTCGCCCTCCCTCCTCGGCGGTGCTCGTGGCCCGGCCCGGGGAGGGGAGAGGAGACCAGAGGGCCGGCTCGGCTCCAGGGGCGGACCCCGCTCGGCTGCGGCGCCCTCCCCCAACACAGGCGCGGCGACAGGGTAGGAGGAGGGGAGCGGCCGCCGCCGGGCCGGGCCCCGCAGCCTACCGGCACCGGGAGGAGGAGGAGGGAGAGAAGGGGGCGAGCGGCGTTACCTGAGCGACCCGAGCCGGAAGAGCCCGACCGCCACCAGCACCCCCGCACCGCCCTGACAGCTCCCGGCATGCACCGCGCCGCGCCTCCCCCCCCCCCCCCCCCGCAATCCCCACACCGCGCCGCCACACAGCGCCCCCTGGCGGGCCTCGGCAAGGAGCGGGTGTGACGTGTGGGTGGCGATGGAAATAATAAGGGGATTATATATGTACGTATGCATGTTTATTTTGCCTCATCTTCACATAGCTCAGCGAACAGAGCGCAGGTAAAAATGGAAGGCAGGTGGTACATCATGAAACAGAGAATCACAGAATCATGGAATTGTCTAGGCTGGAAGGGACCTTTCAGATCATGAAGTCCAACCATCAACCCAACACTGACAAAACCACCACTAAACCATGTCCCTCAGCACATCTACTCGTCTTTTTAATTCCTCCAGGGATGGTGACTCCACCACTTCCCTGGGCAGCCTGTTCCAATGTTTGACAACCCTTTCAGTGTAAAAATTTTTCCTAATATCCATCCTAAACCTCCCCTGGCGCAACTTGAGGCTGTCTCCTCTTGTCCTATCGCCTGTTACCTCTGAGAAGAGACCGACCCCCACCTCGCTACAACCTCCTTTCAGGCAGTTGTAGAGAGCGATAAGGTCTCCCCTCAGCCTCCTTTTCTCCAGGCTAAACAACCCCAGCTCCCTCAGCCGCCCCTCATAAGGCTTGTTCTCCAGACCCCTCACCAGCTTCATTGCCCTTCTCTGGACCCGCTCCAGCACCTCAATAACTTTCTTGTAGTGAAGGGCCCAAAACTGGACACAGCACTCGAGGTGGGGCCTCACCAGTGCCGAGTACAGGGGGACGATTGCTCCCCTCGTCCTGCTGGACACACCATTCCTCATACAGGCCAGGATGCTGTTGGCCTTCTTGGCCACCTGGGCACGCTGCTGGCTCATATTCAGCAGCTGTCGACGAACACCTCCAGGTCCTTTTCCACCAGACAGCTCTCCAGACGCTCTTCCCCAGGCCTGTAGCGCTGCATGGGGTTGTTGTGACCCAAGTGCAGGACCTGGCATTTGGCCTTGTTGAACCTCATACCATTGGCCTCGGCCCATTGATCCAGCCTGTCCAGATCCCTCTGTAAATATTACACATTATATTGCTGATTATATATATTGATGATATTACAAGGCCAAGTGCAAGGTCTTGCATGTGGATTGGGGCAATCCCAGGCACAAATACAGGCTGGGCAGAGAATGGACCGAGAGCAGCCCTGAGGAGAAGGATTTGGGGGTGTTGGTGAATGAGAAGCTCAACATGAGCCAGCAAGGTGCGCTCGCAGCCTAGAAAGCCAACTGCATCCTGGGCTGCATCAAAACAAGCGTGGCCAGCAGGTCAAGGGAGGTGATTCTGCCCCTCTACTCTGCTCTGGCGAGACCCCACCTGGAGTACTGCATCCAGCTCTGGGGCCCCCAACATAAGAAGGGCATGGACCTGTTGGAGTGAGCCCAGAGGAGGGCCACAAAGATGATCAGAGGGCTGGAGCACCTCTCCTATGAGGACAGGTTGGGAGAGTTGGGGTTGTTTAGCTTGGAGAAGAGAAGGCTTCAGGAGATCATATAGCAGCCTTCCAGTACCTAAAGGGGGCCTACAGGAAAGGTGGGGAGGGACTCTTTATCAGGGACTGTAGCAACAGGATGAGAGGTAATGGTTTTAAACCGAAAGAGGGGAGACTTAGATTCGATATCAGGAAGAAATTCTTTCCTGTGAGGGTGGTGAGACACTGGAAGAGGTTGCCCAGAGAGGCTACCTTTGCCCATCCCTGGAAGTGTTCAAGGCCAGGCTGGATGGGGCTTTGAGCAACCTGGTCTAGTGGGAGGTGTCCCTGCCCCCATAGCAGGGGGGTTGGAACTAGATGATCTTTAAGGTCCCTTCCAACACGAACCATTCTATGATTCTATGATAGTAGTAGTAGTTGTATTTAGCATCTTCTCAAATTTGTTGTCATTAGTGTGCTTGAGTCCTTATTGTGCAGAAAGGTGTGTGGGGTGCCCACGTGGACGATATTGGAGAGAATTTTTTACTGCGAGAGTGATTTTTAAGTGACCAGGTCCACAGTATGAAAGGTACAGTTCTTAGGCTGAAATCTGTTGGTTTCAAAGTCATTATGGTTCTCAAATTTAACCAGGCTTCATAATAGCAAACAGTTATTATGGTTATAAATGACTTAAGGAACTGCAAGAAGAAAAAAAAGTCCATTCAGCTTATATAATAAATCTTTTAGACTTTGTATGAAGACAAGTAAATATTTCTAAAATATTGCCAGGGGAAAATCTCATAATATTTATAAATCTTCTACTTGGTGACTTATGTTATCAGCCAGCATTTTATGAAGCTTAATTTTGTTCTCCGGACTTGGGATAATAATGAAGAGGAATGTGATTCTTTTTCTCATTAAACTATTCCAGGATTCAGTAGGTGAGAAACAGTTACTTTTTGGAAAGCTGACAATTCCCACTGGTTTTCTGAGGTATCGAGTATAGGTCTACAGGTCATGTATTTCCCATTAAAATAGTGCATTTACATTTATTTTTCTTTGAAGATACTTAAAAATGCCTCTGAGATTTAATTCTTAGCTAGGGTTGGTGGTACTTTTGGAGTTACTTAAAAGTGGTGATCTTCACAGAGGTGATGGGACTTTCAGTAACTATCTATGTGCCTTCACATGCTCCTGCGCTGTAAAGCAGTTAGTTTCTTAAGCTTCCCTTTTGCTGAATTTAGGAGTAGCAGCAGTTACAACTCAGAGCTCTCAAACAGTTCTCTGAAATTGTCTCATCAACTTTATGTGCTGTGGTAATCAAAAAAGCCCCACAAAACAGCGTACATTATCGGGAAGAATACTGAGAACAAGATAGAGGGAGTCGTTTGGCTGCTATATAAAATGCTGGCGCAGCCTCAGATTGATTACTGCATCAGTTCGTGACTTCATGGCTCAAGAAGGACATGGAGGAGTCAGGGAAGGCACAGAGGAGGGATGGTGCCACTGCCTTACAGCGAGAGCAGTAACGGCTGGGACTGTTCGATGTGGAGAGAGAAGGCAGGGGAGAGGACTGATCATGAAAGATACAAAATTGTTGTTAGCCAGATCCCACAGTATGAGAATGAGGAGGCACCTCATGAAAATACTGGAAGATCATTTTTGAGACATGGAAAGAAAATGTTTTTCTGCAAAGCAGATTCTGAACTTCCAGAACACATTGCCACCAGAGGCTGGGGACTTGGACACTATCCATAGGTTCAAGGAAGCATTACTCATACTGATGGCAAACCCATCTGCAAGTGGACACTGAAGGAAATAGGCAGGGATGTACCCTGCAGCATCCCTAATACAATGAGAGATGCAGGGGAAGTACCAGGAAGTGACCACACTAAGGAGCTCTTCCTAAATAATACCTGCTTTTACTGATGTTGGAGTCAAAATATCAGGCTAGGTGCACCACTGATGCTAGGTGCAGTTGCTTTGTAGGACGTTTACCTTCATTTCTGTGTAATTATTTCACTGCAGAAATGGTGAGAAACCTATAATAGACAATTTTGAATAAATGAAGCTCACACCCATCAAATACTTAAGATTATTCATAACTTTGTAGCCTTGTGTAAGCCTGTGTAAAGTCAGGGCCCAAGGCTCTTTTACTAATACTAGAAGTAATTAAATATAATTGCATGGATTTTATGTTTGACGTGTGACCTGTTTGCTCAGAACAATTTAACCTGCAATATGTACATTGGTTTGTGAAGTAATTGGAAATGAAAGCCAGCGTGTGGACTAAAAATTTTTCTTCCTTAAAAAAGCAAACAAACAACAACAACAACAACAAAATCTCAAAATACCACCCTCAGAACAGTATCTAGAGAGTATAGTCTGCATCTTAGAATGCTTGAATAAATTAATGCTTTGTAAAAAAAAATACTTGGTTGAGACAGTTTAGCTGACTTTTGTCTGCCATATTTTCCCCACAAAATCTAACCTTATTCCATCTGCTCTCCTAAGACATCTACTTGGTTTTGCCAACTCTAAGGACTAAGATTACTTCAAAGTAATCATGTCTAAGATAGTAAATTGATATAAAAATAACGTGCAAATCTGCCTTTTTGTTTGAAGCTTTGCAGATCATGTTTTCAAATAACTCTCTGCAATTGCAAAAGGTCTTGTGACTTTTACAGAAAGTAAACACTTAACATTGCAAAAGACTGGGTTTTTTTCCAAAGCAAAAGCTTCTTTCTTTGGTGTCCTCAAATACAGACCATCAGCATACACTGTGATGGCAACGTGCTGGATGAAGCATGCGGTGGTGACAGTGCTCATGAGCTAAGTAAGGGACAGTCACCCAGGGATGTCAGGGCGGACTTAGTCTCTTGATAAAAGACCTTCTGAGAGGCAGTAGGAAGCCTCACCCCAAGAGCAGCACATGCCGGTGCCATGGGTCCATTTGGTATGAGTGCAATGTGACAGCATTTAAGAGCGGGGAGAACATGGATTGGCAGGAATTCGGGCAGACTTGTAATGTTGCAAGAAAGGGCGGGGAGGGGGTTGTTCACAAGGCAGGGGCTGGGTGGTGGTGCAGTGACACGCCACAGGAGACAGTCCCCAGCACTGACTGGGGAGCCAGCCCCTGGCTCAGCAGAGGCCTCTGCTCAGACAGAGCTTTCGCGGGCATGGTGGGTTGACCTCAACCAGCTTCTAGCTTGCTGCTCCACAGGGGTAGAACCAGAAGAGCAAAAGCAGGAAAAGTTGCTGGTCAAGATAATGATGGTTCAGCAACTGAAGGAAAGAATTAAAAAACCAAAAACATACAATCACACCACCTCCCACAATCAGATGGCTGATGTCTAGCCAGTCACTGAGAAACAGCTACTTTGGAAAGACTACACCCCCAGTTTTTATGGCCAAGCATGACATTATGTGCTATGGAATATCTCTCTGGTCAATTCGAGTCAGCTGTCCTACTTCTCCCCTGCCCCAGCCTCTTCCCTACCTCCAGCCTGCTTGCTTGGGGGGAGCAGAGTGAGATGCTGAGGAGGCCTTGACAGTGTGCAAACACTGTTCAGCAACAGCTAAAACACTGGTATGTTATCAGCCCTGTTTGCTCGCAAATCTTAAGCACAGCATCATACGGGCTGCTGTGAGGAAAGTCCATATCAGTCAGACCTAGTAGGGGGGGCTGCAACTTCGGAGGCCTGGAGCTGCAGGGATCACCCTGCAGAGGTGGTGCCCTTGCTTGCTGGATGTGTGCAGTGGTGAGGAGTCATTGCCAATCTAAGGAGCTCAAGGAGGAGTCCAGCAGACTGTGCAGGACCAGGGGAGATGAAAAAAGGTTTGACAGGGTCTTCCCAGAGACCCCGTTGAAGTGAGAGCCCAAACTGTACAGAAGGAGGGGCAGCTAAAGATAGTGGTCGGGTATAGGGAAATGGAGGGTTTCCCATGACGGGGAAAGCTGGAAGCTTGTGACTTTTAGCAACAGGAGGATGGCTCCTTTTCCACCTGCAGATCTGCAGCTGGAGTATAGGTTCCATGCATTGGTAGCAGATGACAGTGAGAAAGGCTTATCTTGGGAGGCACCACAGTTGGCCAAGCCTGAACAACACAGCAGCACCACCAGGAGAAAGTGGTGGATGACAGCAGCGGGTAACACCCTGCTGTGAGGGATGGAGGACCCTATCTAGCAACCTGACTTGCTGCCTGGGCTTTTTGCTTGCTGGGGGCTTGGATCCAACATGTTGCAAGGACACTGCCAAGGCTCGCTCGTCCCTCAGCCTACTGACCCCAACTGCTTATCCACATAAGCACCAATAATACTGCCTTCTCTATGAAGCTTCATGTTGGGTATGTAGAGCTTTTGTATGGGCTGGGCAGTGGGATGGGTCAGAGCTTGTACATCAGGATCAGAAGAGAAGCCAGTGAGGGTGACACCTTGGTTGGGAGCATGTTACAGACCACCCAATCAGGGTAAGTGGATGAATACAACCCAAGGAAGTCTCTGTCACAAAGCCTGGCTATCATGGGGGACTGCTGCCCCTGGGAAGGACGAGACCTGGGCACCAGTAGAGACCAGGAGTGCCTGACTGGGGAGCAGCTCTGTGGAGAGGACCCTGATGGACGGCAAGCTGAGCTGGCCCGAGCAGCGATGAGGGCTGACAGCATCCTGGAGCAGAGCCCGTAGATCAAGGAGACTGATTATCCCCATTACTTGGCACTGGATTAGAACACATCTAGGAGACGGTGCCCAATGTTCCCCCATGCCCCTTGCAGGGAAGGCGTCTGTAAACAGGACCAAGTTTGTTGGACACCATGAGGATGTTGTGGGCTGGAGCACTGTGAGGTGAGATGGCTTTTGGGGTGAAAGTGCCGGTGGGGAGGTGCCTGAGATGACGGACCCAGGCTCCTCGCAACAGTGGCGAGTCAGGAGGACAGGAGACGACAGGCAGATGTTGACACACGAAGAGGTTCAGGCTGGCCATGAGAAAACCCCGTGAGGCCAGCCGAGCCCGGAGCGGCTGCCCGGGCACACTGTGCAAGGCCTCGGGGCTTCACGACCCGACGGGACCGAGGCCCGACCCCACCGCCGACGGCGGGGCGAGGGAGGGGTGGGCGGCAGTCGCCCCGCCGCTCCGTCCCGCCGCTGCCACCGGGCCGTGTCCGCCGCCCGGCAGCAGGCGGCGCTGTGGCGGGCGGGCGGCGGAAAAGCCGGTGTCTTCCCGCGCGGGCGGCCGGAGCCGTTCCATTGCCGGCATGGCGGGAGGGTTCCTGTTGGAGATCAGGCGGGGGACGCAGAGCGCCTTGCTGGTTATCCGGTAGTGCGGGGGCGATGGCTGGCGGCCCTCCTGCCGCCGCTCGGGCCGTGCGGAGCGGCCGGTGCCGGCGGGGGCGGGGGGCGCTGGGGCGGCGGGTCTGTCAGCGCCCTGAGCCATAAACGCTTACACCCTTTCCTTTGCCTCCCCAGCGAGGCCGACCCCACGAGCTCGGCGCTGGACGTCTCGGTGGCTGCCGACTGCCTGGCGGTGAGGAGCGGCGGGCGCTCGGTGGCGGCGGCGGCGCTGCCGGCAGAGGTCAGGCTGGCCCCGTCCTCCACCCGCGGCCTGCGCCGCCTCCCCGGCGACGGCCTCCACCTGCGCATGCCCCTGCGCCGCCCGGCGCCGCCGCCCGCCGGTAAGGCCGGGGCGGGGCCCGCGCGGCGCGGGGGGAAAGTGGGCCTGCCGCTTAAAAGAAGGGTGCGGTGCTTCTCCTGGGACCTTACTATTTTAAATGGTGTGCTAGCAGAGGTTAAGAGCACCGCTCCTAGGAGGACAGGGTGGGAGAGTTGGGGTTGTTCAGCCTGGAGAAGAGAAGGCTCCGGGGAGACCTTATAGCAGCCTTCCAGTACCTAAAGGAGGCCTACAGGAGAGATGGGGAGGGACTCGTTGTCAGGGAGTGGAGCGACAGGACGAGGGGTAACGGTTTTCAACTGAAAGAGAGGAGGTTTCAATTGGATACTAGGAAGAAATTCTTCACTGTGAGGGTGATGAGACACTGGCACAGGTTGCCCAGGGAAGCTGTGGATGCCCCATCCCTGGAAGTGTTCAAGGTCAGGTTGGATGGGTTTTGAGCAACCTGGTCTAGTGGGGGGTGTCCATGGCAGGGAGTAGAACTAGATGATCTCTAAGGTTCCTTCCAACCCGAACCATTCTATGATTCTGCAGCACAAAAAACCCAACCAAAAAGAAAACAAACCACCAAACCAACTGGAGTTCATGGTTTGCATTGTGTGTATGCTGTTGCTTTTTCTAAAAATCTATCTGTAACTCTGATAAGATTTAAACAGGAACCCATAAAATTTAATAAACTTGTCAGTTTCAAAAATCGAAACTGCAAAAAGCGTTGGAATGAAAGGGAAATGTGGTTGCTGAGTGTTTTGTGTAGGAGTTTGAGAATTGCTCTGAGTTCCTCCTCCGTGCTTTCCCATATTCAAAATTATTTTACTTCCTTCCTGTTTTGTGTTTGGTGGCTGAAAATGCAGTAATATGATTCATCCAGGCTATAGTACTAAGGTTGTCATCGACCACTTAATTGTAAAGGATTGTGATTTTGTGTTGGAGGCTGTTCTCACAGCCTGAGTTTGCAGGCGTTAATGTTGCAGGTAACATCTGCAAAGTTACCTCCTTAATTTCCATGATACTAATTCAGGTCTAGGACGTGATTGCATAAATAGGAAGCATGGTAGTATAGCTGTTGCTTTCTTTCATTCTAGCATCCAAGCTCAATTTATTTGCATTCATTTAAAAGCATGTGACACAGAAAGACATATTCAATAACACAAAGCTGTCATTCTGTGGTTTTAAAGTAGAAATGACCACTAAGGTATGTGAGGTACAATAGTGGTTTCAGCACCAGAAACACACTGGAATACTCTGTTGATTTTATGGTATGCTGAGGTTGCTTCTGTATGTTAATCTGTAATTATGCATGTGCTTTGACAGTTCAATTATACAAAAAGTATTTAGTGTGTCTTATTAATGAGGCATGCTTAAAAAGATCAAAGGTGAAGTTTTAAAAATTTACCTTTGAAATTAGTACGTGAAATCCGGTGAAAAACATGTATGTGACCCAGATGGTAATTGACATATATATTGGATAACCTTAGTCAGCCTTTAATGTTTTATATTAGTATGCAAAACTAGTTGTCTCTTATATGAAATTCTGTAACCTTTTAAAGTACTTTTCACTTGTGGTTGCAACTACATTACTGAATTTACATATTAAATACTGAATGCCAGTGCTGAGAATATACCTTGATTCTTAAGCTATAGAAAGTGGGCAACGCAAAACCTATTCATACATAGTGCTAGGCTTACAGTTTTACTTTTCTTCCACCAGATGTTATTTGATAATTTGTGGAGGCTTTTATAGCTCCTCTTTTAATTTGGAAAAGTTGTCTGAGCCAGCTTTTGTGAGACCGTTTTTGCTTTGCTGGCCTGCAGAGGGTATTGCATACTATCTATTCCTTGCGTGGCACCACAGTGGCTCTGTATCTTACCTGCCTGAAAATTTTAAAACTAGTGCCCTTTCCACACCGGCAGCTATTTTGTGTTACATATTGGGATGTACCCTCATATTGCTGAGACACAGATTAGCAGAACTATTACTACACAAGAGTAGCATTGAATTTTAATCTATGCAATCTCTGTAATGATACCAATATCTCAGCTCCCCCTGTGGAGAGGATTTGCACTTTTAAAATAATTATTCATATATACAATTCCTATTCAGCAATATGGAGCGTGCGGTGGAGGTGGCAAGTTTTTCTAAATCTAATTACTTGCTTCTACAGGTAAATAAATTAATGTTGTGTTTAAAATGTCAGCATTTTGCTTGGTCTGTTAGATTCTTATTTTTTGAAGTTTGAAGTATTTGGAAGGATTTTTATGTACAAGTGACTGAAAATTTTATACAACTTGGGAGATTAATATGTCCTCTTCTTTCTGTAGATTTGGCTCATACTTTGAGGGAAAGTCTGAAACCCCAGAAGAGTTATGTCTTTTACTGTCAATCCTGTGGTGACATCATAGTAAAAGACCGGTGAGTCCTGCAGTGTCTTGTATTTATAGCAATAAATGCCATAGTGATTGGTATTCATGCTATTTTACGTACTTAGAGAGACAGCTAAAAGGCATTTATTTTGAAACTGATAGATGAGAACACTTTTGAAGCACTATGGATGACTAAAAGCAAAATTACTTGAAAGAGTTTTTCGCCATTTATTCATTTACTTCTTGATTTTATTCTGGCTAGAAAGTAGAAGTAACATACAAAGAGAGTTTGGTACATTGCTGTGGAAGCTGGGAAATCTCAGTTCTTTTCCTGCTTCTGTGCTATGCCTTGAGTGAGACATTTCTGTTATCGTGCCATAGTTACAGAGTGCCTGCTCAGAATGGGGTTGTTGACCACAACTCACTTTTATCTGTTAAGCAAAGCCAACCTTCACATAGTTCAGGGATGCTGAATTTGGTAAATGCAGGAGCTGTTTCTTAGCTGTGTGACTTTGCCTTATCTCTGTTCCTTACAAAGTCTGCAGAGTGAATGAGAAATTTAATAAAAAGCTCTTGCATTTTCTAGCTCTTCTGATGAACAATTTTTGACAGCTTCAGCCAGATATGTTGGAGTTGTTAGAGACACACTTGCAGCATTTTATCTGTGTCACTCCTAATACTCAAAATGGTAATACAACTGTGGCATGTTCTATAAACTCCTGTTACTTTCTTGTCATACATACGGATTTATGCCTGGCTTGAATGTAACTGAGTAAGGATTTCCTAGCTTTCTCTTCTGAAATATCTCATCAGAAAGTCTAGCAATAACTCTTATTTTGACACATTTGTAGAGTAATGAAGCTTCTAATTTCTAGTCAGTAATATTTGCTTTCCAAAGATGCTGCGCTTTGATATTTTTGTGTGTCAGTGGGTGTTTTCCTGAATTTCAGCTCACCAAATTCATATGCATGGAGTTCACATCTTTTAGTTTTGCATCCTGTAACATGACACAGTCGGAATTTTTGTTTCTGTAGTTTAAAAGCAATACATAGGAATGAAGACTTTTTTTTTTTTTTTCTTTTCAGTGTTTGTCTTCGCATTTGTCCTGGTTTCAGCTGGAATGGAGTTAATTTTCTTTCTAGTGGTTACTGTGTTTCAGAATTGGTATGAAAAGAATGTTAATAATACATACTGTTTTAGTTGTTGCTAGGTGATTTTTATAGTGTCCAAGGACTTTTTTCAGCTTCGCGTAGAAGCTGGGAATGAGCATAGACAGAACAATGGAATGGCCAATGGAATATTCCATCCCATAGACATCATGTTCAATATATGAATTGGGGTTAGCCAGGGGGTGGGAATCGGCGATCATTAATTGGGACGGGCTGGTCGACCGATCATCAGGTGATGGGAGTGACTTATGTTGTATTACTTTATCGTGTGTATTCTTTTACCATTATTATTATTGATATTTTCTTTTTCTGATGTTGTTCTATTAAACTGTCTTTATCTCAGCTCACGATTTTTTTTTTTCCTTTCCTTCACCCTCCTTTTCTCCCTCTTCTCCCTGCCTTTTTAAGGGGGAAGGGAGAGAACTGTGCAAGTGGCGTGGTCTTAGCTGCTGTCTGGGGTTAAACCATAATAGCATTGGACATAATTGTGCAAGGCTGACAAATAATCAGTCATTAGGCCAACACCAGAATTAAGGTCCCACCATGTAAGGATTGTGGTTGTGTCTTAGGCGATATATAAGACCACAGAGAGTGAAGACAGCGATGGGTGGTGCCAAGAGGTGATCTTAGTTATGGTAAAGCTGGATCGGAGGACGAGTTATTCCAGCTTTCATCTGCAGGTGGGGCAAGCGCAGTTTAAAATGTATTGTCGATGTAGAAAGGAAGTTTTTAGAAAAGATTTTGCTTTCACCCAATCAATGATACAAAAGGCACAAGAAACTACAGTGGGAAGGATGGGCATCTTCAGAAAAGAATAGTCTGAGAACTGCAAGAAGGGGAGGGTATCTAACTGTTGCCTTAGCAGCTGTGTGATTATTTGTGAAGTAGCACCATAAGCAAAGTAGTATTGGCAAGTTTTAAGTAAGGAGTAGAATCAAGAAACTCTATGTGAAGGTTTCAGGTGACAGCAGAAAAAATAAGGGAACAAAAGGAAAGCATTCATGGAAACTAGGCAGAGAGCAGAAAGCACAGCTCTGCAACAAACAGCACATCTAGAAAATTGTGAGAGAAGGGCACACAGTTGAAGCCATTGCCTATTGTTTTGGTAAAGGGGCTGAGTTTCTTCCCAGTGCAATAGTTTTCTAGAAAACACAGGTTAAAGGAAATGTAAATATGTGGACGGTATCCATCAGTACTTCTCCATCCTTAACAAAATCACATGTAGGGGGACCACAGAATGGCTATAGGAACTGCGGGCAGGAAGGTGTTGACTACAGACTCATAATGACCAAACTGGTATTTCTATAGCCACATGTGTATATTCTAGCTTTAAGAGCATTTTACAACTTTAAGAGTAATTTTACAATTTAAAGCAGTGGTTCCAAACCTTGGCTTACAAAATCTGCTGGCACTGTGTGTAACCAAAGAAAGTAAGTTAAAAACAACACTGATAATGAAAGCAAAGTCTGGTGTTGCCTGGAGCAGCCTGCTTGGTCCATACAGCTGCCCACAGGAAAGGGATTTGTGTTTTTGTGTATGTGACTTCTAAAAGTTGAATCTGAATCTAAATGAAGATTGCATTATCCTTTTTATTCTTTTTGTTGTTGTTGTTAATGAAGATATTACTGTGGTATTTTTGTCAGGATTTAGCTTTTTCAAAGTCTGGTATCTGACTTTGAGGGACTTCAAAGGACATGCTCTCCCTTGCTGTGGTAGTAGTCTGTTGCTGTTGGTTTTATGTGAACATTTGTTACAAGAACTTTACAAGAAGTTATAATAAATATAATTGCAGAATGCCCATTGTGATATTTTTTATGGTTGGGTAGAACTGTTTTATTTTTGCCATGTGATTCATTTCAAGAGAGGATTATGCCAAGTTCTGCCTTATAATCATTGGATGTTCATCCTTGGGAAATGCTTGATCACAAACTTGGCAGGAAACACTCAGCCATTGCTTCTTAGAATTCATTCAAAGAAAGTGTCTTTGACTGAAAGGAGAGTCAAATGGAGAAATGGAGAAAATGCCATGCTTCCTCCCCTTTTTCTAAGGAGTCTAAGATCTCTTTTAGTATCTTAGAAAAGAATGTAATATATTGAAACATGTTTTTCTTCTTTGCTCTTAGGAAATTTCTCAGAGTTCTTCCTCTACCAAGTGAAAACTGGAGTGCTTTGGTTGAAGAGTGGTGTTGTCATCCTAACCCCTTTGCCAGAAGCACTTTGCACCCTCGGCAGGATGACTGTTTTCTTGGGGACACTTTTTTTCTGTTGAATTCAGAAAATGAATCACACGTGCCTGAATCTCCCATGTGCTGCTCAGAGACTGGACACTATGCTTCTCAGAGTGGCTCCAACTTGGTAAAGTATTTTGTTTTATTAATTCCTAAGTAAATGTATTTGGACTTTTTTCCTTGTAAACCACTTTTTTGTCACTGGTTTATTTAACTTACATGTATTACAGAGCTATTTTGAAGGTCATAGGGAGTTGTTGACATTCAGTTTTAAAGAAGCCAGAAAATGTTCTAAGCTATGATTTACATTTTCTAAAGCATGCACCATGGTCTTGATATTTACCTAGATATGCAAGAAGAACTTCTTACTATAAACTGAATTAGAAACTATTTAATTATGTAGTTCTACACCCAAATATTTCCACGCCAAAATATACTGAGTGAAGGACATCAACATTTAGTAAGATAACAACTGTAATGGGTTAGGTGTTTGTCAAAGCGTAGTGGAGCAAAGAATGAGGAGGAAACTGGAGTAACAGTGCTTTTTCTTCTGAACCTATGACTGAATGCATAACTATAAATATGATTGAAAGAAGGTGTGATTTTTTTTTTTAAATTTTTTTTTAACCTTTAGAAAGACTTGGAAAAATCAAAATGTGTTTTGAGTTCAGATGGGACTGTCTTACACTCGTAGAATACAGTAAGGAAATTGAGTTTGACTGCTCTCTGTCTAGTGAAAGGGACTTGCCACACTGGGTTATAACTCTTCATGTTGATGTTTCTGAGGTGTACCAGGAGGGGATTTATCTATCAGCTGAATCTTTAGGAAGAGGACTATCATTTGGCTTAGAAACACCAAAATTTGTTGTTGCTCAGGAAAAAAACATTTGTAGGGATTCTGATGTTTAAAAGGTGGGATAAAACTCATGAAGAAAGAAAATTCAGTGCTTTACTCATCTTGGAAGTCTAGCACATGTATAAAAAAAGTTCAAGCAATAATCTTTTCTTCATCCAGAAGAACATCTAGGAACATAGTTCACCCAAGCCTGTATTTCTATAAAGCCTTTTCTGTGAATCTCCTCCTTTGTAGTTGTGTTGAGAAAGGCTGGGCCTGCAGGTACCATCTCTTCTTCCGGTACCATGTATTAAACCTGACTACTGAAATCCTCCTACAGTTATGGGAACTGATGCTGCCTTGGCAACTTGTGTCTGCAACAGCTGATGACTTGCCACGTACAGATTCCCAACATGAAACTTTTAATCTGTTGAGAAGTAACACCAGAGGCCCTGATTCGTGTCTGCTGCTGCTTATCATCATTAGGGATTTGTATTATCCCCAGTTAAATCACCATCATTCTCTCAGTTCAACAGTTGCTGGTGCACTGCATCCCAGCGAGCCATCTGCTTGGGAAACAGTTCTGTCCTACGGTCCATATCTGCAAGTCTTGCAGCTGTGGTCTCTTTGCGGTCCCATTGTTCTTTGAAAAGCAGAATATGGGGAGGGGAAAATAAGAACTGATACCCTGAAAGGATATCAGCATGGGAGAAGCAGATTAATTTGGATTAACTCTGTGGCAATTGGAGCTATTTCTTCTAATTATCCTTAAGAAGGAGGCTGAGCAGAAGATTCTGAATTTCCAAGCGGACAGTGCTTTCTGCCAGAGGTCCCCAAAATTAATTATTTCACATTTCAGTAGTCTCAAAAGAGATCTTAGAACAATAGGAGCAAAGACAGGAAGAGGCAGGGTGCATGGAGTTCATATTGCATCCCAAAGATGGGGGAGCAGTCTGACCAACACGCTTCTTTGATCAATCAAAGAGAATGTTTGTTTTCCAGAAAAGGGTTGGTTTAGAGGCAGAAACATGATAAAAGGATGTGGGACAAAGATGTTACTGAGATGTGGGTCAAACCAGGATAACAGCAGAGCTTTTGAATGAGGGAGGAGGCTCCTTTCTGTCAGAGACATACAATAGTAGTTTAGTGTGATGAATTTTCACGTTTGCTTTGTTAGACTTGCATTGAAGTTGAGAATTCTCTTCTTGTTTGTGTCAAATCCCTCTTTTTACATCTTTCACACTTGCAATTAATTCTCATTTCTGTGTTTGCTTATTTCCAGCATCATTCGGTTGCCAAGCAAATGAGCAAACTGTAAGATCCAGCAGAAACTGGACTAATAAGGAAAAAGCCCTCATACTGAAATAGAAAATTCTTCCATAATATGAATAATAGAAAGTTACAGGCAAGATTGATTTCTATTGGCATAAATGTTCTAATTTCAGAGAATATTGTTGTAGTCTGCCCCAGTATGAAAGTTCTTTTTTAATTGCATTGCAGTTCTTTGGAAAGTGTTTGCCTATGACCAAAATAGTAGCCGGAATGTACCAGAGATGCTTAAACAATCTTTTCCAGCCTCCAGTGGGACCAAGGCAGCATCCGTCCATTGTAAACGTGTTTCTCACATGTATTAGTCTTCTGGTGTAACATAGGTTTTAAATGTCACATGGTCTTGCAGCATCCTAATAGTATCTCCTGGGGAAAATAGTTTCCCTGACACCATATCAGGGAACCTTAGGAATAGAAACAGAAACTATTAGTCTGGTGATCCACCTCCATCTGCAGATTGCCAGCAGCTGCAAGTTGTCAAATAGATATATTGATTTAATTAGTCTAGCTAAAACTATCGCTTTTTCCATTGAAGCATGATACAACGAGTTAGCGGAGTTTTTTAGGTACCGTACTGCACAATTCTCAGCTAGCACCTCTAACTGTAGTCAGAAAAAAACATTCCAGTTGTAGCTTTCAAGGAAGTACTGTCTATTATATGCATATACTGTGCAATATTTGTACCAGCCTCAAATACTGGCTTTCACAAAACCTTGTCTACTTATCCTTGTTCTTCAAGTTACATAAGTAATTTTGTTGCGTATGTTTGAGAGGAGTCGCAAAGTAGGAATTGGGAAATGGGAAAACTGCGTATATGTGAAACATATGTTTTTTCTGATCTCCATAACAAGGGGGCTGTACTTCTAACATAGTTAGCTCTCTGAAGCTCTAACAGAAGCTGTCGGGCTCTCCCTGGGGCTTTTAGTTCGATTCCTGGTTTGCGAGGAACAAGCAGGACTTTGTGATAATAAGTTCAGATTCCACGTGGGATGCTTTCTGTTTTTTGTGGAGCTAGAGTGGTCCTTTCTGTTCATTTTATTATTTGCATAGTACAGATCAGAGACGTCTGTTAGGTATTTCCAGCATCAAATCCATCAGTTCTGCGTGAGCTATAGCTTTGAGAAAGACATCCAGTATTGATTTAATACTTCAAGTGATGGAAGCTTTATCACATTTCTTGGTAAGCTGTTTCAGTGGTTAATCATCCTGACTCTGCTGCCTTCTTAATAAATTAAGCATGCTAAGAATTGCAACTCTGTACCTGTTTTTATCTCTGAGGTGTATTTATTGTCTAGAAATTATTTTTGTAGCAGTTTTCCAAACTGTTTTCCAAATTTTTAACATACTTTATAGATCCATTTCTGCAGTAAACATCTCACTAATTCTGAATATATTATTATTTTTCTGTTTATCTGTATCAAGTCTTTAGTTGTTCATGCATTCAGAGATCGTATTTGCCCTTTCTTGGTAGCATCTCATTAATAACTCTGGTTTGGTTAGCTACCATCTCTAAATTCTTTTGATTTTTGCTGTCTTCCACTATGTATTCCTTTATTTTTTCATCACTGGCTTTGTTGTTGCTGCTATTCCTGAATAGAAGATCTGGCATTTGGCTGGGCTTTAGTGCAGATTGTGAGACTAAGCACAATCTACTGGTGCGTGTAACTCCTCTGTCTCCCATGTTTACCCCTTCCCTATCATTGCAGCAGGAAGTACGTACACTTTTCCATGGAGTAACTGAAAAAATTGGCCCAAAGTGCCTATTTGACTTGCCCATAATCTCTTTCACCAGCGGTCTAATAACAGACCACATGTGCTTCGAGGCACCTGCATTAATATCAAACAATTAACAAAACATTATTCAGTTTTTTATTAGGATAAATGTGCTTGGAAGTCTGCATAGTCTGAAAGTCCATAATCCATGTTCTAAAGACAGCCTGTAACGGACATAGCTCAAAACTTACCTTTGTAAGATGAAAAGTGTACCTGACATAGCTAGGGCTGTTGGATTTACTTCCTGGAGCTCTTTTTTAAATTTTTTTTATTATTATTATTTTTATGCTTTTGTGTTGTGATAGGCCACAGAGTACCACTTTTTATTCTGGACATCGTTCTGCTGAAATTATCTCTCATCATAACTTCAAAAATTTAAATACTAAGGAGTATGATAGTGGTGATGAATATAAATACTATGCTCCCAAAGAGCGTGTGTGTGTTCTCTCCAGTTGGAATGTATGGGAACTGTGGCCATCTTTTACAAAGGCTACAGAAGAAGATAAATTTGCAGGGTTTTTTTCCCTCAACTAGTTTGCTTTATGCTAAATTTAGATATTATTATTGTAGGTGTGTGCTGTAATATGGTTTCTCATGTTGATAGTGACTTGTTTGGACTTAGTGGACTTAGTGATAGTGACTTTTGGACAAACCAAGCCAATGAAACAGTAGTTGTTTAAGTAATATGGGTATTTTTATGCACTGTATACTGTACGAACAATTATAGAAGTGATGATAGAAAAACCACATGTAAAAATCCAATTTAGATGTCTTCTCATTACATTCTCAGGATTTCTAGGTCCAGAAGGGTTTATTATCTCAGGAGCATCATTGTGGTTGCATGTGTGTGTTGCTTCCAGACCAGAGCTGTGCTGTGCTGCACCCAGGTTAATAAGCCCACACAGAACCAGTTCTGGAATTTAGACTTTGGATTAAAGTAGAAGTTGTGCTTAGTTGTATCTTTATACTGGTACTGATTTTAAATATTAACACTGGAATTAGTAGGGGTGTTACTAGGGCAGATCACAAGTTCATCCAGAAGTAAGATCTTTTTCAGTGGACAGTAATGAGTGCGTAAGAGTGAGGCAAATATTGAATGATATTTTGGCCAGTGTGGGGACTTCTTGAACTAGATGTTGTTATCCACCTTTTTTTTGTTTTTGATAAGTCCTTGATGAACATTGCTTCTCCTGAATTTCGGAGGACTTTCTGAATTTATGTGTAGTTTTAATATGAAAAATACTTTCCTGTAGTGAATACTGAACTATATTATGCATTGTGTGACAGATACCTTCCTTTTCTTTGACACAAACCAGGTTATAATTTCATAGCAAGAGCTATGAGAGTAAATGTTTTTTTTCCTCTTCAGATTTTCCTAAGCATTTGTGATTTTATATAACTCAACAATACCCCTCAGTTTTCTATCTTTCATGCGTTCTCCCAGTACGTGTGTTTTCTTGTCACATATGGAAACTGTTTTGCACCTCTGACAATTCTTCCTCTTTGTCAATACCCTTTCTGTTTCAGCTTGAATTGAGGGAGAGGGGTTGTTCAAGAACAGAATCCACCGCACCTTTCTGGAACATTGTATTATGTTTTGTTCTTCAGCTGTTTCCTAGTAATTCAAAATACGCTGTAGACATTCTCTGCTCTCTGCTGAGCATTGGACTGTCGACAGTGGCTACAACTTTATTCAGTGATGGTAGTCATATTGCAGCAAAAAATATTATGTATTTATTTTGAAATACTTCCCATGTAGATTATTTTGCCCTTATCAAAATCAAATTTACCTTGTCATTTTGTCTTCCAGTCACTCAGTATTACAGGATTCGCCTGTTAGCTATTGCAGATTGTGCTGAGTGATCAGTATATATTGCCAGATTTTAAAACTAGTATGAAACTTGCAAGCAAATTGAAATGTAGAAAGCTGAAATAGCGAATGCTAATCGGTGTGTATGTAAACACAAAGAGAACTGAAACAAGTACAAAGTTCACTGTATACTCTGGAGAGTGTGTTAAAATTATCCATCCTGTTTCAGAATAACTGAGTGACATTTAAATGACATTTCTTTGTCCTACAGAAATCAAAGGAAAATACCAGAGTAATTTGTAAGCGCTGCAGGACAATGCTGGGAGAAACAGTATCAGCAGGTATGGGATGTACAAACCAAACTAGATTTCGCTGCATCAGCCATTGAGTACTGGAGGTGAAAAACTCTGGGGGGAAGGAGTTTATCAGTAAGGTGCAGGGCTGATTCCTGTGTGTTTGTCTTTATTCCCTTCTGGAACAGGTGTGGTTGTTGCTTCTACTGTTAGACCTTGAAAGTGACTTACGATGGGGATTTTCCTCATCCTTCTTTCTGTTTCATGTGATGATGAGATTATTGGTTTAAAAGCGGTCATTATATTGAATCAGCAGGGTTTACCTGAAGTAATCTAAAGATGAGTCTCTGGTGGTTTTCAAAATGCAGTTATTAACAGGAGAGACACAATGATAAGAATGCTACTAGCAGGGTTCATTCTTTCATTCTCCCTCTACTCCACTGCATCAGTCAGTGCGAGCCTGGCTTAGTTCAGAGGTCTGGAGAACATAAAAACTTCTCAGAAAATGCAAAGCCTGTTTAAGAAATACGTCATGAGGGACACAAGAGAGAAGTTCTCCTGTTACAGAAATTTCAGATTGTCCTGTGCAGTTGATCTGAACAGTACAGGCTTTAATAAACCCAAATTTCAGATAGGATGTTTGAAAGTCCACAGTGCAGGTTGTAAGACTTTGGGAAAACAGTGCTTGGGAAAGGCCTTTACAAATCATCATGAATAATGAATGTCTTAATCTAAGCCTTCAGATCATTGTAGGAAGCAGTGGTTGATGTGATCACAGGGTATGGGAAAAGGCAAATACTATGTAGATGTGCAGGGAGTTGGTCTGGACTCTTTACATGGCTGAAGTTAGATAGCATGTCCATTGTTTTGATCATGTTTTTTCAGTACTGTAGGAACTTTACAGGGCATTCAAAGAGCAGACAAAAAAAAAAAAACTAGCCAGAGAGGTATGGTATAAGTGTAGGCAGAACCATTTCTGTGAAAAGAGAGTAGAGAGCAGACTTGACTGTCATGCTTTTGTACTTCCTCATGAGCACATATCCATGCCTTGAAGACATAGCTGGATTAGAGTGGTGTAGCTGTGGAGGACAGATTTGGCTTTGAAATTCCCCTGTCAGCTATTCCTTCCCCCAACTCTACCCCCATATACTTGTATACTTTTTCTTGGGAAATCCCACCTTCTGTCTCTCTGCAAGCAAACATCTTAATTCTCAGTGCCCTTTCAGCAGTAGAACCGATTTTTCACTCAAGGTGACAGCTGAGGAGCTAGAATGACTGAACTGGCTTCTTTTCCTCCTGTTGCCCAGGTCTAGGCACAGTGTGGAGCAGACTGAAATTAAACTAAGAGGTAAAATATAATTTCCTAACAGTGAGGATAATTTAAAAAGTGTAGTAGTACTTATCTGGAGAAGGGGTGGGATTACCGAGCCTTTGGAATCTTTAAAACAGATTAAGTGTCTTTCTGAATTGCTTGCTTTCATCCACTTCTGCTGGTGTGTGTGGACAGAGATAGAATGAGACAATCTCTTCCACCCTTAAGATTTATGGAACTGATGGATCTTTACTGTTGTTCACATGATAAAGCTTAGTGGAATGAATTTATCACTCTCTATGCTTAACCTGTTCTGTTGGCTCTCTGGTTAGGCCGTGTTTTTAGGATAGACCCAGAGCTTCAATATGATCATCTTTGACTTGACTTCACTGATGGGGATTAAATTCTATACTCAAACACTTCCATTTAATGTGAAAGGCTGTCTTAGTGGGGCTTTTGGGGAACAGTTACATTGAAACTTGGAACGTATGCAGTATTGGTATTGAGTTAGCGTGATTTTTGGAAGGAAATTCTAATCTGCTCTTCGAGCAAAGAAGAAAATTATTCCCCTGTATGTGCTGTTATTAAAACTGTCTCTTGTGATTCACTGCAGCATTACTGAGCAGCAGAGGGTACTAAAATACTTATGTAAGCTATGCTGATCTCAGTGCTTTAGGAAAGTTCTTTCAATTCATCTTTCAGGTTTGGCTTGAGCTCTTGCTTGCTTTGTTTCAAGATGATTGTTCCCAGCGTTAAGCAAAGATCAATATGAATGACAAATTGCTTATCATGTAATTAGCTCAGAGTAGTTTTCTTCTGGCAGTGTATATTTTCTGTTATTGGTTGCTTCTCTTCCCACAAACCAAAACAGAATTTGACCATCTGCTGCACCTCTTAATTGAGTGCCAACCAAAAGTTTAATTAGTATAGAGATACAGTGACTTACAGTCTACTCTTAACAAGTTCGTTGTTCTGTTGTACTTGAAAAATGTTTTTGTCATTTTAGATACCGTTAAATATTATGTTACCGAGGTGATTATTCGACCATCTGAGGAAAGCTTCAGCCCAACACCAAGGTAACAAATAAAACTAATAAAAAAACAATCAGATAATTTGCTCAGGTTTATGTTTTAGAAAGGATGCTAGAAATGCCCTAACATTTTAGTTTCTTGAATACTTACATATAATAACAAAGTGCTGCCAAATTTTATGTAATCATTTACAAGCATTGTAAAGGTAATGTAGTCTGAATTTGCTCATGTACAATTTTGTTTGCTTATCTTTCTGTGTGATGCAGGAGAGAGATTGTGTATAATTTGTCACAGTGTCTCACTATTTGGGTGATAAACCAAAATACAATACTTACTTATTTTGAACTATTTACATTGGCATTATGTCTGGAGACTAATTATGAAAGTGGGAGGTTACATTTTGTAAAGTTAAATTAAGTAAAGCTTGAAATGTTTACTTGGAAGTGAGACTTTTGAATTTTCAAGTACTTCAGTTTGAAGTTAAGAGGAAGTTTGAAGAGGAGACAGAACTTGATCTAGCTATCTTGTATCATGTACTATGCATTAGTCACAGTTCTTATTTCAAATTATATTTGAAATACGTGCATCATTCTTAACTTTGTGTTCATATGTGTAAAATATAATAGGGAAAAGGAAATTCAGCATTTGACATTTGGTGTTGGTCAAAATAAAGGATGTGGAACAATTCAGACTGCTGATCTATTAAAAATTGCCAGTTGCAGGAAAAAGAAAATCCTCTGGTTTTGAGGGAGAGGAAGATAAAGAAGCCCCATCTCTCAATAAAAAGTGATTGTAGAATGCAGTGGAATTGACAGTATGGAGATACTCATATACTTGTACTGCATCGTTATGAATGCCTTTGCCCATGTGGGTGTTATGAATACATATAATACGTGGTTAATTCTTAAACAGGTCTCAATTCGTACAGAGAATGGTTGCTCAGTGTCTTGTGGAATTGTCCTCTGCTAAAAGCACGTTTAGATTTGCTGTAAAAGGAGATGATGGAAAAATCTATATTCTGGTAAGTTGGGTTTGTTTTTTTTTAAATCTTTATCCTGCAGAAGAAGGTTAACCTATGAATCCCAACTCCTAAAATGTATTATTTATGCTGTGCATGATCATAACTTTAAAGAAAATTAACAAATTCAAATTCTTGTGTTGAAGTAGTTCTGAAGAATTCTGTTTAAGTAAGAAATTTCCTTCTGTTTTATAATCTAAGTAGATGTACATATAGACATTTTCTCTATTAATACAGTAATGAAAGTACTATGGAAGTGCCGTAAGTAGCACAGAAATAGCAGTGTTTTGTATTCAGAAAATAAGGAAAGCTTAGGGTTTTACTTTATAATATATATCTCATCTTCTTGCTCCAGTGCTTCTTATAGTTAATCACCAGAAGTTCATCAAATTGTACAGCATCTTCCACAAATATTGTCTGAAGTCAGCAGAGACTACTAATGTAGTCAGTACATTACATTGCAAAGTGAAGTGCAAACAAAAATAAAATTGCCTATTATACTTAATGTTCTAATGCTGTTAAACTTGGTTAAGCTTGATATTTAAATAGTGACAGCTAAATTCCTCAAACTTTTAAGATGGATAGGAATTTGAGTCTGGAATTATCTTAATAGTAGTATGCACTTGGTATAACGAGGGATGTTTTCTTTTATTCATGAACTAAATGTAGGCACATAACATGTAATTTTGCAGTTTATACGAGTAATTCATAGACACAAAGATGAAGAAATACATGATTGTAGATGCCTGCCCTGGGTAAACTTATAGATATGCTTTGTTGGGGTAGACAATCTAATAAAATGAACTGTTTTATATATACATTGTCCAAGTTCTGTCATTTCCGAACATCCATATTCTGAGGTAAGTGTATATCTGTTGCTTTTAAATAAATTTTAGTGCCAAGAGAACATTTATGCAACCACTGAGAAATACTTGTCTGTGATGATAAAATAAAGTCTCATGAGCAGACCCATAATTGTGACTATGTATAAACTAATTGAGGAGTCATTGAAAATTGTTGTAATTTTTTTTCCCTTTAGCCTATGTGTTTCTGCTTAAGTCTAGCAGCTTATATAGAATGACCTGGTTATTTTCTAACAGAAAAATCACCTTATTTAGCAGATTTCCATTAGTCTGAGCTGCGTTTTTGCCAATGTATTGTTTAGAAGAGTAGGCTTAATTAGCAGAGGGGCTGATTTCTGATGGGCATCCGTTCCTTTTTATTAGTGAGTTGTTAGTATTTTTTTTGTGTTTAACATCAGAAGACCCTTTCTCATGGCCAGGGTGACGTTCTACATACTACATACACACCAACAGGTGTTCTGGAGTCATGGGTTGAGTCTTAGAACTCAGAGGCCTTGTGGACACAAATGTAATGTAAGCACTGTTTATATTAATGATTGCAAACAGCTAAACAGTAAAAAATGTAGGTGCTTGAGGCTGTGAGTACACAGACAAGTTACACAAGCAGTCTCATCACTGATGCATCATGGACCAGCTGTCCCACTTGTTTGTTTTGACACTGAGCCAAAGATTCTCATTCACAGTGTTTGGGCGTACATACATGAATACGCACAGCTTAGGCTGTGTATGTGATAATTAAGGTTAAGGTCTCACAAGTATTTTTAATTTGTTTTTTTTTAACCCACAAATATTATGTATACTCATTTTCCTTATTTCCTCTGCATGTATCACTTAACATTACCAGTTATGTTATTTGCGGATATCATAATAAGAGTTTCTGTTGTTTAAGTTGGTGATAATCAAGTTCCTGAAAGCTATATACTATTTATTTTTTTTTAAAGGCTGACAATAAATAAACATCTCTTTGTCTCAGGAAAAAAAAAAAGAAGTGGCGTATACAGATTTCTTTACTTATCCCAACTATATCTCTACCTTCTTCACATTCTCTAAAAGATGAATCGCGTGCATCCTGTCTTTGCTCCACAGTTGAAGGGTTCCCTACATTAATAGATGCCATTTTTTTCCATATTATAAAAAAGGGATTGTTTTGAAAGAGGTAAATAAGTAGTTTTGTGGACAGATACCGGAAATTCATCCCGTGGATGGGATCAACCTGATAAAACCCAAAAAGATACATCTGTGAAAATCAAAAGGTGTGTGATAGAGTTTGGTGTGCTTGAATACTAACTCCAGTCTTTTCAGTACCGAGTGTTTTTTCGTTGTTTCAGTACTGAATGTTTTTTGGAGTGGGATTAGGCTGTAAAGCGCTTTGAAAGTAAGGCAGCTTGTATTTCAGAAGTGAGTGGAGAGGGAGTGGGAAGATATCCCAAGAAAATAAATAGGTAACAAAATGGGAGAGACCTATCAATCAAATACTGATTCTTGGACCGTGTCTTGGAAGGCATGAGCAGAACAAGTTTGCATTTGCCAGAGTTGGAGAGGGGGACGTTGCAGCCATCAACATGTGAGATAGTGAGTTCCCTGTTGAGACTTAGCTACCCAGCTCTCTTAGAGAGCTTTATTCTTTGTGAAGTGTGAGGAAGACCACATCTTTATCTGAATAGTCTGAATGTGAGGACAAAGAAGCTGTAATGAAAGATGTTTGCATTACTGACCTATGTGATGATGAAAGTAATGATAATGTCTGCAAGAATTAAGAGCTAGCAAGGAAGAACAACCGTTTTTTTTTAACCGTGTTAAATTCTAATGGATGCGTCATTGTCCACAAATTAATGCTGGAGACACAGGTTGAGATTTTAGGATACTGATCACAAATGTAAGTCGCAGTATTTCACCTATTTGGATAAGTCCCACAAAGTATAACTGAGATTTGTTGCAGCTTTTCTCCTAAGAACATCTTTGAAGCCTATTGACAAGGTGATCTAAAAAATAAAACAAAAAAAAAACCCCAAACCAACAAAAAACCTCCACCAGCCACCCAAACACTTTCTCCTGATGCTGTCATTTTAGCAAAGATCATCAATCTGCACTATGAATGAAAGGAATTCGGTTGTGCAGGCTCTACTCTACAAAGTGGTAGAGAGGAAGCAAAGAGTGTACATTGTGAGTAACATAGTCAAAAGCGCAGCTCGGAATTTGAAACGATGTTAGCCAGAAATAAGATGTAATAAATTGCTTTGAGTCAATACACTGAGTGTTGGTGAGTGATTGTTCATTCAGAACAAAAACAAGATCAAAAAATAATTCATGCCTGAGGACAAGAAGGAAATTGTTGCCTAAAGAAGCAAATGTAGTTCAGGGGTTGATTTTTCTCATGGCCAGGTGCCCTTTGTAGGTTTCCACCTGCAAAGATTCATTTGCTTTCTCTGTATTGTGTGCTAAATTATTAATACAGATCTGTCTGTTGCATTGCTGTTGAGACAATGACATACTCTGAACAAGTGGTAGAACGTTATTGTGAGATGCCACATATTCAACACTTGTGGTAGAAGGAAGTACTTTTCAGATGGAGCGTGTCGCAAATTGAACGGTTTGGTTGCTTTCTCTAAAGCAAGTTGCAGAAGGATTGTGAAAGGAGCAGACAGCTGTTGCAGCATTGTTCCCTAGTTTTTTATTTCAAGGATTTTCATCTGCTGAAAAGCATCCCAGGAGGCTACTTCACAGGGAAGTGTTAATAATTTCAAAAGGAATGAACTTTGTTTAGTTAAAGCTAAGCGTGTTGGCAGTGGCCTGTGTGTATAGGACGCTTCTCTTTTTTCCCCATGTTCTCCAACACCTTTTCAACGTTTGGCGTAAAGCACCATGTATAATGGTTCTAGCTAATGAGGTATATTTTGCAGTCTAGGCTATGTATGTGTACAGTGAGTTACCAGAGCATAACTGATGAACAGCCTCTTGCTAAGCCAAGTGCCATTGCTTGTCATCATTTATGTGCATATGCTAAAGTGATTCTCCTCCTCCCATCCCCTCCCGAGACATCTGTATCAATATATCTCATTCCTCCTTTATGGTGCTTCTACTGTAATGTTCTCAGCCTTGGGCTCTGATAAATTGTGACTGTCACACTGAGTTACGACATATACTATGTGGCCTGTTAACGGTGGCTTTCTCCCTCCTCAGGGGATATCATATGTCTGCTACCCAACATCATGTAACTTCCTTTACTTGAAGATTGGTCATTCTCATGATTAGGTCATGAGAAGCAGAAGATTAGTGAGCAGCGCTGCATAAATCCCGTTTTCTGTGATAAATATTTCATATATAAACATTTCATACAGGCTCAGGACTTGTAAAAATTGATTTTCGTTGGTAACTCAGATCAATTCTCTACTGCAGGCTGTGAATAAAGGAAAAGCCTGACTTTTTTGTACAGTGCTTAGCATGAAAGCCCTGAATCCAAGTTGGAAAGCTGATGCACAATCACACACAGATCAAATAAGATCATCATGTGATGCAGAAAGTTCAGATTTCTCAATCTCCCCAGGAAATATCCCATGAATTACTGTGAGCAACTAGTGCTGAAGAATACCAGTCCCATTTTCAAATTTGATAAAGATTTATTTTCCAAGTAAGGGCCTGTTACAGCCATTTGTAAATCCCAGCCTTCCTTTTAGACTACATTAATTGCTGTCTTTTTCCTTGCATGTCTTAGCTCCATCCGGGCATAACTATCATGCTTTTTCTAAAAATTCTTACGTTTTGGCACTTCCAGTGGGCAGTCTTTCAGTACCCTGTCTTTAGCCCTCGGTAATTCAACAACATATGCTCAACTAATTCCTAAAAAACTATGAAATCGGAGAAATAATCCATTTGGTACTGAAGCAGATGACTTGGGACTGTTTCTTTTGTTACTATCAAAGGAAATGTGCTGCAGCCACAAAACAAGGCAGCTTCCCGGAAATAATGATCTTAAGAGTAACTGTGATAAATCAGGCATCAGTTTATCGTATTAACCCATTTTTCTCCACTAGAGGCTGTATGTGCAGACTGTGCTGAATAATAAAATGTCATTTTATGTCTGTTAACACTTTGTTAGAAACTTTGTAAGAATGTGACTTTAGTATCAGCTGATTTAGGATCAGAGTAAAGGAACAAATTGAAACTGATGTATTCTATAGTAAAATAAATTATTTCTTCATTTATAGATATGGCTTTTAAATTCTGACACGTTGCTCGTGGAGTCTTTAGGAAGTTCCTCCTCCCACAGTATTTTTACACTGTTTGGAGATATTTTCATGCCTAACTCTGGACCAGTGGGGACCTGGAGTGCTGTCAAAGTCCTTTACCAGCCGTGCATTAAAAGCAGGAATAAGGAGTAAGTATAGTCTTTTCTGACCTCAGGTTCTGATCGTTTATTTGTTTTGCTTTTCAGGGCAGCAGTATTTCTTTGAGGTTCTTTGGAAGTGTATCTCTCTGAAATTGCATACAATTTTTAATTTTTATTTTTTTTTTTAGCAAAATGCCAGAGGAATAGTATTTGGTTTCTGTTACAGACGGAGAGAAACTGGTGGTTAAATTTTTGCACCATAATGTTAAAATGTAGACCAAAGAATTATGTTGTTCCTAGAGGCACACGTAGATAACTTATTTATATGATACAAAAAGAAGTTGCCTGCCTTATACAGAAGAGTAATGTGCTTTATCATGTATCCGTTTTTTACCTGTGTTAACTCACTGTGCACTTCTAGAGCTTTGTCGCTTTTCCGTCTCTGTTGGCAGAAGCTGAAGGGATGGTGGAACCGTGAATCCCACAGAGGGGCAGTGAGTTTTGTCCATACGGTCTCAGAACTTGCTGCTCTGCAGACGTAGCTCCAAGTGGTGTAATTCAGGGAGGAGGAAAAATCACAGGGAGAGAAGGGGCATGGGCTTACACCTGAATGATGCATAAGTTTAGCTGGATCTTCCTCTTTCTCTTCAATTTCTGTGTTTTGTGTGAAAATGTGATCTCAGATCTCAAGTTATTAATGGGAGTAGCCCTCTCTGCACTCCTGCAGTACAGAATTTGGACCTCTTCGGTACAGCTGAAACCAAGAGGGTAGAAGTGGGTAGTTATTAGTTTAGGAAATCATACCTACCTGTTCCACTTCCAGTCTTGATCTTTTTTGCCTTGAAATTGGACTTTCTTTTGCAAGAGAGAGAGCTGTTCACAGGCCTGAAATTTGTAAGCCACATTATCTTCAGTACTACAAGTGTTGTCCGGTGGGTCACAATAAATTAGCGTAATGATCATATGTATACTGATGCATACGGACAATGCCTCTAACAGTGTTGCTATTAAAAGATACTTGTGCATGTAGCAGAATAATATGAATAACGCCGTATCAGTATTGCATACTCTCAGCATATAGCATATTCTCAAAAGGAAAGTCCTTTTTAGATATGATTCAGAGGTTCGTTGAGTTATCGAATTAGTCTCTATGTGTAACTTGCTTTCAGCCCAGTGGTGGCATTATTTCGAAAAGGAATAGGGCCTTGAGAGAAGGGGAAATAGGAGGCGAGGAAGGTGGTTGAGTACAATACCATATAAATGTTTTTCTTGGACATGTCCAAGACTACATGTCCAAGCCCTCATAAAGGAAACATTTGATGTCAGCAAGCTTTGAAGTATATATTATGAAAAACATACACTGCCTAACATGTTAAAGCCTTTATTTGTTGGAGAGCAAAGATAAGAGAATATTGATTAAGCAGTGACTTCAGTGTTTGCAGGTGATGGAGCATGATTTTAGAGTGATTTTCTGCTTTTGTTTCAGAAGTAATAGAAGAGAAAGCATTGGTTTTGTATAGGTCAGGCTTAAATAGTGGTTTGGTTTTGTTGTTTTTCCTTTAAACTCTTGGAAACTAGATGACAGATTTAAAGACGTACACATGTATTTAAAATCTAGAAGACATTCCCTCCAGACTCAGTCAGTACACAACTGATTTATAACCCAAGACCTCATAAAAGTACAACAAAAATGTTTTCTCCCACAGACAAGTGAAGGTGTGCATCCGAAGTTAAATATTTTTGTAGGAGAAATATACACCTCACGAGAATGTGTAATTACATCACAGTGTTTATTCTGAATGTTACGAAGTGTATCCTTTTAATTTTTCAAACAGATCCAATATGAATAGCTCAAATAAACTCTGACATAGGGAGAAAATGAAAAATTCTAATATTTAGAGGAAAGGTCATATTTCATTATTAATGTCATTTGTGTAAGAGAAAAAATTATTAAAGTAGTAGCTTCAGAAGTTGGCATTGGAAAACCTCTGTGATCTAAATGCTATTTAGTGATCCAAAATACATCGTGAAGTATTATCATTTAAACCGCTTATTCTTATAATGGGAGATATTGCAAGAAGCGCTGCCTGCTCTAAAATGAAAGACACTTCACTTACCACTCTTAAATCTTACGTAAGCGTAACTCACAGGTTTGCTTTTCAAGTTTCAGTTCTTTATCACGGATTTAATTACCTTAACACACGTTCAGTTACTTTGATGTGTTATTGAGATAAAAGTCAGATCTACTTAGTCACTTACCTAGCATTCACAAGTGCTTTTCTTGAATGGAGTTCTCAGCAGCAGAGTTTTACTGTGAGGTTATATTCTGTTCTTTCCATTTCCCCAGACAGACTTGTTACAAATCACTTGTTTCTGAAGATTACTTTGTATTTATTTTTGGGATTCTGCATTGAGCAGAAGGCGCAGCTGAGGTTTTAATTCTCTACTGACAGTAATTGACATCTTCCCTATCCAGTCCCTGGACAAATGCAAAAACGGAGGAAAAAGAACAGAGGGTTCTTTTTCAGGTTCAGAAACCAAAGTAACTATTGGTTTAGTATTGTTTACCATTTTCATATTTCTAGTGAAGAACAATAAAAAGTACACTAGCACTTCAGTCTGTTTCCACTAACTCCTTCATCAGTTTGCTTGAAGTACTGCCTGGATATGTGCAATAAGACTGAAGTCTTTCTGTTATTGAACAGGAATGTAAACATAGCAGGAGCAAAAATATCCAAACCAGTACAACTTGTTTAATGCAACATGTTTGCATTTAGATTTCAAATATTATTTCAAGAATTCTGAACAAAGTGTCTGATTTCTTGAAAGTGCAAGTTCCGAATGTTTCAGATGCCCACATTATGATAATTATTAAAATACTTACCTTCTTCCTGCACACACACCTGCCTTTGAAACAATGCAAAGGTTTCAGAGCCCGTGGCCTGCTCCCTGTGAAGGGGGGAGTAAGCAAGGATGCCTGCTGTGTAGGAAGCAGTCAGCAGGAGGTCTGCTTGTGACCTGGACCCCAACAGTTGCAAGGGATAAGCATGCACTCTAATATCCTGTCGCATGCCAGAGAGCCTCTTCAGTTGTTGCGAGTCGCTGGGTACACTTGGGTCCTGTCTGATTCCTGCAGTGCCAGAATCTGATCTGTGCGATGGGAGGGGAAGCACCTTTCTTACCTGAGGACACAGCAGAATCTGTGCTGGGGAGCTGGGCCATAGGTTTAGACAGATTAAGGTAAACTAGAAATAAAAGCATTTATTTGTAATATCTAGATATAACAACATAATCATACATTCATAAAACATGAATGAAGAAATGAAAGAAAATCTGTACTAAGTAAGTACAGATTTGTAAGTCCACTTACACAAGCATAAATCTACATTTACAGACAAATACATTGTTCCATGGTAGCAGTCAAAGTCTCAGACTTTGTGAAATTCTCCTCTGGCAAGCTGCCTCTGCTAGAGAGTGCCTAACTGTGATTCTCTAATAATTCACATTCAGGCACCTCATTTTTGAGGTAACCCTTACGTTCAGATTCCTCGGGATGCACTTGAATATTTCTCTTGGGGGGAGCACAGTAGCTTTTATACGTGATCTTTCTTTTCAGACTTCTAGGATGTCAGGAGAAATTTACAGTCTCACTCCAAAACTCATTTTATTCCTTCTTTGTTCAGAGCACAGTTCTGCAATTCTTCATAATTAACATAATGCTTATTTATCTTCCTCAGATATGGCAGTGTTTTTTTCCCCTTAAACTGGGAATTAAGTCCTGTGAACAACATTGTGCTTCAGTGAACAGCAGAACTCTCTTTCCTCCAGTAAATCACTGGCATATCTATCACTGTACCTTACATTCAGTAGTACTCTAAATGTTAACAATGGAAAGGAAACAAACATTTAAGTAGGATAAATTTTAGTGGTTCATTACTGGCTGCTGAGTGATACCAGCCGCAATGATAATTAACCCATTTGGAGCAATAGCTGATCCCGAAGCCTGCTGTAACAATACTGTGTTCTGAGTTAGGCTGAACATTGCTGAGAAAGTGATTACCCCTTTTGTGGCGTCTAACTTTTTGTCGACAACATGCTGATCTTGTTCAGTTTGTTGATCTGTGTTGACCATCAGATCCTTTCCAGTAGATTGTAGTCTAATAATCAGCCTTCCTCTCTAGTTTTGTGTGATTGTCCTTTGTTTAATTACATCCTAATCTTGTTTAGAACCTTTTTCCCCATTGGCCTGGGCCATTTTGATTTCCAACATGTGGTGTACTGATGGACCTTCCAAGCTTCATGTCATCTGTGAATGACAGAAGCATCTCTCTTGTTCCAGTCTCCAGGAGGGCAACAGAGATATGGAATAGGACCAAACTAAGAACACGGCATGTGGAGCCTCTCTCCATATACCTTTGTTTTGGCAATGAATTATTAATGGTTGTGCTCTGAATATTGTCTGTATGTCAGACTGTGTTAATTAAGAATGTTCAGTAGCTTTCAAGGCATTGTGACGTTAAGACATGGTTAGGTTTATCCAGATGTGCTGTTTAAAGTGCAGCTGTTGGCTTTTCTCCTTGCAGAGCCCTCTGATCTTCCTGAGGGTAGCCTTTCAGTTTGTATTGATTTGTATTTTACTCCTCCAGCTGTTAAACAGGGCTGGAAACACTTAGGTGTGTCATATGTGTGATAGCACAAGTTCTGGGTGGGTCTCTCTCCAGTTAGGCTTCCAGCTCTTGCAGGAGCTTTATGAATAATCCTTCTACAAAAAATTAGTTGAAATTACGTGCAGTGATTTCTTATTGTCACCTACAGAAAAAGTATGTTATGATTGTAGTTGAGTCCCATTTGAGAAGGATGCCTCATGCATTTTCTGCTCTGTTCTTATTAGATATTTATTGACGATGTGTATGTGATTATGTTGGTTCCCTCCACTTTTCTCTCAGCAAGGCTCCTTTTCTCCACCTACAAACCTTCTCTGCAGACAGAAGAGGTCTTCCTTTCAAGTAACAGGTTCTTGGCAAATAATGCCTTACGCAAACAACCTCGACTGCTGGGAGTGATAGTGGTAAATACTGCTGAAATGAAAGTGTTGTAAAAATGTATGAAGAAAATTGAAAATACGGTTACATGGCAATTTGACCATAACTTGATCTCAGAAAATATACGTGAAACTACAGTTAGAGGAAAATTACACTTTTCCGATTATAGTAATGTGCTAAGCAAAGCTTTGTCAAAAAGTCATTGATAGCTTTTTCTTATATGCATCTGGAGTCTCTCTGAATGGTTTACAGCTTTTGCAGAAGCCTTCTCCTGTGTAAGAATTTGCTGCATATCATTTGAGAGTTGAAAAATGACTTCCAGAAATTGTTTGTTTTATTAGCTTTAGAGGGACAGAATAAGCTAGAAAATTGAGTTTGTGGCTGAAAACCTGGAGGTTTTGAGTCTCAATGCTTTTATTACAGTCCATGTATAGTGAGCCGTTTATGAAGCTGTTACTGATGTATTCCAGAATGTTGTTTATTTGTCCCAAGAATGGCTGTCATTCTGTATATGACTCTAGAGTAATGCACCTCTCATAAAAGCACCAAACTGTGTCCTATTTTGCTGATTTTTTTGTGTCTGAAATAGGCGGCCTTTTTCTAGTGTTTCTGTAACTCTTGCCTGTAGAAAACACATGGGAGCACACAGACCAAGAGTTCGTTGACTGAGGAGTGACCAGTGTTTCACTGTTCTGTGCTCTCTTTAAGGTGATTTCTGCAGGATAATAAACTTCTTGTGCTATATCTGGAATGATTAAGTGAGTGGGTGTGATTGTAAATGGAGTGTGAAGGATCTGTTTTGTTTCAGATAATTTTTTTTTCTGTTCCCTTCTTGAATTCTTTCATGGTATCAAGTTAAGAGAACTGATACCACGGGTGAGGTGAGTTGCCTTAAAAGAGCTGACTGAGCAGTCAGGCAAAGCTTTTTGAAAGATGCAGTCTGATGCCAGTCAGGGTTTTGGAACAGGAGGGGAAAAAAAATACTTTTCAGAGTTTGATAGGCATGTGGAAGTTAGAGACCTCCTGAACTTTGAATGCTTGGGCTGAAGCTTGGAGGAAGAGATGAAAGTGCCATCTGAGAACTATTATTTTTAGCTAGAGATCATTCTTCAGAAGAAAAAAACTGGTCTTCAGTACTGGTAACGTCCTTTCCCCCCTCTAGGAAAACATGTATGTAACTTTTAAGTATAACTTTCAGGAAAAATATCCTGACTTTCTTGTTTATTGAAACTAGACCTGCCATGTGCAGTATCCTTTTGTGGTAGTCACTTAAGAACTTAATTCTTGTTCCTAAATACAGGTCTGATATATCTTTCCAGCCCTTCAGAGCTGTCATGTTTTTGGTATCTAATCTTTCAGATCTTAAATAGTCTTAGAAGTACTAACTAAAGTAGAGAAAAATGTTGGAATAAGACTTCTGTCTACTAAATAATGTCTCCTGTATTTTGGTCAAAAAGTTTGCCCTTGTTATCATTCCAGATGAGCTTGTTGCTTAGATGATTGCCTTTTTTGCTCATCTTTTGAAATTTAGCATTGAAGTCAGAGGAGGTAAGGTTCTGACTCTTTTTTTTTTAAAGTGGATTTGCAATCCCAAATCATTTAGCCAATTGTTAATCTGACCAACAGCCTGCCTTTTGTCTTTTGTAGAATGACAGATGGCTGATGTGTCACTACTCATTTTGCAGGGTACTGCCGTTGTACTCTGCAATAGAAATGTTAAATACTATATACATAGTAATTGGCAATGTAAAAATAAGAAATTGACTGTAAGTGCTATTGCTTAGCTACTTATATACTAGTTTTTTACAAAAAATAGATAAATATGCTATTAAGATCTCCTGTCACATTTAATATGCTTTTGTATCAGGATTTGGGATTCTATAATAGGGGATTCTGAACAAAAAATACAGTTCAGGCTTGCATATTTTTTTCCATATTATTCTTCATATTTGTTTGTGAAACACTGGTTCAGGTAAGCACAATCTTGGTAGTTCTCATGTTTCTCTGGTTCATATTGCTGTAGCTCAGCTCTTTTGGGAGTCTCAGGGTTGGCAATGTGAGAAATGTCAAGTTGAATGGGAAAAAAATGTGAATTAAAAGCAGCAAGACTATCTGGAACTAATTTAAAATGTGTAGGCTGAAACAACTGCATTGCCAGGTAGTTAATTCCACTTTTACAGGATGATAAGAATAAATGCCATGCTGGGCCAGAGTAGTGTGCCAGCTAGCCTAGTATCCTCTCTCCGACATCCAGAGGTGTTCTTTAGAGTAGCACATGAGCCTCAGCACTTCCTTGTATTGCTCAGCTCTGTAGTTGTATTGAGGATGTTAGAGGGTACAGCCCTCCCTATTTCCTTTACTGTCTGTTCACGCATCTTTTGACCATGTATTTGAATAAACGCTTTTTGACCTTACTGGTGCTGTCTGCCTCCTGAATCTCTTACAACAGCAAGTTCCAGAAGTTCACTTCTGCTGTGTAGTACTCTTAACCCCGCTTCTAAACTGATCTCCTGCTAGTTTCAGTGAAGTGCCTCTAGATCTAGGATTGGGGGATTTAGCAAACAACAATCCTGCATTCATACTGGCAAAATGGACATGGGGATCCTAAACTTTACACTGGGATTGCAGCATGCGGTGTTCTTGCTGATTACATTTTGAAGTTAAATTTACTGGCTAATTTGCTGGAGGGACAGCAATGTCACATCTAGTGAAGTCTTACTTCACACGTATATGTCTCTGCTGTATTCATTTTGCATTTCTTGTAACGCTGCTTTTTGCGAAACCAGATAGCCTAATTGCGATAGTGATGATCCATTAGGGATAATTTTATAATCGTAGGTCAAACTATAGCAGCTTTCCACTTAGAGTTTGTTTCTCATAGACTTACAAAGACTGTTGCGTTCACTTGGGAACTGTAGGTATTCAACACTTACAATGCCTTTTAAATGGCAGGATGCATTTGACCAGGCAGGAATCCTATAAGGAGCCAAGAGTGAAAAAACAAAACTTAAAAAAGCTTGGTGGACAGATTGCTGACAAGAACTGCTTAAACCTCAAAACTTGATTTACTGAATTCTTGGATCTTGGGCTGTTTTAAATTAATTAGCATGTGTTGTTTCTATTGTTTTTCTCCATGACAGGCTGCGTGAACTAACAATACTTAGATTAACAAAATGATTTAGGCTGCTAATTTTATTTGCAATACTTTTTAAATCAGTAAGGCTAAAGCAAATTGGGAGCATATGCCTTGAGACCAAAGAAGGCTAATTTGTGAAGTTGTTCAGGATATTTCTATTTGTGTGTGGCAACAATAGGATATTGCTGTTGGTTGCTTATTTTGAATGCTGTAGCATCAAGGATAAACAGAACAAGCAATTCTCGTGCTGGCTTCTCTGAATACTGGCCATAAGCTATAAATGAAATAACTTGTATAACTAATAGGCATAATAAGTGATGCCTATATGGATATGATGTTTGAGGCAGAAGAGGAGATCTGACTGGAAAGGTGGAAGGTGTTGTTCCAGGGAAAAAAATTGCTGCAGAATTTTAGAATTTTGGTCAAATATATTGCTGAATTTCAGTCAAATAATGGCTGGAAGTAGGACTACTAGATCCACTCAAAAGTGAGCTGTTGGATTGACCATGACCATTTGCCCTCTGTCTATGGTTATAAGAGTATTAAATTTGGTTTACGTTCTTCCCAGAGTGTATTCATTATCATAATACCTGTTAAGCCTTCAAATTTTTTCTAACTTCACAATGACACTAAATGGATTTTGATGTTAAGGAGTTCTGCATAGTTCCAGAGGCAGGAATACAGAAATCACTCCAGTGCTCCTGTGGGCTCTGATTTTGCTGGTTTTCCTGGAGAAAGCAAAATTGTACAGTGTCTCGTTGAAGGTGGTTCTTCAGGGAAATGGCTGCAGGCATGTGTGTCAACTGGATGTCCGTGTCTCCAATGCTGCAGCTGGGGCTTTTCAGCTGGTGCTGACAGGCAGTGCATAGTATCAGTGGCGGAACTGGTTAGAAGTTGGGTTTTAAACTAAGCACGATTTTTCTTTCCCCTGTAGACATTGATTTTTCTGGACCCTCCAAAACTGTTTTATTTTAGTATGGAAATGTTGTTGAGGTAGTTGCGCTTTCATGTGTACTTCTTTTTCCTTATTGGTTGGCTTCCCAACTGTCCTGTGTCTCCCATGAAGCAGTATGTTTGAGCAATATGGTATCCGTTTTTGTCCAAAGTTGATACTTTGTGATGGAAACAATTGTATGGCCTACAGAGAACGTTGCAGAAGCATTTCTAAGTATTTTTTGCACTCATTTTTTTTTTTCCAGATTTTAAACTTCCTCCGGAAGTTGTGGAATATGTTTTAATTGGGGGAAAAAAAAAGAATCCAGCATAATTTTGACCAGCTGGAATCAATGCTGGTAATGTGAAGAATCGTGTTCTGAAAAGGGGATATAAAGGGGCTCTAAAAAGAGCCATCAGATGTTTAATGATTTAATGCATTTTGAATCTAATATCATTACCAAATGTGAACTTTATTGGTTGTAGTCATACCTAAAAAAATTGTCTGTCAGTATTCTCTATTTACTATTTTCAGCTGTTTGCATATTATTGCTGCAAACTGCTGTTCAGCTGTTGTATTTTGAACAGAAGTGGCTGCATGTCATTAATATAATTAAGGCCTCTAATTTTTCAAGCATGTCACGATGACTAAGAAACGCAAACTCTTGCCTGAGTTGAGAGATTTTATTGAAATGTATATTTTGTTTTTCTGAAACTGATGAAACTCTCCCTGGCTACTGCAAGAAGAAATCAGTTATGGAGAAGCTGGCTTTTGCCCCCTGACATAGCAGGTCTGCAGACACTTTTAGCACCGCTGCAGCTCTCCTGTATGCGTAAGACCATTGAATTTAACACAATTGTCCCGCTGAGTTTCTTGTATCACTAGTTATGTCTGATGCAAGTCTAACTCAGCAAATTGCTTTACAGAACAGAGTGCAGTAGTGGGTACCAGATAACTATAATGTTCATTGATTGTCTTCAGTAGAAACTGGAGAGAACATACAGATGTAGTTGATTATGAAAAAGTTTAGACTGGAGATTGGAAGCCTTCTAATATGAGAGCAGTGAGCTTCCTGCAGAGCCTTCTAGTAGCAATAACGTTGTCAAGAAACAGAACTGCTTTTAAGGTGAAGCATGATAAAATTGCAAAAAGAAATGCTTTGACACAGTGTCTGTTCTTGCAAGGAGATGAGCTTTTTGCCTGGGAGATGCCTTCTAGTTCAGTTTTCCAACTCTGTCACTGACCTGCCAAAAGACTTTCAAGTTCAGCTTCACCATATCTCTTTGCTCTGAGTGATGAGTTTGCATGTGTGTGGAGAGCCACAGTGGTACTATAGTCTTGATTGGGCTGCCGTTCAACAATTTAGTAATTATCAATTGTGGCATTATTTTTTACCTATAGTGTGTTCTGCATCTGAAGTCCATTCTAATTAACTTTATTTGCAAAGGATTTATAGTACTTTATCTGCAGCTGTCTTACTTTCAGCTGTTGCGTCTCCTCTTAGAACGAGGTCATCTACTCAAAGGCTTCTCTTCTCACTGATCTGGTGTCTGTGACTCGGTCTTTCCATGCCTACTTTACTTCCTTTCATCAAAGCTGCATTTTAGTCTGCCTGTAACATCAATTCCTGCATCAGCATTGACTTAACTTGGCTAAACCTAGATTTAATTTTCCATCTAAATCCCCTCTCTCTTCTTTTTTTTTTTTGTTTTTTCTTCTGCTCTTGCTCATGTCCAGAACTCGGCAACCAGGCTGTATGTCTCCCCTTCCTGTTCCTCGTGCTTCTAAGCTGGGACTAGGTTTCCCTGTGTCTTAATACATAAAATTTTAAGAAAGCTTGTAAAACTAAATTAAAGAGCCAAGACAATCTGCATTCATTGATCTGACTGTGTCAAGGTATGTGTGTGTGCAGTGCACCCCCGCACCGTCTCAGAAGGGTGGCTGATGGCCTGCGTGAATCCTTCAGCTGTGCTTTGTGTCTGCAGCAGGATTCTGGACAGCTGCATAAGTGCTGCAAGGACCTCCATCAACATAAGCATGGGACACATACAGACACTGTTAAATCTCTGCCATAATGGCAGGGGAAAGCTTCAGAACACTTGAAAGCGAAAGCTTGGGAGGAGGACAGGAGAAGCTTTGAGGAGAGGAGACATTAAAACTAGGGACAGTTTTGTAAAGGATGGAGGGGTTATTTCTGGAAGAGTATTTCCATGCACAAAGTAAACCTAATGGTTATGTGGGGACAGGGAAAATGGGCTAGCAGAAAGTTGATCCTTCCAGACTGGCAATTAGCCTGCTATGAGTTTTCAAAGTGGACTGTGGGATGTGGTAAAATCAGGTAGTTCGGTTGTTTGTGACCTATGTCAAAAATGTTGGTGTGCCAGTTTATGGTTTTGAATTAACTTTAAGGTTATTTTTGGGAAAGGAAGCTGTGTTCTTGACTGCTGGGTTTGTTTATTTATTTATTTATGATTTAATTGCTTGTTAAATTTGACTTGTAGCCACACCTGGTGTTTTAATGTCAAGTGTTGTGTCATATCTGCATAGAGTAAATATCTGTGCAAATTTTGCCACAATTGTATCAGTGAAGAGGGAAAATGATGGTAAAAATAAACTGTTCCAGGAAAATTTGAGTTTCAGTGGGAAAGGGAATATATGGCATATCTGAAGTTCTAATTTTAGTAATTAGGCTTTTGTTTGGCAATGGTTTGGATGGAATGAGTGGAAATAATAAATTTTGCTGGCAGCGAATTCTCAGGATCAACCAATTCTGTGATTTGTGGTGTTCCTTACTTTGCTGCAGGTTCATGTAATTACATCTTGAAATACTGAATTTCCTTCTCTTCTGAAGTCAGTACATCAGTAAAAAATAACTTTAAAGCAGCAAGCTGAGAGCTTTTTGTGAACAGTGATTACAGCTTTTATTTGTACAGCAGGATAACTTCTCCCTTTGGATTCAGGCATAATGTTCTGGAGTGCCTGGTATTTGTGAATACTTCTATATGGAATATCAGCAGCACTGTGGAAGTGATTTAGTTTTACCCAAAGGTTTGAAAATCAGAGGCCAGAAAACATTTTCATCTTTATATTGTTCTGAAAATCCATTTCAACTTCAGAAATGGCCTCCTGCTTGGTATAATGGGTCTTAAAAAGGAAATTAAGGTTTATGGAGCATATGCAAATCTTCATGTGGCACAGCTGATAGGAATAACCTGCATGAGAACATCCAGGGAAGTGCTTTATGCTGTGGCCAGGGAACCCAGGGCTTTAGCTACAGGGGAAGAGCAGTGCTATGCCATCACTGATCATACAGACCATCAGTTCATTCAACTTCAATTTCATTTGATTTTTTTTTTAATAATTTTTCTTCACTGCTTGCCTGGTTGATTATGCTGAGGAAATAAGTATTACCGTTTGTTGCTAGTCTAGGACTCTGAATGCACACCTGTTTCAATACTGTTAGGACAGGTTATCAAAGACACCATCCCTCTAGTGTTAGATGCTGTATTGAGGCTGCTGATTGATCTGACGTTGGTGATGAGTAGTGGGAGGTGGGCAGTTAGAGAGACCTGGTGGAGAAGAGTAAATGGCCTCAAGTTGTGCCAGGCGAGCTTTAGATTGGATATTAGGAAAAATTTCTACACCAAAAGGGCTATCAAGCATTGGAACAGGCTGCCCAGGAAGTGGTAGAATCGTCATCCCTGTATTTAAAAGATGGGTAGATGCAGTGCTTAGCGGCATGGTTTACTGATGGTTTTTGTCAGTGTTGCGTTGATGGTTGGACTCAATGATCTGAAAGGTTCCTTCCAACCTAGATAATTCTATGATTCTAAGATACTGGCATCTAACATGGTTACAGATCACATCATTTGCCTAGAAATTTCAACAGACAGCTCTGTCCTAATAAGTGATAGGTCAGCCATGAGCTCTGTGATTATGGGCCATATTTTTCTACATAGTGCCTAATGCCGTGCTCTCTTGGTTTGCGGTTAGAGCCTTTACTGGGGGCTGTGATGTGACCACTAGTAACAAGGGAAGGGGATACCACGTTGCTTACTGGGTTTGCTGCTTGCCCATGTGGCGTAGCACCTCTCTGCTCCTCTCCCTGCACTGCCTAGATGAGGAACTTAGTCAGATTGTCTCACTTAAGCCAAGTTTGCTTTTCAGTCACGGTCTTAGCTGAGGTTACTGTACCAGCTGTTTGCCCTGCTTCTGCAGCACAGACGTCTGAGCCACTTGACAGTGAGGTCCTCAACTGCTGCAGTTTAGAGCATATGGTTGGAGGTAAATTGTTTCCAATTTTGGATTGCTTAAAGACACTGCACTGTGAACTGTGACAGTTTAGGAAATGAGTGATGAGCAGTTCAGATGTCCAGGCAGGGTCAACAGCTGGGACCAGTAGCTTCATCAGCTGTCTCATCCCTGCTCATCAATCAGATCACCGAGTACCGAAAAGCGAGTGATGCGATTACCTCCCAGTGTGCTCACAGGCGCAGAACCAACAGGTCACACCAGCTTTACAGCATTTAAGCGTCTGCATGTCTTCTGTTTTCATCTGTGACTATATATTTTTTTGAAAAAAAATTAATCACTACTTAATAAACCTATGCTGATTTATCATAATTGCATCTATAAATCCATTTTTAATGGCTGGACGCATACATTTCAACAGCCCCTTCCCTAAGGCCACATTAGTCAGCATGAACTCAGACTGATACGTAAACAACATTTTTTTTTTTTTTTTCCAAACTCATAAGGAAGTGTAAAAATGTTATGATGTTGCTTTAATAAGGCCCACTGGGATTTAGGATTATTTATCTAAGCCCTTATTAAAGACAAAAACTTTTCTGTGTTTAGCCATGCAGAGCAAAGCTGCTTTTCAGTCAGTCCAACGCGCTTTAAAAATGAAGAGAATTTGATAAACATAGAACTGAAATCATAGAGAGAAGTATGAAGGATCATTCCTCTGTATCCCTTTACCCCCCAAAGCCAAAGTTCCTATTAACCACTAATATAAAAGGAAAAATGGAGTGACAGCACCTCTGGAAGTTTAAGGCCATTTCACTATACTAGGAACCAGCAGTGGAAAGCTTTTATCATTGTTAGAAGGAAACCACTTGCGACACTGAAGGAAGAAACCAATATGAAAAAGATCTGCCTCATGCCCTAGCAGGAGGATTAATTCTCCTGTACAATTAATCTGATTTCTTAACCTCATTCTTCAGCTCCCAAATCTCTATTCTTTCTCAGTGAGGTAATTTTTGCTCATGTATACCTCTGTTGGGACCTCACTTTACCATCCCCCTACTGCCTTCTCCTGGGAAGCTCTAAAAGGAGAATTAAATGGAATGTATTTCATGAGATACTTTATGTTCAACTCCCTTGTGTTTTCTTTCAGTAATTAGGAAATGAAAGTGTTTCTAAGGGCTCGGAAATGAAAAATCTGATGTAAAATTAGACCATTTAATTAAATTATAAAAATTGAACCTAATATTTTCAGGAAAAATATTTTACAAGAGGCCATAGTGTGGTTGGTAGAAAGTTTTAAGTGATACACTTTCAAAGCAACAGAGTTGCTTTAGACACTTTCATTCCTTTTGTAAATCTGAGCAAACTGTGTATCCAGAAACCTAAACACATCCTTTGTCTCTCAAGAAATTAGCCATTCTTCCTTTTGTGAGAGTTACACATTGATAAATACCTACACTATTTCATTCAGTCTTCCTTTGGGTAAATTTCTGCCACTTTCATTTCCAATGTTTGCTGTTTCTAATTAAGCTGTGCTTCTGACTCCCTTTTACCAAATCTGTAAGAGTGCTCCTCTGCCAGCATTTCAGAGTTAATATGTGATTTCCATTCTGTAGGTCATTCAGAGGCACAACTGAAGCATCAGACACAATGCTATTGCAGTCTCATGAAACTGAGTTCACTGCTTCTGGAGGCATGTCCAGATCCTATTGCATAGGGAATTCTGTCCTCAGACTTAAATTCCCACGCGCCATGAGAAAAATCTGTAGCACTGCATGTTTGCTGTAGTGCCTTAAGGGTATAAGTTACTCTAGCAAAGGTGAATTATATGTCACCAGTGTCAGCAGCCTTATTTGGTACTGTGACTGGGAAAATACACAGCCTCTTCTTTGCAAAGGTCCCCATTCATCAAGGCTTTCTGATAACTAGCTGTGAAAAGCTGTTAGGTGAGGTTTCTCTGGAAGAATTTCCATTCACTGGCAGTCCATACAGGGCAGCCTGCAGGTAAGTCGGCTGAACAATCCCAAGTAAGCATTGAAGAAAAAAATACAAGCCTGAATGTAGCTGGGGCTGGTATTTACCATTTTTACAAGCAGTGACATTGAATATTGTATGAAAGGATGCAGATGCGTAGATATTCTAGATTATTGATTAAGCTACAGGTACTGACCTTTGAGGAGCATGTGCATGTATTTTTACACTGTGTAGACATGAAAGGCATAAGTAAGTTCTCTCATGCCCCAGATAATAATTAATTTTGTTTCAATAAGTAATGGGAACATTGTCTTGGGACATCATTGTATTCACCTTGCTTAATATAGAATGATTTAGTCTAGATACAAAATTCTGCTTTTTTGGACGCAGAATTGGTAAAATAATCTTTAAATCTGATGGAGCCCCAACCCATTATCTTTCATGTCTTGAATTGTTTGGGTCTTTTCCTTCAGCATCTGTGAGATTTGAGATTTTGTCAATAATGGGTATTGAAACTGGGCATGCATGACACAATTGCTGCTACTCTGTAGATATTTTAATCAGGCATACCAATTTGTAAACATCTGGGAGCTGTTTTGGGCAAGTGAGCCAGGTATTTTTGGACTGACTTCAGTAATGTCTCGGTGAGCAAAGGAGGACCTCGAATGGATGAAATGGGAGAACAGGTCAATCACAGTTGAAACTAGGAGCTGAAATAACTTAAAATAATTCTTGAATTTGCATTTGTGTTGTCCAGAATTATTATAAGAGGTCAAGAATGGTAAGTATAGTTGTCTTTAAATCTTGGACATTGTATACTAGTTTCTTTTGAAATAAATATACTAATAAAATTCCTTGCTAAGATGGTGCAGCTTGGTTCACTGCCCCTGTTTCCATTATGAGAATTTCTACTCCTCTTTGAAAGCTGTTGTCTTTATTGTCTCCAGCTTTAATGCTTTTTCTTATGCGTTTGCTGTTTGTATAATTTGCTCATCTGAGAACCGATTGGGTGAACCTAAGTGAATTAAATGCCATTACAAATGAGATGGGTCTTCTCTTTCTTAAGCATTTGACCTTCAACAAGGTAGCAGACTGGCAGACTGCTCGTGAGGTTTTTGGAACCTTTTGTACTGAACCAGTTGGAAAATTTAACTTTTGTATTTGATCTGCCTTGCCACTGTTTTGAATAATGGATGTAGGCTTTTTGATTGCCTTTCACATTTTACATGGTGCAAAATAATTCTCAGATACTGAACATAGCATTTGTACATAGGGAAACTTCCTGTTGAGATAAAGGGCCCTTGTATTTGTGATAGGATACTTGACACCATGTGTTTTATGTTTTGCAATATAACATCTAATGTTGATGATTTTTAAATTAAGGTTATAGTTTCATGAAGAGTTGTAAAGGCACCTCAGGAAAGTAGTGCTATTGACAGCATCTGGGCATTCAAAACTCAAGACATGCCAATATTAATAAATATGTCTTCCTCCTGAGTCTTCCTCTTATATTTTGATTGGAGTTTCCTACCTGTGGTAGAGGAAGGAGGGAGGAAAGAGTCTGTAAAATTATTCCTATATGAGAGTTTGATGGAAGCGTAACCCAGGAGAGTGCAGAGATGTTTTGTGGGGTTTTTGGGGCTTCTGCTTAGTGTCGTGACGCCTGGAGGTGCTGAGACACGGAGCCTGTTGTCTCATCCTCTGGGTGGGAAGTCAGGCTGTGTGCAGGAGACGCTGGTTAATGTGCACACAGGTAGGAGGAGGCCCCCTGCATTTGCAGTGCTTCACTAGAGAGTGAGGGTGAGTAGAAGTAACTGGCAGAGTTGTCCTTTGATAAGATTCTGTAAATTCTTGGGGTTAGTTTATTGAAAAAATACACTGAGGCAAGTATGTTTTATTTCTCTGGGGAAATGAACCGTGTGTGACAGTACTTTCTGTCTGCCTTGGCACTTACCCACACCCTCCTCCTCCTGCCCCTGACTTTTAAACACATTAGACAATTTTAGCGATAAACGGTCTGAATGGTATTTTTCCCACAATTTCTGTAAAACAGGTTGCTATATAGAGGAGAGTGTCCTTGTTGATGTCCCTGATAAGAAAAATCTATAGGTTGAAAACAACAGTTACAAGAAGAGTCTGCTGAGGAAGGCAGCTGGTCCACCAGACATCACTAGTCCCATAAGCAGGGGGAAACGCTTACTTAAAATTACATGAATTTTTCAAGGGTGAGCTATCTGGAATTACTTTGTGTTTACTGTAGGGTAACCATATTCATGTCAGCAGTTACCATCAAAAAGCTTTTACATAGTACTTTGTTTTTCTGCAGCCCTACTGTGCACTTCTGCCCTTCAGGAAATGAGAGTTATTAGAGGAGGCTTATTCCCATTTGCCAGGGCGGTGGCCTTTATTTTTCAACATACCTGAAGTGTTGTAAGGTTAAAAAAAAAAAATCAAAAAAATGTAACCTCAGAATTTGGGTACTTGGTTGATACATGCCGGTAAGGGAGGCTTTTTAGGTCAGTGGTGCTGCTGCTCACATTTGATATTCCCTGTAAGTAAGGTGGCACCAGTCAGGCTTTTAGCAGTAGGTCAATAGTGTGCTGCTCTGTGTCCTCTGCATCTGTCCCAAGCACAGTAGTCTACAATTGTTGCCATACATCAGGGAATTACAAGCCATCTGTCCTAATTTAGAGTAAGATGTATCCAGGAAGGAATCCAGAGGTGCTAAAGGTGAAGAAAATTATTTTAAGGAGCAGGCAAAGCTATCCCCTCATTCTGAGCTGTAGGCATATCGAAGAAAACTGCAGTCTAAAGTCATAGTAGAACTGTTGCTAGTCTAGATGGTGATGACCATCAGTAGTGCCATCCTCCACTATGGTGAATTATCAGCAGTGGCTACAGCAATCTGATCTTTATTGTTTTCAGAAAAATTATTTGCATTCTTTCCACCTGGGATGCAGTTAGACATTCAAAAACTTCAGCTTGAAGCCTAAAAACAACCATTAAAGTGAAGAAGCACATTCTAAAGCATTGGCCATGAAGTTTTTACGAGAGTAATTTGCTTCTCCTTTTAGCGGAACCACATTGCTTTGCTGCTGAGAAGTCTGCAATTGCATTGTACTTTGGAGCTGCACCAGCAATTCTGCATAGCGTGGATGTTCGAGAGCAGTCGCAGCAGAGTTCAGGCAATGCCCAGCAAGAGCTAAGCTCCTGTGCTTTTCTTGGTTGTGTAGGAGAACTTCTAAATTAACATGTGAGTTCTGCTCTTGCACCCAGCTAGGCAAAAATGATGTAGGGAATTTTAAAAAGTAGTTTCAAGGGAATACATTGTGAATTTGTTGAGTTCTGTCTGCCGTGTTTTCTTCCTATTATGTCTATATATGAGCATCACAAGCCCAGCAGGAGCCCTTTTCTCCGTGAGCTTGTATTCCTCAGTCAGATCCTCTAAAGCAGAACATCATTGTAACTGATGAAAGTTTGCTGCAGTTTTCTGCTTTTACAGCTTCAGCTTTTGCCACAAACTCTTGATCTTGCAGATGAATGAATAAAGAGTTTCTCTCCATAGGTAGTTACTATTATGGGTTGGCTCTGTGGGTATAGCTGCTGCTGCTGCTGTACCTTTATGCACTGTGGTTTTGCTGGTAGGACACATCCTGGGAAGTACCTGGGAGGCTTGGGATTTTATATCCAAGGTCAGTTCCTGCAAAATTAAAATTCCTTTTTCTCTTCATTCTGTGATCAGCCTGTTTTTGCTAACCTGGTGCTGAAACTAACTAAAGATGATAATGTCTTAGTTATTCTCACTGACCATCTATGCATGGTTTCAGTACTGTCACGAAAAGTTAAGTTTAGTACATTTGCAATTATTTGTGGTCCCACGCATCTAGGTGTCCCATTGAACATAAGTCTGCTTTAGACGTTATTACTTGATTTAGCTTTTCACAAATTCACTTTAGATATTATAAATCTTCAACTTAAAGGTTGTAGAATAGATGAACGCCTGCTAATCCTTCCCTGTGATGTTTAAGCTTTATTTCACTGATTCTCGCAGCTGAAATTCTGTTTTGTCTTCCACAGAGACTGTACAGTTGGTGCTGTTTTGCAGTGGAATGAAAATATTTTATGGGTGATGGGGTTTGCAACTTAAAATTAATGCTTTTGAAATTGCACAGCAGCCAGCTGGAGGAGGAAAGGCAATGTAGAAAAGCAGTTGGTGAACACCCACAAAATCTTTAGTCTGGAGAAGCATGTTAAGCATTACTTTGAAATTACATGCGCCAAGGCAAAGTTACTCCTGGACAGGATTAAAATCTCAAGATTTATTTTCATGAAAAAAGTTGGATTATGTCAGGATATCTTTCTGTGCTTCAGAGGAATAACCTACTTGTAAACAACCTTGTCTGTTTTGACACAGTATACTAACACAGTTCTTTGATTTTTCTGGTTTTACCTTTTACCACTTTGAGAAAAAAGAGTTGACTTCTGTGGTCTATACACAGGTTTTATTTGTGCTAATAACATTTTTAATAACTGTACCAAACCAATGTAGTTACATTTAAGTTAATACAGGACAGTTGAGTCTAATAAAAATGTTGATTGGTATGAAATAAAGGGAATTTGGCCTGTACTTTACAGGTTGAGTTAGGCAGCTGTTACTTCTCTCTCTGACTTCCCTTAAATAATTTAAAATAATCAAAGCATGTCAAGAAGTAGTAAGATAATTTAAAATATGTAAATAAAATGAATGTAGTTGAGATTCATATGCAGTTGTGCGATTCAAACAAAATCATTTAATCCACTGTCTTAATGTACCTTTTAGCATGAGCTATTGAACCTATGCTACATATTGGAGTTAGAAATGAGCAAACTGCATGTGGAATATCTGTTTTAAAGCACAAAAGCATTCATTTGACCAAATAGCATAATTTTACTTAAAAGGTCCTTTGAAATAGTACAGGAACATTTGATACTTCTTATGTCAGCCCTTCTGAAAAATATTATGGCAGCGGGCAGATGGCACTCTGGTGAGGTTAAATTTGAATTTTCAATATAAGCCTTTCTTATTAGTATTAAATAACTTGTCCTTTTCAAATGGTGACACATTGAAAGTTCAAGAAGGACTCACATTTTGTAGGATAAGGTATTTTAAACCTGCTGAACTGTTTTTGCAGTGGATTTCTAGGTAACTTCTTCTTGACCAGACTCCAGAAGTGCATAGTTTTTCCATTCAAAATGTAAATTACTCACAAAAAAGACAGAAGACTGTTAATAACAGTCATGTGTTTGTGTATAGAACTATTATATCTATTCATATTAATTTATATGAATGCTCATATTTGTATAATAGTATGGTTAATTTATTTATAATGAATGTATAATTATATGTACTATATTAAAGCATATGTACATGGTGTAACTTTATTATAAGGTTTATATATCAGTAACTTTCTTTATAAGAATGCTTTACAGGACAGAGTATTTAAGGCTACTTGAAAGTATAGAAGTTCAGTTAAATAAACCTTCATCCCGTCTCTGTAGTGATGCACTGAAAAAAATTAAGGTTTAAAACTTAGAGATGGAGCTTCTGTTGTTGGCCACTCTAGTCTATTGCAATAAATCTAAAAGAGCACCTCCTCATCGGGTCCCTGGATCACTGCTCTCTGTCTTCTTGCTTCCCTTGATATGTTGCGCTTCTCTTGCTCATTTCCTTGCAAGGACACCAGTGGGTTAAATTTCCCTTCTTTCCTTTGTTCTCTCTTATGACAGATTTAATACCTGTTCGTTTGGGATACCATGCGACTCGTGGGGAAGATTTGCTCAAAAATCACGCTTGACACTCCCAGCTATTGAGGATGAATAATGAATGGCATTAGAACAAGACCACTGTTATTTGTTTTAAGAGGGAAGGAGTGATTCTGTAAAGAAAGTTGGGTTTTTCTTACAAATGAGTTTGCTGTGGGCTGTGGAAGCACTGCACTTCTTAGTGTACCATATTATTTACATTTTGGCAAGAGTTTAGTAGCTAATGAGCGTGCATTGATTTTTATGTCATTTTTAGATCACTGCAAGCATAATTAAAAGTATAAATAACTTAGCCTCCCGGTATATTAAGTATATAGACACATCATCAACCATAATTTAGAATTGGTTTTAGATTAAATCATTTTTACAAATAGTTAATTTAGCAGGTTTGTCCTTTGGTTCAGTAAAGTCATCTGTCATTTATATCAGAGCTGTTGCTCATGGAAAGGGCAGCTTTAACAACATTCATTAAACTCTTGAGAATCAGGGCTGAGCTTCTGTCAGCTTTTATATTCGATTCTTCAGCACGGCCTTGATTCGGCAAAACACTGAAGCCATAGCTAACATAGTAATCTCCTTTAGTTTCCCAGCATTTGGAGCCCTATATGCAGAACTAATTTACTTAGATCATAACTAATCAAGTTAATGCAGTGCCTCGGTAGCAACACTGAGTAGTGCTCTGAATAAGACCTTTTTCATTTTCCAGTTTTGATCTCTGTAGACTGCAATGTATTTCTAGAAGTAGCCTGGTAGATCAGAGGTGGTGATGGTGGTGCTCTGGAAAGGAAGAAGAAGAGAAGGCTCTGGGAGACCTTATTGCAGCCTTTCAATACTTAAAGGGGGCCTACAGGAGAAATGGGGAGGGACTCTTTATCAGGGAGTGTAATGATAGGATGAGAGGTAACAGTTTTAAACTAAAAGAGGGGAGACTTAGATTAGATATTAGGAAGAAATTCTTTACTGTGAGTGTGGTGAGGCACTGGAACAGGCTTCCCAGAGAAGTTGTGGATGCCCCAACCCTGGAAGTGCTCAAGGCCAGGCTGGATGGGGCTTTGAGCAACCTGGCCTGGTGGGAGGCGTCCCTGCCCATGGCAGGGGGGTTGGAACTAGATGATCTTTAAGGTCCCTTCCAACTCTAACCATTCTATGATTCTTTGATTTTGAAGTTAATCTCATGCCCGTTGGAGAGTAATTCCTACTGATAAATGGCCTTGTCACTGATGGAAGAGGCTTCTTTTGAAAGAAATGCAGTCTAGGGAAAAGTCTGGTCCAGTTTTTCGAAATCTTGAGCAAATCCTGGTTTTGAAATACAAAGATTTCTCTTGCTTCACTGACATGCTGTGAACACTGTGTTTTTCATGAAGACTTAGGACGCTATGGGTGGGTTCCATGACCTGATGGATGACTGTGTGTGTTTGCTAGTACTTATCTCAAGGAATTATAAAATAAATACATTCCATTATTTTGGTGTCTTAAAGCTTGCTTTTAAGGATACAGTTTTCAAATGTTACTCTGACTTACACAGGCATTTTAGCAATTTATTGGGTTCGATTCCATAATGAGCAGTGGAGAAACACCATTCTCTGATGCATGGAGAATCAAATGTGCTTATCTGAAAACATTGTGATCAATTACTTCTGCTGGAGAAGTAATTGTCTTATCTTTAGTCTTATCTTAGTAGTTGTTTTCAAGTTTTGCTCATCTCTGCTTTCAGAATTAATTGGTTGAATTTCAGATAACATTTGCTGATTTTATTTTTTTTTTTTAAGAAATCCAGATTTCCCTGGATTTCCCATTATTATCAGCTAAACAGCTTTGAAAATACCACTTCATTTTTTTAAAACATCTTTCACATACTCCTGTAGGAATTTTACTTTCCTAGCTGTATTTCTTTTACTGGTTATGGGAACGTGACAATCATATCATGTTCTAAATTTCTCCTTCGACCAACCTGTTCCTTAGAGAAAGCACTGAAAAGGACAAGGGAGTCTCAGCCTTTCATCTTTATTTCTTACTTGTTTTGAATACTCCATTCTGACAGTCTAGTACATAGTTATCTCATATCAGCATCTAGTGCAGTAGCATTATGAAATGTATGCCAGAAATATATTAAACAGTTTGATTAGCATTCATCATATGCAGTTCTATCTGTCTCAAAATGAAAGTTATATGAAGGTTTTAATTATGTCTTTTAATCTTATGTCTCTTTATTCTGTTTTCTTGAATCAGACTAATGTATATCTTGTAGATGGAACAGAAGGGGTGAGTTTGAGCTGTCACTTCATTCTGCAGAGGCTGCATCTCAAGTTTGGTTAACCCTGGGAAGAGTTCTGACTCTTGCTTTTACTGGGGAGCAGTCCCATTATCACCAATCCTTCTTCCTGCTCCAAAACTTAAGAGGTTTTCTTTTCCAGTTGTCCTGAACCCACAAAATTGACTGTACTTTAAGTAAAAGCACCAAGTCTCTCAATTTGGCTCACTCATTAGGGAGTATGGTAGGCTGTGAAGAACGTGTTTATTTTGCTTTTCGTAGTTGCTTTTGCTAGATAGAAATGTCATATTATTGAGTTTACACTAATATTGTCCCAGGTAAACATCACTTGATTATCTGGTGTGTGTGTTGCTGAGTTCCATCAGCAGCTTTTCTCTGTGGAGTAGCTAATGTGGATTTCTCCTCACTACTCAGACACTGTTTTTCAGGAAAACATATAACTTCTACAAACATAATATATTTGAGATCTTTCTGAAGAAAATTTGGTTGAAATAGTCTGGGGAAGGGAGGAATAAATAAAAGAGAGAGATAATGGGAAGGACGTAATGACAGACAGGATGCTTAGAATGATTTGGGTTTTCCTGTTGGTGAGATAACTGGCAGCCAAACTGCATGATGATGATTTACAGAGGTAGATTTAATGTCCTATGAAAAACTTCATTCTGACGTGTCCTTTTCTTAACTTGGAGCACGCTCCTAGTTTGGACTATTTTGCTGAGTATGTTTTACTAAATCTTATTGTTTTAAAGCCTGGTTTCTAAAGCTGACTCACATCTCCCTCAAACATTGTCAAGGTCAATATATAGTGGTGAGATTTTACCTGTCATAAAGTCAGTCGGAAGTAGATGCAGTTTTGTCCCTGCAATGACTTAGGGCATCTGTGTAGAATTTATGAATTTTATTTGATACTGAGGATCATAACTTTTTTTTTTTGTCAGACTGGGAAGTCCAGAATCTCAAGGCTTCTTTGCAATGTAGAAAAGTTGAATGTTTGCAGAAGGAAGAACATAAAATAGCATTATTTCTCTTGATAACCTCACCTTCCTCCAGCTAATCTGTTTTACCTCCCCCTTATTCCTTTCAGCCAGTATAGCAAACTGTGCTGTCCTCTCTGGGATTTATGCTGGCTCTTGCCTTTACTCACAAAAGGATCAGGCTTGGCCCAGCCTACCTTCTCTCAAGGGAAGCTTAGAACCAAGAATTCATTGCCAAGTAAAGATATTAAGGAGTAGGGGAAGGAGCACATGCGTGCAAAGTCCTGTCTACATCCAAAGTTACCACCTGCACATCCGAGTCCTACTGGTTTCTTTCCCGTCTTCTTCCTCAGCCCTCCCAAAAACTCCTGCTGACAATTTGCCCTATCTTAATGTCAAATTGAATTGTTCTTTTTTTTTAAAGATCAGGAGAGCAAGCCACAGTTTTGTTTACATGGCTGAGGAACTCTCAGCCAGCTCAGATTGTTGGTATTTGGGATTGGTCTGGGAGGAAGCATTGAGTTGATGGGCTGAGTTGTCCTCCGTGGTGCTCGCTCTCCTGAGGAGCACTGTCACCCAAGCTGCCTCTTCCAGTAAACAGAAAGCAAACAGTCTCTGCTCTTGAACTAGATGTGAGACAACTCTCCTTATACAGAAAGGTTCTGTGAAACTAAGGTGAAAATACGGATGTTTTTTTACATTTTGTTTTAGGCATAGATGTTTTTCTCCTTCCTTCACAATGAAGATTACGGAAAAATACTGACAAGAGTAATAGGGGTAAAGGAAAAAAGAGACACGATCTAATAAAGCAGTGACTTCCCACAAACACTTGTGTTAAATGCTGCAAAAGGACAAGTCATAAAGACTAATTCCTAACATGAGTGTTCCTGGAGCAGTAAGTGCTAGGACGCACATGGTTTGTTTGTACTAAGGGAAAACACTGGAATTGTTTCAGGAAATACTAATAACCAAGCCATTAATAAACAAGAATTGCAATATAATTAGGCTAAATGTCTTTATGCAAACAGTCTTTCCCGAAAATAAACCAACAGCCACAAAAAACCCCAAAACCCTAGTGCAGTGTCAGGGCTGTAAGAGTTGGACTTTAAAATGAGGAGGCAGCTCCAAAAAATCCTTAGTTCAAAATAGAATAGAATCAGGGAACTGAAGTAAATTGTGAAGTTTATTAAAAAAATATTCAATTGCTTGGAGTTCTGAAAAGTTTATTTGCAAAGAGGATGTTGATCTGTGGAAGCACCTCCCCAGACCCAGAACCTTAGCGTATCACCTTCACTCTCCAGTCTGTAGCTGGAGAGTGTTTGAAGCTTCTTCAACTTCAAACTTCAACACTTCAAACAAAGCAGGCACCTTCAAACACTGGCTTCTAGTGTTTGAAGGTGCCTGCACAGTGCTTTGTTTAGACTTGCTGATTTCTGAAAAATTGAAGGGCCCAGTTTTGCTAGCTTCACCTAAATTCGCCTGTATCACCAGACAAGCTTGTAAAAGATGTCAAACCCATTAAGGGACATATAAAGGTAAGTTTCTAATTATGTGTGGAATTGAAGTTACCAAATAACAATGAACTATAAAACTGGGTTCTGCATTACAATTAAAAAGACTCTTTGGTTGCTGGCTGCTCAGTACTCATCACCTAGAGCTAGATGTTCCTCCTGGAGCATTTACAGAATCTATGGACCAGTCAGGGCTGCCTGTCCTGGGCTTGGCTATTCGCATAGTCTTTTTAAAGAATCCTGCCTCCTTTCAATATAGACAAAGTAATTGGGGCTTAACTGGCATCTTGTGCTTTTCAGTAGTGAAAATATTCCAGGGTGTCTTCTGAACTGCTCACCTTCCTGGCTGAGCAGACAGGGGTTTTTTTGTGGTAGCTTTAAACAGCTTTTCCAGGTCTGTCTGGTGCAGTATAAGTGTCCAATGACACACTATCTGTAATGAAGGCTGTTAATGTGCAGCAGGTTTTGGCCTCTGTTGTTTGGTATGGTCTCAGCCACGTGTGGAGACCTCCTTAAGTGATGCACTGCCATTAGAAGTGCCAGAGAGTGCCTGGCCCAGACTGCCTTCCCCCTTCTCCTTACCAAATACAGTTTAGACCTCCTTATGTCAAAGTGAGGGCTGAGAAAAGACATGGTACATTTGGTAATTTAAAAGTGATATAATTCTTTGTCTTTTATTGTGAATTTAAAAAAAAAAAAAGAGTGAGAGAAAGCACTCCTTTTTTCAGGGAGATGGAAGCCCCTCTTACCTTGTGTGCATTATGGGTCTTGCTTCTCTGTATTGAAGCAGAATTGGATTCTTATATACCCATAGATAAATGAGGAAGGAGGAAAAATGTAAAGATTAGGAAAGAAAAACCCAAATGGTTAAAATCCAAGAGGCCAGTTTCAGGCAAATGGAGATAAGAAAGTGAAAATGCACCTACTTTTTGAAGAAAAAACGGGTAAATTATGTTAAGTAGAATATCTTCTAGAAGAGCTAAGAAGGTGCTAGGAAGAGTTAATAGTGGAAGCAGAGGTAGAAGTGTATATGCAAGCCTATATCTAAGAAGCAGAATTCTATAGAAAATTGGTGGGTTTGGGAGACTTGAGAGAATGAAACCATCCAGAAGGACAGAGATATTGTGAAAAGAGAATTTGCTGAACGTTGGGGTGATGCCTACTCTTTTAGGTGCTTAAAAAGAATGCAGCTGTTTCTAGAGAGGACATTAAAACAAGCTGATATGTTCATGAGCAGTGGTTCAGTCAGAGTAATGTATTTCCAGAAGAGTTGGAGGAATTTAAAAGTGAAAGCTAATGCTAAATTATTTATTGAAATTGTGAAGTCTTGGACATGGAAGGGTAGGAAGGATTGTCTTCCAAATGTTCTCAGATCTGCTGAGAATAATTGGCATCCATCTTGCTCTAGAGTATCAGATACTAACTGCTCAGATGACATTATTAAACTAACTGGATCACTGATCAGTGTGACAGTTTGTGCATTATGGAGGAAACAAGCCTGAAATGTTCTTTTCAGTTAATCTTGTTGAACTAATCTTGTTCTTCAGCATGTGGTAGCGGGTACAGTTTATACAAATGTGCTTTCAGAATGTTGGTTTTATGACTAGTTCTAGAAATCTTAATTCTTTTAACACATCTAAAGCATAAAGCTGTATGAAACGAACTGAGATGGCATTTTTACTTGATGTAGATTGTTAGTAAGGTTCCAATGAGAGCATCATAAACATCAATTTTGAAAATCATGTCTGACCTCCTGTCTTTTCAGAAGTGAAAGGACATTTTTCTTTCTAGAAACAAAATAAGAAGTGGAGACATGTTCTATGTAGAATACTCTATATGTAAAAGCACTATATGATGGGAAATTGCCAGTGGCAGATGAAATTTGGTTCAGAAATAATCAGATTTTGAATTAGAAACATGAACAGATTGGTCTAAGGTATGCTACATTTTCCTTTCACATTATGTATCTTGTTGTAAGATTGGTGCACAGATAAGGTACTCTAAACGCACCTTTTATTTCTGGTAAAAGCACCCTTATCTGTGACTTTTCCAGGGAAAAAGCCTTCTATGATGGAATGACTGGATGGATAGTTGAGGGGAGGGCAGTGGATGTTGTCTACTTTGACTTCAGCGAGGTGTTCGACACAGTCTCCCACAGCATCCTCATAGGGAAACTTAGGAAGAGTGGGTTTGATGAATGGACAGTAAGGTGGATAGAGAACTGGTTGAAAGACAGAGCTCAGAGGGTTGTGATTAGGGGCACAGAGTCTAGTTGGAGGTCAGTGACGAGTGGTGTTCCCCAGGGGTCAGTACTGGGTCCAGTCCTCTTCAATATATTCATCAATGACCTGGAGGAGGGGACAGAGTGCACCCTCAGCAAGTTTGCTGATGACACAAAGCTGGGGGGAGTGGCTGACACAGCAGAAGGCTGTGCCGCCATACAGAGAGACCTGCACAGGCTGGAGAGTTGGGCGATGAGAAACCTTATGAAATTCCATAAGGGCAAGTGTAGGGTGCTGCAGCTGGGGAGGAATAACCCCATGCACCAGTAGAGGTTGGGGGCTGACCTGCTGGAGAGCAGCTGAGCTGAAAGAGACCTGGGAGTCCTGGGAGACAACAGGATGACCATGAGCCAGCAATGTGCCCTTGTGGCCAAGAAGGCCAATGGCATCCTGGGGGGCATCAAGAAGAGTGTGGCCAGCAGGTTGAGGGAGGTCATCCTCCCCCTTTACTCTGCCTTGGTGAGGCCACACCTGGGGTACTGTGTCCAGTTCTGGGCTCGCTGGTTCAAGAGGGACAGGGAATTGCTGGAGAGGGTGCAGCAAAGGGCTACCAAGATGATTAGGGGACTGGAACACCTCTCTTATGAAGGAAGGCTGAGGGGCTTAGGTCTTTTTAGCCTGTAAAAAAGATGGCTGAGGGGGGATCTTATCAACACTTATAAATACTGAAATGTTGTGTGTCAGGAGGATGGGGCCAGGCTCTTTTCAGTGGTGCCTGGCAACAGGACAAGAGGTAATGGGCACAAACTTTAGCATAAGAATTTCCACCTAAACATGAGAAGAAGCTTGAGCGTAGGAAGTTCCACCTAAACACGAGGAGGAACTTCTTTACTTTGAGGGTGGCAGAGCACTGGAACAGGCTGCCCGGAGAGGTGGTGGAGCCTCCAACTCTGGAGACATTCAAAACCTGCCTGGATGTGTTCCTGTGCAGCCTGCTCTAGGTGACCCTGCTCTGACAGGGGCGTTGGACTAGGTGACTCCAGAGGTCCCTTCCAACCCTACCATTCTGTGAAAATGTGAAGAGAATCTTTATCACAATACTATGACACAGTCTAATATTTATTTGAAACTTGGAGTTTAGATATATTTTAAGAGAATGAAAACTTTTTTTTTTTTAAACTTGATAGCCTCGCTGATGCATGGGAAGATGACATTGGAGTTCATCCTTTAAAGTTTCCATCAGAAACGTGTATGGAATTACTGCTGATACTGGGTTTGAGTACCATCTCTCTGCCACCTTCACTTCGATGCATGAACTCTTTTCAGGTAAGGAGCAGCTGCTATTTCAGTATAAAAATGTTATTTCTAGGAAAAAGAGAGATCCCTGGGGCCCATAAACCCTTTCAGAGTAAAGGTTTATCTTCTGTAGTTGCATGACTCTCCCATTATATTAAATATAGCAATGGAGAACTTCTTGTAGAGCTCAGTTTCTTTCAACTGTATTAAATGTAGACCAAGGCAGGAAATGTCATTGGATTTTTAAACAGTGAATCACTATTTAAATTAAATTAGATGTTTAAAGAAATTTCATCAAACCTAGTGTGAAGTAGCTAGAATCATTATACAAAATCTTGTTGGCCTCAAAAAAAAAAAAGTCATCAGCTAAAAATAAGGTTTTCCAGTGGTGAAAACCTGTAAAATTATGATGAAGCATTCTCAGTTTTGTCTGGTGTTGTTCTGTATGTTGCTGCTGAAGTTTCCAGCAGTCACAGAAGTTTTCCTAAGAAAACATCATTATAAGCCTGTTAAATTGTGATTTGTATTTTTCATGTGTCTGAAGACGTACAATTTTTACAAATGAAATACCCAGACACCTCAGTTCATGATGATATGACATATCAACTCAACCTTTTTATGATGCTTCTGTCTTCCCTTGTAGTTACATAGTCCATCGGTTGTGTATTGAAGCAAATCTAAAGTAACCAGCTGTTAAGCAAGAAGCATACCTGAGTCTGTGTTTGTTTTGACGGCTATGGAAGAATCATTGTCTTAGTAGGAATGAGTGTCCTAAACAGTTTATAGCACGAAATCTGGTAGCATCTATTTGTCCATACTCCTGGTTTGGAGTTAAGGCACATTTAATTAGTGTTCCTGAGTTATGTTTACTGAAAAATAATTTTATTGTAGAATTTTGGAGCCAGAAAGAACATGGTCATAAACCAAAATCACTTAATTCATTTTAATAGAGTTACACTGATGCGCAACTGCTGAAAACATGTCTAGATGTTAGGAAATAAGTATGCACCTGCATTGTCTGTTACCTTTGCATCTTGTGAACTTGAAAACAGGGGATCTGTGTATGGTGAACTCTCAAGTATGGCAGCAGCCATTGATCATTTCAACATGATGTTTTAATACCCAGGGTCAGAATTGTTATTGGGTTGTACATTCGGAGGCCATAAAATCATTATATAAAAAAAGAATTGCCTGGATGCCAGCAGAGTGAGATCGTAAAAATTGCAAGTTTCAAGGATTGGCCAGTACAAGTTATCCATGCAGTTGACTAGTTTGTGTTTCCTATTAAGAAGTGAACATTTTGGTTGTCTAATCCAGCAGGATGTATTCCTTGTCCATTACATTACCAGTAATCCACGGTAAAGTCTTTTCTGCCTTACCCATGATAGGTTAAATAGGAGTCTCTTCTTGTATGCTGAGGCTGTATGCCCTGTCTTGTTTCTGTGCGTACTCAGTCCCAGGTTGTGCACTTAGGATTTCCTTTGATTTGTATATCTGGGTAGAGATAGAAAGTGATAAATGACTGTCAACTGGTGCAGATATGAAGCGGGAAACTCCAGAAGGGTTTTTACCTCAGAGTACACAAAACACCAGACTCTTCTTTTTCCTTGTCAGACTCTCCACAATTGTGCTTGATTGCTCCTGGGTCATTTTAGCTTCGTGAGGCTGTCTCTGGAAATGAACCATTGCCATAGAGGCCCACCATGCGTGGTCTAGAAGTGAGTCAGGGTAGTGTTATGTCAGCTATGGGACAGGAAGGCCCCACGCATCCCCTGGAGACCCTCTGACTGCAACCTTTCAAGCTTAAATTTCGGTGGAACCGCTGAAAGCAAGCATTGCAGTGCTTTGCTGAACTGCAGTACCGTGGGGGATGGCACCTTCCAGCACTGGCCTGTGTAGATCTTAGTTTGCCCACCTGCGAGCCAAAGTAGGTGATGTGACAATGTCCCATCTTGGTTGAAAACATGATTTCAGGCTGAAGATGCTATATTTTGAGCTGATTCCCAGTGTCTGTGCTCTCACAGCAACAAGAAAGGCAAAACTTCATAGTTTTCGAAAACCCCAAGTTCTGAAACCAGCTCTGAAAAGATACTGTTACATTTTGCATAGTGGGAGGAAAGGAAAGTGGCTGTTTTGATAAGCTTCTGGCTCTAAATTTCACTCTTCTTGCCAGACAGTCAGTATCACCGAGTGTTTGTCCTGAAGGGCAAACACTGTCCTGGAAAATATTGTTTTATTTATTTTTATCCTTGTGAACTTTGTTTGGATCTCAGTTTGGGAATCCATGAAGCGGGAACAAAGTTTGTCCAAGCTTTTCACCGATGCTTGACAATGGGCTGTCAGCCTTATACATTTTTTTCTGTCTTGCTTCTTTGTACTCATGGTCACTTTCTCTACTGCAAATATTAGAATTATGTGTCCTAGTTTTTCTATATTTTTCTTGGAAAAAGTTGGCAAGGTCTGCAAAGAGCTTGAATAATGATATTAAATTGTGCTATTGCCTGAGCATAAGATCCCACTGCATCCAAAATACTGAGGATTGTGAATTAAACAGGGAATAATAAAAGGGTACTAATTGAAAGCTGATATTTCATGTGCCTTCATGGAGCAATGGCAAAATGACAAAAACTAGTTTTGTTTTCTTTTGTGGTAGACCTGCAATGGCTAGAAAAAATAAAATTAATTCTATATTACAATCATCCTTGTATTTGAATGGAAACAATCACAGAGTTTCCTGTTATCCACACATGGCAGTCTTGCTCAAGAGGAGGCCGGGCTCTCGCAGCTGAATGCTGGCATCTGAATGCTGGCATCTGAATGCTGAGGGAGTTAGAAAGGGAAACGGCCCCAGAAAATGCCAGAGTTTTCTCTTTTTGTAAGTGATCCCACTGTTGGACTAGTGGTGTGGAGCTAAATGGACCTCTGGTTTCCACTGACGCGTTTTTTGTGTCCTGATACAGTATTTTAAAATGCATCTAACAGGTAGCTGTATATGTAGTGATCTAAAAGTTAGTTTAACTCCTGAGGTCATATCAGTATAGCTTTAAAACATCCAATTGTTTGTAATTAGGTAGACAAAAATTATCTCAGCCATACCTCCATGTTGTTTGAGACTGTATTTACCCTCTCTCTCTCTGTCATATGACAACATCGCAGTGTTGACAAGCCAAATTTTAGTTGGTATACATATGCACTGGATGATGTTTAGGTTGTAAAAAGCACATGAAGGAAATACGCTTAGTTGCTAATCATCTCTGTAATAAACTCTGTTCTGCTTTGTGCTCTTGAGGCGCTCCCTGGGACTAGCTTAGCAGACTCCATATCTGTGCTGAGACATAAATTACATTTTATTTTCCAACGGTGTGCTACTGCTTAGTAACATAATATTTGATATCACTTTTCAATTCCGTTTTGACCCTGTGAAGATCTTTCAGTGTGATTTACGTCGCTGGAGCAGCCTGGAGGAGAGGAGCAGCAGCAGACTCTGTTACATAGCTCTCTGATGAGTTTAAGGGGGTTGGCACTCTCTGCAGCCAGCCTTTAAGCTCCCCAGGCTGTTGATCCTAGGTGCTAGATTGTCTCTGGCACATCTCTCATTTCACCCGTGCAGTTACGCTGATGTTGTTCTGGTGGACTGTGGAGAGTTAAATCTTAGCAAGCCTGAGCCTGTAAGCTCTTGAGGGACCAAAGTGGGCAGACAAATTCTTGCTGGTTGATGGCTGCCTCCAGGTTTACTGGAGAACATAGATCTGCAGCCTTGGCTTGCACCTTCCCAGGCTTGTAATCCCTCACCCACACTAAGGATGTCTTGGACCAAGGGAGTAGAATTGACTGAGGCACTTGATATTTATCCTGGAACAACGCAGAAAGCAGTAGGAAGGGCGAGAGGAGTTGGCTACTAGAAAAGATTAAAAAATTTCTTTGCTTGCTATTGCTCTGAGCATTGTTTTGCTGCTCTCTGTTCAGCTCTGTCACACAGCACAGAAAGCCATGTTACCTTATGACACTCTTCATCTGCCTGGCTCTCCACCCACCTGAGCTGTCAGCCCTTTGCTTTAGGAATGCTTGGGCTCGACTTTGTGTATTAGTCTTAATGCTTGCAAGCACTTGTAGCTAGCACCCACTTGAGTTATCGTGTATTTATCACTGAACTGTTCAGCTGCTACTCCTCAGCGTGGTCTGGGAGGATGTGCTGCTACTTTAGAGCCTACCACACAAAACAGTTAACACGGGGAGATGCTTTAAAGTGACAAGTATTCTCTGCTGTGTTTTGCTAACCTTATCTTGTCTTTCTTTGAAATTCAAGCACAGTGAACAGAAAATGTCCTGTATATTGAATTCTTATGATGATATATGGGGCTGTTCAGCACATTCTCTCTCGCTGCTGTTGTTGTGGGAAACCAAGCATTTTACTTCACGCATCAAGACACTATTCGTAAGACCACAGACTGTAACAAGAGTTTTCAGAGTTAAGTAGATCACGGTTTTGTTTTTACTTTTACAGTTGCATGAAATTGAAAGAAGATTGTGATTAAGAACTGCTGAGCAGTTTCAAAATTTTGTTTGAAATAGCCCTTTATATTCTTTGTGGCTGCACCCGATGCCACTGGTAGCTTATCAGCGTACTGACCCCTTTGGTTAAGAGAAGTAGAGCCAGTGTTAAAGAAAAAACAAAAAGTGTTCATTCTGTTGCTGCAGTAAGCATTCCTAGAGGTGTCTCTGAAGGAAAAACTCATTGGCAGTTACTTTGCTTCTGAAAAAGAGAGGGGGAAAAAAAAAAAAAAGTTGGTCATAGAGCAGTCTGTGAAGTTCTCTATCATTTAAAGTCTTTTAATCAAGTGCAGAAAACTTCCTAAAAGTGAGAGGTTTAGAGATATAAAGTAGCAAGTTGCTCAGAAAACATAAGAATGAATAAATACAGTATTCATTATAGTTTAATGACTCTAGTATATGAGTATCAAAAGTACTCAAAAGACTCATGGAAGGCAAAATATAAAATTACTGCTGTCTCTCTGGTCTACACATGGTCTGAACTAAAGTGTGCCTTGATATTCAGTGATATTCAGTGTTTTTTAATATTGATACTTTTATTTTTTAGGGGTGTGTGTATATATATAAATATCTATATATATGTAAAGCATTTTCAAACTTGTTTATCTCAAGAAGTTAGCGGAAGATAGAGGACACTTGCAGATGCACCTGTGTTTTCTGACAATCCTTTTTGAGGCAAACAGCTGAGTAAAATTTAGAAAAATCTGCTCAGCTCCTCCTTTTGTTCTCTTCTGGGCATTTGGAGCTGGAGTGACTGCACAGATTCTTTTAAGTTGGACTCCACTCCTTTGGACCACTGTGAAACAGCAGCAAAGACAGGACAAGGAGCTGCTCTGGTTCAAAATGATATGGAAAATGGTGTTATAAGAAATTAAAATATAAAGAGGGAAGGAATGGCTTTCAAAATGCTGTGTCTTTTGTTAAACTATCCCAGAAAGGAAAAATAAATAAGTCCATTTTTACAGTAAAACAGTTTATTATTTTTCTTAACATTTTAAAAAATTTTTGTTACTTGCTTACTGAGGATCTTCCACAAAATGAATTCTAGATTTGAATATGTATATTCTGTAATATTTTGCAGACAGCAGATGAGTTCCTAAATACTGGAGGATTTTTTTTCCGATTAGGGTTTTTTTTTTAATATTTCTCTGAAGCCTGCAGACTGCTTAGATTTCTGAAACTTCTGCATGAACATTGACAGTAATATGGAGAAACCATTGCAAATATATTACAGTCTCTGTGTAAAATACGGTCATTTTTATTTTCCTTAACTAACTGGTCTTTTATTGTGATGATTATGTGGAAGTTTTAAAGTTTGATTTCAAACATTTTTTTTTTTTTTAAATAACGAATAAATACCCAAGCCTTATGTAATCTTAAGAAAGCAGATGTAATTTTTAAAAACATGCATAGAAATATTTCATTGACTTTAAAATAAAAGAAGTTATAATGTGTCTATATTTGGGGGTTTTGTTTGTGTTTGTCTGCATTTACTAAAAGCCATAATCTGATGAAACGCTGCAGAATAATTAGGAAAGAAGTTATACAATGATACTGAGCAAATGCTGACAAGAGCAAATGATATGAAGAGAGTTAGTGTTTCAAAGACAAATCTGAATACTTCTTTGCAGAATGATAGAGATTTCTAGGTTCAATTAAGAGGTTATTGTCTTGTTTTTCTTGTCTGCTACAAAACTATCCTTCATTAATTTGATTTTTATTATGCCACTCAGGTTATCTTACTCAGTGTTCACTGTAAGCTATCTTTCGAAAATATGTCTAGAGGGTTCTGTTTTATTTTTTGAACATTGAGACTATCCACTTCTTTAATGGTAGCTCTCAGGACTTCAATCTGAAATGGAACAATTTTTTTCTTGAACTATAGTTAGTATTTTGAAGACTTTGTTGAACCGGTACTAAAAACGTTTCATCCTACTGATTCTGCATGAACTTTATTAAAACATAATGTCTCCTAGCTGAGAACTCTTCAGCTCTGCACATGCAGGAACATATTGAGCAATGCCCTCTACCTCCTTATGACTCCTCTACCTCCTCTGACATCTATGAGTCATCCATAGCTGCAGCACAGGGTGTCATTTCTAGGCTATGGGTTTATGATATCTGGTGCTGCTTTGGAGATGCTGATGGGAAGGTATTATCTCACTTATCTAATATGTGGTATGGCTACATTTCCTCTAATGGAAAGGAGCTGCCCATTTATGTTGGCCTGGAACAGAAAAAAATCAATCACATGTAAACCTAAACTGAATCTATGAATGGGAAAAATGCAGGCTGAGCTTATTTGTGGAAGCACAAAATTTTATGATTACTTCAGTATTTAGTGATGGAGAGTCAGGACCATGACTGCAGTGGTCCTAAACTGAGATTCAAAATTCGTCATCAGTTCTCAGAAGTGCTAAATACCTTTTTTCTTCCAAGACAGCTCTCCAATAGAGAAGAAATCAGAGAGAGTGAATCTGACCACATCCTAAACAGAAGCAGATTTAATTACAAAAGCCTCGTGAGCTCCCAGTGAGAAGCAGTGTACATGTGGCATACAGGCAGGTGCCTCCTCTGGAAATAGTCCCCTGCTGCTTGAGAGGGAAGATCTGCTGCAGGAATTAACTCATTTGCGTGCAATTCCCTCTGCCTAGAATCTGGCAACAGCCACCTGTAACATCGGCATCTGGTACTACATTTCTTACCATTTTTCTTAGAAAATGTGCTCAAATAAGTAATTTACCATTTAGACATGAAAGTAAAATTGATTGCAGAAATCCAGTTTAGGTAGTCTGGTAGAGCCCATGTTATGAACGGCTTGAAACGGATGAAGACAGAACTAATTAGCAATGAAAATGGCTGATCAATACCACTCATTTTGTTTCCCGTTTGCATCTATTGTGAATGTTCTGCTTTTCCCAAATCATTTTGAAATCTAAAAGTGTAGCTGTTACATCCCAATTATCCAGTACTTGTGTCCGCAATGTGCTATTAAACAGAAACTCAGAGTTTGTGTTCTTTATCGTCAACAGGCACCACACTGTGAGCGTGTTATGGAAAGAGACCAGACAAATACCCATGTTTTATGTACCTGAATATATACATAAAGAAGAGTCTTATGGGAGGCATGATACACTTTTAGAACATCCATTTCTGTTTATTAACTGAGGCTGTTGCCTTTGTGACTAAGAAACAGGCTCTGCTCAAAAGAAATATTTAGCCCTGTGGAAAACCACATAATGCTATATGTGTTCAACATGGTTCGTAGGTGATTTATCTTTTTAGGGCTGCTTGCCTTCAAAACCTTGGCTTCTCTAAGTTAGTCTTAGCTCTATCCAGGTCATAATTAATAGATTGACTTATGTGAGGAGTAAGTTTCAACCTCTTAGCCAACCAGGTACAGAAATATGGTTATCAGCTGGATAGAGCTGGATAGCTAGCTGTTGCTTTAAAAATAATACTGAGTCATTGGATAGCAATGATTCTATAATAGAAATTTTCCCTTCAAGTTTCATGTTGTTATGCTGTGTGCTTTGTGAATAAATGTTGTTCTGGAAAGCTACAACATTGTTCATTTCCATTAGGAGTCTGGATGGAAGCTTTGACGCTACTTATGAAGTCCAGAAAGCTCTGTGGTAAAAAGGTGTATTTATAAGCGTACTTCTTAGTAGGTTTACAGGTGCTTTAAAAATAGATGGATTCAACCCTATTGGATTTCAGCTGCAGGCTGGAATAGGTATGATGTTATCACAGATTACAAAATTTTGAGGGATCCTGAAGGAGGATGTCACTGAATTCTAGCATTATATTAGCACGTGGGGGCAGCTTGCCAAGGCACTTGGAGCAGTTCAAGAGTGTTGTGTGTTAAAGAGTTGGAAACGGTAATGATGTCTTCAAGGAGACAAATGGACAAATATACAGAAGTCTGCAAAGCCAGAGCGTAATAATTGGATCGATGACTTGACTATGATAAAGTACACAGTGGATGAAAAGGAAGTGGATTGTTAAGTTCTCCTTTTTTTATTGTCAGTTGAAAATGAGCCTGGAATGGATCTTTTGGTGAAGAAGTCAGTAATGCCTCCAGTGAGAAACATACAGTTTGCCTTCCCTCAAAAGTCCATCATTCTGTTGTGATATCAGTAAAGAGAGCAGTGTGCTCTAAATCTCTGCGCTTAAATCATAGGTCTTGGATCTGGGGATGGTGGCTGATGACAGATGGTAGTGCTTGAAAGCTCATGCTCGTTAAGGCAGAAAATTTTAGGTTTGGATTTTAGGAAAGCTAGAATGGGTAGAAACATGACGTGGGGAAACAGGTCATATCGCTGTCTGTCCAGAGGCAGGGAAAGACCTGAAGGGAAGTGTAAGAGAGATGATGGATAAGCTACTCTTTCAGTAGGCTGATGCTGTTCCCAGTGACGTGCACCAGCACAGTTCTGACTGACCACAAAGGGCAGGATTATTTCCATCGTCTCCAAGTTGCTTGCTGTTCTTGACCAGTAAAAAAAGTCAGTTGTGCAACTATTCATTTGTACTATAGCTCCACTAGTTTTGAATTAAAGGAAGCTGTTCTACACATGGAAGTGCAAGGAGGTATCTTAGCATATGCATTTTATAGTGCTCCCAAAATAAGATTTGGAATACTCCTCCAGGAAGAAGAAAGAGATGCAAAAGGGGTGCATAAGCATTAACACAGCCTACTGAAATACGGAGACCATTTAGCCTTCAACAGAAAGCTGTTATGCCTTGAGGTGAAACCTGGCAACCATTTAACAGTATGGAGAAAAACTTACAGGAATCCGAAGATGCTGCAGCTGAGTGAGATCACAGGGAGCGTTGGGTGGGCAGAATGTGATTTCTGCTTGGACTTTCGCCAGGCGTGCTGGTTAATGTTTCTTTATCTGTCTCCCAGCAGCTTGAGAAGTGAAATAGGAAGTGATTCTGCCTTATAGAAAAAGACTGTAAAAATATTATTCCCATATTGCTAATATAAACTATAAAAGCATAGTCTATAGAGAAAGAGGCTATTTTAAAATGCCAGTTCCCAGTCTTATTATTTTTGTGAGCTGTGTTGTGAATTGATGAAACATATCAGGGAGCTATATTCCTTCTGTTGCTTTTAGTGAGCTTGAATTTTATAAGGAAAATAGAAGAAAAAAATGAGTATTAAGCTCCTTGGCTACAGGAAAAAGGATCTTGCCTGCAAACTTGTACAAGTGAAGGTGTTATTTTAGTCTTACTTGCTATTTTGTCTGCTCAGTCCACTTCCAAGTTCTTCCAGAATGCCTGGCGTTCCTAAATATGATCCTGAAAATGACTGAACTTTGTACTGTTCAGATGTTCTCACTTTCTGTGACTGGTACCATGACTCTAGTTCTGGTTCTTATCAATAACTATTTGCCTGCATAATTCAGTTTTAGATAGAAGTTTTTCTTGCTGCTGAGGCTCCAGCCTTTGACATATTTTTCTGTTTTTGTGTGCCAATGTCCCAGCAAATAAAAAAACAAAGGCTATCATTGTGTAATGGGGGGTGACTAGCTAACACATTTCTTTTTTAATTCACCAGAGAACCTGCTGCGTATTTCATGTTTTCATACAAAGTATATTCCACTCATCATCTCCCAGCTTTTCAGAAATTAAATTCTAGGACTGCCTTGTTTTCATCTTTGTTGACCACTTTGGGTCTTCTGCATTGATGAGTTTCTATGTTACTTTCTTATTTCTATTAGATACCAATTTATTTTGTTTCCGTACCATTTATAAGCATATAAGCAGACAGCCCTGTAATTCTCTTTCTTACACTTTTTCACTGGTTAGAAACTAACTTTTAGTACTTATAGTTATCTAATTGTATTTGCCTCTTTTCAGTTAAGGTGGAAAAACTGAGGCTGGGAGGGGAGCAATGGGGCTTTATATCCTTCTTTGTAACAAAGTAGAATCAACTTACTTCTTATTGAAAAAAAAAAAAAGTCTGCTGAACACACAGAAACCTTCATACTTCAGGTTGCATTCTCTGCTTCCACAGAAAGGAAACGCATTTTCAGCTGTATTTTTATAGAGCAGTAGCTAGTGGCTGTTTAAATTAATCAGAAATGTCTATTCTGCATGGTTATCCTGGGGATATATTCCATTAAGTGACTGCTTTTTCTATTTTAAGGTGATATTTAGAATGTGACTAAACACTGTCTGTAAAACTTACTGTATTCTGTTCTGTAAGCTTTTACTTGCCTCTTCTGCTCTTTATTTTCTACCCATTTTTGCCCTCTCATGTGGTGCTCTTTCTAAAATCTGGACTTAATCTTGGTACCAGTGAAAAAGGTTAAGAATTTTTTTTCAGGTTGAAACGTTCAACCTAGAATTCTTTGAGAAGAAATTCAACAGCAAGTAAAATAAAATACATGTGACATCCCACGTAGCTAATAAATCCTCAGGGATTGAAGCTAAACTATAGAAGTAAATATGAATTTCAGATAAAGTTTTCTCTGCTCAAGTGCTGATGCTATTGGAGAACTGGAATTGGAGAAGTACTCCACTGCGCCAGCAGTGTACTGCTGCTCTGAACTCTCCTAGAAGGAGCCAGGGTACTGGGGAGGTCAAAATTTGACAAGATCTGAAATGAAATGGGATTTTGGTGGATGCAAATAAGAAATGCTGGGCTATATGACTTAATGCTGACATTGATTTTGAAAGAGCTACTGAATCTTGTTCTACAGTTTTTTAAGCCACTCCCACACGAGCAGTTTGGGAGGAGACCATTCTCCGATTTGCCTGGTTTTTGGACTGTCTTCTGAGGACTCTAGTATTCAACAAGGTTGTATCCACAACACCAGATTTAGATGAAGCGGAGCTCCAATTCCACCTGGAAATTACTGTGCCCTTGTAATATAGTTAAAACGAACTGTCAGAAGTGAGACACTGTTTACATATTTTCAAGTGTAGCTCAGGAGCTGAAGAAAACCCTGGTGACACTTATTAGTTAATCATTTTACGTCAGCCTTTCCTGTCAAGGCAAAGCATGTATTCCTAATACAAAACAATGTAGAAGTCAAGCGTGGTTCTTTTGCAACAGTACTGATACAGGTTAAAGTACTGATACTTATTAAAGCGTAAATGCTAACACCTGAAAATGCAGCTATTGGATTCTACTCCTTTCCCAACCTACATTCAGATAATTTACAAAAGAGCTGAGTGCCTGATTAAATCTTCCAAAATAATTCTCAGAACAATCTGTAATGTTTTTATTTTTTTTTACAACAAGATAATCATCTTGAAGAAGATGTAAGTGACAGAATAAAGAATTTAGTGTAAAGACATTATCTTAGTCTCACATGCTGCTCTGTTTATGCAAAAGTGACTTGCCAGTCCATTTTTGGTCATTCCAATAAAAATTGACAGTACTTTGGATTACTTAGGGTAATGAACAAATGAATGTAATGTTCAAATGAACAAATACTGAGTGGTTTTGAAAGTCAGGCAATCTATTTAGGGTGTCCACCTGAAGATTTAGGAGCCCATTTCTTACCTTGTAAGCTTAAAAATGCTAGAGATGGCCCCTTAGTAGTTGCAGCTTTGCTTTAATTAGTTTGTGTCATATTATAGAAATGCACCTAAAGCATTTGTGATGATAGCTCAACATTGTAGGCAAGGACCTGAACCTATTGAAGTTAATGTCAAAACTCTGTTTAGCTTCAGTGGTGCAGAACTGGACTGCAAATGGATAAACCAGCCAGCTGGATATATTGTAGAGAAATAATTATGGCAGACTCTCTGAAAGTTCCTCATTAACACTATTGTATGTGAACTTTGCAAGCAAATGCTTGGAGCTAGTCTCAGATAGCTATTCGTTAGACAAGGGAATTAATAACTGCGGCTGCTGGTTCAGGCAGAGGGTTTTCTATTATTTTTTGTCATTTCTTTGAAGACTTCAAATAGTATAAATGATTTAAAGGCTTCACCCCACTAGATGGGGAAAAAGATGCTTATAGTGTAGTACTTGCTTACACTCTGCAGTTATTGATATGATGTAATATTTTTACACTTGGGTAAGCATAGAGTTTGAATAAAAGAATTTAATTAACACTGAATAGATATTCCTCATAAGGGGAAAATTGTCTAGTTCTGTTTCATTAATGCTTCATGCTTCTAGCAGTTAACTAATTTAATTTTACTCCTGGTGTTCAGGGTCTGGGCTTTTTTTCCCTTCTGTCTTTCAGTCTTTGTTTGTGTTTATAGTTGGGAAGAGATCAGCCAGAGAAATAAAACAAAGGGAAAAGTGCAAAGCAATTTTTTTTCCTTTACTTGGACTTTGTGTAATACACATTGGATATGTATCTATGACTGGGCATAAAATGTATGTAATGTGAAAAATTAGGTCTTTGGAATGATCTCTGAGATTTAAAGTCTAGAAAGCCTATTTTAAAAACTCAGCTAAAGGAAAATGAATGATTTTAAATAATTTAAGGTAGGTAGGATGAGTCACATTGTAAACGTAATCCTTGCACATACGAACAACCATACTAATTTAATTTGGCTTACTAAGGAACATAAGGGCTTGGGGGATCAAAATCCCTTTGGGGCTTGGTATTTTTGAGTTTATTTGTCTATGCAGTACGATAAGATTTTGTACAAAATGCTTAAATTCAGGATACAAAATGAGTGAAATGTGTCAAATATTCAAAGTTAATAAAAAAAAAAAATCTGTTCAAATTGTCTGTCAAGCAGTAAGGGTTTTTGTGTGAGCAGTCCAGGAGAATGATTGTTTTTAAAGTCTGAGGCAAACATTTTTTCAATTTGCTTTTTTTCACTAACTCAGTACAATCGAATTAAATGTTTTCATGCAGAAAAGTTAAGTGCCAGGTTTCAGTCTTTGCTAGTTCTCGATGTTTATCTTATAAAGCTGATGAAATTTTGAGCAACTTCAAGTAATTTCATTCAGACCTTAAGGTCATGCTATGATCCTCAACTTTGGATCTTGCACTTTTCTAACTATGTTCTTGATTATCGTCTGTCTACATTTCTGCTAACTTCTGCTATTTTTCATTCATTGAATTTTGTGCTAAATTTTTTATAATGCAGGTAATTAGGTTTTAATAGCATATTTTTTAGTGGCCTTGCTAAGGAAGGAGTTTTAAACAGTATTTTGGAAGTCTTAGAACAGACCAATGCACTATAATAATTATACTTCAATAATCCAGAATGATACCTCAAGGGAGCTATGACTCCAGTGTATAATTTGTTCATATATACTTGTCTTCGGTGGTAAAATTGGATTTAAAAAAAATAAGAAAAAGAATCGAAAGAAAGAAGCCGGAAAATTGATTCTTCTTGAAGGTCATTAATGTTTTCTGAAAAGAATATAAAAAATTAACATGAAAATCTCATTGTTAAAGAAAGAGTGCTAGCTTTGTTTTGAATAATAAGATTTTTATCAGTACAAGAAAGGGTCTCATAATAATAAAACCTAATTGTTATTTTCATCTGGACCTGGAAAGTATTCAATGACTGAAAAACAGACAAAGAAAAAGAGTCAGGGAAAAAAAGAAGCTTGAAGAGAATAATGTTGATCACATGGAACTATGAGCTGAAGGATAGATTCATGCTATCTTGTAATATAAAAAAAGAGGGTGTGAAAGAGGAGAAGAGCAGGCGAGTCAACCAAAACTTCAACATAATGTTTAATTCAGAAGTATTTTCTGTCCAGTATTTGACTGAAGTATCTTTCAAGTGAATGAGAGAATTTGATATATATAAAAGGAAGCTTAGGGAGCAAACTGAAAAGCGAAAATAAAATTTGTCCTGCATCTAAACCCCCCAAAAAAGAGCAGAGTGGCAAAAGTCGGGTTTGGAGGTTTTACAAAACATTGGAACGGTTTGTCTTGAAGGATGCCTTAATGACCAATCTTTGTAAATAAGCTTGTTCACTTCAAAAATGCGTTCAACAGAAATATTTACAGAGTCACATAGTTGTTGAGGTTGAAAGTGACCTCTTGATGTCGTCTGGTCCAACCTCCTGCTAAAGCGCAGTCGGCTAGAACAGGTTGCTTGGGACCATGTCCAGTTGGATTTTAAATATCTCCAAGGATGAAGATTCCACAACCTCCCTGAACAACTTGTGCCAGTGTTCTACTATCCTCACAGTACAAAAGTATTTTCTTGTGTTCGGAAGGACTTTCATGCTCGTTAATTTGTGCTCGTTGCCTCTTGTCCTTTTAGTGAGCACTACTGGGAAGAGTCTGGCTCTCTCATCTTCACACCCTCCCATCAGGTTTTTATATAGGTTGCTATGATCCTCCTGAACCTTCTCTTCTCCAGGTCGAACAGTCCCAGCTCTCAGCCTCTGCTCATATGAAAGACGCTCTAATCTCTTAGTCATCTTCATGGCCCTTTGTTAGCCCTTACCTCTCTTCAATAAGTCCATATCTTGCTTGTACTGGAGAGCCCAGGCCTGGACCCAGCACTCCAAATGTGGCCTTACCAGTGCTGAGTTGAGGGGAAGGATCACCTCCCTCAACTTGCTAGCAACACTTTTCCTGATGCAGCTATATGTCCACTTCGAGTGTTCCGTGACCTGGTCCTCCACCAAGTGTAAATCTTCTTTTTCCAGACTTGCCCACCAGTCTCAAGGGCCTGGGATTCCTACAGGCTGGTTACACCATTAAAGACTGAGGCAAAGAGGGCAGTGAGTACCTCAGCCTTTCTATGTCCTTTGTCAGCAGGACCCCTGGTGATGTCCAGGCTAATGCTGTGCTAATTACTGCTCGTGTCTCATTGAGAATTGGAAAGAACCACCTCCTGGCTCATTTAGTTCTCATCCTCTGCTAAAATAGTTTGCTGTTCATGGTGATGGCTGTTGCTGCAGTTAATCCTTTAATTAGAGTGAGTAGGGACGCAAAGAAGCCATCTCCATTCCCGCATTGTAGGGTTGACTCTACCCTGTTAGACGTTGCTCTAGATCTCTTCAGTGAGGGTTAGATTGGGAGCGCAAATATTTGTCATGAATACAGTAAGACTTTTTGCTGTTGCTGTAATACAGACAGTAACAAAATGCATGGACTTTGAGTTACCTGTATCCGGAGGCAGTAGTCTCTAAATAATCTCATTATCCCAGCCCACTGAGACAAGCGGTCCCTGAATATCCCATACATATGTGCAGATATATGTAATAGCAGTTAATGTCTTTTACTGGCACCAGTGTTTTAACATCTATTTTATTTTTAAATGGGTCTCATTTCAGCCAGTTAGCCAGAGTGCTGCCAAAGCCCACGTATGAGCTGTGCTTTGCAGTGATAAATGAGTACAACTTGTCTCAAAATCCATTTGTTTTTTTTGCTTGGATCCCTTTTCAGAATATGATGGGTGGCCTACTTTTGTGGGGATGAAAAATTATTTTCCTGTTCCTTTGTGACATTATGGGTCTTGTAAACTGTTGCACAGTCCTTTGGAGTAGGTGGCATTATTAGGATGGATATTAATTATTTTCAGACTGCTGATACATCGCCTCTGCATGATCTATATTTGCCTCTTGGATGTTCCTCGTATCTTGCTAATTATAGGTGGTCTTGTGGGAGCCAGCTTCCTAAGTTAAATAGACAAGTGTAACACACAGAGTGTTTTTGAAGTGTGTTCAAGTGAGAGTTGATTCATGTCATCTACTTGCATGTTCATAACCCCCAGATTTTATCACAGTTCTGGGGTGGGCATACACTAATGCTGTTACCCACCCTCCCGTTTTGGGAGCAAGCTTCCCAAATCCCCATGCCCTGAAAGCATGTAAATTCCTTTCTCTTCTGTTTCCAGGCTTGTTGAGCAAACTGGTTGTTTTGTTTCTGCTTTAAGCAACGTCAAATTTTTGTATCTTTTTGCTGCCCATTAATATTTTTCCTCTGTTCTATGCATTACATTTTTTTAAAAACAGATTTAAGCTCTTCAGCAGATTTTGCAATTACTCTTACATCAGTTATCTGAAACTGAGATGGGAAAGAGCTTGTGTGTAGGTTTTTTCTGGTTGTCTATTTTGCTTATCTAAAAAAGTCTCTCTCCATCTTTTTTTCCTTCCTTTCTCTTCTCTTCCCCCCACCTGCCGGCCTCCGAAAATTGGAAACACGAGAAGCCTTGTCTGAGCATCGGATTAAGAGCCAGGAAATCCTGACTCTTTCCATGACTCATTGTGCGTGTCCTTGGGCAATCTGTTACTATTGCAGACAAAAGCTGTGCATAGCACTTGGCTGGAAAAATTAAAAGCACAGTGCATGATTCAAGGAGATTATTTTCAAATTTAGATCAAAGCATGGCAAAAGTGGACAGGAAAAAGAGGCTGCAGAAGATGAATACTGGAGGAGCAGTTTGTTTGTGAGCTGCGTAAATTGTCTGTGAAGGGAGATGGCTGTTGCTCACAGTAATTTCTTTTTTGCCTTTGGTTCCATCACAGTGCAAGTATATGCTGTGGTAGATGATGGACGCATAGCCCTCAGCTTCAGAGCTTTCTTATTTGAAATGATGTAGATAAATAAGAGTGATGAAAGAAGAGAGGGTGCACCGTTGCGTAGGTGAACCTGCACTAAACTTTATAGATCCAGCCCTCTGAGGGTTTTCTTGGGAGATCACCTTGGTGGTTTTGATTGAATGTATGTAAATGCTTGAGGTTTTCCTGTTAGTTTCTTTTCTTTTTCTTACATTTTACATCTTAAAAGGATGTGAACTCTTCCTTGCAGTTTAGAAGAAATAACAGGGATCTTTGAAGACAGCAGAGGTCTGGGGTTTCTAGGCATTGTCACTTGGAGGTATGGGAAGACAAATGGGATCATTTACTTGTATTTTCCATGATAAATCAGACATGAAAATGGTATTATAGAGAAAGCTGCCTTCAGTATTGCTTATGTGACTTCTTGGGATAAGGCTGAATGACATGAAAAGCTGTCTACTGGATATGCTGCTTTCAGTGTATTTCCAGACATTTTAATACCATGTCCATTCAGTGTTCATTCACATGACATTGCCTGTAGCTTTATTTTGACTATATTAATGGCCTGTACATTAGCTCTTATTGCTGTGGTATAGAAGGTGGTAGTTTTATATTCAGCAGGAACTATTTAATCTGGTTTAAGGTAGCCCTTCCATCTCACCTGGCCTCTTGTTCATGTCACCTTGTCTCTTCCCTCTGCTCCTTCTGCATTACCCAGTGACTATGCAGCTGTGCCAACACAGCAGGGAGAGAAGTTTGCAAGAGCATTTGCTTATTGCTTAAACTGCCACGAAAGAAATGCATACTTCTCTGGGGAAATATATTAGTGAAGGCTACCAGGGTCTTTGTATAATCTTTGACATTCATTTGGCGAGAATAAAAGGCTGTGCTTGGAATGAGGGGTTTGTTTTGAATTATTGAATATCTATGTATGGTTTTTTCCCTGTTTTTGATAGTAATGGTTTATTGAGAGGAAGGACGTCAAGGTCCTGAGACACAGAGTCTTCTGGTGATGCCAGGGTATGTAAAAGGTCATTGTCTCAAAAGGTCAGTCCTGCCCCTGCAGTGGAGGTTACTGTCACGGTGCCTGAGAGAGTGGGGTCCATCTGACCTCTGCTTGCAGAGCGTTAACTTGTATTTCACACTGTTGCTGCTCTGTTGACAGGCTGGGATGGGAATCTGATGAAAAGACTCTTTCAGAAAGGGTTTAGCTCTGGATTCTATGCTGTCAGATGTTTGTTCTAGCTTTTGTGATCAGTTTTTACCCCATAGACTTGCAGTAATTGGTGTGGTTTGTAGCTAGGACCACATAGAACTCTTGTGTTTCATTAAATTTAGTCTCCTGCTATCGCAGATAACATGTCATGTATCATCTATTAGTCAAGCTCCATCCTAAAATCTCTTTGGTTCCTTGTATAACCCTTCCTTTTGGAAGGCCAATTCATTTTCTTCCAATGGCTGCAGAAATTATCATTAACTGATGCGTTCATCAGAATTTTGTAACTCTGTCCCGATAGATACTAAGTATTTAGAGCCGTCTGATGCCTGTCAGGGGCAGGAATCCATAAGCCGTTTATGAGCCTAGATTTGACTTCCATAAGCACTTCACCACATCAATAATTGCCTCCCTTGGACAATTGAGTTAAATGGAGCTGCTCAGAGCTGTTCAAATGTGTGTGCAGAATCAATGATACAGGGTCAAGTTCAATTTCTGTTCCTGTTGATGAAGTCATTAGAATCAAAAGGACGTGTGAATTTGTCTCAGGTCAAAATTGTTTTCTTCAGTATTGTTTTCAAAGAGATAATCCTCTGTTGTCAGTCATTTCAAAACCTTCCTTACTGTCTCGCTAATTTAATAGACTAATTCTCTCATGGGTGACTACTGACAAGAAATACTTAGAAAGGATGCACCTTAAACGTACTAAAGTCGAAGATAATTGTATTAAACCTTCTTAAAATGCAAAAATCATTTGATACCAGCAAAATAAACATCTAGTGTGCAGAACTTACGTTACTACATTCTTCAGTCAGTTGTTCCACAGGCCGCAGGAAAGCTTTTTCATAGTGAAAGACATAAGGGACTTCAGTATAGTCTAGACAACCATTTTAGTTTCTTATGATATTCTCAGTCCAACTTTTGACTTGAGAGTCAGCTGTGCTGGGTGTTCCCACTGCTGAGGACCCATGCTGCAGGCAAAGAGACTTGCCTGTGTCTCCATAGTTAAGTTTTATTTATTTTGTACATTATGTTCTGCTGCTATAAGAAATCATCATGAAGTATGGCAATAAACAAAGTAATAATCTACACCATACATCTTGCGACACGTTCTTCCCCCCATAAACCTTTCCTTTTAAAAATCATTGCTTTATTTGCTTTTACTATTGTATGAAGTTAATAGTACATCTTGATGTGAAGAGGTTTAACTTGCAGGATTGGGGTTCGAGCACAGTCTGCTTTCAAAAAAAACCACTTGACAGCTTTTATCTTCAATTATCTTATTGTTGAGGGAAAGATACTCTAAAAATGGTGAATATTGTATTTTGAAGCTTCAAGGTCAGTAACTATTCTTTTTACTAAGGAAACATCTGTTTTCATGGGTTTGAGCCTTGAAATGGATGGTTTCAGCTTTTCTTCTGACTGCAGCTGACAAAAGAATGTGCTCAATCCCTAGAAATAAAAATCGGTTTGACCTAGTAATGGCTGTAGGGGTCTTAGAGGCCAGAAATCCACACTGTAAAAATACCTGATATAATTTGGGAGCTCAAATCTCACTGATAGTGGCCTTAAACTCCTACATCCTTTTGAGGCTTTGAACATGTGTTATAACCCAACAAGCATTAAGCAGTGAAACTGTTTTTTATTGAATGCCTGGCCTTTTAGCAGGCATCGTGAGATTGTACAAGAACAGGATGACCTGGGACCAAAGGACAGCCCTGCTCAGACTGTGTCCTCCTGGGAATGAATGACAGTGGAAAAAGACATTTTCCTAAATATCCCTTAGTTGTTGTGATTTTACATTTTCTTTTGGGTGTCTCTCTATTTCATAGGCTACAAATGAATGCCGTATTTAAATTATTTTTTCCCTTCTTCATCTTCTTGGTTAGCGCTTTTATTACAGCCATATCATCTTCCAAACACCTGTTCCCATTTTAACTCAATCCTAATCTCTTGCCAAAAGCTGAACTTGGATAGGAATGCAATAGTCCCTATAAGGTGTTAAAAATAAAATAGTAGTTGATAGTTAAATACCCATTTATATACACAAACAAATTAATCCTCATGCCTCATGCGGGGAGGTATTTATTCTCATTCCAGTTTTAACTGCCAGGAAGCAAAGAGAGAATTTAAGCAGCTAATTTTACAAACTTGCTTTTTTTCCATAAAGTTTTCAGAAGATAACCCAATGAAGACACCTGTTCAAACTATCTAGTTTCAAAGTGTTACTTAGCAATGCCACATTCTCCTTTAATCTCTTCTACCTCGTTCTTTTGAGTTATAGTAGATTGACTGTTTGGACCATGTTAAATGCATGTAAATGTGAGCACATAACCAAATTCCTCTCATTAAAAGGTATAATGTATTTCTGTTATTCTCTAATGCGTCCATTCTATGTCATGCTCCCTCTGCTCCCTCCCCACGTCTTGGTATTTCAAATGGTACTTCAGGCAGCATTTGGGTTTGGTATATTCAGAAGTGGATGTGCACACAGGAGATGGCTGTTTCTTACACTGCTGCAACAGTGACAAGATATCCCAGCAGTTGCAACACGGCATCAGGTTGTGCTCTGCTCATGTAGCATGTGCTAAGGGAGACTCATACAAACCCAGTTTATGTCGGTGTACTGGTTTCTGTGGCATCGCTAACTCTAAGGGTTGCAGGAAATGAAGATAATAGACCATTTCTTAGCTTTCAGGTTTTGGCAGACTTTCTTTTTGGATATAAATGAAACAGTTTGGAGACAAAAGCAAAAATAAACTGGAACTTCTCCCACCAGGCCATCAGCAGGTAGAGTGTTAACCGGAAGTGGTTGGCTTGTTTCTTTGTTGCCTCTTCGTTTTTAAAGCACTTTACCACAGTAGTTTTTAGTATAGCGTTTCCTGACAGTCAGTCTGAAGACAGAGCAGGTGACCTCTGGTGCTGCTCCGTAGTTTCTTGTGTTGATTTTCTATAGCATCTTGGTGTAAGAGGTGAGAAGGTTATCTTATGAGTGGCCTCAGACTCTTAACAGGGAGCTAAATTTGGACAAAGAGAGAAAGATTGATTTTCATTAAATCAAAATTCAAAAATGCATTGACCTACAGCATTAATATCTGATGGTTCTGGTGTCCTGCCATTGCTGAATCCTGCAGATAACTGTACTGCTATTGCACCGAGAGTTGTGGAGAGCATGAGGGAAACCCAGATCATTTTTTCGGTTGGTACTTGTATGATAGCCTTGATAATGCACCACACCAATTACGTATCTGTTTTATTTAGTGTGAATGCTTGTCTACGCTTCAGTTTTTAGCAAGAGATACTACTTTCTCCTCCTTTCTCCTTATGTTTCCAGTTCAGTTCCTTGTTCTCTTTAGCTTTCCACTGTGTTGCTTCTAAAATTGAAATAGTCTAAGCCTGCTATTTTTACTCGCATTAAGGGCAGGGGAGGGGAGGGAGAAATAAGACAAGAAACACAAGCAAGAAACAGGCATCTCCAGCCAGGCCCTGGAGGGGATTCTGGCTTACAGATTTTACCTGCTGCTGCAGCTGGGAAACAAATAATTATTTTTGTGGTAATCTTGCTTTTCCTAGGGAAACAGTGTGAGCAGCACTGTGTGGAGACTTTGTCTCCTACTATAGTATATGAGCCATAGCACAGGCTGGAGGTAAATCATGACTAAAGGTGTATTGTGTGGGTTTACAGGAGAAGGGTTGGTGTGAGGAGGAAAATGTTAGGGGTAGTGGTTAAAAATAGGAGAAAGAAGGTTTGAGTCAATGTGGTGAACGGTTCAATATTAAGGATTAATAGAGAAAATGTTAGTTTATGGTGAAGGGTTCATTTGAGCTGGAAAAATAAGCTGGTACTAGAAGACTGTATTTTTCATTTTTTCCAATTTCGATGATACAGCACTTCAAAGGCACTCTCCTGTTCTAGAGTTTGCTACAATACTTCATGGCTAAAGGGACAGGAGGAGGAGAGGAAGGAAGGAAGGAAGGAGACATTTGCCAGCTTAGAATCCAGCTGAGCACCCTATTGTGTAGTAAAGACTTAAAACCAGTGTTTCTCTTTCACATTTGTTAGCGCTTCCCTCTCTTCAAGTCATAATAGGATTGGAATACAGTAACAGAGGGTATTTTGCTGAGATAGATAGAACGCTTCATAAATTATATTGCAGAGAATACCACCAAAGAGCATCTAATTGAAAATAACAGCCATGCAAATGACCAGGACATTGCACATCTGGGTAAGCCAGCATCTCATCAAAGAAATAAGTGCATCGTGTGCTGACTGATCTCCGATCTCACACCTGACATGGCACCATACCTTATCAGCTTACTTTTGAGAGAGGTGATTTGATGATACTGTTGAAGCAAGATTATGTTGCCACTTAGTTGGGCCTGTTTATTCCCTCTGAAATTAGGTACCATTTACTTGCTTTGTGGTCAACAAAATAAATCTGTATATCTCTCTGTCTAGACCTTTCTTTTAAAAGACATCAGGCTATGCATAGTGCCTCATGCACGGCTTTCTTTTCATTCTTTTCCTCATGGCTGAAATACTCTAAGAGGTGCAGTTGCTGGATACTACAGCAGAAGCGGTGTGTCACTCCTTTCCCTTTCAGGGGAAAATACAGCCGTGCTTGGGTGTTGTTGATGCTGGTCAGTTGAAACAGATTCCCAAGACTGCAAAGAAATCTAGTGATACGAGAACTACAAAAACACAACAGAGCCTTACAACGACCTGACTTTCAGGAAATTGTCCCAGAGCAAATCCTGCTGTGATAGCGGGCTGTGTGTGAAAATATGAGATGGGGTTGGAGTGCAGGTCTTTGAAAGGGTGGCAAACACGACCTTCTCTAATTCAGCTTTGTGCAACACCTTTCAGCAAGACTAGAATTTTTTAGGAGTTGCATCATATGTTCCAGTTTAGTGTGCCGAGGATTAATTTTTTCACGTGTCTCTAGCTTTAGGATGTAGCTAGCATGCTGTAAATTGACACAGCAGCTTGCGGTGGCTTGTTTGTTTTAGGTTACCGTGTGTCTCACAACTGCCCATACATGTATGTGCTTAAACAAATTTCTTTTCTACAGCGGTTTAAAATCACTCAAAATAGAAAAATATGTGTGTTGCGTGAAACGGGGCCAAGCGGTTTTGGCAGAAGATAAACCCCCTTGCGTTCTAACACTCCTGACCAAGGTGGAAGGCTAGGTGCGGCTAGGTTTAAATTCTGAGTGATGCCAAATTCAGCACTATCAGTCCAATTGCGTTTAATATGTATTAAACTATTACAATTTGGATACACTAATAGTGGACTGCACCTTCAGTCTAGTCGTGCTCCTGAACTAGCACGGCCACTCTCGAGTCTTTGGTCGCGTTCAGTGAGAAACCAAAACGACTAGCTACTTAAAAAAGTGCAGTTTATTTAAACAACAGATATACAGGTTCTTAGGGTTGCCGGTGATAAATACACTGTCTGCAAAGCACGTGCAAATAAAGATATTGTTAAGTATACAAAACGCGTGGCAAAGTTATAAACGATACAGCCTGGCTATAAATGTAGGGTAAAGATTCTCTAGAGAAATTTTGAAGTCCCCAAGAAAACGCTCGGTATAATCGAAGTCTTACCCAACGGCGTCCCTATGGGGGGGAAGAAAGGCTCAGCCCGTCGACTGATCCTGGAAATCAGCGATGGAATTCTTCGCGATGGTGTCTTCCCTGGCATCCCCTCTCTCTCGGGCTATTTTTATACTATTTTTTTATCTTCAAAGTGGAGTTTGAGTGACTTTAGTCATACGTACTTTTATTATGATTAATGTACTCGAGGAGTGTTCGCACCTCGGGGGCAGATAGTCTCCGGGATGGAGGTGTGTTCTGGTACATTGTAGTGAGCAAAGTTCACACAAAGGACAGCATTTCATCAACATTTGACGAAATGTTGGCTCGGGTAGCATGTAGGCCGCTTATCTGTTCCATAGTACCATCTCGTCCCCATATCTGCTATTCATCACAAGGGAAGGCCACGGAACAAGCGTGTTCCGTTCCATCCCTCGTGTAGTTTCGCAAACAACCTTGTACAGGGAATCGCAGATGTTGCATTCTTCACGTGCCAGCTGCAGCTGTATTCTACCTCAGAAGCCTCTTGATTTTATGACTTTCCTTAATGTGTGAACAATGCTGTACTTTCGTATTCTTGGCCAATTTAGTAATTATTCCACAATGTGCTGCTCGGGTTGTCTGATTAGTGTGAAGTTCAGCGTGGTAATTACTACAGTAAAAGCCAAACATCATCTGGTGTTGACTAAGAAAATCCTAAATTCCATGGGTTTTGTAGCCCAGTTCGCTTTGGATCAGTAATTGCAATGCAACATTGGTACTAAGTTCCATCCCCCACTGTGGTTTTAATTCAAGAGAAACTGTATTTAAGACTAACAAAGGTAAATAATGCTGCTGTTTCTGTGCCTGCCTTAATGATGGGTACCACAAGAAGTAATGTCTGTAGTGGAAATAAAAGTGGTATAGGCTAATGAGGAAGGCTTGGCAAAAGACAAAATAAAGCCATGAAGTTTTGGGGCTTCCCGTATCTAGACGTAAAGAGACAAAGATCAATAGCATTCTCAACTTAACCTGAAAAAAAACAACCCAAAAACCCTTTTCCTTTTTTCACACGGAGAACTACTTGATCTAAAATAAAGAAAAATTGGTTGTCTTCATAGAAAATAGAAACACGCAGAGATTTATTTTCTACTGTTTTTGCAGTTGCTTATAGTTTTCCCTCTAATGCTTGGGCAAGCTGCAGCATGCAACTGTTCCATTAGCAAGGAAATAGCTTGCAGTGCACGTGCATAGCCTGGGATTTCAGAGAAATGTCTTGCTTTTTCTCATTTATCTCTGTCACATTTCAAATCCAGCTTCATTCTTATAAGAAACTAATGCTTTTAGGAAGGATTATTGAAAGAATGCATGCTGATTTATAGATGGGTTTATTTCATAAATCCTGAAGGGGCATTACCAGATTGAGAAATGATACTTAAAAAAAATAAATCTTTGCTTTGGTTACAATTAATTCCACTAGCAGTTGAATTAAAGGAATCTTGAAGTCTGTTTCTGCTTGGCTCTTTTGGTTATATTGTACATATTCCCCAGCTTGGACAGAAGAAATTGATTTATCAGAGTGACATTCTCCTGATAAGTTTCTTCCTGCAATGAAGACTGGAAAGCCCACAGATCTACAATGCCTTTCACCTCATAGAGGAGAGGACTTGCCTTTCCTCAGCCTTCTCTTAGAAGTGCTGGGGAATTTGCTGTTTAGATGATAGGTCTGCTGAAACCAAGTTCTCCCCAGCTTTTGTTGCCACCAGTGTTTCTCTGCTGCTGTGGTAGTGTAGCACTGACCAAAAATATGTTTCCTGTAAGACCATAGAGCTGCTTGAAACATTTTCTCTTTGAGATGGGAAATTTCTTGCAGATACATATGCTAAAGAATGACCTTGACCTCCTGTAGAGTGAGTGAGGTAAGAGTCCTTCACAAAATGTGTCCACCCAAATCTGAGCCCCGTAGGGGTTAGTGGATCAGATTGCAAAGCTGCCATCCTACACAGCCTTATTCTTCAACCACATTTGCAGGGTTTTATCTTGTCAGGATAACATAGTTCCACAGCCTGTGCTTCTGTTGACTTCATTATTGCCATCACCACATAGTCCTGTGCAGCAAAGTGCTGCTGTGTTTGGCTGTGAGAGTATTCTGGATATATTTTCATTTCTGTCCCCATTGGAATTCCAGCATGATAGTGGTAGTCATGAAGGCTTTTGTACCGACCCTCGATTTTACCTTCTTATTTGATTAAATATTTTAAACTTGGCTTGTCCAACTATATCCGTTCAGTCAATCTGTAGTGTTGTATTATTGGTTTAGTCCCTTTTCAAGGGACTTGTATTCCTCTAGTGACATTTTTGTTTGAAGTTCTTTGTTTTTCATAGTAAAGACTTACGTAAGTCTTACCAGCCTAGTGATGTGAAGCTGTGCTGCTGTGAGCACAGGCTGGTGGTTCCTCGGGTTGCTTAGTCCAAAAATGCCAAGGAAGGATAATTATATAAAACACTTTTTCATATTCTGATGCCTACTGAAAACCAGACTTCTCACTGCGTGGCATTTAAAGTGCATTGGGAAACTTTCCCTTTCTGAGAGAACCTGAAACAATTATTTTTGACATGTTGTGGTAAGTGCTGCCATTGATTGGCTGTGGAGGGGATATTAGAGCAGCCAGGTCTACTTACGTGACCTCTGTGGCACAGGGGAAACAGAGATGGAGTGATGTAACGTTCAGCTAGCATCCCAAGAACCTGGATTGTAGAAAAAAAGAGAATTAAACATCAGTGTAACAGAGGGCAACTTTGCAGCTGGAGTACAGCCAGGGAGTTTGCAGGCTACCAGGAGGCCATCTTAAGGCAAGTAAATTCTACACTGTCAAGGTAGGGACATCTCTGTCTCTTCTCATTCTTCTAGTAGTGAATATGCTGCCTTCCTCTCCAATATCCTCTAAAAATGCCTTTGCACTTCCCCAGGAGCAGCCTCAGAGATGTAGGGGTAATATGCAGCAGCTTGGTAGCATTCAGTCTGGAAGACAGCTGCTTTTTTATGCGTCTGTGGATTTAGTGGGGGCGAGTGTAAATATAGCAGTTAATGTTCTCTCACGTCTCTGCTCATCTAATACCATCTGCTTTGTGTCCGTTCATTCACACTGGTGCCAAAACGTATTTCTGGAACAGGTTATTTGTTCATCGGGGGCCTTGGTCCCTGACCGTTAGGTGAGAGCGAATATATAAACTGTGCGGTATGAGTAGGCAGGCGAGCTCTTGAGTTTTAGTGTGGTTATTTATAATCGGCAATTGCCAATAGTTGCTAATCCACAGGGTAATGGTAACAGCTGTAAGACATCGCTGCTGCTGCTGGTGGTACAGGAATGGGAAGAGCACTGTTGCGCCTCAGAGAAGGCAGTGTTCCTTTGGCTCCTCCGTGCCTCGTCAGCAGCTGTGGGAACACTAGACTTTGAGCAGAGTTTTCCAGAAACCAGATATTTATAGAGCTGGGACCTGGACATGGTGCAGATACTTTATAATCATTATAATGGTCCCTCTCCTTTATTTAACAGCATTGAGAAATGTATCAGGCAGGATTATGGCCTCCTCTATGTGTTTATGCACATTGTCACTGTAGTTGTACCAGTACATTATTAAATACAGGGTTGGGTTTTTTTTACATGTAGGCTCAGTTGTGCTCACACAAATGTGGTTATATCAATTCCTCTGATTGTTTTTTCAAGGTAGAGGTGTATTCTATGTCAGGGCATCTTGACTGCATTATAATTGCAACCACCCAAGTAGTTTTATTAGCTATAATTATTAAGGCTTAAACTGTAACAGTTAGCACTAGTCATAGCATTCGTGGTAACACAAATCTATGTGAATTAAACTTTGGACTGAGTCTTTGTGTATACAGTATCTTCCAAATCCAGCTGTATGCGTGGAAGGAAACACTATTCTCAGCCTTTCTCTCTTGTTTCCACTAGAACTTTGTCTCTCCCCTGTGATGTGCCTGCAGAATTGTTTGTGCAAGCCCTCCTTTTCTAGTTTCTAGGATAAGTCAATCTGGTTACCACAGATCGGAGTTTAGCATACCAATCTAATTTCACCAAACACTAGGTAGAAAGCTTGAAATGGCATTTTGTGGGGAGAGAGGAACAGTAACTTGCGGCAGAGGGATGCCGTTGGCCCTGTGAAGTTAATGTCTTCCATAGCTGGAAGGATAGCTGGATCTAGGATCAGAGGTCTGCCCGCAGCTGTCCGCATCTTCTTGGGAAGGTTACTCTCTTCCTGCACACATGGATGGCATGGCATTGCTTGATTATCTGTCAGCCTTGAGTGGAAATGAATACAGCATTTGACGTTGTTTGTAGGCTGTAGCCTCATTGGTGTATAATTGTTTCCTCTGAAGTCGTTCAATCACGCCTGATTTCACACTAGCATATGTGCAGGATTAAAGCATGGGTATCTGTTCATGCCTGCAGTAGATACGATTTAAGACAGCAGTGGAAGTTGTATTCTTCAAAAACGCAATGTGATGTTATGAACTGTGTGTGGTAGTGTTTAAAAATTGGTCTAATGTTCAAAGAAGACAATAGTAAAATGTCTTACATGTTAAGGCTTCAGTTTTGAGACTAGTAGTGGAGTTTTGTTCTTTGATGTGCAACGGAACAGCAAAACCAGAGCAGTCGTATTTCAGGAAGCGTTTGTACGTTTAATAGGTTCATTTTCTTCTGCTGAAACCAAAGCATATGCAACTACTTTCAACCCACTATTTTCCTTTATAATTATGCAGGAGTAAGCAGAAGTACAATTCCCTCTCTAATACTGAAGAGAAATTCTATAGTATATCTTCTGCCTACTTTTGTTTAACTCTTGGGAGAGCCATAGGTATTAGAGATTTGAGAGAAATACAGAGAGATCTTTATTTATGCATGATTCACTTGGTCTCCTTTAAAGAGAATACAAACACAGGAACAGTTTAAAGTTTGCATTACAGCATGGGAATGTGTCTTTTGGCATACAGGTTGTTTTCCTGTTTTGTTGAAATAAGGATCTGGCTTCTTTTCTGTTTTGCAGCTGATTGAAAGATTGAACTGTTTTTCCTTTGCTTAGCTGAGAAAATAATTTTCTCCTGGTGCTGCGTTTCCTCTGTCTGTTGTCAGCTTCACAAGACAGATCGTATGCACTGGATTTGCAGATTGCATTTCTTTAAAATATATTGTTTAGCTGCCTCTAGTCACACTTCTGCTTCTCTTACAGCAGTCATCCTCTCTGCCCGCTCACCCAGTGTTACTACTTGGGTAGAAGAGGTTTCTTTTCAGCAGCTTCTGCCATCTGGAACCCCCTTCTTTTGGCTCCTTCATTCATTAGATCTCCATAACTTTTGAAATATTTTCTGAAATTATAACTTTTTTCTTTCACCTATTACTCCTCGGTGTATGACTCTGTGACTGGATGCTTAATTTAGTAGGAAATGCCCTTACCCCACTGTTTCCGCGAGATTTTTATTGTATGAAGTCAGGAAAATGCTTTGAGGCACAGCTTGACGAAACACTCTATAAAATAAAATGTTATTAGAAAGTTTCAGAAAGACTGAAACCTATAACCCCATAACTACATTCTCCCTACTGAGGAAAGAATATTGCCAGTCTCTGTTTTTGTACCTTGTAGTAAAAGAGTTTCCACCAGCATAGTGCTGCTGTTTCACTTGCCTGGGTGCGTGTATGGACAACATTGTCACAGAGTCGCAGAATGGCTGTGGCTGGAGGGGGCACCTCTGGAGACTGCCCCATCCAACCCCACCGCTCAGGCAGGGGCAGCCAGAGCCAGGTGCCCTGGGCTGTTTCCAGTTGGGCTTGGAATGTGCAAAAGACAGATGGAGATTGCACAACCTGTCTAGGCAACCTGTTGCAAAGTTTGACCATGTAAGCGTGCTCTCTGACAGGATGCTTTTCCAGTCCTCGCTGTCATTCCCACATAGTCTGGAGTATGCTTAACAGTTTGACATTTTGCATTTTCCCATTTTTGTGGGGAGGCTAAGGGAGCACAACCTGGATTTCTTAACTTGCCCTGACTCTGAAAGCTTCTAACAAAGTTGTTGCTGCTTTATTGTTTACAGAAAAAAGCAATTTTGTGAGATATATCATTTGTATGCCTGTGGTATTCTACTGATCCCTCTGTATTGACATCTTTTAAAATGCTTGAAAATGTGGAGTTTATGTTTGTTCATCATCCAGAGGTCTTAGCAGCTTCTGGCTCCGTGGAAACTAATGGGGCGGAGTGCTGCGAAGCACTTGATACTCTGAGATAGAATAAGATTATCATCTTCTGAAATAATTGTGAGGAAATGAAAAAACAATGCCACCTGTCACGTAAGTAAGGGTGCTAGCGTACAAAGATCAGTTCTTAGTGATGGATTAATATTAGGTATCTTGAGTCCTTTAAGAAGAGGACAACGTGCTGAGATAAGGTCAATAAAAAATCCTTGAATAAACTGATTAGAGAACTGACTGTTATTCTGAATTTAGTGATATACCCTAGTCTGTAGATCAGATGGCTGTTTGGAGCGTTATTTTTCTTTCAAAGTGTACTAGTAGTGGGGAAATACCGGATTTACAGACTTCACTGAAAGAGCTGCTACTAGACCTGCAAGAGACCAGTAGTTGTCCATCTTGGAGAGAAGGTGTCATAATAGATGGAGAACTTGGGCAGAACCACTTAGTCCCACTTTCCCATCCTATAGTAATTCATTTATTGTGCAGAACATACAGTTTACTACTGTTCAGAGATCCAAGAGCATCTGCAGTAACAGTGATGATAAAGAAGTATTTTATACGCTTCGTATTGGACGAGATGGAACGTCTTAAGTAGTTTAGTTTTACTTGGTTTTGTTCTCAAACATCTTCATGTGTTGCAGGAGTTTTTTGAACAGCTTATGATTTTTGCATGTTATCCCTTTTTACGTTAGCTATGTCAACTGCAGGAATAATCTAATGTGCTCTTTTCATTCACATCGGTAGTAAATATAAATACAGACAGTGATAAATGATTCCTTTTGATGTTTTTCATTTTATTGGGCAGTAGGGGAGCCTAGCAGCCTAGGGAAACATTATGCTGCAAATAATCCTCTGGAAGGAGTGAAAAAGCATATTTCATGCATTGTAAAATACAGCAACTAGTCAAATTAAACAAATATATCTACCCTAATGATACCTCAAGACTGTGTATCAAAGGATCTGCAATGTTGGGTAGAAAAATCTGCTTAACATTTTGAATCTTATGAATTAAGCTGGTTATTACTGTTCTTGATTTTTCTTTTTCTTCCTTGCAATGCAAGGACAAATTTCTTGCCTTGTTAAAGCCAATGTGAGTTTTGAATTAATTGGTGCCAGGATTTCATCCCTTACCTGCGTTACTTGTGACTCTTCTGCTTAGGTAAGATTTTACATTTGCTATGAATTATGCATGTATCTCTCTTCATCAGAGTGACTAAATCATGAGAAAGGTGACAGACATATTGATTTTCCTTTCATCTTATGTCTTTTACGGCGGGAGTCTTTGGCCTAATGGATAAATTTCCCTACATGATGAGTAGTCTCTAGCCTTTGCCACACCCATTGGTTGAGCTCACAGAAATGTTTTTGGTGTTGGAAAATGCTAATTAAGCTGAATGAAAACTCTTAGTGGGAATATGTCAATGTGATGAGATTTTCACCAGAAAGCAGTCAAACTTCCACCCTGGCCAGTTGGGTATTTTCTGGCCAGCTTCGCTTACAGATGTTTCTGAAAATTTCTGTTCTACATGAAAATTTCTGTTTCTGAATTTTAGTTCCAGTTTGGAAGAAAAACAGAATGATTCAGAAATGTGGAAGCTTTTGGGGATCTCAGTTGTCTTATCTGTACAAACCCTTCCATGTAGCAACATTGCAGCTTTCTAATAACTTACTGTGGTTAGTGTTGGAGCAGCAGAAGAGATGATCAGGAATTGAGATCACTTGATTTTTTCCATTCTTAACCAAGAATTGCTTTTGTCACATCCCATTCATGCCTCATAGTCGTGTAATTTTAGACATAAATCCCTTGTATGAATGATTTTCTGAGAAGTCTCGTAGATATGTTAAAACTTGCTTAATTTCTTGCACGCTCTATAGCAGACGTAACTCTCTTACACATGTAACTCTCTTCTTTGGGCATAGGATCCAAACTAAATGTTTTTACTCTGTTTTGCCCTCTGTTCTGAACAATCAGTGATATTTTAAGCTTTAATTCAATTTCTTCTCATCGATCATGCTTCATGCATTCTTTAGTCACAGTATCAAGTAGAGTGGTGACTGAGGGTCAGCTCTGAAAATCCAAAACAGTAATTGATGGTAATTCAAATCTTCACTTTAAGTTACTGTTGAAAGATCTTGGAGAGACAAAAGGGGAAGTGTATGTCTCAAGTGATTTTTTTCTTGTGTGTCTTTCATGGGGTAGGAGAAACAGGTTATATTTTCAGAAGACTGTTGTGTAACCTGATGGTCTTTTGGGGGTTTTTTTTGGTCCTTCTGTGGTGGCATCTGTCCATCTTTTTTTCTGTCCTTGTGATCAGTAAAGTTCCCAATTGAATATCTGAAGCAATCTCCTTGGCAGGTGAGAATCTGGACGTGTGATTGCATTTTCATTCAGCTAACTTGACTTTATGAGTTAGTATCTGGTTCTGAAGGTTCTGAAGGTTAGTATAGGTTCTGAAGAAGGCTAAACAAAACCAAAACCATGCAGGGGAAACTGCTGCATGCATGTGACCAAGAACAAATGAGTTGGGACACCAGAAATCCTATAGATCTCTTGTATTTGATAGATCACCTTCCTTCTAAATAGCTGTTAGACATGACAGTCCACTTAGTGCACTAAAAAGAAGAGGTACATCGTTTGCTATCTTCTGATCATATACAAGTATTTGTCTTCTCCCCTAGGGTAGAATTTTGGTTCCTGGTCATTTTAAAATGTAAGGCGTTTTTTCTTTATGACTTCAAACTTTTCATCAGGACTTTTTGTCCTGACTTTGGAATGAGGATTTCACTTATAGCAACAGCACGGTTCAAACAAGCTAATATTCTCGCAAAACAGGGAATGTATCAAAGATTTAATCTAAGCTAGTTTCAAATACTATCAAATAGCCTTTAAAGTTAGAGAGGATGAACACCTTGTGCTTTGTTATTCTGGGTAAAAAAATGGTTTTGATATGTAGTTCAGTAACAAGTGCAGTGCAGTGCTTGAGCTAAAAGAGTAAGCTTGGGAATTTTTAGGAGACGTATTAGGGAGAAAAGTGGTGGGAAAGCAACACTGCTCTCAAATATAGCCTCTGCTCTCTCATTGTGTTAGTGTGTTAATTTTTTGAAGTGAAAAGATGATTATAATATGTAATTTCAGTTAATACAATGAAACGTTTTTGTTTTACCTGCAGTCAACGTTGAGACTAATCACAGTATTGTTTTTGCTTCCTTTTACAGGTTGCCTTTTTGAAGATGTGAAGAATGCAGATACCTGTCTTGAAAACTATTCTCAAATTCATTTTCAGCAGAAACGTACAGATGGCTTCCAATGGTGTGACTTCTAGAAAAAAATCCACTGGCCATACAAAGCAAAATGGAGATGTGGTGTGTTATTCTTCGTATCTGAATTTGTTTCAAAACCAAAGCCTGTTTATGTAGACTGGCTTTCAAGGTCCATTTTTAAAATCTTACAATAAAAAATGCTGCCTTGTTGGAAAATGGCTATATTTTGGGAGAATGGATTCTGGAGGGAATATTCTTCTAGAGGAGTTCTTTGAAAATTCCTGAATTTCAAGGAAAGTTAACATGCCCTGTACTCATGAAATTATCATAATGTAGGAGGTGACCCTGCAAAGTGTTGGACACCTTCTCTGGGTTTTACACATCAAAGAACAAGTAGCTGAAGCCTCCCAGCACCCTGTCTAGATATCATCTTATTTTTATGCTATTATTTTAGTTTCCAGTATTGAAGAAAGAACAAAAATATTCTGAGTTGCCTATTCAGGGACTAAATTATCTAGCTGCAAGATATTTTGTCTACGCACCAATGTTTAGTCATTTTATGAATAAAATATGTTTTCTAAATCAGTTTACCGTTTGTTCTGCTTAATTTCTGCAGCAGTTTCAGCTTCCCAGAGCATGACTGAGTGATTTGCAGATGGGATTCATTCCTATCACACAGAAATACTCCAACTTTAAAATCTTTTTCCAACCTATTTAAATGACCCTTGTGGTTTTGCGAGTATGGAGCAATCTTAGGTCAGAGAATATTTATGCTTTTGAGGTTCAATCTCTGTCATGTCCTGCCTCATTTCGTATTGTGGCCATGAAGAGTTAATCTGCCTCTAGTAATATCCATGGTTCCAGAATGAGTATATTTTTGGGGAAAAAACCCTTCCAGAGGTGAAAGACAAATCAGCCCCATCATGCCTGGTCTGTGCTGTGGTTTGGATTTGTGGCTCCAGCAGTGCTGATAGCACACCAATGTTTTGACTGTAGCTGAACCTTCTCTTTTATTTCCCACTCTGCCCCCACCTCACCCCAGTGATTAGGCAAGAAGTTAGGAGGGGGGGACACAGCGGGGAGAGCTGACCTGAATTGGGCAAAGGGATATTCCGTACCATACAGCATCATGCAGTATGGTAGCAGTAAAAACTGGGGTAAAGGAAAAAGGGGGAGAGGGGTGTCTTCCAAGGTGGTGGTTGCTCAGAGCATAGCTGGGCACTGGTCTGCTTGTGGGAGGTGACGACTTACTGGCTTTGCATCACTTGGTTTTGTTGTGCTTTTTTTCTCTTTTCTTCACTTACTAAACTGACTTTCTCTTGACCCACAAGTTTTCTTGCTTTTGCTCTTCCTGTTCTCTGCCCCGTTGTCCTGGTTGAGGAACAGTGTGGTGGGGGAGTGAGCAGCTTGGGTGGGTGCTTAGCTGCTGGCCAGGGTCGACCCACCACAACTGGAAGCAGAAGTTGTGAAGTCCCCAGACGAAAAAGAATAAATCTTTCTGTTCCAGCTTCTTCCTTCCCATTTGGAGACATTTTCCTTCCCCGGGTTCACAATGGGCAGAATTGTCAGTCTGTGTATATACCAGGGGCAGGACAATTTGACACACTTAGTGTCATGTTTCCCTTTCTTTGGTTCTAGCTCCGAGACCTCCATTAACATTTGACCATTGACATTATCTGGAAAATATCAGACCGCATATGATGATGTATAAATGCCTTGGATGGGTTTCCATTTGAAAATAGATTTCTTTGGCCATATTCAAGAAAAAAAATGTTTTTGATACTTTCTCAGGTACCAGGCAATACATTGCTCAGAACTCCTGTTTCTGAAGACAACTTTCTTGGCTTTTTTTCCCCTCCCGTTACTTATGTGATCTTTCCTGCTAAGCCAGTAGTGGATTTGAGGTGCGACAGCTTCATTTGACACTTCCGTGCATTCAAGCTGCTTTATAAAAGCAAAACTTGGCCATTTTTTCAGTATTATTTTAGCAGTGAACCATAGGCTTTCATAAACAATGGACTTGAGTTCAGAAAAACTGTTGAGTTCTCCGCAAGGCTCCTTCCTTGACCTTTGCCTGTCACTGCTTTTGCCTCCATTTCTCTGTCTGTTGAATAGCACGGTGCTTGTTGACATCAACATTTTGAAAAGTTGTGTAAGTACAAAGTACAATTAGTTACCGTGTTATTTTCTTTGCATCCAGAGTTAGTGGTGCATTTTAGTCTAGTCTAAATACCATGTTTGGATACATCCATAAGAGAAAGCTTGTTTAGTTTTGAAGTGTGCAGACAGTATCTCCATGCAGATGGAAATGCGTGCACCAAGATAGGACCTGGCCTAGAAGCCTTGTTCTTAGAAAATATTTGGTCCTTCTTATCGCTTGCCCTCTCTCCCCAGCACTTTTTTATCCGTTACAGTCTGCATTTTTCACTGCAGAAGGTGTCTTAATTTTTTGCTTTCTGTAGTGCCAAGCACAGTGTTAGTCTTTAAATAATAATAATAAATCAGCAATGACGTTAAGAAGGCCCCAGCTCACATTAACTGAGATAGATGGGCATCCTTTCCTAATGTGCGGTTTCCAAATAGTGTATGGCAACACGAAGATATTAAAAACGTCAGCTTTAATTCTAATATGCTACCGGGTTATGAAGTTGGCTATTGGTGTGGTGCAGAAAACACGCCTATCTGTCAGGCCAGTGCTGTTCTCACCATTAGCAACAACAGACAATAATGTTGTTTCTGTCATTAACGGGTCACGGGGCGATTTGTATTAGCGTAGGGCTTGTTACTTTGTTTAAAGAAGTTTGGCCATTTAACTGGGATAGTTAAACTGGCATACCAAAATGAGTCCCAATGGGGTTATTTTAATTCCAAATTTAGAGTGGCTTTCTAGCTGAGTTTAAATTCCCTCTAGAGTAGGTTAGGATAAACTGAATAATAATAACAAATGGGTTGATCAGGGAGCTATACTGGTATTACCCTCTGAGTTGAAGGGCAAGTTCTAGCTTACCTCCATCTTATTTTTCTGCATAGGGAAACTTTTATATATAAGGAGCAACTTTAATTAAAATTTACAATGGATGTTTCTGCACTCAAACATCCTGGGTTTAAATGCAAATGCTTTTCAGTAATTTTCTCTCGGTTTTGCTGCCTTCATTTCCGTTCCTCCATAACGTCACTTTGTGGTTTCAATTTTAGACTCTGCGTCCTTTCGTTTCTCTCCTAGCCAATGGTGCTCCATTATAAATGACAGGTAACTTGTTTGAGGTACTGCATTAGCTCATCAGCCTCATCCCTTTTGGTTTTCCTCCACAGGTTTTCTTGCTGCCGTTGTATCGCTGTCGTAGAAGCACCGCAAAACCTGCAGATGGACAGATTATAGAAACATGAGCAACTCTGTCTTGACTAGATTTTTTTGGTTTATTCTTTCAGAGCAGGCTGAATTGCCTTCTAGCAGATGCCGTGGAGCATTAGGCAATGTTCACAGAACGTCAGGAATTTTGCAGGTCCATGTGCTAAGGGCTCAGTAGCAACATTATGTGTCTTCTGATATCTGATGGTGACATTAAAGCATGGTGTTTTCCTTACTGTGGACAGCAATTGCTGTGCTCAGGTCCCGTGGTTCTGCGGTTCAGTGTGTTCAGATGGTGTTCTCTTAAACACAGCAGGAATATTATTGTCTCACGCCATATTGTGTCCAGTGGCACGTGCTTCATTCCCATCTGACCTCCTTACACATGGATTGTGCAGGTCTATGTACTGTGTAATAGATGCTCAGTATTGATGCTCAACTGATGCCTCAGTAATAGATGCTTCTTCTACCTGCCTGTATTCATTGATGATATAAATGTGTATCAATTTATCATTGTAAACAATAGAAAACTGTTTGTTTCAAAATATAGAATGCTATTTTCACTTACGTGCTTTTAATAACTTCCTCAAGATGACAAAGCATTTTATTTTTCTGCAATAACTGGGTTTTCTGTAGTGCTGGGAGGAAGGCAGAGCTCCAGATGGACTTTACCATGTGTTTATGTCACTGGCAGCTCCACCAGCTGGGGGCTTGTGAAGCAGGCTTTACACCTTCATTATCGACACCAGTTAATTACAACCCCAATTGGCTGGCCACCTTGTCTTTTACCTACATGTTTCCTCACTTTTAAAACTATGACTGTATCGTAAGGGTCATGACTTTCCTATCAGTGACAAGGTGGTTTGCTCAGCAGTGCAGCTGGGAAAAAAGTCCCTGTGTGGCCATAAATTGAGTTATACAGACGAGGGAGGGACAGACCACGAGGTACGATGAAGCTGCTGTAGCTCTCCTGACTTTAATGGAGCCATTGCCAATTTACATCAGCCAACGGTGCGCGGTGTGGACAGGAGGGAGATGAAGTCTCTTGTCCTCCCCTGTCAGTCGCACTTTGGAATATAGAATTGAGTTGGCACACGTATAGAAACGGGGCTGGCTATGTCTGAGAAAGGCCTGAGACCACCTCCGGACAGGCACGGAGTCAGTTGTCATCATTGTGCCATCATAACGGGAGGGCTCAGCACAGCTCGTAAGTGGAAATGCAGTGGAAGGACATTGGCTGTGAAACAAGGAGAGGGGAGAAAGAAATTCAGTCAGGGCTCTATCAGTGCTGCATGGTGTGGTCCTGGATTAATAGGCTTATTGAGTATATCCATGACGCAACACCTCTGCTCTCGACTTCTTTGTAAACTTTGTCGAAAGTTTCTGTCTATGACTAATGGGAAGCATGACATGTAACAATCCAATTGTATAGTTAGTGTAGGCTGTTTGCTCAGATTACTAGACTTGCCCTTTACCAGGCTTTGATTTATGTGGACCTATTAAGAGAAGGGCAAGAACAGTCCTTTGATTGAGCTCTGAAAGCAAACAGAGGTATGGGACAATTTACAGCTTGGGCTTTGTTGCTGAAAAGGGGTTTTGTGAATTTGTTGGAATAAATATTCTCAAACACGTGAAGCAAAATGAAAATGCACTAAATTAAGAGTGCCTTTTAAATTAATGGCAGTTGAGAAGAAGAGACGAGTTGTTGTTTTAGTTGATTCACAGTAATTATTAAGATCATATTTTTTGGTTGAGATGCACAAACATGGCTTGACTGTTGCGACCTCTTATCTCGAGAGTGCAAAGAGCAGTGTCTGTTCCGATCCAGCAAACACAGCTCTGGCAGTTCTCCGTGTAGGTAAGTAAACAAGGCATGAGCGAGCCCAGCAGAAGACAAGGAGCACAGCACGACAGAGGGCTCTGTAAGATGCTTAGAGGGAAAATACATTAACAACGTGCCTGAAGGAAGTCTTTTCCTGTCCTCAAAAGTGCTTTTTAGATTGCCGCGGGCATAGGAAGAAACAGCTTGGTGGGCTGGGGGTTTTGGAATTGGTGTCATAATTTGCTAATGAAAACATATTTCCTAGCCTTTTGGGTTTTTTCAATGATCACATGAACTCAGAAGAACATCTTGTCGTATAATAATGCTGATTTATTTTACAATTTATTTCTAATATCCTGTGGATTTACTAGGATATGCGTTACAAACTGTATCTTCCACCTTTTCTAGATTTTGACACTTGCTCAGCCAGAGTCACCATTTACACAAGAGTATATTAGATTTCACCAAATTGAGAAATTTTTTGTTTAAATTAGAAACTAGTTGCAATTTGTTGTTATAGTTACGAGAAGACTAGCAAGTAAAAAAGACCTCACATGGGCTATTTGTTTTGTTGTGTATCATTTCACATCTTAAAAGTAGAATTTTGTCTCTTACTCTACTGGGAAAATGTTCCGTTATTAGTATGAATCATTTTTATTTTGGCCATAGAACATAATTTTAAAGCATTTTCGAAAGAGCTGGAATTCAGAACCTGTGAGACTTTTCCATCCCTTAAACCCAATCACCTGTTACAGCTGGCACTTTTCCACATGGTTCTCTCTCATAGGACTCCTTTCATATCCTGATCCACCCTAAATTTAATCAGGGTTGGGGTTTTTTGGGGGGTCTTGCTGCCCTCACCGGAAAACTGACCCAGAGCCTCACTCTTCTGACAGGAATTTTCTGATTTCTGGGGTAAGTGTATCCCTGGCTAATTTACACCCATTTGTTGTTGTGCCAACAGCATTGTTTAATGTAGGTAGGTAGCTTTCTTCCTGGGTTCTTGAAACTCATTCCATGTTTAGGGAACAATCCTATCTTCTCGGTGCTCATTTTATTTATAATTTCTTTACCAAAGGTAGACTTTGTGTTCTACAAGGGCACATTGCTGGCTCATGGTCATCCTGTTGTCCACCAGGACTCCCAGGTCTCTTTCAGCCGAGCTGCTCTCCAGCAGGTCAGCCCCCAACCTGTACTGGTGCATGGGGTCCTTCCTCCCCAGCTGCAGCACCCTACACTTGCCCTTGTTGAATTTCATAATGTTCCTCACCACCCAACTCTCCAGCTTGTCCAGGTCTCTCTGTATGGCGGCATAGCCTTCTGCTGTGTCAGCCACCCCCCCAGCTTTGTGTCGTCAGCAAACTTGCTGAAGGTACACTCTGTCCCCTCATCCAGGTCATTGATGAATGTATTGAACAAGACCGGACCCAGTACTGACCCCTGGGGAACACTGCTGGTTACAGGCCTCCAACCGGACTCTGCGCCGCTGATCACAACCCTCTGAGTTCTGCCATTCAGCTGGTTCTCGATCCACCTCACTGTCCGCTTCTCAATCCACCACACTTCCTAAGCTTACCTAAGCTACCTAAAACACAGACTACATTGACCAGTCAAAGGCTGGTTGGTCTGTCCCTGTGATGTTCTGCATTCCTCTGCCCACCACCACAAACTAGGGTTTTGTCTGGCTTAAGTTCAGTTTCAAGTAACAATTCATGCAAAGCTAGCATTGTTCCAACATAAGGCCACTAGTGAGGTGGCCTGGCTTTGTGGGGTGAAGAATGGATGAATGAGTAGAGTTTCTTCAGAAATCTTTGTCTGATTATCTATGTTTTGTAAATTAAAATGTACCGTGGACTTCATTACCCTAATCCACACACAACAAATGTGCAGGAATGCCATATGTGTCCACAGCTGCAGAAGATAACTCATGCTACTATTAGTTATTAATTTAATACGATCCTCTAATCACAGGTGATACAGTAATGCACAAAAGGACACACACAAATTAAGTTTTTGATGATGTATATGAAAAGGCTTTTGATTATTTGGAGGAAAGCGTTAAGGAATTCTGAGCTTGTCAGGGGTTTAGAGACAGCTTCATGTGCAGCTTCAGTATCTTGTATCTGTACATCTGACCATGAAGAATTCAAGATTAAAGGTCACATACGAGCAGTCTTCACACTGAGATAGTTTGTTGATAATAAAGCACAATTTTGACTTCTTATCCTTCTAATGAAATGGTCTTGCACACATTGCAAAACTCTGGTAATTTCATTTTATTGTAATTCATAAAGAGAATAATAGGCAAGCAACAATGCACTGGGGTGTTTTATTAGGAAATTGAGGGCCATCTTCACTGTTTTTTCTAGGTAGCTTTTCTCCTTCCCTCTGTGTTGTTGTTTTTCAGAATTGCATTGCTTTGGTACTATCTCACTTCTGCAAAAGGCAATTTTGTTAAATATATTCCCGAATGCACTAATGAAGTTATAACTGTTTGGCAAAGGCTTGGAGACAAAGATGCAGCCATGAAAAATGAGCCACATCAAGAGAAAACTGATTTGTGATCAGAAAAATCGGACAATGTGGTCAATGTTGTGTTACCTGTTTGCCTCCCACTTTCAGGTGTATCCAGTCTCCCACGGGAGCTGGTAATGTCAGGAGCATCTATGGACTCTGTCAACTCTTCTTCACTGTCAAATATATCAGAGTAGAGACTTTTTTCACCTCTCAGTGCTATGGCTTTTGCCCAGTGTAAGTGGATATCCTCGGGCTTTGTGGCTGACACTGGAATTTGGGCACCTAGTTCTTTTTCCTGCATCTGTACCTGTCTCTAGCTATGTCTCTCATCAGTGCTTATAAAATGGGAGAAAAGCCCAGTCTAGTCTTGAAAGAGACGTTATGAGAAGAAACGTGTTAAAGACTGTGAGTTTGGGAGTAAGCAGCCAAGGATTTAAGAGATAAAATATGAATTTGCTATGGACTCTCTGCAAAAGAAGATGTGTCTTGTTCCGAGCTAATAGTTGCGTGGCATTTTGGCACGTATGTGAAAAGCTGTTGCTCCGAGTGTCTGCTAGGAGATCATATTATTTCCTTCTCTTACCTCGTAATGCATTTACCCTGGCTGTGATTTATGTAGCCAGGAACAAGAACTGAAGCACTTACACAGGGGAGAGGATGGGTTCCTTGTATGCCAGGACTGTTAAAAGCTAAATCTTCAGATCTTTAAACTGCAGGACAGTGTTTCTAAAGAGGATGCCTTAAACCTGTTTGTATTATTTTATTAGTTTCACTACTGTGTTGTTTCTACACTGTTTAAGAGCAGCTGATATCTTCTCATATTTTTCAAGATCCCGGGGTGTTTATTGTGGTCGCAATCCTTCTTTCTTTGAGATCAGCGGAGTAGCTGGGCTTCTACAGCAGAGACTGCAGATCTATTTTAGCCAATGAGCCATTAGTTTATGCTGGTCTAGGAAATTCTGCTTTCTGTTAAACTGCAGCAGCTTATTTATAGTTGGCATTAATAGTATCCAGTCTTCTTAAAATGTGCACTGTTTGTTTTGTTCTAATCCATCTGTTTGAAAAACAACAAGTTAAATGGGTTACGCGTTATGCGTGTTGCTTTGATGACAGATTTGGAATTTCCTGCCCCGGATAAAGGCACAAGGATTAGCCTTAAAGATGTGATTCCACCTCTGCCATCCAGATCTAATGCTTGCCTTGCAAAAGGGGGAACAACCCTGTCTTTGCAAGGGATTCTAGGAGGCCCCTTTTCTGAAGTGGGAAAGCTGCACTCCAGATGCTCGGTTAAATTGTCGGGGTGGCCCTTATTTTACAGGCAGCTGCTAAGACCTAGGAGGGATGCTGTCTTTCCTTGTTGCCACTGACTGAAGCGTAAGAGGTGACTTCTCAAGTATGTGCTATTTTTATATAATCTGAGTTTCATTGTATTACCTGGTCTGAACATCCTACAGGTCATTGGGAATATAAGAAGGTTTAACAGATGTGCAGGCAAAGAAATGCCCTGTCCCTCATATAGACAGTACCAGAAAAATTGCACATATTTAGTAATGTTCCCTTGCTACTTGAGTACCCTGCAAGAAAAACAACACCTGAAGGGTAAGGCAGGGTCCTAAAGCAAGTATTACATCAAACAGGTGTCATGGTTTCAGCTGGGATGGATTTGACTTTCTTGCTGGCTGCTGGTGTGGTGCTGTGTTTTGGATTTGGGATGAAAGGGGTGTTGATGGCACGCTGACATTTTTGGTTGTTGCTAAGCTGTCAAGGCCTTTTCTGCTCCTCACACCACCCCACCAGAGAGTAGGCTGGGGGGGCACAAGAAGTTGGGAGGAGACACAGCTGGGACAGCTGACCCCAGCTGACCAAAGGGATATTCCATGCCATGTGACATCATGCTCAGTATATAAAGTTGGGGGAAGAAGAAGGAAGGGGTGGACGCCCAGAGTGATGGCATTTGTCTTCCCAAGGTACCGTTATGTGTGATGGAGCCCTGCTTTCCTGGAGATAGCTGAACACCTGCCTGCCGATGGGAAGTAATGAATGAATTCCTTCGTTTTCTTTGCTTGCATGCGCGGCTTTTGCTCTACCTATTATTCTGTCTTTATCTCAACCCACGAGTTTTCCTTATTTTTCCAATTCTTCTCCCCATCCCACTGTGGGGAGGGGAGAAGCGAATGAGCGTCTGCGTGGTCCTAGTCGCCAGCTGGGGTTAAACTACGGCAGCAGGCTAGAAAGTTAAAGGGTGAACTCTTACCATGAGCCCTGACAACTGCCTGCATTCTCACTGAAAAGCTCTCTGCTGCACCCTCTCCAGCAGTTCCCTGTCCCTCTTGAACCGGGGAGCCCAGAACTGGACACAGTACTCCAGGTGCGGCCTCACCAGGGCAGGGTAGAGGGGGAGGATGACCTCCCTCGACCTGCTGGCCACACTATTCTTGATGCCCCCCAGGATGCCATTGGCCTTCTTGGCCACAAGGGCACATAATCCCCTCTATTGCACATAATGCACTCTATCCCCTCGTCCAGGTCATTGATGAATATATTGAAAGGACTGGACCCAGTACTGACCCCTGGGGAACACCACTCGTCACTGACCTCCAACTAGACTCTGTGCCCCTAATCACAACCCTCTGAGCTCTGTCTTTCAACCAGTTCTCTATCCACCTTACTGCCCATTCATCTAACCCACACTTCCTAAGCTTCCCTATGAGGATGCTGTGGGAGACCGTGTCAAACGCCTTGCTTAAGTCAAGGTAGACAACATTTACCGCCCTCCCCATCATCTTCATCATTTTCTGAAGGAAAACGTCCTTCAGAACGGCTCTGCTGTGCAGCCACTGCAAAGGAAGTTTAAATATAGCATAAAGAGGCTTACTGAAAAAAGTTGTGAGCGGGCTCTGATTTCCAACATCCTTGTTCAACTCTGAGGCACCCGAGATGTGCGCGAGCAGAAGTCACCGCAGCCGAGTCCAAACCCGTTGTTGGTTGTCACTTGTGGAGGTCTTAGTGCTGAACACTTTCCCGCCCCCTGACAGGCAGGAGGGCTTTTGCTTTGCTAAGTTTTGTGTTGTTGCAATCTGTTGGAGATTCTCCTGGCCGAGGGCTCATGCGACCAGGGCTGAAGCTGTGCTTCCAGGCCAGCACATAAAGGGTATGAGAGGTGTATGCTCCTGAGGGGTGCTTTTCTGATTCTTCCTAATGGAAAGGTGGATGAGGAAATTAATAAACATGGGGCTTATTATGCCTTTTTTAAAATAGGCATTTCAATTAAAGAAATGCATGCTTAGGAAAGCATAACAGCTCCATGCACTGCTTAATATCTGAAACAAATATAAACACTTGCAAAATGTTTTTCACAAGCTTTACAAGTCAGAAAATGAAAAAGAAAATGGCATTAAAGATTTATCTTTTTAAAAAATATTAATAATTTCACACTACGGTAAGGACATTCCAATTAGACAGAAAAATACCTGGTGTCAGAGGGGCAGCACTGAATGCTATAGGATATCTAAGCCCCCAGCTGACAAAGAGTTTCTAATTTAGGGCCAAATTAAGCTCTCATTTATGCTGGCATGTATCCCCAGGAACTCTTTTCACTTCGTCAGGGTACTTGAGTCTTACCCTTATGTAGCTGAGACCATAAATGAGCCCTTGAGAAGCTTTTTGGTACTGAGAATTCTTTCGGAGCCTTATCATTATTTAAGTTCTTTCCTGAATAATGAACAGGCAGAGGCAGTAGGGAGAAAAGACTGGCAGGTATGAACTTGCTGTTATAAAACAATAAAATGTCCTGAAACTTGAGGATTCCGACTTTGTTACAGATACGACTATTTAAGTAAGTCCTTATTGTTTACTGCTGGCATTTAAATCCACTAAACACCGGGAATCCAGAAGCTCTGGATTATTAAGAGGATGAATGGACCCGATTACAACATATAGCACTGTGTTATTCATGCGGAGGCTTTTCAAAATTGCCTTCCAATAACTTCTTTCCAAGTCTAAGTGAAACAGCTCTCTACAGCTGGACATCTGTGTAGCGTAGTAGGTATGTTACGTATCAGTGTGACCTTCAAACACTAACTTTTGTGGGCACATCTCTTGTGGTTAGCATGATAAATGATGTTACGCTGGCTAATTAAATCAATGCATCTCATTAATGTCTTGCCGTTTCTGAATTTCTTGTCACTCCTTAGTCCCATGGATCACCTTTCATATCTGCTTTTCTCAGACCAACATGCATTTTTTTTCCCCTCTTCTTTCTCTGCGGAGATACAATAATTCCAATACTCTCCATCTGAAACTATGTTTGAGAAGTATATTTAGTATATCCAGTAAGAGAACACTTGAAAAATAACCAATAGCATCTCCTGTTTACCCATTAAATTTTTTTTTTCGCCATTTCCCAAATGGAGGCCCTTCTGTGTCTTTTTGACTTAAATTACAAACTAAGCAATGGAAATAACTTCTATTTTGGTTGAATGTATTGTGAATCGTGTTAATGCAGGGAGAGAAGGGGTGCTGGGAGATGTCATATGAAAGAATGTAAAGAATCCTACAAGGATTGTCCCTCTCTTGCAGTACTGACAAGGATCTGAGTTAGGCACACGGCAAACAATGTTGTCCCTATGCCTGCGGTGTGTGTCTGCCTCTATGCTTCCGCGTAATAGAAAGCGTTTTTCCGTTCCCTTCTTGTATTTTGCCACATATTAGATACCTAATAAAAGAGTTTTAAAACCTTCCCACAAAAAACGTTTCTTCCACAAAGATAATAGCGTAAATATCACTTGGAATATATTAATTCTTTTGGATATTTTTCACTTTATTTCCTAGTAAATCATGTTTTCAATACCACCTCAGAACAGAAACAAAAATGTTGGGGTTTGGGGGTTTTGTGTGCTTTTTTAATTTTTTTTTCTTTCCCTTCTTTTAAATTCTTTGTATTTACAAGTTTTTTCACAGGCAAAAAAAGGGAAGACAAACTAAGAAATCTCTCCATATTAGCATTTCCCAGGAAAAACTTGGAAGCAGCAGGCTTCTACAACAACTAAGCAAGCAAGATGAGACAAAAAAGAGCAACTGCCAGTGTTCTAGGCAAGCCTAGCAACAGCCCGCGTCTGGGCAGCTTGTTATGATTCAAGTGTATGTTTTAATGGGGGAAAAGCAACGTTGGTTTGAATGAACTGAATGCCAGTAATTCCCAAAGGGAGAGCTTCCCGGCTGTAGGCAACAACCACCTCTGACTTAGACGCTGTGGTATAAATGCATTTGATCATCCCATACTAATGCCTTTCCGCATGGACCTGCCCCCATCCCTGCAGCGTGCCAGGGTGTGGGAACACAGCCTGGCTCCTCCCTGGGACTCCCGTTTTCCTTCTCTTGATTTGTAATGAGAGAACAGAAAGGTCTTGGAGCAGAAACTGAGATGACAACCCTCTCTGCACCCCTACGGCCACTAACTCCGGTCCCCTGAGCTGTGGTGAGAGTGGGAAGGGAAAGGTGAGGAACAAGCAACCTGACCTGTAGACGTGTTAGGATGGAGGGCTGCCAGGGGAAAACATTGGGATGACTGCACCCAAAACATCTTGCTCAAAGGCTCACCTGGGAAGCCTTTTGCAGGTAACTGAAGTCTGCTTTCTGCTGAGCTTAGAGCTCTTATGCAGGACTTTTCCTGCCATCTTTACACTATATATAGTGGGTATGTTAGTAAAGATATAAAAGAAGTCCTCAGGCTGCGTTGCTTCATCTACCACTAACCTGTCACATCGCGGCTTGTCCTGCAAGAATCTGGGTTGCAGTGAGAAATCCAGCTCATTACCCAGAGGTGATACAACGCAGCGTTCGCCCGTCCTGTTTCTGCAGCTAATAGAGCTGTCAGCTCCGCTGTCATTCGCTTGTCATCCCATCCAGAAACATATGGAAAGTCTTAAAGGAAACAGGCCATCCCAAGGGTTGACTCTTGAAATGAAACTGACCCTTATTAAAATGTACATGCAAAATGGCTTGGACTTTTCCCTTCAATTGTTATTTGTACTGGATTTGCCTTTCGCTCCATAGAGAGTTAATGTGGGTTGAAAATATGACATTTTTCAGGAAAAATATCTGTTATAGGCACCAAAGGCTGTTCTGTTGTCAATGGTTTGTGATATTTTCATGGCATATTTGGAAGAAAGGTTTTCCCCTCTGCCTCCTTCAGTTCCTTAAGCCCAGCGTTATCATCTCATTCAGAGGATGATAAAGATTGTGTTCGCTTGTTGCGTTAGATATTTGTGCCAAGGGTGTTTATGAGTGTCCTAGCTGATTTTAAAGACAAACTTTAGTGCCTGGAGACACCTTCACCTTGAAAGCATGTGAGTCGCCATTGCAGGGAAGGAGAGGTTCAGCAGGTAAAGCAGCACTCAGTCAAGAGGGTGGTTGTTGGCTAGTAAAGTACAGGGGATGACAGCTGGTCTGACAAAGTGACATTTGCAGCTCCAGAGAAGTGAGACTTTCTTAATTTAACCAGAGAAGTGTCAAGATCATCTGCTGAGTAAGTTAGAAGAAAGTTTTGGACGGAAAGAAAGAAAGTTTCAAGCGGAAAAATTAAATTTGCTCAGAGTCCCTGGAAAGGAGATTAGTTATAGACATTGGTGTGGAGGAAAGGATTTCCTCTAACAAGTGCAGCCTGCGACACATGACACACAAGGAGGCAGCACCCCTGACATGTCAGGGGGGCACCTGCAGCAAATGAGTGGGATACTGAATAAAAAGGACCTTTTATACTTTCTCCTGGAAACAGGCTGCATATAGCCTTCTTTCTTACGCCTTAAAACCTCTTTGTTACTGTGGTGTCTATTTTGGATGCTGTAAATAAATACTCCCGCTTGGATTTTGCTTTATCCCAGCTGGAGTTAAAGTACTTGATTAAGAACAAGACATTCCTTGCCGAAGGCTGCGGCAGCCCTAATAGGCAACCAGGGAGGTGGTCTCCTCGGGGTGGGGAGGGGAAGTCACCTCCTCCCGCAGTGAGGGATCGCTACCGAGGCTCTCAGCAGGCTGCAGGTGAGTGTGACCTGAATCTCAGTGGTCCTGAGGGAATTTGTCACCCGCGCACTTGAGTCGTGCTGTGTTTTTATTCCTCTCCGAAAGAGTGAACCTCTGTGTTAAGGGTGAGCTTATCTTTCTCCGTTTCTTTCTCTGCTCACGAGCAGCTCCTGGTTTGCTGGGGATGCGAGGAGTTTACCAGCAATCATGTCAGAACATTTGTTAGCATCCTACTCCCACTTTTAAGTCGTAAAGCAGCAAAGGGAATTACTGCTGCCATCTCTTAAGCAAGGCAACAAAGGCATAGAGGTAGTAATGCACACCCCTAAGTATTTAACCGCTTCTTTTCACATTCCTCTTTTTGTTTTCACAAGAAAAAAGCAGCACTCCCTAGCAACCATTTTAAGGCTGAGGACACGCTGAAAGCGAGCTTGACAAATGAAAGTGAGATGCTGCGGCATGTGGGACTGGCGGAGCAGCCCGGTGGAATTGTCAAGCCCACGCTGTGCACAGCCACACTGGGCTGCATCCCTGGGAGTCACAGGGATGGGAAAAATGCAAGCAGCCACTTAAGCTAGCGAGCAGGAGGTGCTCAGGAAACAGGCACTAAAACAGGCTCCTGCATCTTAACAACTCTGAACCTTGCCCCGGCATTAAGTGCTATACCCTTTCTTTTTTTGGAAGAAAAAAAAGAAGGAGTGGTGAATATTAGGCTTCCTTTTTTAACAGGAGAGGAGAAGTGAAAGTCCCAGTTTTAGATGTTGACCAAGTGGGCAGAGCACTTACCTGGGCTGTAGAAGGCTCAGATTCAGATCCCACCTTTGCCTGAGGAGATGTGACCATCAGTGCATGCTGAATAGACTAATCACCAGGACGTGGGGTACCTAAGACAGTGCTCTTTCCAGATCTGGGGCAGGCTCAGCGGTGTCACCTAATGTCTCAGTGGCAGGTGTGGCTCTGCTGTGCCAGCCGTGTAGTCCTGCCCTTTTCTCCATGCCAGCTCTGATGGCTTCCTGACCACACAGCACACTGCTGCACTTCACTAAGCAGAAGACATTGACCTTGGTTTTGTTGGCTCAGTTTCTCCTGGAAGGGGAGAAAAGAGGAAGACAAAGGTGCTGAAGAGCAGGACCTCCTCCCTTGAGCATCAATGACTGATTGGACTGACCCAGCTGCACCACTTACAATCCCACCTGGTAAAGCTGCTCAGCATCTCACAGAACCGTAAAATATTCCCTGAGCTTGAGAAAGACTATTTAGCCCGTAGTAGAGATGCTCATCTAAGAAAGAGGAGACATGGACTTTCTTCTCTTGCTATGTATTTCCCACAGTAATTTTTTTCCCATTTAAAATCATACTGAGCTTATTTCAGTTGTATACCTGTCGTACACAGTGAAACTGGGATTCTGCAGTCTATGAGAAGTGGGGAATTGGCTAGGTCTCTCAAGCAGAGAAATGGAGGATTGATTGTGTTTGGATTCACATTGTATAGTCTTCAGTTAGTAAGTAAACCAGAAAAGCTGAATGTTCCCTTCCAAACTCAATAACACACACGATTTCCAAGGTCTTCAGCAAATGTCCTGGTTACCTGCCTTTGGCGTAGCTCCCTGTATCGCTTATGAGTACTGAGCTGGATAACTGGAAGTCTTCATATTCTCATCTGTCACTTTGTGCTCCGAGGGGTTCTGCTTGCAACAAATGCTACTGAAATGAATCAGCCCCTGGAGGAGATGCACAGGGAAATAATAAGGCGAGGTAGCTGTCAAGTGTCTAGCCAAGAAGATTTTACTACCAATCCCCACTAAGTAAAGTATCAAACCTCTCAGTGTGACCATCAGGCAGAGAAGTTAAAAGGTAACAAAGCAATCAGTGTAGCTGACTTTTAAGTATATCTTCTAGTTCTTATAAAAAATGGTTGTATTCATTCTTGGGGTTCTTTATAGCAGAAATTAGAGAGGTTATATAAATGCTAGATTTTTTCCCCAGAGATTTTTTAATGCCAGTGAAAACTTGCAGTTGCCCAGATCCATTAGTGTTTGGGAACTGTATTCTTTCCATCCCCCCATGCAAGTTTAGAAACTTAACGAGTGATTCAGAGCATCCACTGTGCAGGGTCCATGGTCATGGCTTATTAGACAGCAATGACTAAAATAATTTCAGTGTCCATAACAGCCATCCATAGCAAGATGTTTGAGCTCAGCCCTAAATCTCTTTGGTAGCTTTGAAACCCTTACAGGATATCTGTTTTGTCACTTTTTTGGCCTGGAAAAAAGAATAAATTGAAGTTTTATGCAAAGACAAATATGATAGAACTATGAAGGAACACCTTTTTATTGTCTCGTCACAGAGCCAAAAAATATTAATACTCACAAGGGTAATAAATGCTACCAAGTTAATTTACTCTGAGGGTGGTGACTGAGTCCATTGAGAGTTTAGTCCTCTTGATTCCAGTTACCTTGTTTCTTATACCTACTGGACTTATTTCTACCAAGTTTGTCCAAAATGATATGGTAGCACCCAGATATTCCACCTTTTTCTTGTCTGCAGCTGCCTATTCTCCATCAAGGCACAGCCCTGTTTTGTTATTAAATCAATGCTTATTCTATTTCCTCATTGTTTGTTCTGTTTCTTTTAAGGTTCTGCAGTCGAAACAATAATACTTCATTAGCGCTGGCATTAAGGGGAAATTGCCAGATCTAAAATTATCATTTACTGAAGCAGTATAAACTCTCCTGCTTCAGGACATTTATCTTGGGTTTGAGCAAATAAGTTGCTCTATAACAGCCAAATTCAGGGGTTTGGGAATTTCCTTTTGAAGCAGCTTGCTCTGGCTACTGTTGGAAACAAAACAGATGACAGTTCTCATGCAACAGAGGAAAGTTTGTGTTCCTTACTAATAAGAGCTCACCCTCCAAAATAAACATAGGGACTTAGGAAACTTAGGGACTCCGTGTATTTTTGCACTTGCTTTGCTACAGCTTAGCGTATATAAAAACTACGCACGAGGTACCTAGTAGATTTCATTCATACTACGTGGTGAGAAATCAGCCAATATTGCCTGTATATTTAGGTTTAAAATACGTGTTAGAAATTCAGACAGTCAGGAGCATAATAGAGTCAAGTTCTGTTTATTTTTAGTAAGGTGACTCCAAATCATATTAGGAGCCGGGGAAACATCATCAGCTCCTGAGGCAGTCACAATAACGATAGCTTTATCAGCACTCATTCACCATTTTAAAGAATAAAGGTTAATAAACAGGAGATAGAATATTTATTCTAATATGGGTCCCTGGGGTACTAAGTCATCTTTAATGAGAAATGAGGTAATTACCAGTTCTGTCACCTTTCGTCTCTCAAATACACTTGAAACTGTTTAATATGAGGCCTGTGTTGTTCAATGGAAAATAAAGACTTAGAAATTATTGTAAAGCATTGCAATGTCACTATATTAATGTAGACAGTGAAGCCTGAATATCAAAGTATATATTCAAAGGCGATTTGAACATTTTTCTCAAATCAGAATGGGATGAGATATCAGGACAGAAAAACACACCAGTTGTCCTGGTCTGTAATCGCCCTAATCATTACAGACTACTCAGCTCCTCAAATTAGAGATATTTTGGGTTTGCAATGGAAAACATACTGAAAGAACTGGACTGCGACAAATTTTGGAAGGACAAATTTCTAAATTTACATCACCTGCCTTACATCCAGAAAGCTTATGGAGAGTGATATGAGATCAGCTAGGATGAAAAAAAAGAAACAAAATCACAAAGGTAATGCGCATGAAGAAGGAACAAAGAACAGCTGCCGCAATTAAAGAAAATACACGTGGTCAGACTTCTTTTCCTTTGCTTCGCTGTATTTGCTGGATCAAAGATTCTTGAGGTGTATTTAACTGCCTGTCCCTTTTCGCAATGTCAGAGCGGTGGAAAGGAGACGCAATGTAGATGAGAACCACGTTCTGCAGAATTAGGTTACAGGAAGATAATTACACAAACAGCCTTCATCCACATGCTGTGCAGTGCAGGCAGGATTTAAATGGTTCGAGTTACACAGGCTGAAATAAATAGTGACTATCAGGTCACTCACGGGCCAGGGTCATGGCCTTCTGGAGGACAATCTCCCACTGGTGGGCCAGGGAAATTGGCCTTCCGGAGAACAGTCTCCTCCAGCCATCTCTGCACCATGAGCGCCACTTGGAGAGAGCCTGAGCAGCAGCGAGGGATGGGTTTGCTGACACCTGGCTGCTCCCCATGGCAGAGCTGGGAGTGGGACTCCACGTTGGACCCCAGCTTTGGCTGCGGTCATGGGCTTCCACTGCAGGTGAGGTGGGTCAGGGGTATGAAGATGACACAAAACTGGGTGGAGTGGCTGATACACCAGAGGGTTGTGCTGCTGTTTGGAGGGACCTGGACACGCTGGAGAAGTGGGCTGCCAGGAACCTCATGAAATTCAACACGGGGAATTGCAAAGTCCTGCCACTGGGGAGGAACAACCCCATGCATCAGGTCAGGCTGGGGCTGCCCAGCTGGAAAGCAGCTTAGGCAGAAAAGGGCCTGGGGGTCCTGGTGGACACCAATATGACATGAGCCAGCAATGTGCCCTTGCTACCACGAAGGCCCAGTATCCTGGGCTGCATTAGGAGGAACATTTCAAACTCAGTTATGCTCTGTCTAAACATTAGGAAATATACTTTTTTACTGTGAAGGTGACCTAACACTGGTACCGGTTGCCCAGGGAGGTTGTGGAGCCTCCATCCTTGGAGATATTCAGAAACTGTCTGGACATGGCTAGAGCAACAGGCTCTAGGATGAGATGACTTCCCCAACCTCAACCAGTCTGTGATTCTGTGAGGAGAGCTGATTCCTGTTGGAGTAACAGCATTGTTGACTTTTACCTCCCAGGAAAAGCCAGGAGAAATCTTCGCCTTGAAGACATTCTGCTCAACAGGACAAACCCTTTGTGGCTGAGTTTGCTCAGACTGTGAAATACAGAGGGCAGAGAGGCCCAAAGCGGGGTGCAGGGGCAATGGTGCTGGTGGGGTGGCCAATGGGTGCAGAAGGCTGAAAAGCAGGGGGAGAAACAGGACAAATAACATCCAGATGAGGGAAGTCTGAGTTCAAGTGGCCATTTGGCTGAAACTGGGGGGAAAAGGCAACTAGCAAGGCTGGGATGACATAAAGGCTTGTCGTGGTTTTGGCCAAATTGGCCAATGGCTGGCGACAGATGCTCTCCCCCAACACCTCGTACACGGAGAGGAGGAGGAGATATATAAAGAGATTTACGAGTTTAGGAGAAACTAAACTACTGTAATGAAATATTAATAATAAAATAAAAAGGAAAATAATGAAATAGATACAGTATATACAAAGCTGTAATAAGCTCCCAGGATGACGTCACCGGCAGGCACTGGTGAAGTCCCAGGCTGGACTCAGTGACGGGTGGGAACTGGATTCCACAAATGGAGTCAGGAACACATGGATCAGGATCGAAGGCAGATGAACAGGCAGGGTCCTCCTCAGATGTCAGCTGTTGAAGGAAGAGAGCTGACCCTTTGATCCCTCAGCTTTTATACTGAGCATGGGGCAGATGGGATGGAATACCCCTGTTGGTCAATTTTGCGTCATCTGTCCTGTTCACTCCTCCCTGCAGGTGGGACCCTACGCTTTTCTGCTTCTGACCCTCTAATGGGTCAAATAACTAAATTAATTGGTTGTTGTAGCAATAAGTATAAGCAAGAGCCCCTCTGCATACAATTCCTTGGCACAAACTGTCTTATCACTCTGCACGAACTGCTTTAGACACAACACGCCGTTAATTTCAGAGAGTTAGAAGAGGCCTAGCTAAGAAATAAAATTACTGAACAGAAAGTTGGTTCTGTTTTAACTCAAACCAGGACAAGGCTTCTGTCATTGGAAGAGGAGTAAACATGATTGTGACAAGAAGCTGTGAAAATGTCTTGGGTGGCAACAGCAAGGGAAAGGTCTAGTGGCCCTGCTGTAGCCTGTCACTGGTCAGCACGCCCCTTTTGCAAAGGCGTTGTGGGGATCGGCGTCTTTCCAGGCCTTCATGTCTGGTCCTGGCCTCAGGGAAGGAGACTTGCAAAGGGATCAATGAGGACAGAGAGCACTATGAAACTTCAGATGTATATTCACGAAGAAGTTGTGTGCATTTCCAACCTCCCCTGCTTTTCTCCGTGTAAACATTTATTTAACTTTAAAAAAATCACTGGCAATTGGCTGATGGTGTTCTCAGGTTATAGTTGCTAAACCAGCTCCAGGCTTGGTTCATTACACAGTAATGATGGCTTTGCATCTTCTTGTTTGCTATTCAATAATTGTCCTCTTGAGTGAAAGTGCCTATTGACCTGAACAAAATATAATTGCGTCTCACTTCAACTTTCAATTTTTTAAGAGCATTTCTCCATTGACATGGCTTTCTCAAATAATGATTGTATTTGTTATAGATTTCACTAGCAACATAACAGTATGGAAATAAGCATTTGTATTAATCTTTTCTGCTTCTGTTCTAATCTGGAATAGTCATTTTTACATCAACAGCCACTGTCTAGCTTTCTCTTCAGTGTAAAGGTGAAAGAGCTCCTCAGCATTGCTAGCGACAATGACGTGTCTCAGCTTCTCTGGGTCACAACTTCTCAGTAGCTCCTTCTTCCCATTTGCTCCACAGGGATGAATAACCTCTCCCTTCCTCTGCAGGTGCTGAGGCACCTGCAATGGGTTGGCACCTGCGATGGGTTGGCACCTGCTTTCAGTCTCATCCATGGAAAACAGTTTTCATAAGTGCTAGCATTGGTAAATCCACTTAAAGACACCAGGAACTTGCAGACTCTAATAAATCAACCCACTTTTTATTCTTACTTAAAGATTTGGAAAGCTCCCAAACCATGGAAAGTTTGGGAGCGTATTGCTCCTACCCTCCTCATGATGAACTAGACAGGGAGTAATTGGGGAATTTGCTTCCAGGTGTCCAGGGGAATGCCACAGCAAACTCTGAGCTAACTTCTTGATTTGGTACCATCTCCACACCAAAAGATCAGCAGGTTTATTTAAAACTGCACAGTGTAATTCTGCACAGCTAACTACTGTTATCAGTGGCTTCGATCCCTTACGAACGCTGCATATAGCACTTCTGAGTGTAATTTGATGTGGTAGGTTTATTACCTTAATAGGCGGGAGAAAATTTTCAAGACCACTCAGTGCAAAATTAGCTGTTTTGTTACATTTAATGATTTCAGGTTCATGTGATTTTAGCGCGGCATAAACTGTTAGATGTTGAGAAACGGAGAACATAAAAATAAAATGAAGATAACATTTTTTCTCCAAACCTGGTGATTTCAGTTTTGTTTAAAAGACTGGAAATATCTTCTTCTACGAATGAGTTGCTACCTAAGTTAACAGCACAACATAGGGTCAAAATATTTTAAAAAACATGCCACATGGTCACTTGGTGCAGGAACCTAAATACTTAGTTTAAAATTCCAGCATATGCTTGTTCCACATGAAAGGCCACTGTGAACAGTCCCAATTACTGCTAATTGATTTAAACCTCAGAACTCAGTAGGAAATCACAGATGTTAACTGCTCAGCGATGCACTAAAACTTCCTGAGTTTCTCACAAAAGATTCAGTGTAATTGCAAGATATCTTTTTGAGGCCTGGGGATTATATAAATCTGTTCCAGTGAGAGCTGTTCCATGGAAAGCATTGATGTTAGGCTTGTAAAGCTGTTAAGGAAAATAACTTTATATTTGTTTCGGGACCTTCACCCTGTAGAAGGCTGAAGAAAATGTCTAACATTTTTGTACTGCAAAGAAGAGAGAAACTCCCTCTTTTTTGGACTCCCATGAAGGATTTCAGAACCCTTTAAAATGAAAGCTGGCCTTTTTCTTGAAAAGCTGAAAAAAGATGTGGCAGAAAGACTTGAAAAAAATATCAGCAGAAAATAGGCCTCCTGAACTGATACGCAACACTGAAGCTTAAGCTATAGGACAGAGAATATAGGGAAAATGTTCCAGAAGTCTTTGATTAAAAAAGCATAAAGGTTGTCTATGGACTGTCTGGGAGCCTGAAGTTAAACAACGGACATAAGTGCATAAGGAGGATGCAATAACCACTTAAATGTAAATGAAGACAAGCTTCAGCAACCAAATTGCTTCTAGAATTAAAATGACCCTGTTCCCCTCCTTACCCATAGAAACTACCTACAGATGCTATCTGCTGGCTAATCCTCATCTTCATTTCCTTTTCTGTGGCAGTTATGATGATGTTCTCTAGAGCAGAAGTAATTTTTCGGAAAGTTAAAGAAACATTTTATTTTTTTTTCTAAAAACCACAGAGCTAGTAATATAAATTCTTTAATGTCATTAGGAATTCAGTAATATCCCGAGCTGACGGTGAATCTCTCAGCAAGACGAAGTGTTGCAGATCAATTACTGGCAGGTTTCCCAGCGGGTGAGTCAGGAGTTCAGCTTGTATGGTTTAAAGCCTGAGGGCATCTCTGGGTTGCAGATTATTTTTTGCTGGGGGTCTGGGACCTCCAGGGTTGGTGGCTCAGGCACAGGGCAGAGTAAGAGCAATAGCTTGCTGAAGAAAGTGAGTTGGATAAAATTGCAAATTAGAAATCAGGAGAATTGGGATCCGCTACACGACTGCCATTTTCCCATGCCTCTGCATGCTGTTTGTGAAATAAAGAATTATTTGTCCCCCGTGAAACCTTCTGAAATCCCATTAGAAAATGCTGTATGTCAGGAACACGGTGTTCGCAGTGCCGCTGCGGGTCCCAGGCATGGCTCCCAGCCCAGACGATGACAGGGGGAGAATCCCTTTCCTAGGGAGTGCTCTTTGAGACAGTAATACCAGCGCAAAGAGAAAGAAAATGGCCATGCCTCTGCAGCTGAGGTTATGTTTATGTCACTGCAAGCCAGTATGTCTGACAGAGGTATCTGTCCCTGAGTGCACTGGCCAGAAATTTATGGCTTAACAGACGGAACAACCATGTGAAAAAAGCACTCTGACCTCTGGTGAAGAGGGCACTGCTCTGTGAGGCTGACACTATTAGGGGATCCTCTCTGCCCACAACTACCTGCCAGCCCATTCCAGGGCACAAAGATTTCCCTGCCTCTCCTTCCCACCCCGTCTTCTCCAAAACCCAATGAGACAGTAAGAAAACATAGAATCACAGAATCATAGAATGGTTCGTGTTGGAAGGGACCTTAAAGATCATCTAGTTCCAACCCCCTGCCCTGGGCAGGGACACCTCCCACTAGACCAGGCTGCTCAAAGCCCCATCCAGCCTGGCCTTGAACACTTCCAGGGATGGGGCATCCACGACTTCTCTGGGCAACCTGTGCCAGTGCCTCCCCACCCTCACAGTAAAGAATTTCTTCCTAATGTCTAATCTAAATGTCCTCTCTTTCAGTTTAAAACCGTTACCCCTCGTCCTATCGCTACACTCCCTGATAAAGAGTCCCTCCCCATCTTTCCTGTAGGCCCCCTTTAAGTATTGAAAGGCTGCTATAAGGTCTCTTTGGAGCCTTCTCTCCTCCAGGCTGAACAACCTCAACTCTCTCAGCCTGTCCTCATAGCATAGGTGCTCCAGCCCTCTGATCATCAAGTTAGTGATCATCACCCCAGACCTACAGGGTCACAAAGGTTGGAGAGCACCCTGGGGGTCATCCACCTCAAAGACGCCACTCAAGACTGGGCCAACATCCACCAGGTCCCTCAGCCTGGCTGGGGGGGCAGCCTTTGTACAGCAGGAGCCCAGGCAAACGTCATTAGCAATGTCAGTGTCCTCCTCTGCCTTGCTCCTCACCATTTGCCCTTTCTCAGCAAGTTTGCTAGTGTTTTGGGCGAGGTCCCTGGTTTACTCTGCAGCTTTTCCCAAGGGTGTTGCCTGGACTGGAAGACTCCCTCATCCTCCATCTGTACTGTGCTCCAGTAGTGGTGTATGGTTTATATTGTGTCCCTCATATTGTAGTTTTCGGTACATGAACATTGTTTGTGTCCTATTCATCCTCTTAAGAATACAGATGAGAAACCAAAGACAGACAATATTTACACTGGGAATAATAGCTTGAGAATCAGGAGTAACATATTTCCCCGTGTTGTTATGCGTACATTTTGGAAATGTTATCCTGCTGCTCATTTAATGAGATTGTACCAGGGAAAAAAGGAGAAGGATGCAGGCGTGGCTAATGTGTATAGCAAATCTTTAAATGCCTGAGTGGTGATGATAATGTGAGCAGGAGTTTATTGCTCTGCATTTTAGGAATACATTTTAAAAACTTCCAATTTTGCTAGGCATTTATTTGCATACAGGCAGTTCTGCCTCTCCTTTATGTAATTTTATTGCAGCTGTAATAGAGCTTTTGGAAATCAAATGCATTCCACTATATTTCAACGGTCTGCCTATGCTACTGCGTGATATCTGATTTATGAAAAGGCGGCACTATTTGCCCCACCCTCTGTGTATCTGACAGAAAAATACAGTAAATTGAGATTAATACATCCATTTCTTGTACATGTGGGTGGATATAAGGGAGATGCAGATTTCAGTCTTATAGAGGTTTCTCTTCTCACCTTATGTAAGCTTGAAACATATTATTGTTTTTTTTTCCATGTTTACTCCTCCAGTCTCGTGCTGGATGCTGCTAACGAGATGGTAAATTTACTGGCCATTAAGTCTTCCTTGAGGTTGTTACAATTGCATTTTAATCCTTTGAACTTGTCTACCATTCCTGCTTTCTTCAGATTAAACAGGGGGTGGGAAGGGAGGAGTTAGCCTCTCCTTCTCCACTGAACTGGCTACTGACATTACACCACTTTCTTTCAGACTCCCTGCCAGTCCTAGCATCTGTTTTTTAGAATATGACTTTTCAGTCAGTTTCCTGTCACTAACTGGAGGTATGACTCTTAGAAGCAACTCAGATCCCATTATTTTTGTAAGTTATATGTTAATTTTGATTTGAAAGTGGCATTTGAGGTCAGATTCCCCCCCACTCCCTTCCCGCAGCCCCTGCTGTCTGTATCGGAGGTATTGAGATGGTCTCTATGGAAAATCCTTGGCATTCTGGGTTTAAATTGGTGTATGAGAGGGGAAAGCTTTTGTTCTCCATACTTTCTCATCTCCTCTGGAAGAAGCAATACTTGATGCTGACCAGCGCCCTAAGAGATGACTCTTTTCTCAGTCTTCTTTGGTTACCACGCAGTACTGGATATAATTTTATTAGCCATTGTGCCTTAAGTCACACTCTCATTACCTGATTTAAAATGTTATTGGGTGGTTTCTGAAACAGTTATTTTTATCAAATCATATTTAAGCACTGGAAGTAGAGCTGAATAAGCTGCAAAGAGAATGTTGTGTTGTTAAGAAGGTAAGAAAGGTGTTGATGGAAGATAAAGTCTCGTGGAAAACTGTATAGAATAAAAAATAACCTTGATACACCTGGGTAATGGTTTTGTCATGGCATTAGGTAGCTATTACTGAACTGTATGCTGTTCTTCCTGCTGTGAAACAAGAGGTGAGAGAAACAAATTTTTAGCCATTTTCACATTTCATTAACAAATGGTCTTACTTGAAAATGCAGTTCTCTAGATCTTGGCAGTAGTGAGATGCCTGTCGACAGGAACATAAGTCTCCTCTCAGTGATTTGTGGGGCTGGACATTAAACCTGCAAAATCCTGAATGTATCTGTACTGTAAGATGAGAGGGCTGGTAATGTTATTGGTCAAATATCCTCAGGGAGACCCATACAATTCCGTGGTCATGTACCAAACTTCAGCCTCCTATCGTCAGACTTGTTTACTGTCTTCCAGATGAGCCCAACACTCAAGAAAAAGTAATATCTAGCTTATTTTCAACCTGTTGTAGCTCCTTAGGCTTTGCAACAATAAAGGCATATTATTCTCATCCCTGAGAATAATTTTAATATACCCTTAAGATACCAGCGACTGAAAGTAATGGTTGGGCCAGCGCCATGCCCCCAGTGCTGCTTGGGGCTAGAACACGGCACCTGAGGAGCACACCCACGGACGCTGCTCTTCTGAAGATGCTTCTAATATTAGATTTGTGTTATTGATCTCTGCTCTCCCTGGAGCCAGAAAACAAAAAAAAAAAAAAAAAGAAACTACTGAAAGAAGCCAATGAGGAAAGTAAGGCAAAATGTTAAGAACTCACTTGTTTGTTGTTAAAGAGCATCGCAAAATGCTTGCTGCCCAGCTTAGATCATCTGTGGGACAGTGATAAAAATCACACTGACATGGGTGTTATGCAGCAGTTATGTCTCTGTTTTGCTCTTAAAATGAGCAAATTGTGATTATAGAGAAATATATGCGATTCTGAGGCTAACTGTCCTAACTGAATTTCACCCCAGATGTGTACAAGTATAATGGAACAGATCCCTCAGGCAAACTTGCATCATCCAGTGATGGAAAGGCCAAGGAAAGTTCAGATCCATGCTACCAATCCAAAAGCAGAAGTCCATGAAAGGCCACTGAAAGCAGGAATGATGTTTACTTAAAACATTGTAATTAAACATTACAAGTTATGCTTTAGGCTCGGGTAACTACAGCAGGTCCCCATGTTGCCGCCAGCCCTGCATCAGCGCAGTGCCACACGCAACAGTGTCCTCAAGCAAGCGAGCAATAAAACCATGATGGAAGCTTGCAAGACCTCAACCTGCACTGTGTAGTTCAGTGCTTCCAGCTTTGAGGCCACAATGTGAGGCTTCACAGGACATCATGGCTCATGGTTCTGTCCAGGCTGTTCAGTCCCTGCTGTTGTTGCTGGTTACGTACAGACAGGGCTGCATGCAGTACTGATACTACATAATGCACAGCAGAAATCTCGGCTGTTTTAGTGCTAATACATCAGAAAATTCTTTAACTTTTGACTAAGCTTTGGTTGGTGTTGATATAATTAGCCTGGAGTCAACAGACAACATCTCCCTAAAGAGGTCAGGCATGAGTGAATTAACCTTTCTGGCACTGCAAAGGGACTTGTGTGGACTTTGGGTCCAAGGCTGTGGTTCCACGGCATGGTAAGCCTGGCTTCAGGGCTCCTGATACCGGACCCAAAATGATGCAGCAGGTTGACATGGTATGAACTCGCCCTGTGGTTCCAGAAAAGTTGGATGGGCTAACTTTGTACTGAGAAGCTTTACATAAGATCAGGTGTCAGCTGTTCTCTGCAGCCAGTGCTACCGATTGCATAAAGCTGGAATAAATTCCCCGCTGGTTGTGGAGTTTATTCAACAGAAATATGACCATCTGCCTGTGCCTGCTCTGGATCATATTTGTACTGCTGAGCAACCTGATAGCACATTGATAAGCACTCATGATCACAGGACCATGGTCTCAGAGGTAGGAGGCTGAGATTAAAAAACACCTCGAAATGGTTAGGTTTTTCTCTTAGCAGTAGCTTTACTACCTATTATTTCAGATATCCACTTGCAAACGGGCAGGGGGCGGGAGAAGCATTAAAAACTAAAAGAAAGGAGTCAACCCAGCTTTCTGCTGCATGACTGTCCTGTGTATTTGTAAGAAAATGATGCTTTGTACCTTCCTCTCTTCTCCCTAGTATAGAACTGAATCATTAAGACTCTGCTAATAAACTCCATTTCCTATGCATTTAACATAGGAATAAATTCAATCAAGTGTCCATGGGTTAGATGACCAACATCAACTTCAAGCAAAAGGAAGAAATAATGTTCTTCCCAAAAGCAATGATGTATTTTAATCCTTTGTTGAAAGTGCAGTATTTTACAGTGCTGTTTTATCTGTCCTCAACCAAAGGCGTCTTTAACAAGAGCTGTACAGACACTTGTCACAGTCCTGCTGTCTGTTACCTACCTCTAATTCTTACAGAGCACTGAAATTTATAATGCTACATTAAGCTTGATTCATTACCACTCTCATTATTTCACTCACAGCCGTCCTGTTTGTGTCAACAAAACTTCAGCAAAAGCATTGCCTGTTACCCCCAGGGGGATTGATAGCTGTGTTCCTTGTACCACGGCCCTGCTTTTCTGAATAAGATTTTATCTACATCTACTGAAGCTTTCTTTCCGTTCCTTTATGCTGATTTAAGTTTAAAATTGCAATAAGAACTTTTCAGTAGCTTTTTCTGTTACGATTGTTACTAGGACAAAGACAAAATATTCATGGGTCTTTTTCTAATGAATATTCCAAGTTTGCAAATCTTTATGATGATCTTTACCTAATGCCAAGGGAAAGCAAAGGAACACCAGACAATGTGAAGCTGCAAAGCTCAGTTTAATTTAACAGGGCCAAGCAAGGAATGGGCTCTTCCAGAAACAGCTTTTCACGTAGACCATGTAGATCAGCTGAGACCTGCCCCAACTGACCAGTGAGTTGGTGATGCCTACTCCAGCTGGTCCTAGGGGCGAGCTCTGGGCAGTGGTCACACTCCAGTGCACGATGGTGCCAGCTTGGATGCTACATGTTGCCATCCATCTGTGTGACAGTGCTGCCCTTATCACCAGCGCTGAGGGTCATTATAGCCATGTGTCAGTACTGGCCACCAGTCCCTCTGGCCACGATGACATCCCACTACACCTCTCTGATAGTTTCAGGTATGGCCTTCCATCAGGTGTGGCTACACCTCTCTGATGGTTTCAGGTGTGCTCTCCTGTCAGGCGTTGGTCCGTGGCTCGCATAAGGCTCATGCCATGGTTTCCATTGCCCTGTTGGCCGCGGCTTACCATGCTCAGCCTGGTTGCACCATGCCTGGCTCTTGACCCAAGGGAGGCTGCGATACTCCCATGTCACCTGCAACTGTGGAGAGGAAATTCTTGCAGTCAAGCTTTGCATCTTTTGGGACTCTGGGCCAAAATCTCTCCTTTTTGATTAAATGAAGTACTGGTGAAGCACTTATATATGTTATTATTGGCTGCTGGATTACAACAGACCAGACCAGAAGACTCACTAATGAAGAAGATAAGTAAATAACTCCTTTTTTGTTCTCTCCGACACATTGCCTTTTTATTTAATTCCTGCTCACCGTTTCCCTTGTCGCAGTTGCAGGGCCCCTTTCTGCTCGGTGGGATGAGTGCAAGGGTCTCACAAGTTCTGGAACAGGGCATGACTGGCCACCTGGGTCCTCATGGGCATGTCCCTGACATCCGCCGAAAGTCCTTCTAAACTCAGAAACCAATGATGGCCAATGGCCAATCCTAGGAGTCCATAAGACTGGTCTGTTCGTTGGCCTAAAAGCGAAAGCACACGAATTACATTTGTGTAAAAAAATATAAAAGCAGAAAGAAGAGAGAAAGATTTTCAGAAACAAATCCCTTTTCTCTAGTGTGTTTGAGGAGCAGCTGGCTGCAAATGATAATTGTCCTCTATTTAGAGACAATAAATTAAAGCAGAGTGAAATAAAGGAAGTGATATTCCCAAAGACCTAGCTGATAATTTATAAGGGCTTGTAATCACTGTAATTAAATGTATATTAGAAATCTATAACTACCATATGAAGCTGATTTAAAATGACAGTTGCTTTCTTGCATAATGTACTTCTTTGTAATGATGAGTTGTGTTTGAGAAAGTTGAATTAACAATGTTTATATTAAAATGTACTCAGTGCATGCTTGCTGCACAAACCTGTCAGATTTGGAAATTACTTCCTTTTCAATAATACTTCCAAACCTTAAAAGGACACTGGGTCTTCCAAAGTAGGAAAATACTGATAAAATTCATATATTATGTTGTAAAAACCTGATGATGTAGGATTGTCCACAGCAGAAGTAGATAAGGAAATACAAATTTTAGCAACCTCTCTGTGCTTGCAGTGTTAAAGAACAACTTTCTGAGTTTCAGAGCAAAGGTGATCACGTTCCCTTTAAGAAGTCACTGCCTGTCATGTGGCACGCTCCCTTCAAAATTTTATTACATAGCAAAGCCCTGCTTCCCTTAATGAGATTCCTAATTAATTATAGAGTACTGTATGGAATTTAAATGTACAATGTTTTAGAACTAAGGGCCCCACGCTGGAGATCTGGGATCCCGGATCCCCAAGAACAGCAGCAGCCCCTGAAAGCACAGCACTAGAATTTCTTGCGCGTGAAAACTAGTCTTAAATCTTCCAATAAATGGTTCCCATTAGCAGCTGTTCAATGGTTAATTATGTCTCGCTGTAGGTTTCTCTTGTTTCTCTGTGTGTGTGTGTGAGTGTCTGCCTTCCTCCTCGTTTTAGAGATACCCCGAGAAGGTCTGGTAGGACGGTCAGATAGATAACGCTGCCTTCCCCGTGCCCTGTGTCTCACCTGCGTGTGTCCCCTGGCATCCGCCTAGTTAGGATATGGAGGCGAAGTGGGGAAGTTACACTTGAGAGCCAAATTAGCCCTCATACCTCAACTATCTCAAAATGTGTTGCAAAATTCCTGTATGTCATAACAGCTGATTGCAGCTGCTAAGGAGCTGAGCCTGTCCCCTGTTCTCTCCTTTGTGATGTGCTCTAAATTGTCTTTTGCCTGAAAATAGAAGATGTATTTCAAATGTGAATTTGGAATGCGGGTACTTTTTGGAATTGCAGCTTTTAATTGCTCAAAATGTGGTACTATGCTGTGTGATGGGAAAAGAACGGGCTCTGTCTTATGTAAGTCCACATTTTTTTCAATGCTTGGATCAGAAGGAATGTGCTGGGATAAAAAGTGCTATGTGCTAGTTGGAAATAAGGGCCAGTTTAGCGCTCTGAGGAAAAACACTAAGTAAGAATAATGTGGCGCACTTCTGGAGGCCTTCCAGCAACTGGCAGAAAGAGAACTGAATCAGTATTTCAGCTGTGAAAATGAAGAAGGTTTCTAATCACTAATGCCCAAATCCTGCTCAAGTGCTTTGCTTAGTAACAACTGTGTTAAAACTTAAACCACATCTAAATGGATTGCTGAAATGCTTGAGTGAACTGGAATAAGAGGAGAGCAGAGGTCAGGCAGGGCTCGAGTCTCGTTTCTGAAATTTTGGGCGTGATGGAAAGTCTCTTAGGTCTGAGAGATTTCGAACACAAACATCCAAAGAAAATCTTTTTGCAGAGGCTTAGCCACGGCTAACAGCCAAACTCCCACCCAGCTGCTCACTTCACACCCTCCAGTGGCATGGGGGAAGAAAACAGGAAAAAAGCACGAGCAAGAGACCTCGTGGGTTGAGATAAAGATGGGAGATTGCCTACCAATTACTGTTTTGGGCAAAACAGACTTGATTCAGGGAAAATGATTCTTAATTTATTGCCAATTAAAATAGATTAGTGAGAAACAAAATGCAAAATATTAAAAAAACCACGTTTCTTTCTCCCTTTTCCATGCCCAACTTCATTGCTTCACTCCTGATCCTCTACCCCCCCAAGCAATGGAGGGGGATGGGAATGGGGGGGATGTAGTCGGTCCAAAACTGCTCCTCCCTGATGCTCCTTCCTCCAGCTGGAAAGGTCTGTGCCCAGCATAGGGCAGCCCCTGGCTGTTTCTCACAGGGGCCACCCCTGCAGCCTCCCAGCGCCTTGACACCTGCACCCAGTATAACTCCTTTGCAATAAAAGGGCGATTTCTGTGCTTTATTGAACTGAGACCAAGGCCAGAAGTCAGTGCTGGTTTTGGTCTCTCATCTCATGCTGGAGGATCACCCCAAAAATTAATGGAAACCCTTGGAAAATGAAAGGCTCGCTGTTCATGGTTTGGTAAGAAGTGGTGCACGGTTGGATAAGATCAGAAAAACCAGAAAATTTCTGATGTCTTACTTCGTGACAGAGGAAAACAATCAGTAACAACACACATACGAAGATGCCAGTGGATGTGAAAGAAATGTGAACATGAACATAAGCAAGCCAGCAAGGGAAAGGGTGAGGGGGCAGTGCAGTTAGTAAATGGGAATTTCATGTGAGAAATGGAACAAAGAAGAACTCTTGTGATTACCTTATTTCAACAAGCCTCCACATATCAATATACCACCACAATGTGCTGGTGTTTCTGAATAGCATTTTGGCAGATAGTTGCCTATTGCAAGTACCAAGTATATTTACCCCAATTACATAATTACGTACCATTATGCAAGTAAAAGAACTGCATTAGAATTGACAAAATTCTATATATGTGCTCTCTTTCTAATGTAATGTTATCAGAGTAATCTAAACACCCACTGAAATACAGAAATAGGCACATATAGGAATATTTTCCTTCTTGTATCCATATGCTTCTTTATTTAAATCACTGCTAATTATGAATATATATGTAATTTCTTTATTGCTGTGAACAAACAGGAAGAGCTCTGTTCATTTTTTCAGGAAAAAAAAAAGAAAAAAATGCTGCCTGAGTGAAATGTTTATAGTATTTTCATACAGATGAATAAAGAAAATATTAGTAATCATCTGTCAAGATTTATATTTGATGTTTCTCATTTAAACTTGTTATTTTGAAACATGAAGGTTCCTAGAGGTGCAACGGTAGAGGTATGACCTAATGCTCTTTTCACTCTTTCCACCATTTCAGTGCAAACGATGACTACACTGAGGGTGCGGATGATTCCAAGACACACAGCCCTTCTCCCTCTTGATTTGGGGAGAAGTTTTAATAAAATCTGAATAAATCTGGGGGTGGATGAGGAGTGGGAGCAGGGAGAGAACTGCTTTCCTTCCCTTTCCCAAAAGTTGTTTGTGAAACAAATCCGCACTCTTCCTCTTTGGGAGTGGGTCTAAGAGCAAGTCCAGAGGGGTCCATTCCAGTTCCCTAGTTTCTGCCCTCCTGCAGCAGAAGCTGGGGCAGCAGCCACTGTGGAGAGCAAGACCTGCGTCCCCTGCGACAAGGTAGGGAGCGGGATGCCCTCTGCTCCTGCTGGAGAGGGATGAAGAGCAGTACCCAGGTAGGCACATGGTGCAATGGGAAATGCAGCATGCAGCTTCCAGGCAAGCTGGTGAGGTCAATTCCTTGGAGGTGCCCGTCCCATGCTGTGGAGGGCAGGGCACCCATTTCAGGTGGCAGGAGTCCTGTCTGAGGAGTTTGGAATTTGACCCAGAGCAGAGGAGCCCGATGCTGAGCCAGTCCTCAGAACACCAAAACAGTCTGTATTGTAAGCAATCCAAAGTGGTTTAACAGTGAAAATGAGCTTGGAAAATGCGAAACAGGAGGGGAAATGGAAAAGGGGAGGGGAGGACTGTGCCTTCGGCACTTGTTGGATTTGATCAGAGGAGATGCAGCTGGTGGAGACGCAGTGAGTGGTCACCAAAAAAGCAGAAAGCAGTGCACAGCAAGCCTTCCACACTGACACCGGCATTAACCAAGCAGGCAAGACAGGTAACACAGCCTTTGAGCTAACAAAGAAGTATCTTTTACCCCATTACATATTTAAAGACTGAGCTGCTAAAATTATACATATTTCCATGTCTGGGAAATTCAAGGCAAAATCAATTCAGAAGTCACTTCAGTGAGGGTGATTATTAACGTGGACATTAATATTTTTTTAAGCTTTAACAGTCAAAGTATAAACTAAAGTGTCCTTCATTTTCTCTTGAATAGTTTGCATGTAGTAATGTGTACTAACTATATTCTCTGCGTAGAGAGTGTTTTTTTTTCTAAACACCCTGGTGTGACAGCAAAACTGCAGGTCTTAAGAGCTGCGTAGACATTTTGCTACAGCCTCTCCTGTTTACCTCAGTAGGCAGGGTTTTCCTGAAAATTGAAAGCAGAAATCAAAGAATGATGAGATCAGCTGGAGAGTCTGAGACAATGGCGATATGAACACAGCACAGGAGTAAGGTGATTTCCTCACCTCCGTTTTCACCAGAAGATGCCAGAAAGAGGCCTGCCCAGTCTTTTTCCTTGTGGAAAGAAGAACTGACTCGCTATTAGAGATTAAAGATGTCAAGAGAGGATGGGCTCATCAAACCATTGAATGTGACATACACTTTCTGTCCGTTTTCTAGACTGTGCTAATCCAAGTTTTAAGAGTCGTCCTAGCAAGTTGGTAGGGACTTACACCCTGGGGGACTGGCAAATGCCAAATACTTATTTATTTAAAAAGAAAGCCCAAACAAAAAACCCCAGTAGTAACGGCTTGGTCAATTATGGACCAGTAATTCTTTCTTTAGGAACTTATAAAAAATGTTTGAAACAATGAGAAATTTCACGGATGGCTCACGTGCCACTCTTTAAACAAAAAATTTCCTATGTAAAATAGGAGAGTGCCAGCTCTCAAAGAAAGAAGACTTTGAAAAGGCCTGAGACAGAGCCACGTAGCAAGTAAGGCACATAGAAGAGTGGTGCACAGTCTTGCTTGCCTCTACCAGCCAATTTCCCTTTAAACACAGAACTAGTGGGATAAGTTTGTGAGGAGTGCAGGGTAGGGAAGATGACGCTGCCCTGCCATCTTTCCTTTCTGTGCAAGGCCATACCCACAGATCAGCGCTTTTCCTCCTTTACACATTGCTCCCAGAGAGTGATAAGGACAGACACCAGCAGTGCAAATTCATCAGTGTTTCTGCATGTGGAAAGAGGAAGGCATCTCTGAGGAGTCAAAGAGTCTGAACAAGTGCTGAGCCAGCACCTTGGTCCGGATACCTTACCCTCTCCTTGATACTAACTGCAGAAACTGCCTGAGCTACCTTTAATAAATGGGTCTTTATAACTTTTAATATGGTGGAAAAAATTTAGTAGATAATATCTCGACTGTTTCAAGAAAATACAATGGACCTATCTTCTTCTAAATGTTGTGTGTCCTGAATTTACTTTCACGTATATGATCAAAGTACTGTAGATAAAGACACTTCTAATAGTGGAACAAAGGAAGAACAGAATAACTCTGCTTCACAACCATTTATTATCTGCATAATTAAATCAAGGCTGTGGATAGAAGTTTGTTGAAACAGACATCTTTTTAGGACGTGCAATTAGAAAGGAATGTAAAATAACCCAAACCTAAGTACAATTCTGTCTCTTATTTAGGAGATGGCTGATTAAATCTTGCTCTAAAAATCTTGCTTTTTCCTAGGTCAGTCTGATGACTTTGACTAAATGTATTTCAAAGTTTTTAAGGTCATTGTGAAAGAAACTAATGGAAAATTAAAGCTTAGGTTGTGTTTGCCAATGTCCACTGCATGAGTTGTTCTGTTTGCCACCGTGACCTCTGTACTTCTTACTCATACTCCTACATCTATGTATCTACTATTGCAATAATGCGAGAGATAGGAAATCAGTTTCGATAAACACATCTCTGTTATAGTACATATACCTCCCTGCCTCCAAAAGAGGAGAACAAAAGATCCCCCTCAAACACCTGGAAAAATCTTAAGAACTTTCCACATTTAAAATTACTCTGCTTGCAGAATTGCATTAGAACAGCCAAATTTCACTTACCAGGCAGTATTTATTCGCTTTCTGTTTTGAAGAGTGGTTCATGTTGATGCAGGCTATCAAATCATTGCCATGCTTTAATCCCAATAATGCATGTGAGCTCTCATGGCTAAAGGGCACTTAATTTCTGCAACATCTAGACATGGCTCATAAGGGAGAGTGACTTGCCTAATCTTTGTGAAGAGCATCAAGATGCCTGGATGGAGCAGGTGGGGAGAAGGGCAAGGGAGCCCCTGCTGGTGGAGCAGCTCCTAGAAGTGTTTCCCCTCATTACAAAATTCTTGTGCTCTGCATGAAGAAGATGCATTCAATTCAAAGTAGATTAGACTTTGCAGTTTTATCAAAATGGAACATCTCCTAATTTTGTGAAAAAACCTTTTCTTACAAATCTCTAAGATTCCTTGTGTTTTATGAGATCAGTCTCAATATATGTTTAATTTTTAAGACATAATACATAGGTAGCTTTGAGAAAAAACTGTTCTAAAAATCCAAGTTATTAAAAATATGTTTACTGTATGCTATGGAGATTTGTTTATTGCGGTGGCACATTACACCAGTGGGTTGGTTAATTCTTTAGATTCTGCTAATAAAAGTTTTGTATAAGTAACTCCTATCCATTTTTGCTCGATGGTATCTTACTATAGTGGAAAGCTGTATTAGAAGAGATATTAACTTTTAAAAAAAAAAAGAAAGTCTTTTACTAATCCAAACACGGGGTATATTTCTAATCTTATGTTCATTTAGAGTGTACATGAGTGCTTTGGTTTATGTACAACAACTATTTTGGTGTATGTACTGCTTTTTCATTTAATGTTTGTAAAAAAACCTTCACAATGAACTTCTATACCACGACTGCGGCATGTCAGTACTACAGCAACACTATTTCTAGTAGTCCCTGATGATATCATAGGCCATCTGCTAAGGACATTTATCACCATTCCAGCGTCCAGACTGCTTTAGCTGCACAATGAGAATTGTGTGTATTTGGGAAATAGGTGTTTCTGCTTCTGGGATTCCCTTTCAGCAAATCGTGATCCAAGGCTTTGTTGCAATGTGAGATACATCCATATAGTTAGGGTTCGGCTACAGGCTTTCCATTTCCACGTACATTTTGGGGTATCTTTCCCACCCATCACACTGTGGACTCCATGAAGATTAGCTTTTCCCTCCTTTTAAAAACACTCTGCTCCTGTGCTCTCCTGCCGGCAACGTTCCTCTCTCCCAGAGATTCGTATACTTTGACTCCTGTTTGGCAGCATGGAGGGCCTGTCATGCACTTGAGGTCTGGATCTGATGAGCTGTGAATCACACCAGCCTGAACTCAAATTGAGTGCTAAAGGCAAGAATGAAATTTCTCTTCCTTCCCAATTTCTGAGGGAGTTCTGGTCTACTTGCTTCTTCCTTAGTCACTTTTGTTCCACTTCAAATGCTAGGCCATGGATTACTGCAAGCAAAAAGTAGAAAAAAACCAAATCCCACCATCTTTTGCTTGAGAAATTGCTCTGATCCGAAATCCAAGGCATGCGTTGATTTTACGGGGCTCTGGAGCAGTGTCTCAGAGCTCATTTAAGCAGTATTCCTGCATGCCTCCTTGAAGTCACGAGCCAGAGAAGGTTTCTGAATCCAAGCTGAAATGAATATGGCAGGCAAGAAAGTGGAAGGGCTAAATAAAGTCATCTTTGTCTTCAGTCCTTCATGGCGGCTACAAAGAACCGCTCTCCAGTAAACCTAAGGGAAGACAGACCTTCTTCATGCAGGTTGTGGGTGATTCCTAGTGCACCAGAGAGATGCTAATGCACGATGACCTTTCCAGGCTCTCATGTAATGTTGACAATATAGAAGAGCTTGTCATATAGTGTTTTCAGCTTGAAGAAAACTTCCCTTTTAGCACAAACATAATAGAAGACAAATGATGGGTTTATTACTCAGCATTTACATTGGGTTACGATTCCTGTTCATTAGCACGATTATACTTGTTGTATGTTCAGAAATCAGCAGTGTTTGTTTTCTCACGCGCCTAAAACATCAGAATGGTGCTTAGATGCTCCATCCTAAATATCAAGTTACTTAGATCTTCAGTCCTTACAGAAACTTGTCACTTTCTTGATCTAATAAATAAATAATATTTTTACAAGTTTGAAAAAACACAGTGCAGAATGTTAGATTTACGAGCACGGGTACATGGTATTTAAAGCAGAAACATTTATAAAAGCAGAACACATGGGGACCAGCAAGTAACAGCTATTTCACTTGGTGCAGTTTGCTTATTTTTACAACACTTTTCAGTCCAGTCTCCTTCCTGAGTAATCCCAAGGTTACCACCTCACAACTTTGAGCAGCAGGTCATTTAACCTGCTTACTGCTATCAGAGATGAAAAGTGATTTTTTTTAATGCTTACTTTAAATTTATTTTTCTTTAACTTCCATTTGTGTTCTCCTTATCCAATCTTCTGCACTCAAGCTAAAAAAGAAGCTTCTGTTATCTCAGTTATTTATGATTTTGGTCACTTCTATTAAATCCCTACTTACGAACATAGTTTTCTAACTTGTTCTCATAACTCATTTCTTTTAATCTTAGGATTACTACTGCCCTTCGTGGTCCTTTCTGGTTTTTTTTCCAAGACTTGCACTTGCAAAGGTTTCTTGTGGGGTTTTTCCAATTCAGGTTTAGGTTGGTTTCTTTTTTTCCTTTTTTTCATAAAACGCTTACAAGAAAGAAGAGGAAATCGCAGGAAGTGATTTGACCAAAATTAATGCCCAGCATAGTGTCTATTCATATTTTACTTCCTATTAACTAAACAGAAGGATCATGGGGGAGGAAACTCCTTTGGAACATAGAATCATAGAATCATAGAATTGTTGAGGTTGGAAGGTACCTTTAAGATCATCGAGTCCAACCTTTAGCCTACCCTGACAAGAGCCACTTCTAAACCATGTCCCTAAGTGCCCCATCTACCCTTTTTTTAAACACCTCCAGGGATGGTGAATCCACCACCTCCCTGGGCAGCCTATTCCAATGTTTAATAACCCTTTCAGTGAAAAAATGTTTCCTAATATCCAATCTAAACCTCCCCTGACATTACTTGAACCCGTTTCCCCTCGTCCTATCACTTGTCACCAGGGAGAAGAGGTCAGCCCCCATCTCTCTACAACCTCCTTTCAGGTAGTTGTAGAGGGTGATAAGGTCTCCCCTCAGCCTCCTCTTCTCCAAGCGAAACAACCCCAGCTCCCTCAGTCGTTCCTCATAAGGTTTGTCCTCCAGACCCCTCACCAGCTTTGTAGCCCTTCTCTGGACACGCTCCAACACCTCAATGTCCCTCTTGTAGCGAGGGGCCCAAAACTGAATGCAGTACTCAAGGTGGGGCCTCACCAGGGCCGAGTACAGGGGGATGATCACTTCCCTAGTCCGGCTCACCACACTATTCCTGATACAGGCTAGGATGCTGTTGGCCTTCTTGGCCACCTGGGCACACTGCTGGCTCATATTCAGCCGGCTGTCAACCAACACTCCCAAGTCCTTTTCTGTCGAGCTGCTTTCGAGCCACTCTGCCCCAATCCTGTAGCGCTGCATGGGGTTGTTGTGTCCCAAGTGCAGGACCCGGCATTTGGCCTTGTTGAACCTCAATTTAGACATGCCGTCTAAATATTCCATTGTCTCAGATCAAGTACCACTTGTGTTATACTTCTTTTTTTATAGGAAAGCCAGAACTAACCCTATATTTAGGTTGAGTATTATATGCTATTATAAAAATTCTTGGAGCCTTATTATAAGAATGTCTAACACCCTCCATCATTTGTGTCAGGCTTTTGAGATTTTCAGCTGAAGATAGGTTCTTGGGGTAGATAATCCTTTTTCCTCTCCATTTCTGACCATGAAAATTCATTTATACTTAGCTGAGATACGGGTTGCTAAATTGCTGTTCCTTTCTTTCCCTGGTAGTCTTCTGGAAAGCCTTGGCACCACATCAAACTAATAACAGGCAGTCCTTGAGCATCAGCACGAGGAGCTGGGCATCCAAGAGAGGGGCAGGCAAGAGCAAACCCAGGAGCTTCGGTCTCTGCTGACCCAACCTGGGACCCCCACCAAGGACCTCCCTCTTTGTCTGGTCATGGAGGAGAGCAAAGCCAACCTGATGGGAAGCTTCCCAGACCCTCTCCAGCCCGTGGCAAGGTTATCCTGGTGGCCAGCTGCTGCCTGCGGGGCAGCAGGCATCCACGAAGGGCCAAACGCTGCTGACTGCAGAGGGCGGATTTACAAATGCAGGTCTGTCTTTCATCACCCCTTCCTTACAAAGAAAAAAAACAGGGATGACTGTACTGACGATAAATGGAAAGCCTTCGGTGAACTGAAGTCATTTTGGTGGCTGAGCTGCCTGCTGTGTGCGTCTCGGCTGGCCCCATGGAAGACCTGGCATCTTTCTTTCCCCATTCCCTGTTACATAGTGCCCATGCTGGCCCCATCCACTGCCCAGTCCTCACCTGCAGGAGGTAAAACCTTGCTTGCCTTCTGCGACAAGGCTGAAGAAGGATGCTGTGAGATCACCTGCCCACTCCTGGTCTCTAGGAAAGGATCTCCTAATTTAGAGGACGTCCTTTTCTCTAAAGGAGCTCCAGTTTCTTTCTGCCAGTTACGGCTGAGTGTGGTCTTCCTTCTCTTCACATACCACAACTCATAGGGTGTTTGGGCCTCTCCCTACCCCAATATCCCTCAACCTCCAACCTTCAGACCCTTCACCTTTTCCTTCCTTACAATGAGCTACTTTTTGCTGCACAGCCATGAAAAATACCCAGCTTTTTAGTCCCAAAGAGAGACATGTCATATGAACATTACTTTGTCAAGAAAATCAGCTAATAACTTCACCTTTTTTTTCTCACCAGCACTGAGTGAGTATAAGTAGTATTTGAATTTATGTTCCACAGCAACAGATGGGTTTTAATTTTTGAGGGCTTGTTGTTTTAAATATATTTATTCTTAAGTGCATACTTGATCTCATCTGCTTTTAAAATGCCGCCAGGAAGACTTCTTGACAATTCCCACCGGTGACAGAAAGGAGAGGGAAGGGGGCTTTTTGCAGTGTCTCCAGCTGTTTGGCTGGGCTTGATGCGCTAGGAGGAGTAACGCAGGGCTGGCAAGCTGCAGTTCTTCACCCTGTACCAAGACGGTGCTTGAACCCTGTCATGTGCAGACACAGCCCCTGTAGTCTAGCTAACAGCCTTCATATATCTTTCTTGCATGTAATATTTCTGAGTGTTAATGGCGCTGATGTACAGCATTAACCTCATGTCTGGGTTAGACTTTGACTCCCATCGAGTCGTTTTTGCTAATGTCTGTTTGAACTCAGCGCGGCATTGAGCAGTGCATAAATCACACCATCAGATACTGAGACAACCATTTCTTCATTTGTCTTGTTGTGTGGCTGGCGATGAGAATTCTAAACCCAGAGTTTTTTCAGCCCTGTGGGGTTTGGCGTGCTTGTCTTTTTTCCAGCTCTTTCAAAGGAGATTAATATTGGGATGATAGGCGAAAGGCACTGTCAAAGGGGGAAATCCTAAAGGCTTTTCATGTCCCTCACTAGACTTTAATCCCCGTGACCTTTTCCTGCTTCACGGTTGTTGGACACCCCACCTTACAATCAGCATTGCTGATGAAAACATGATTTTGATTGATCAGGATGACTTTTTAATACATAGGACCTTGGTTGCTTGGGACCTTGGTGCTTTGGTCAGGAATGGAATGGAACTAACTGAACTAACTGAAATAAGATGAAATAACTTTCTCAGCATACGAAAACTTTTCTTGGTTTCTGAACTTTATTTACATTTTTACTTTAAACAGTATTTTTGTACAACTTAGGGTATCTCCTCCTCATCATCATCTTTTTTGCATTCAGGCTGTAACTTTTCCTTTAATAATGTTTTCCTAAAACCTTCAGCTTTTCAAAGGAAGCTTCACCAAGGCTTTTGCCAGAGAAAAATACTCAAGGAGTCTCTTGTAATATGCCTTATTCCCTCTTTTTTAAAACATCAGTGGGGGTAGAGCCTAAATACTCCGGTGACTAGTGCTCTATAAATACCTTTGATAGATAAATTACAAACCGCTACACACTAGAGCAGATTTTACTTGTGCTGTGCAGTCAAGGGCAAGGGAACTAACCAAAATAAGCACAGGCTTGCTGGTGGAATGGAATATGTCATGAGGGCTTGGTTTGCCAACTGTTGTCACAGCTATTTTCTTTACCTAAGCACAGGGATAGAAATATAGTAATTATTGTTGGTAAATGCCACTTCATATCGCTGACTGCTGTGCTTTCCAAGGACTCCCCTTACTATATAATCATTGCCGGCTTTGACAAATAGCATTTGAGTAATGAAAACTGTATTTCTAAAGCAGCTGTACCTCCTGGGAAGTCACCTCCTTGGGTAGGGGAAGAGGAAGATGAAGAGGGGTTTTTCAGAAGCATGGAGATGCCAGGTGGGCTGCCTGTGGTATTGGTAGTCATCAAATACCCCAAACAGGGGCACTGACTGAAACAAGCAGAACGGGGTAAAACAGATGCAAAAAAGGCAGCTCTGAAAGCAGGTGATGAACTTTTGGAGCTTGGCACCACTGGACATGCTTGAGGACATGTCCGCAGGTTGAAAAAGGGATTAAACACATTTATGGCCAACAAGTATACAAACAGATACTAGCAGGAATACTCAGGGATCTAATGAAACAGAAGTATGAGAAAGTGTTGAGGCTCGTGTTCTGCTATAAATAGCCTCTTCTATTGCCACCCCTGAGACTGAATGCTGGGCAGAACGGATCATTGGTCTAATCCAGCAGTGCATTATGTCCTTAAAATACAGAAAATACAAAGCTGCTGCTTCTACCATAGATGCCAGTACAGAAAGCTTTGGTATGACACTATGGAGCGCAGGGTGGAGGGAAGAGGACTAATGGAATGAGGGCTGAGACTTAAAAAAAGTCTGAAAGTACATGTAGTAGAAAAGCACACTTCCAAAAATGTAGGGGGTTTCTCTGGAGTTCGACAGTTTACTTGTATGCATTATTTTTATACATATGTTTCTATTGCTGTGCATTACTGCATAGAGTTCTTTTCTTAAATTCTTTTTTGTTGTTTTTGTTTTGCCTATATCTTCACATGCTTAGTGAATGTGTCTAGTTAAGAAACCCAGTGAGGCAGTTTGAACTTAGGTGTCCAAATTTGCCTGCATTATCTTCCAGCTTCCTTCATCTATATCAGGGTCTCTTTCTCTTCTCTTCTCTTTCTTAGAAGTCTTTGGAGATTCAACAATGGCCAAGAAGATACAAATATAATTGCAAGAAACCTCTTTGTTTACAGCTCCCTTCCCTCTGCTTAGAGCTGTTCTCAGTGGGAAGTTTAATTTAGTTATCACTTTTTGCTGAGGAAAGCACATTTTTAGGTTTTGCTTTAATTTTAAAGTAAGTTTACATCCTCTCCTTGCTGAATCTACAGGACAGTCTTTGTTCCTTCCGTGTCATTCATCACAACCGTAACAGGGAGAGACCGAAGACAGGTTCCTCTGGGAGACATCTGTGCAAGCATCACTGCCACATTTCTATCCATCAGGTTTTAATCTGGACCCCTGCCTTTTTCATTTTTCCTTCAGCCCTGTGCTTCTCAGAGCCTGTGCAGCAATCACCGATTTCTTTATTTATGCTCATCATTAAACTGCCCGGAAGCCACCATCATTGACCGAGATCCCATTGTGTGAGAGGAAAGAGACAGGTGCTGTCTCTAACATATTTTGTGGGTGGATTTGAAAGCACTCGTACCTTCAAAACCCTAAGAAAAAAACAATATGCTGTATACAGATATCCAATTAATAAAAAGCATTTCAGAGTAAGTTAGGGCTCATCCCATAAATTAGTTGCTGGGGTGAAAATGCAGAACTCTTCTCTCTCGTTAGAGGAAAAGGTGTTAAGTTCAACTGACTGACTATGCTCCATTTATAAAGCCCAGTGTTTTCAGTATTTTATTTAGTATCTAACTTAATTTAATACTGATAATAGAGTTTAGAGGCACAAGCGAGCAGTAGGGCTTACTGTGTTAGCCTTGTCTGTCAAAACCCCAACAACCTGTAGAGCTGATGGCTTTCCTCAGAAACACCCAGGCTTTTTGTGACAAGGTCCAAGCGCTGAATTTTGTGGAAGCCAAACTAACAGCTGGATTCCTAACTGCTTAGATTATCAGAAACATTGACGCCCACAATTTCCATTAACTTCACAAGGAATTTCAACATCTTTCTGAAAAAAACCCAGAACGCTAGTTAGATGTCTAATTTGTCATCTGAATTCACGGACCAAATTCCCAGCAACTCCTGAAATGAATTCTGCAGCGCACAGCTCTAGCCAGTTTCTACTGAGAACTTTTTCTCTCCTCTTGCTGACAGTGGTTTTACGATTCTGATTTATTCTGAGCTTTATTCTCTGTACTTTTTAGTCTTTAATAGAGTCTTATATTGTAATCACAGCTGAAATCTGCAGATTATGCTGCCACAATAAATTATTCAGATGTGCTACTTAGACTTCATTTTACTAAAATGGTTCAATCTCTATCAGTGATTGACAGTTATTTCTGAGTATTATTTAGCCTTTCACATTACAAATCAGGACTCCTGCCTATTGCCAGCTCCAGCTTCTAGTGCCAGATTCCCATCTGGCATTGTAACAGGGAGTATTTGAGTAGGACACGCTGCCTTTTTTTAGTATCAAATCCATAAGGGTCACAAAGAAAAAACAGCTTCTTTTATCTACTGAGCTCAAACTTACGTATTCCGTAAATCATCTTAACTTCTCAAATGTCGAGATGACTTTAATAGCCCCAATTGAATGAAAAACCGAGCTGAAACTCAGATGTGGAGTTGGAACTCTCAATGAGGTACAAAACATCTTTTTTAATAGCCCCTCTATTAAAAAAAAATGAAAGTTAAGCACTATGTTATGTAGACATTTCTATCATGTTCCTCCCTGAGCAGTAATTAGTTCTGCTCCTGCCTCGCCATCCAGCTGGGGCTCTGGGGAATTTCAGTAAGGTGTGAGGACCCACACCAGCTACCAGCATCCATGATGCCCTACCAAGCTCTTCTGACAGTGGCAGGCTCTCCTGACCTGTCAAATCTTTCATGAGGAGCGTGATGTCCACCCGCATATCTCCTTCTTCTTGCCTCCCATGCAAGGGGCTATTTACTGTGCATGGCCAGGGCTTTTTTGTACCTGAATGTGAGGGGCCTCAGGTGAGACCTTCATTGTGCCCTTGTCTGGTGGCTTGTTGGCAGCATATGTCTTGTGCAAAGCCAGCTGCTGGGACAAGGCAGTGGATGCTGGAGACAACTGTGGGATGTGCTGTGAACTGTATGGGAAGGATATGTCTGAGAAGGCACTCTTGCATCTCAGGTCTAAGCTTAGTGTGCTAAGTCCCAAATCACTCAGCCTTTATTGTTATCACACATATAACAATAAACAACGAAAGGGGGCAATCTCAAAAGGTATTAGAGGATCAGAAACTTTGATGGTAATTTAAAAGTTATCGCCTAACAAACAAAAAAACCTCCTCTAAGATGGTCCCTCTATGCCCGGTTTTTTACTAACCCGGGTTTTATTTTTCGTGATTGACAAAAGTCAGTTTGTTTCATCAATGGCATTTTTTGCTTTGCTATCACAAAATTACCTCCCCAAAATTTTCCATCTCTCTTGAAAATGTTTGACCAAGTTTTTCTGCACTTGAGGGAGGTTTTTTCAATAGTCATTTTCCTCAGGAAATTCACGAGTGTGTACATATCATCTTCTGCTGTCAGAAATTCAGCTGTAATGTTTCAAAAGTAAATTCAATGTGGCATGGGTCTCCTAAAATTCATTTCTCTTTTGAATTGCTTCTAAAATTTAGTGTCACAAATTTATCTCTGAGAAACCAAAGCAAGTAGCTCCAGTGTTTCTGCCAAGACTTGTCTCTGCTGCTCATACTTTAACTAGACACCAGCAAAACCAGTATGAGCAACAGCTGATTTTCAAACAAGGTTTATGTGAAGTATCAGAAAACTCTACTTGCACTGTCTCTATTTCCTGTTCTTGCTCTTACCCAAGCTGAAGAGCACACCTATTTCGCAGCTAACACCTTTCTGTCCTTGCTTCTGTCTTGCTGGAGAATTTATCCTGCTTTATATGGGTGGGTGGGAAGATCTGTCTTTCTGCAACCTCAGCTAGACTATTCAGTGTATTCGTTTATGTCCTTTGGCAGAGGTAGTCCCTGTTACATCCATTTCATGGCTGCTTCCAAACTCAATAATTTGTGTGACAAGTGACTTGGTCTCTGTCAACAAACGACTGATTTGATACACGAACAGAGTTAAATTTATACATGGAGTGCATGATATCAGTCTGAGGATTTTATTCAGGCAGATTTGTCCATTTGTTTGTTTAAAAAAACCCTGAATGCAACTGAACTTGAGCGCACCACCTTCTGAATTGGTGAAGGTCAATGACGTTACAGACTAGGGTACTAGTAGTCCTCACTGGCTGGTTTCCAGTGGCTGGTACAATAGTTTATACAAGCTAAGGCTCATGCACAAGACCAGAAAGTCAGAAATTTTTGGAAGAGACAATTGGTGTTTTTCAAAGCCATTGTTTGTCTTGGATCAAGGCAACAGTGAAGTGTCAGATTTTAAGGGGTAGGTGCCAGAAGCAGAAAAGTTCGAGTTAATAGAATTTAACTCTAACTACTAGGTAGATGCACTGATTCCTTGTGACTCCCAAAAACTCATTAGAAACCTTAATACACTAAGGTATCAGGGATTCCAAATGCATAATGTAAGGTGTGGGCTCTATAGTCAGTCTCAAGTAGAAAGGAGGATGTAAAATGTGAAATCCAATGTACCACATGAAATGCAAAACCATGGTACCATAGATGTACCATTTGAAATCCAATGGTTTGGGACGGATGAGTTTCCCAGTTTAAACAGATGAAAAGCTGCAGAGGTTGCTGTTGGCTTTAGAAATGACGGTGGCCATCACTAAAAGGTCTAACAAAATGTGATTGTGATGGAGCATTGAATAAGCAACTATTACTCAGTATTTCTCACGGTGCAGGAACAAAAAGGAGGAGGCAACTGCATGCAGGATAGACCTGTCAGTAGTGACTGAACACAACAGCCCACTTGCTGTCTCTAAGTCACTGACCAGTAGAGTGGGGAAGGGTGTATAAGTTCCAGTTTAAGACATTGATCCTGCCCATAGTCATTGTCAGAGGGAGATTACTGGGCTAGACAGTCTTGGATCTGACTTGCTACAGTGTTTTCGTGTTCATGACTCAACAGTATGTCATTCTACAGACACGTTTTGGTACTGGCTCCCTCATATCATACATCTGACCTACTAAGGTAGGGTCAGTCCTGGCAGAGGTGAGAGGTCCACCACACTCTGTGTCCCACCAGCCCAGCTCTGCTCCTCAGAACCCAGGATGTAGCATGCCACAGTGCACAACTCCTCATGCGGCACAGCTCTTGCGCTCTTTCAAAATGGGCTGCTAATCTGTCATCTCTTCATATTTACCAAAGGATCACTTTTCCAGAAGGGGGATTACTAATTCCCATTCATTATAACATGATTTTTACTTTTGTTTATCAAGTATTACAGCTTTTTTTGGCAGAAGTCAGTTGGGCGCCAAATTCATTCATCTATATTTGTAGTTTAAACTCCTGTTTCCTAATCAGAAGGAAAAACAGTTGTGAAATTATGAATGATGTATTTCTTTTTAAAATATTTGACTCAGATGACATTGTCGTATTCAGTTTTTTACTCCCTCTCCCCATTTTTTCCATATTGGAATGAAGTTTGTTTTTTTTATGTTTAGTCATATCTATGAATGGAGAAAAATATCCCTCAAGCACTGTGTAATTACTAACTAGCACATTGTGACTACCTGCCATATGTTAACAAGTACCTAGTAAGAGCCAGAAGTTGTTGTGGATATTTGATTTTCATGATACTGAGCAAACAATAGCCTTGAACAACATTAATTTCTGTTTATTTAGCAGTGGAAGCAGCAGTTGACAGAGGGCTGGAATCCTAAGGATTAAAGCACCTAAACGTATTCATATACAAAGCATAGTTCAAATACCTAAATAAGGGGTATAGACGTGGGATTTGACAGAAACCTGGAGCGATGAGCAAGGAGGAGTGGAGGGAAAGTTTCTACATACACAGGTGGCATCCCAGCTGCTGCTTCTGTATAGATACATATGTGCGTGTGTGTGTATAGATGTGTATAGGTATATAATGCTTTCTGCTGCCTGTTCTTGGGCATTAGAAGGACATGAATATAGCTCACTGGAAGAAATCCTAACTTGTTCTACACAGTTTAAAGGTCTAATATAATGCAATTTATTAAAATGAGCTATATTGCCAACCATCACAAGCTCTGCAATAACTTTATTGTCTGGTTCTTGCCAAGTGAGAACAGCATAGCTGTTTTGTCATATTGTATTCCATTCATTCTGCAGCCTGGCATAAACAAGCTCATGTTCAGCTTTATCCCAAGCAGACCACAGATTTGCCCTTTGTTTGACCCCGTCTGTTATGTTTGCAGTTCCTAGAGAACAAATTCTAATTATGGGATGCAAATCTTTGTGGATGTAGCCTTAAATGGCTGGAATAAGAGACCTTATTCTATTAAAAGAGGTTTCCAATTTTCAGATTTCAAGCTGTATCAGATCTCTGACCTAAAATCGTATCATTATAAAAGTCACTGAATGAACCAATCGCTCAGCGTTGTGCCCCAGGACTTCGTTAAGTGGTGCCTTTTACCTGATTCTGCAAGAGGGGTACTGAGGCACTGCACAGAGAAAGGGCAGCCAAGGGCCTGATTCTTATTCGTATTAGGCCACAGTAATCTGTGGAGGGGCATACAGATAAAAAGAGAAGGAAATTACATTTGAAGTTTCCAGAGAAATAAGATGTATCGTGGTAAACCCATATTTTGCATAAGCACAAGTTAAAGTCTTTGCAAATCACGTTGTCTCTTTCAGAGTTTAGGAAAGGCAAAACAGATTTATTTTAAACTAGGTGCTTTTCCTTACTGTTTGACAGTGTGTTCTTACTGCCATGTAGAATTTGTACTAATTAGCCATGGATCTTTCAGTGGCCTTGTTGTGCTAATCAGATGTTGGTATTTTATTTTCTGCACTAACTATGGTCTATTTCTGGTTGTTGTGACTCCTGTGAGTAGGGGCCATACGGTGCAAATGAGCCCTTTCTAATGAAAGCTGCCTGAGGAGCAGGCATGTCTGAGAACATCTGAGAACATCTCCAGAACTTGCATGCACACACCCAGCCATCACTGCCCTGCCTCCTCTGTGGAGCTCCTATCCTGCACAAAAAAAATGATTTGGGAACTATTTAGACAAGAAATATTTTCCGGTGGGTGAGCCGAGTCAGCTGTGCAGCTGACTGTAAAGACCTCCTGTACCCTCACCTTCTTGGCTCGCCTTCGTTACTGGCAATATCAGTGAGCCTCCCCCCTCCCTACCCATTTATCCCTTGGCTGTAGGTGCACTTAACAAGAAAAAAAAGCGCCCTTAATCCCTCTTGATCCAAGGGGACCAGTGTAGAAATGAACTTTAATATGGTACTGCCTTTGCTGAGTGGTTTCCTGGGGAAAGGTTACTACTTATAGATATGTTTGCGCGTTTTTTTAAAGCAATGCTCAGGTTTAAGCATTTTCTGGCCATTAGGAGATGTAGTGATAAAACTCTGCTGTGGTGGTCAAGGCAGGCAGTAGAAGTATCAGCCACACGACAAACTGAGCCTTCGATAATGGCAAAAGCTAAAAATAACCAGCATGGTATGTTCACTCTTATCCGTAAGATACTTGAGGTTTTTATCAAAGATGCTAGAAATGCAGTTTTATACATTGACTAGTTAGTGCGAGCCCTTTTATTCATGGATTATTCAAATTGGAGCAATCCAGCACAAAAGGAAGTACAAAAAATATTGTTAGAATTGACTTTTTCAATAAACCTGGCCTTTTGGGAGATGTGGATTGAGGGGCTAAAGCCAGCTGTGTATTTTTTCAGCAGATGGATTTTGAACTAAAAAAAACCCCAACAAATAACAGAGAAAATACTCAGAGTATTCTTGCTGGGCTGGATGGGCAAAGGGAAATCAATGGGGGAATTTCTATGCAAGATGTGGTCCAGATGTCACCAAGCCAACTACAACCAGCATAAGTTGTGTTGTGTACCTGGGGCCTTATGCGATAGAAAAGAAATAGTGCTGGAGGAAAGATGATGCCTTGAGAAAAGTAGGCTGCTTGTTTCAACAAATCTTTGAAAACATCTGGAATATGAAGAGACTTGTTTTTAGTGTGCTTTTTGATGCAGTATGGCTTAAAGGTTGTGATTCTTCATTCTTTAGTTGCTGGTGACAACAAATGATGTCAACTTGCAGTGCTGCCATCCCCAAAAGGATGGTCTTGGTGGTGACACTGGCTGCCTCCCTTGGCAAAGGTGAACCCTGGTTGATTTTCGACAGGAGCGACAGGAAGACTGGTGCCACTGATTTGGGGAATAAGCTCCCATGAAGGCTGATGATGGCAGCGTAGAATTCAGTGGGGTTCTTTCTGGGTGAAAACCAGAAAAAAAGTCCTTTCAGTGAGTGTTGCTTAGCTGGGGTTGAGCTGCAAAGCACCCTTGGGGGATGGAGCATTCCAAGAGACTCATCATGAATAAGATGGGTGCATAGTGAGTTCAGGGAATTTGTTCTTTACAGTCTATCTTGATTTTGTTTAGGGTATGCAAAAGGAAGAGACACTCCTGCATGGCCAACGAGGCAAGTAGGTCTGGGTAAAAATTGGCATGAACTCTCAAAACCTCAGAAGTCAAGAGGAAATCTTACTCCTTTTCTGTCTATACCCCCAGGGAAATGGCAGTGCACCAGCCAAACACAGCTGCCCCATACACTCGTGGTGTATCTCTGACACATACAAATAGCATCTTTGGCCACCGCTGGAGCTGCACGTTAGTCAATATAGGACTGTCACTTCATATGGTGCTTATGAGGAACAGGTTGTTTTTATGCCTGTATCATTATGTTGTCATGCCTGCAAGTTAAAAATTATTCTGTCTTGAATCAAACACCATCTGCTGATGGCACTTGGCGAATGTCAAAGATCTAAGAAGGAGGAGGTGATTTTTTTTCTGGTGACTTATACCTTATTTAATGATTTACAGGAATGAAGCATGAAGAAAAGGTTACAAATCAGCAGTAACTACACACACTTGACTTTGAGTTTTATACACTTCTGCCTGGCATCTTGTGTGGGGGCATGCCTCAATGGCACAAGTATTTTTTGAAAATAGGTAATACGTTGCTGAATCTTTCAGATGGCATACAGATTTCAAAGCAGATCCTATCTCCAATAGATGAGATGGGGAAAAAAACAGGGAAACTACAAAAGGCTTTAAAAACTGCTCAAGACCTTGATGAAGAAAGAAAAGAAAGAATATAAAACCTTCCAATGCCTTTATTACTGACCTGAAAATTTTATAAGGCTAATTATTCTGTTCTAATTTTTTCCTGATATCAAGAGGCAGCATTAAAAATTTCACTCTTACAACACAATAAAGGAATCCAAAAAGCAAAGCACCTCACATAAAGTACTCCAGGTACCTCTGAAAAGCAAGAAGGGGTGATTTAATTACATATTTTAAAACTAATTTGCTATGAATTACCATAATATTCTGCAGACAGTTCTCTTCAGTTGCTTGCTTTTGCAGTTGGAAGCTTACGTCCCAGCACCAATCATTGTTCAAAAAAAACCAGCCTCTCATTTTTTTTTGTGATTTTTTTTACTCCCTTTTTTTTCTTTATGTAGTTTATTCTAACACAAAAGAAATGGAAAATGTCGCGTCTTTCCAACAGAGTACTTTGTCATAACAGAACTCTTCTGGGAATTACTTTGGAAAAGATGAGGACAGCAGTGAATTGATTATTTGGCGTGACGCCTGGTCTCACAAAATATATAGTTTAGGTTAGAATCAGGGTTTCCGGAATATTTTATCATCTGATCCCATCTTGTCCCATCAGAAACTTCCTCACAAACAGCAATCTGAAATAATGTCAGCATACATTATGTTACTGCTTTTCAAGTTTTTCCACCTGTCGTTAGTCAGAATACTTCAGACACTTGAGAAATGAAGTGACTGGTGAATTCTACTTTTCATAAATGTATTTAATCTATTTTTTCTTATACAGACCAAAATAGTCTTAGTAATTGATTACGTTATTTAAATTAAATTCACAGAATCACAGAACGGTTGAGGTTGGAAGGGACCTCTGAAGGTCATCTGGTCCAGCCCCCCATGCTCACCCCAGGGGTCACCCCCAGAGTCACCTGGAGTGGGCTGCCCAGGACGATGTCCAGATGGCTTTTAAATATCTCCAAGGATGGAGACTCCACAACCTCCCTGAGCAACCTGTGACAGTGTTTGGTCACCCTCACAGTGAAAAAGTGTTTCCTGGCATACAGAGGGAATCTCCTGTGTTTCAGTTTGTGTCCATTGCCTCTCGTCCTGCAAAGATCTTGGCTTCACCGTCTTTGTACCCTCCCCTGTGTATAACAGTATATACACTGTTGAAATCCTCGCCCAAGTCTTTTCTCCTCCAGTCTGAACAGCCCCAGCTTGCTCAGACCCTCCTCATAGGAAAGATGTTCCAGTCCCTTCATCATCTTTGTGGATTCTTTCCAGTAGCTCCATTTTTCTCTTGTACTGGGGAGCTCAACATTATTATTATTAGCTACTAAAGTTATTAATTACTGTAACTGTGCACTTGACCAAGCTCCCATATTTTCTAGGAAACATGCATAGCAAAAGCTACTTGAACACATGTGAAAACAAAACGTCCACGCTGTTGAGGAGTATTCTATACCTTGAAATGCAGCTTGTCTTTGCTGTTGTGTACTGTTCAGATGCACCTAACACTGTAAGTCCCGAAACTGCATTCTGACTAAATCTGATCACTGACTGGTGATCTCCACTGGCCTCAGTCTATGTGCCTGTGGTTACAGTAGATAAATAGATTCACTGTGTAGCATTGAAAATCACTGGCACAATAAATGAATTTTTTCTGGCACTGGGGAATCCATACAAACATATTCAGGTTAGCTCTTACGGAACAATAGACCCCCGAGTGTCTTGGTTTGAAGCCAAGAGGAGCAAACAAGAGCAAACATAATAGAGTAACGAGATGGACCAAGAGCAGTGGCAGAAGCACCAGAAAGTACTGGTGGGTATTTGGAAAAAGTAACTTCTTGGGGGCATCTGTGTTCTGGATCTATGTCCTCGTTATCCAGGTCTGGAGCTTTCTGCCAGGGTCCTTACCCTCTAACCTGCATATGGGCTTTTGTATCATGTTTGTTGTAAATGAAAGATAAAAACTAACTTCCCCCCCCCAAATATTAAGGTTCTGCCTCATTATATTCAGTGTATCCAAATGACAGATGATGTAGAGAGGACTGGAACACGGTGTTTTGTTTGTCTTGGCGTTAATGAGCGTTTGAAATGCTGATGTGTAGGCAAATCTATTTTTGTTTTCATATTTTGCATATATATTACTCTATAATGCCTTGTGGGGAGAACAGGAATTTAACATCTAAATATTTTAATATTCAACAAATAGTGGTACATACGAAATAGGAGGAGGAATGATTTTTCCCCTTAAAACATAGCAGTGAACGTTTGGCCTCATGCAAGCTATTATAATGCTTATACTAATTCCTGCCTCTAATTTAGAGTTGATAGATGTTAATTCTTGTCTTCAGGAAATACACGTCTTCACTTGTTCTTTTCATTTAGGAGGCCACCTCATCACAGTCTTAAATGATGCGTGCTAGCAGAAAGGGGTTTGGTACCCCTTCAGTTTGGCGGTGAAAGATTTCACAAGTGCCTTGAGCCGAATCAGGATAAACTCCAAGTGGAAATAAAATGCCTGTTTTTAACATGCTGTAGGCAACCAGAGGTACATGGTGTCCTTAGCTGCTGTGGATTGCCGCAGCCTGAAGTCCTTAATCAAGGCTGTGTGTCCCTCTAGAAGACATGTACTGTCGTTGCCTCATGACATTGATAATAGCGACCCAGCAATAATTGGATTATGTTCCACATCCTCATTATGAAGACCAGAATACATAATCACAGAGGTCCCTTCTGCTCTTAAAATATATTAATTAATTAACTTACTGGTTTACTTAATTTGATTTAGATAAATTATAGAGATGTTTCTATATTCTGAGAGTGGGAGAGAAGGGGAGAGGGAGTTTTACAGTCAAGTGAGAAACAGTAATCTATTAACTGGTGCTGTGCCCTTCGCATGTAGTGGTGTGAATATGACGTCATTTTCATTGCGTTTTGTCATTCACTCGATGTTAACTGAGACTTTCACTGAATCTGAAGGGCACTCCTGTCCCGGTGAGCAGTCGTACGAGGTTTTCATGGGCACAACTGCATTCAGTAGGAATTTTTCTGGTATGAGATTCTCCAGAGTAGCCAGTCAGTACACAGCTCCTCAAGCTCAGAGTGCAAATTATGTACCCAGAATTACAAATAAGTAATGCAAGATGCTGCCACCATACACCACCTATATATAAAGGGTGCCAAAGGGCAAGGCTTCCTTCTAGATCACTTTCAGATAAATTACATGGATGAATGTGTTTCACAGGTTACAAAAGATTTTTAAAACACACAAGGTGTGTTCTTAGCTTGCAAGTATTTAAAACACAATAAACACTGAGGTCCTGGATTTATTTGCTTTGCTTCTTGCTCATTCTCTCTTACGTTGGAGCAGCAATTTATCATGCAGTCTGCTTACCTTCCTCATTAAAGAGATTTCATTTTAACTCATTGTTACCCTCACACTACTGTATTTTTCTCTTAATACCTCTTGATTCATGCAGTCCTCTCCTCAAAAGCTGAAACACTGCGATTTGTAAGTGAGATAACCTTTACTTATGATGTTGCAATGATTTTTTTCCTGTAAGTTCATTTAAAACAACACAGTTCAATGAATTTCTTTCTTGAGTGTCTGTCAGTTGTACTAAGCTGATATTCTAATTTTGCAGTAGGGTCTATAATGTTGTTTACTATCTTGGCACAGGGGCTACTGGACGAAATGTTGTAGCTTGCACCCTGTGCAAGGAGAATCTCCCTTCTACTACAAAACCACTCTGCTCCAGCCTCTGACTCTCATGCCCTAGATTTATACTCGGGTTTTTTGCCTATACTGCTAGTTGCAAATGTAGTAGTACTCTCACTTCCATATTTGTATACACCTCCAGTTTTCATTTGGAGTATTTCATAAACTAGAATCTGCTTTGACTGGACCATGTGAATCTCATGCCGGAAGAATTCCTACTGAGTGCAGTTGTGCCCATGAAGACCTTGTACGACTGCTCACCGGGACAGGAGTGCCCTTCACCACTTTAGCAGGTGGTTGGAATACAGGATTATTCATTTAGAAGTAGACTTGTCTTTAAAATCTAATGATCTGAATGGAATGTAAAGACAAGCAAACCCTGAGTTGTGTGAAATACAACAGCTCAAAGATAGAGGTTTGATGGCTGTGCCTATTTCCCCCTTTTTTTCCTCCTTTTTTCTCTTTTTCTTCTTCAAAATGGATTTTTTGTGATGCTTTTGTTCCCTTTTCACAAAATCCAAATTAAAATGAACAATTCAAGGATGACTTAATGACAGCTCATTCTTAGACCTGCTGTATGGATTCACGGCTTCTTCTGCTCCATGGTTTCTTCATAGTGCTCTGCCATGGAGTATAGAAGAGGCACAGTGCTGCTGGTGAGAAGCTATTAAAAGCCTCCTGAGTTCTTTCATATCATGTGTATATTATCACAAAAACTTTGCAGAAGATGTAAAATTTGGGATGTAAACAAGGAGAACTAGTGCAGCATTAGGACAGCATTGAGTCCAGGGCCGGAGAAACTTATAAGCTACTTGTTTTGTGATGGGCTGTGAGGCGATGAGAAAGTCTGCTTGAAAAGATTTGAAAGATTGAGAATAAACCTTACTGGTTTCATATACTTTTTCCTATACTTGCTAAAGAGAAATGAAAAAAAAAAAAGGTGCTTAGATCAGTCTTAATGTTTACTTGAATAAATTTCTAGCAGAGTGCAAAGCATTTCTGAGAAATGAGAAAAGGACAGAATGGCACTTTTGAAAAGAGAATTGCAAAAAAAGGTAACATAAAAGTAATGTACAATATGGTAATAGTGTGCTAAGTAAGTTATTAGAATGCAAGAGTTGGGGGGAAAGTAGATGTATTCTCAGGTCTGTTCAGTTTAAAAAGAAACACAAAGGTTCTGTAAAGAGCGTTAATGTGTTGCATATATTATCTTCTACCTGAAATGGGAATGCTAACGGTTTACAAAGGAAGTTATTGTGAGACTAATTTATTTAAAAGAGCTCTTTGAAGTTGGTACTGCAGGCTGACTTGGAGCTTGATTTAGGGTGAGCTACCAGGACAATTGCCTCCAAAGGCAACAGAGGAGCTTTGCAACGTTAAAATGGCTAATACAAAAAGACGAGTGCATGGCTAAAGAGTATATGGCCATAACTTAGCCTCTGCATGTGGACCCTGCAAGTCTAATGTCAGTTGTGAGCAAACTCATGGCATTTCTTTTGTTCTGGGACAAAATACTATGCTGTTGTTGGGGTTTTTGTTGTCGTTTTTGTTTTTGTTTTTGTTAATTATATAATAACAGTTGTTAAAAATAAGGAATAACCCATGAGTGGCAAAACTTTCATCAGGAAAGAGAGTCTATGGAAAATCTGAAGCTGGTACATGTCAAGGAGAGAGTCAACCTGGAAAAATGAGCTGTGGCTAGTAATATAAAATTAATCACATGGCACTAGTTCACATAATAGAGCCTTTGGTTCGGATGAGTTCGGGGCCCTTGACACAGGAGGCCCAGTGGGGAGTGGTGGAGGAATTGTCACCAAGAATTCTGGGCAAAATTAAAGGGTAAAAATAAAGGTATGGATGCTCTCCTGAAGCAAAACATGGTGTCTGAACCCTTGGAGCTGTTGTAAGCAAACGTATGCCGTGGTGGCAGTAGCTGGGGTCCCTTTGCAGCTGCCTCCACTTTGACTGTCTTCAGCTTCAGGGTTTTTCTTTGTTCAGGTGGGCACTGGAGTTAGGTGAGTTTGGCCTATTGAGAGATTTGTATTTGCCTCATTTTTCACCTTCCAGATGCAGCTTGGAGCTCAGAAGTTGATGCTCTGGGTGTTTCTCCCCTGTAGTCATCATTGTGCCTGCGGTAGTCACACCAGATGGAAGCTCTTGCCGTCAATCCCATGCCAGTCCTGATCACAACTGCTTTTCCATGTTGCTGTACACTGTGTGCACACGTAGGGCTCTGCCTCGTATTATCTTGCTTGTTATAATCATGTTCTTTATAAATAAAAGAAAATTCTTCTCATTCGTTTGAATAGAAGTACAGTTTGTATATATAAATGCTTACTCGATCCTTCTTTTCATTCCTTAAAGCCATAATATTAGACACTGTAATTATTCCTTTTGTAACCAGCCTGATGAGCCAAAGAGAATTATGACATTAGGTAGCCTAAGTAGAAGGCTCAAAGCAAATATCTTTAATAAATTTATCTTCATTGATAAAAAGAAAATCAAAGTAGCTCACAGTTTTCCCCAAGACTGCTTCATGGATTTTAGATTTAGGTGATTTTTATTTTTTTTCTTACTTTGAACAATAGTTCTTGTGACGGAGAGAAGAAGACTTCACTGAGAGGTTCAAATTAACAATTTATTTGGACTTCACTCACAGGTCCGATACGCCACTATTGCTAGTTCTTATGGATACAATGGAAGAATGCACTATTGCAATTTAAGGGGAAAAGAACAAAACAATTCACAGAATACGCTATTACCACCTAACAAACGATCCTGAAAAGTAACAACATAAACCACCAGCGCGCTAGATATGAACACCTTAAACGAGTGCACAAATCACGATCTTAGAGCATGCTAGACATCATACGTACGTTATTAAATCACTTACCCTCTCTCTCTCAGGTAAGGCCACTCAATCCCGGGAAGTTACCTTGCACAGCGTCCTGGACAAGGCGGGGCAGAATCTCCTACAGGCCACTGTATCTTTGGAAGATTCCCCTTTTTCTCCCCAAAACTTTGGACTTAAATATCCTTTTTCAGGACCATGCTTGAATGGATTACACTATCGGGGATGGTTATCTCGGGTGGTTTGATGGCCCCTCAGATAGCAATGTTTATTTTGTGATGTCTGGTCTCACACTCACTGAATAGTGGTGGGACTTGACTCAGGGCATTTTGTTTGTTAAAGGCACCATTCGGGTTTCAGTTCTGATTTCAGTTCTTATTGTGAGGCAGTGTTGAGACCACCCCGGGCTGAGACATTTCCACAGCTCCCCCCAAGTTACCTCTGGATAGATAGGGATCAATAAGCATCTGCCAGGCGAGATGGAGCTGAGTTGAATGACAGCTCCCTGCATCTCACCTTTTGTGTTCTGAAACCGGTTTAGCCAGGTGCTCCCATTCAGTTCTCTAAACACGAAGCTTTGAAACATGATTTAACGACTGTCCATTTCTTGCTCATTACAAGACATCTATGAGACAGGGTGCTTGGACCAACTTTTCTTCGGGCACTCCTTGTACTTTGATGGATCTCAGCTGAAGATTTTCATTGTATTCCTTCAGGTCAGCTATACTGAAAATGAGGGTCCAGATTCCCCTCCCTGGCAGAGGATTTGGTGCCCTGGGCTAGCAGGAAGGTGTCAGCTGAGGGAGGAGGTGAGTGGGGATAATGCTCCAAGTGAAGGGCTCAGGTGGGCCATGACACCTGACGTGAAAGGGCTAGATGGCCACCTCCACATCTGCAAACTCAATAGGGCCAAGATCTGATGGTCTGGCAGATCCCCTGTCTCTATTTAATTTAGGGGTATGATTTCTTTATCACACCACAGAAAATTTCCTGACCAGCTCGACCTCATTTCTTTCCTACCACTCCAGGTCCCCTTCCCTCTTGCACCCACATGCACCCAGGAAAAGCAGCTGAGACTTTGCAAGCACAACCTGATAGAAACCCAGGGAAAAAGCCACTGTATATTTTGGTTATATGTTAGCTTTACCCTTTCTAACAGGCATTTACCAACAATGGCAATACTATAGTTAACTTTCTAAATCTTGTGCAGCCAATGCTGGCAAAGAAAACATACTGGAATCCTAGAAAGAGATGCTGCACTCCCAAGTAACTGCAGTGCCCCTGAACTAGCATATGTCTTGAAAACAGTACTGAGCTCAGCTTACTCCTGAGATAGCCATCCATGCTGAGGTATTAAGTTGCACAGATGGGTAAAAGTAAAATGGAAGCCTGCAAAATGAGATTTCAAAGATATAAACAGGTCTCTGTCGATGGCAACCTAATAAAGGAGGTAATTCTCTAAACATATTGTTCCCATTTTGTTTCTAATTACAATGAACTACAAGGTTAGTTCTGCTCTTTACGTGCACTTTAATTACTCTCTCAATGTTGACTTTCTGCATTATGATTCCTTTAACATGCCATAGGAAATAGACATTTAATTAACCAGATGTCACTCAATAAATCTTAACTTCTACTCTCTGAATCAGAAAAGCCAATGTTAACGGGGGTAAAAAGGCCAGGATTTTAGAAATAATTTATTTTTTATCCTCGTTTAGGAACTTTGTTATAGTAAGGAAAATGTCTGTAATGAAGAAAAATTAAACTGATGTTTGTAAGCATTTAATTTAATGAAAAGTATCTCCGCAAAGTAAAAACCAGATTCTAACATTATGTAAGTGTTGATGTTTCATAACGTGTAGGAAAGGCAATGGATGTGTTGGCTCACTTGTTGTACTTCACATCATCTTGTCTATACTCATTTAATATCTTTGGCTTTTTGGGATTGTGTTTTGCATGCGGTATAAAGTCATAGTCCCTGCTCATGCCATCGTGGTACTCCAGAAACATTTGCTGTAATAGTAATACACAGGACATGTAGCAAAGGCAGAGTGTGACAGGTTCCCAAAGTGGCAGTTTAAAGTATCTCCTGGCTTTGGAGGAGGAGGGCAGAGTTTGGCCTCCTGATGCTCTGCTGACCCTCCCAGCAGACCTATAGAGAGAACTGGTTTGTGCCACACAGCATCCATCATGATATTGAAGCATCCATCATGATATTGGTGCACCCATTAATCCTCCACTTGGAGGTTTCTGAACATTTCCAGCAGCCTTAAGATCAAATGAACACAGCCAGGTACTCAGGTTGGCAGCAGCCTAAGGTGTTTCAGCAGCTCGATGATCTCTTCAGATGTATCTAGAAAAGTTTCTGGGGCTCTCCACAGTAACTTGCAGCAGCAGAGTCCCCTTCTCCGACCTTCTCTCCTTGGGGTCAATGTCTTGACAGAGACATCCTCACATCCAACCTCAACACTTGTCCCATTTCTTAAGTATTCTTGTTTTAAATTATAGGAACCTCTTTACTACAGCCACATCATTCTTCCTTTCTCCATTCCCTCTGTGCCGACTGTACTTTTAGCCTTCCTTTGCAATGTCAGTGAATATGGCCAGAGTCCCATAAAAGAATACAAGGGGGCACGTTCTTCCATTAATAATTGCAGTGCAAAACTCCTATTAAAATTAATGGGCACTCCATGTGCACTGGAGTGTAAAAATAGTGCCCCTATTCTCACAGGCTATTTTAGTTTCTTCATTCTTTCTAACCAAAGTTTCCACTTGCATTACACCTAATGAATGCTGTGGGAATGCAATTCCTCCCCCCAAGGTTAGAGGCATCAAAGTTGTCCCTCCATCTAAGATTCACACTGTGGCCACCCAGAGTCTCTTCCTCAAAATGGAACCAGGCACATGATCTGCAGCTCTTGTGAGACTGCGTTTTAGTATTTTCCAAGAGTGTTAATGTATGATAATAATATCGAATCTTTTTAGAAACCAACCCAAATGCAAAGGTAATGACATCAGGGAATATGCTATTCCTGAAAGGTAACTGTCAAGGATTAATTGCTTTTACAGTCTTGGTCTTTGCCTCTTTTGATGTCCAGCCTACTTTTTGGCAGAACAAGGACAGCTTCTTAAGGTTGGCCTCTCAGCTGCAAGGTGCTTTTCTACTAATCTGGTAAACCAACTGCTAATTCTCTTCTTGAGAATTTTTCTTTTCCATAAGTTCTCTGTGCCCTGCTTGGAAATAGCAGCAGTCAATGCATTTTATAGACGGTATGATTCCATCCAAGCAACATAAACGAAGAGAATAAGGAGTAAAAGAAAGTTAATTTTCTATGTGGCTCCCAGGAGAACCTGCAGAGCAGTGCTGCAGGGCTGGGAGGTTGTGGCTGCTGGTGCAGGGAGAGCTAACGCAGCGTGACACTGGCTTTGCTCTTATGCTGACTGCCAGTGAAATGTCAGAAGATTGGAAATAGGGAAAGGAGTCACAGGAGCACTGTTAGACCTGTTTTCCGGCCTCATGCAGAAGGATGAACTTCCCTGTCCTATGGTTACAACCACGGCAGAGCCGTGGGCATGCACAACCAGAGCACCTAGAGTTCCCAGAGCAACCTGCATGTTCCTGGCTGCTTGTCTGTGTAGGGGGGGCAATGGGCTGATTTGGGACAATGGACCAACGTGAGGCAGGATGAGTGTCTGAATGCCCAGCCCCCTTCACAACAATATAACCCAGTAAAGGGCAGGAGCTTTCCTGGTGGGACTTTTGGACAGTCCCAAACGCCCCTCTGTGCCTAGACGAGTGGGTAGGCTGGGTGCCCAGACCTGTGTTCTGCTAGGTGGAGGCTGGTCTTGCCTCTGAAGATTACATTGAAACTTTTTTTTTTTTTTAATTTTCAGCATATAAAACCCAATTGCTCCCAGCTGATCAGAGTTCCCTGTTAAACTCCTGATCAGCAATACAATTTCTGGGCTGGAATTTCCTACCCAAACCATGTTTCTTACTTCCACCTGTGCCTAAGCTCTCCTAAAGGAAATAACTCTTTAGTTGCTTAATTGAGCTCTGAGTTTAGGAAGGCATTACCCATTCAGAAAGCCTCCAGTGAATTCCCATTTGTGCTAAATCAACCAGGTGACTCATCACCACTTTTTTAAGATGAAAATTCCCATAACAGTACTACAGTGATACCTTCAACCAATTAAAGTGAACAATATCAGGAAAAATAGCCATTCAGTGATGAATCGGCATTTCCCAAAAGATAATTTTTGGGGAGCACACAATACACCCTTTGTATGAGGATCCATCTTATGGCTGTGCTTTGACTTGCCTCTTGAGAGCTGGACTTTTAGTAGAGGTTCCCATCTGGCTGGTTATGCTGCTCTATAACTTAATAACGTATTCCACCTGTGCCATCTCAGAATTTGTGTTGTCCCTTATAATTATTCTATAATTATTTATTCTACTCACTAAAATCTAGTAAGCTCATCTGCAAAACCAGTTTTTTAAAGTTGCTGAGCTTTTGTAGCATCCCTTTTACGCAGTAAGTTTCCTGCCTCGGAACGGGACCTCCACTTTTCATGAGTGCTTTGTCAGGTGCCAGCGAAAAGGAAAGGAGATGGCCATGCAGAAGGACAAACAAAAGCCTTTGATCCTGGAACAAACAGAAAAACCTGACATTTTCAGTTCCCCACAGTTATGTTTCTTTAGTAAGCGGCAATCATCCGAACCGCAAGCAGATTTCTAGGTCACGTCTGCTTCCTAAAGACTATGGGTCATTGGTTGGCTGGAGACCTGAACTTGCTTGGCTTGTTGAAAGTAGTGCTCCCCGCTTTATAAAACAGTTTATACATTTCAACAAAAGTTAAATAAATAAGAACTAACGAATCCAAAGAAAAAAAATCCCTTCACTGAACTTGGGAACTGTGCTAAAGTCATGCCTGATAAATGGACGTGTGGAGCCAAAAATTAATAAATTCAGTATTAACCAGTGAATCAAACACAAAGGGGAAACTCATCCTGCCTGAGCTGACCCCAAAAGGAGTGAGCAGAGACACCATGGTTGCTTGGTCAGCCATGTCATGGAGTCTCCCCTCCCTTCTGAAAACCTGTTTTGGAGATGTGTCTGAGCCAGAGGAGGATCTAGGTGACAGTCACCAAGTTGGCAGTGAAAGCTTCAAGATAGTTTATCAAATGAGACTCCAGTTCTTTTTGTTATCCAAGACACAGATCTCCTTCTCTGCTTTTGGTTTCTTTTTCAAAAGGTGTATCTAACCAGTCTGGTATCTTTTGCAACACTGCACCGAACCTTACGACTAGGGCAGATGCTAAAAACAAAGTTGTCTTACATGTCCCAGGGCTGACATGAGCTCACCTGGGCTCAGAAAGGATGGCAGGCTGAGTCCTGGGCTTGTGTTCCTCCAGTATCAAGTCTTTCTCTGGTAAGAGAAACCTTCCAATGCGGAGATGAGCTTTTCTGTCTTTGATGTTGATTTTTCTGTTCCTCTCTTCTTGTGGGTTTTTATCTTTCTTCGTCTTCAAAGAAACAGAACCTGTCATAAACGACATGAATAACAGCAGCTTCCATGCGTCTCAGCTGTTTCGCTTTATCCCCAAAGGAACCTTCCCTCCATCTTTGATAACATCTAAAAGACCTACAGTTTTTGGTCTTTAAGTCTTCTCTGTTTTGGTTGTGGGTTTTTTTTCTTGTGGTTTTTTTTTTTTTTTTTTTTAATACCTCACCATATGGCAGACTTCATGGATGAGGATGTGAAGTCATATGAAACACACATGATATTTTGATTACTGCCCAGTATTTATTCATCAATCAGTTCTTTTCCAGAGGCCTCTCCTAATCATATCACTTAGGCTGAGTCTGAAGAGCGCTCCTTTTTTCCAGTAGATAATAAAATAGTAGAAGATTTACCCACATGCAATTTCTTTAAAACCGAACAAGAAAATAGCATTGTCTTGCATTGTGATTTGTTTAAAAAGGGGCTAGTGCTGTTGCATATTTCAAATAGCTTCCTGAGTTACTCAGGCAGGTGCAGGAGAGGGGGAGAGCACCTGGTCAGGGGAGATAGCAGCAGTAATTGGAATTGCAGTTACCGAGTCCTGTGCGTGTTGACAGATGGGAATGAATTTGCCAAGAAGCACAGAGTCATTCACCTTTTTCACCAAGGCCAACTGCAGGAACATCAGCAGTAGTAGCATTGGACCCTTCTGTGTTCCTGAATGACCATGGCAGTCATTTTAACATTCAAATAATTAATTATCAGTTGCAATTTCAGTCATGCTGGGTAGGAAGCTGCAGCTGTAATTAGTGGCAAATTTTTAATTAACAAGTTAAGTACTTCTTATTAACAGCTGTTTGAGAAATAAGCCAAGATTATTTAATGGGTCCCTTGGATGCATAAAGTATTAGGCTTACATTCTCTGTCTTATTGTGAATGCTGCCATGGTATCTATGCACATGTCTACAACTCTATATCTCCATAAAACGTGTAAGGTCTTGTTATACCTATTGACGTTAAGAGCAAGATTTATAAGTGTTTGATTCATATGAACCATCCCATAGATAATTGAAATATTGAACTCTCATATATTAGTACAGGAATCTTAGGAGCTGTTTGACTTAAAAGAAATTTATGAAGACCTGGAGGGTGAATAAATAAAGGAATCAGGCAGTGTTTTATCATAGAAATATGCCATTTGTCACTGAAGAATTAATGTAGTTTAACTTTCACAGAATCACAGATGATAGGGGTTGGAAGGGACCTCTGGAGATCATCTAGTCCAACCCCCCTGCCAGAGCAGGGTCACCTAGAGCAGGTTGCACAGGAACATGTTCAGGCAGGTTTTGAATGTCTCCAGAGAGAGAGACTCCACCACATCTCTGGGCAGCCCGTTCCAGTGCTCTGCCACCCTCAAAGCAAAGGAGTTCCTCGTTGTGTTTAGATAAAACTTCCTATGTTATCTACGAAGAAGATCAAAGGGCTGGAGCACCTCTGCTATGAGGACAGGCTGAGAGAGCTGGGGTTGTTCAGCCTGAGAAGAGAGGCTCCAAGGAGACCTTATAGCAGCCTTCCAGTACCTAAAGGGGGCCTACAAGAAGGATGGGGAGGGACTCTTTATCCGGGAGTGTTATGATAGGACACGGGGCAACAGCCTCAAACTGGAAGAGGGGAGATTTAGATTGGATATCAGGAGGAAATTCTTTATGGTAAGGGTAGTGAGGCACTGGAACTGCACTGGTAGTTGCGGATGCTCCGTCCCTGGAAGTGTTCAAGGCCAGGCTGGATGAGGCTTTGAGCAACCTGGTCTAGTGGGAGGTGTCCCTGCCCACGGCAGGAGGGTTGGAACTAGATGATCTTTAAGGTCCCTTCCAACCCAAATCATTCTGTTATTCTGTGATTCTGTGATGTTCAAGTTTGTGCCCATTACCTCTTGTCCTGTCACTGGGCACCACTGAAAAGAGCCTGGCCCCATCCTCCTGACACCCACCCTTTAAGTATTTACAAGTGTTGATAAGGTCCCCTCTTAGCCATCTTTTTTCCAGACTAAAAAGACCTAAGCCCCTCAACCTTCCTTCATAAGAGAGGTGTTCCAGTCCCCTAATCATCTTGGTAGCCCTTTGCTGCACCCTCTCCAGCAATTCCCTGTCCTTGAACCGGGGAGCCCAGAACTGGACACAGTACTCCAGATGGCTGCCTCACCAGGGCAGGGTAGAGGGGGAGGATGACCTCCCTCAACCTGCTGGCCACACTCTTCTTGATGCATCCCAGGATGCCATTGGCCTTTTTGGCCACAAGGGCACATTGCTGGCTCATGGTCATCCTGTTGTCCACCAGGACTCCCAGGTCTCTTTCAGCTGAGCTGCTCTCCAGCAGGTCAGCCCCCAACCTCTACTGGTGCATGGGGTTATTCCTCCCCAGGTGCAGCACCCTACACTTGCCCTTATGGAATTTCATAAGGTTCCTCTCTGCCCAACTCTCCAGCCTGTCCAGGTCTCTCTGTATGGTGGCACAGCCTTCCGGTGTGTCAGCCACCCCCCCCGGCTTTGTGTCATCAGCAAACTTGCCGAGGGTGCACTCTGTCCCCTCATCCAGGTCATTGATGAATATATTGAAGAGGACTGGACCCAGTACTGACCCCTGGGGAACACCACTCGTCACTGACCTCCAACTAGACTCTGTGCCCCTAATCACAACCCTCTGAGCTCTGTCTTTCAACCAGTTCTCTATCCACCTTACTGCCCATTCATCTAACCCACACTTCCTAAGCTTCCCTACGAGGATGATGTGGGAAGTGGTGTTGAAAGCCTTGCTGAAGTCAAGGTAGACAACATCCACTGCCCTCCCCTCATCTATCCATCCAGTCATGCCATTGTAGAAGGCTATCAGATTAGTCAGACGTGACTTCCCCTTGGTGAATCTGCGTTGACTATTTCTGATAGCTTGCTTTTCCTCCACATGTTTACAGATGACGCCTGAGAAATGTCTGTGCAACTTATGTATGTGGTGCATAGAAAATGGCATACCATTCTTCCAGCCCATATTTTAGTGTCCATAAATGCTAATCAACACCTTTACAGAGCTAATATAGTATACTCCATACACTAATTACAGCCACCCTTTCTCTATGAGTAGAGTGGCTAAATGGACATCAGGATGAGCAGAACTTAAAAAAAATGAGAAACTGTTGTCCCTTCAAGGTGGCTTTGAATTGGTAAGACCCTTCTGAGTCCTATGCTCACCAGGTATCCTGTCCAGATCATCTGACCTTTCAGTCTTGTGCTTCTTCAGACTTCCCAGTCTCCACTCTCCTCTCACCATGCAGTTATGACTATGAAACACCCTGTTGCTTCTCTCTGAAAACTGAATACTCCTTCCTAGTGCTGGCCAGGCCCTAACTTAACTCCAAATCCCATGCCAGCATCCTAGTAGATAATATCAATTATTTTTATGTCTGTGCCTTAGGGGCATTCTTTGTCGTGAACAGGACATTTTTCTGATGATCTGGGTAGAAGTTATTCTAATTGTGAACAAGTTTTGACAAGTGTCATCCTCTCAATCCAGTAAATCAAATCAGCCTATAGGCAGTCACCTACTGTGTGGGAATATTGTTTGCATCTCCTCTTCATGCACCGATATCCCATTGTTTGACATATTATTAATTGCAGGACCTGGAAAATACTATAGGGCCAATTGTGTTCAACAGGTCATGCTTGTCTGTTTTTATCAGTATCACAATTAAGGGCGAGCAGATATTTCCAACTAAAATAAAAATAGAGTAAGAACCTTACCCGCTTCTCAGACGAAGCCTGTCTTGAGTTTTGGGAAGATTTAGTCAACTTTTTCTCATCCATTTTACTGTTTTGTTTTTTCTGCATGCCCTCGTTATGGTCAAGAAATGTGAGTAAAAGCATTAAAACACTTCTCAAGAAGTATCAGAGAAGTATTTGTAGCCTGAACATAAAAGTACCAAAAAAAAAAAAAAAAAGAGAGAAAAGAGAGCTTGTTCCTTGAAGATGTAAACTGGGTTGAATGTTGGTCTGAAGGAAGCAGAGAGCTTCAGTGGACACCGCCTTAGGTTTTGGCTCCTTTTATGTAGTTTTTACTTTAGGTTTTGGCTCCTTTTATGTAGTTTTTATTTAATCTCTCCAAACTCTTGGATCTGTTGCACTTTCTGGCATTGTGCTTGTGGATACCATTCAAATAATGAGTTTTAGAACTGGTACAGCCTCTGTGCACAGTCCCAGCCCAACCCCAAGCTGTGTGTGCCTGCCTGCACGGCCCCAGCTCCCACCAGTCCTTCCCTGCTTTAGTTCACTGTTGTTTTAGCTCTGTTTATGGTGTATAATTTTTTATCTTGACTGCTTCAAGCAACCTAACTTTTTTCCTAGGTAGATTTCATTTGGTGAATATTTATGCTCTTATCTTTCTGGTCCTCATTATATTATCATCTCAGTGTTGCATGGTTTTGTTAGCCTCGCATCTTAGCACTGCCTACACGTGTAATGCATTTTCTGGATCACTAATGAAAATCCTTTACAAGGCAATGGTAATATTTACAGAGGTTTCCAAGTGACTAGGAAGTAAAACTGACTTTCTGATTTGTTTTAAACTCCTGCGTTTTCTTTATCAAAACCAGCTCCGATCCCATTGGATTGGAAATGTGATTATTATGCCTAATGATTCAAAGGTGTCTCCTGAGATTTTCTTTGGTTTTGCTCCCTAAAGAGGATCAAAGTCTAGACTTTTAAAGGACTTACGCTTTCTTGAAAACGTTGTTGTACCTAACAGTAATTTTTGCTGTATCTCATCACACATTTTATCATGAAAACTATTTGTTATCCCTTGTTACAGTTCTTTAATCTTTTTGCAAACCATTTGGCCATTTGTTCATCTCCTAGCCAATCCTGATGTAATCTTATTGTAAATTTCATACCACTTTTTCACATGCTTTGCAAAATCAAAATAACCTATCTACGTTATTCCTATTTTCCATTTATTTTCATAATTCTATCGAGTACAACAGTCAGATTTCTGGCATGATTCATTCCTTATAAATTCACTCGATTTTTTTTATCACTGGTCACATTATCTTCAATATAACTACCCGTATATTAAACTTGAAATGCAGATCTTGATCATAACTTCTGAATTTTCATCATTGCTAATCTAGTGGATGAATAAAAAGTTTTCAGGTTGGAAAAATCTACACTTCGTATGCATGTATGCACCAGATGCTATTATTTCGGCAATTATATTTTGAGACTGCTCAAATGATGATAAATTGCTTGTTTCTCATGTTTTGTGATTTTTGAAGGTTTGGCAAAAGTTTTTCAAAAGCTGCAGAAGGAAAAAATAAAAAGTGAAGATAGGCCAAGTTGGACAACCAAATGAAAAGTTAATTTCTACTGGGTGGGAACCTGCTCTTTCTTTACTATACACTGCTCATGTACTGAATCAGAGGGACTAAGAAAGTAGGCACTCATAAGGAAAAGAAAAATAGCACAGGGTATTCCAACCTGGGAGCGGAGAGGAAAGGGAATTAGAACTCCTGGGTCTGCATCTGCTGCCTGCCTCCCCTGATCCTCAAAAAAAGAGCAGATAGCTTTTACAAGGGGAAGATGGGAGATGTAGCTTGAAGTGGCCGATTTTTAATGGCATACACTACAGGGTTCTTTTATTTCCTCATTCTTTTTTCTTTGCGTCTTGTTTTTCTTTAGTAATTGTTTCCAATATTCCAATTAAATGTCTAACATTTTCCCATGGCAGAATAAACTCATTATTTTGCATCTTTAAACACAATTTGCAAATAAAGTGTTCTGTGTGTAATCTGATAAGCACATTCCTCAGACGTCGACTGATCAGTGTCAACTGCCGAACTCCTAGACCAGTCCTTGGTGTAGGATGCAGCCGTTCTCTGGAGCAGGGCACGTCTTTGACACCCTTCGTCAAAGGCAGTATGCTAGGACTCAGTTAAGGGGCTTTTGCTAGTACTGCTTTGGCAAAAAGTGTAACGGGTATGAAATTTCATGACTGGGCTACAAACTTCTTGTTTCAGGGTTGTTCATAAGTTTGGAGCTTTTAATTGGCATTGTGCAACTATGCAGACCTGCAAAACAGCCCCTATGAGCCAGGCATTCACTTGGTCTGCAGTAAAGGAAGAGAAGACAAGCATTTACATTGGTTCAGTTGGCTTTCAGCACAACAGAAACCATGAATTATGTTTTTCCAGGTCACTTCCTAAATATACCCACTCCCCCTGTTATTCTCATGTGCATTCCCTGCAGGTTGTCTGCAAGCTACCCCCTCACTTGCAGACAGAGCAATGATAAGGGCCGTTGCTTCAGTAATATAAATAAAAGTGTATCTCTCTGTATCCCTGTAGTCTCCTAACTCAGATCCCATGTCCTGCTTCCTCTACTGCAGTGATTCCATGCCTCTAATTCCCCACCCCAGCCTCCCGGATGCAGCTGGGGACATGCTTTTATAATGTCTCTGCAGGTCATCTGAGTTGCTGGTCACACATGTGAGAGCGCGGTATGGTACACGACATGAAATAGCACAACTTCTTCAATTTGAAGTCAATTGCATTTATTGGTGCTCGTGGCATGACAGGATTACTGCCTTAAGAGTTTCATATACTGCCCCTTTACCAATCTCACTCATATGTACTGAGCTAAACATTTCTGACCCCTTTTGAAAAGGATCCAAAACTGCTAATAAATCCACGGAGTTTTTTGTCAGTGGGAGCAGGGGTGGGTGTTAAATTACTAGCAGTAGTTGTGAGCATGGGCTAAAAGGTGCATCCGATGCTTAATGAACAGTTGATTCCCACCAGGCAATCAAACACTTTTAGGAAAATTAAGTTCCATGGTCATTGATAATTAAAGATTAAGCTATCTTTGAGAAAGCCCCAGAGCTGCTTCTGAAGCTGTGTGACAGGAGTGTGAGGGTGTGAGGTCTCGAGGGGACTCCACAGCACAGGCAGAGCTGGTGCAAAGCCAGCCGTATGCCACAGGTCAGCCTGCCTCTGATTTACTCCGGGTTTGAAGCACATCTGGGAATATTTTCAGTTTCACGTGTTCAAGTGATTGGGACAAAGAAAGAAATGTTGAATTCTCTCTCATTTTAAACTCTTGTGTTGCAAATTAAAGCTGTAGTAAAGCATCTTCAGTAGGAGACCCTGTTTTCCTCTAACTTCTTGAGTTTTGGCTTCACATTTGTTCCCTGATTGTGGGATGAAGGACAAAAGGTTGTGCCTATGACTGATAGACCTGATACAGAAGGTAGCATTAGAGTGCCTGGCTTGGGTGGGGGTATCAGCCAGGTGGCCATGGTATGTGGAGCTCACTCTGGGTGTCCTGTCCTACTTCTCATCCAGCGTCCGGCACAGGCACTGCATCCCGTGATGAGGCTGGGCAGTTGCGATGCCGTGGGTGCCCAGGACAGATCTCTGCATCCTTGCCACATTCCAGGCACTGACTGGATGTGCTCTGAGAGCCCAGGAACCGGCTGGTGGGACATCTGTTCCAGCAAGGGAGTGAGACAATTTATGTGCAGGGGGAAGACAAGCCTTGAATAAAATGTCCTAATCAATAGAAACTTCAGGGAATTAGAGGTGCTGAGATATTCTGCAAAGCCAGAAGTCCAGGCCCTTAAGATGGAGAATGTTGGTAGAAAGTGACTCTGACATTAAAGTAAAAGGGACAAACAGCTTCCCTGGTTAGCATCTCCAGGATAAACCCAAAGGACAGGAAAAGGTATTCCTGCACAAAACCCATAACTACATGATATCCACATGTGGGAAGGTAAATGGTAAACCCCCTGCCTTTTCCAAACTGAACAATATCTCCCATTACAACTTGCCCACCTATTTCACTGTGCCTGTAGCATAAGCAAGATGTAAAATATACCATAAGTTACATCTTTGGGTTCTTTTTTTCCTTTTCTTCTGCAAGCCATACATTTCTAGGACCATTTCCTACAATATTCTCATTTTGCATGGATGTCTTGGAACTTTCTTGCATCTATATGCAATGCCATACAGCTGGACTTTGGGAGAGCAGTTCGCGGCTGGAGTTTGGAGTTTGGGTTTTCTTTTCTTCAGTTGAATTCATTGAATAATGGGACCTGAACCCCACAGAGAGGTCAGCTTATTCCCACGTGCAGCAATGGGCACAGTGACGGATGACTCGGGTGAATCACTGCAGCAGGACCCGTGAGTGCAGGCAGCAGTGAGGGGCAGAGGCTGCTGGCAGGGGGGACCTGCTCAGGCGTCCTGCTCTTCGGCTCCCCTCTCTGCTGTGACAGGCTCACCACAAAAAGCTGATGGTCTTGTCAGCGCGGCATCAACAGAAATGAGTGCTCGTTTTGGGGAAGCAAGCACTAGAGGGGCTGCAGTCAGTGCATATGTTTCTTTTTATTTTAAAAGCAGGGAAAAGGGCATCTATCGTGAACTTCACCATCCCTGGTATCCGCTTGACACCCCAAACTGCTGGGTTGGGAATTAGAATAAATGATGACAATTGCATAAGCAGAACAAGGGGAACTATTAGTGTATGAAACAAAAGCTCTTCTTCTGAATGCTCAGACATTTTTAGTTTCACTGTCCCAGAAATGTCAGTGAATTAAAGGAACGACTTCAGCCGTAGCTCGGCTCCGTTGTCATTTACATGTCAGGTTCTCACACTTTGCTAACTGAAGGCAATGGAGGTGGGTGTTAAACAGATTCTTGGCAAAAGCTTTCAAAAATGGGTGCTTAAAAAGTTAGACCCCCCCAGCTCTGCAGAAGCTGCTGGATACGCAGAGCTTGGAAAAATTCAGCCACTCACATGCATCCAGATGTAGGCATTAGGTGCCTTTTATAAAGAAATAATCTTGTTCTCCGAGACCGATTTATCTAGTACTGCTTGTAAGCTGGTGGTGCCCAATTCTGCTGATTCTCCACAAAAGCAAAGGCAGAGGTTACTCAGTATCTCAGTGGCTGAATTTTTATTCAAAGGCCAGAACGCTTTCCCTTGACTCGAGGCCTGGTGAGAGCCAACATTACTTTTTTTGCCAGCTGTCTGGCCCATCTGCATTAAGGTACCATCAGAAATCTCAGAAGGGAGAGCAAGGTTTAGGAAAGCTGGAAAAGTGAGTTACTTCAGTCTGAGGCATTGTTACTTCAAGTCGGGTCAAAGGCCTGTTGAGAGGCGTTGATAAATACATCCTGCAAAGCTGAAACCAGCATTTAATTACCTCCAAGCTTTGTTTCTGGCTCTTCCTGCCCAACACTTTTTGTAAGACGTATATTCATATTAAAATAAAAATAAAAATAGGGGTCTTGAAAAGGGAGGAGAAGCTTATGATCATTTCTGAGCTGATTGCCTCTCCTAGCTTTTTTTTCTGCAAGCACAGAGGCTGAGTTGTCCTGATTTACTTGGCTGTAGTGGAAAGTTTCTCTGCAATTTAAATGGCTTGCAAAACTTGAGATTAAGATTTAATGGATGGTTAGCAAAACACATTTTTGGGCTTGTATCGTGATTTCATGCTATGATGCCTGCATTGACTGGTTAGTTACAAACCTGCTTCAATTCTTTGCTACCAATATGTTTCTAATTAACACAAGTATGGATGAAATATTGAAAATCCCCTCCTTTATCAAAGAGATGTAGGGCCTATAATTATTCTTCCTGTTTTCCCCCTTTCCTCTCCCCTGCCCCCATTCCCAGAAAGAGATTTTGTGCTCTTTAATACCTCAGAAAACCTCATTCTCTCCGCAACCTACAAATCTCCCTCCACTTCCTAAACATTGCCCTCACCCTGCACGCAGGTGATTTATTAGAGCGCTGAGTCCACAGAATTGCTCATGCAGAGCACTAACACCATCATTCATTTTTTATTTAAAATGCTTTACAGGCAGTTTATGGCAGGATGACAACAGGGCACTGCCGCTTGCAAGAGCTCAGGGCTTGGCTTGCCCAAATTTCCCACTGTGGCCGAGGAAACATGATGTCTTGGTGGATTTGCTTGGTTAAGGGTGGGTTTTCATTGCTTCCTGGGGGCCTGATGTGGACTTGGGCACCAAGTGTATAGCTGAGAACAGTGAGCAGCTCAGACTGCCAGAACCCGGTGGCAGTCGAGGGAGAGAGGTAGCTTTGCATTGCCAGAGATAGATGCTTAACTGCTATATGAATAGCAAACCCACTTCAGTCAGCCCTGAGCAGTGGGACTGAATTGCTCTCCGAAGCTTTGAACATCGATGACACGACAAGTTTCCGGAAACCAGCTGTAAAATCTTTTTATCATGGCGCATTTTGAGCCGGGAATGGAGGAATGGCTTTGTGAAGTGGTGAAATGGATGCTTCATGAGCTCCGTTTGTCCCTCCGTTTGTGTACTGTTAAGCTGCTGAAGTCTGGAAATACTATTTATAGGATAGTAGCATGACCTGAGCCTGAAAGTGCTCTGCCCTGAGCGACTGAGTAAGACGGAACCCTCACCCCAAGCATGTTACAAAAGGGCTGACAGTATTTGTACTGGAGGAAGAAGCACTGAAACTTCAAGTAGAAGTGTTCATTGCTCTGCGTGCTGAGATTAGGGGGACACAAGTAGAGAGAGAATTTCACGATGGAAGACTTCAAAACATGTCTTAAATCACAGCCAGCTGAGAGTGGGGACAAGGAAGGGAGAACAGCACCCTAACACTGGTATAAATCCATGGTTCCCATATGTCTTTAGTGCTATATGCTGCTCTGATCACCCCAGGCTCAGGAGGGGTGCAGTGGGACTGGAAGAGGTTGAAAGGAGAGAGATCAACACAGCTTCTGTGTGAAGAGCAGCTAAGTGAGCAGGGACTTGAAAACCTGGAAAACAGACAGCTGAAGGGCAGTATGACAGAGATTTGTGAAAATGCAAGAGTCTTGGGAGAGGATGAATGGATAGGGGTGGACTGACTGTTTTCTGTCCCTACGAGGAGGCATCAGATGAAGCTACTAGGAGCAAGACGAACCAAAGGAGGTGCTTCTGTGTTAAACAAGCAGCCCTGTTTCTAATTTGACACTGTGAGCGTGATGAAGAAAAAACAGCTCTTTGACTATTGTCACTTTTTAATGTTAAGAACGCGCAGCTGTTGCATGGGATGTGTTTTGTCAAGTTTATAACAGTTAATAGAAAGCTAAAGTAAACAATGTCTGCAAGTTCGATGTTTTTAAGCCAATGCTCAAACTCATTCACCATTGAAAACAAGACATACAAGGCCAGGAGGAATGTGAAACTTTGTTTCTCCATTCTGGTTCATGCCAGAGACCAGCATTTTCTGGCTTGTAGTGTATATTCTGGCTTTGCGCTGCAGCGCATGCAAACAGAACTGTCAACTTTACAATTAAATGAATACGGATTGAAGAATGTTTGGTGCCATTACTCAATAGGACGATTTAGCTGGGTGTTCGGGATTGTAAAAACCCCCCAGTGAATCAACACTTCATCATTCCATTATCCATCTCCATCACTCTACATCCTGGCAGAGGTAGCATTAGCTCTGCATTTGAATTTCTGTGCACAGCTATGAGTTGTGTAAAAAAAAAGAAAGAAAAAAAGAAGGGATAGAAATCCTGCTGTTCCACTTATCAGCCAAACAGAACTGATTTAGGGTTATGCATTCCTAATCTCTTGTTTTGGCAGCCTGTGGTTTCGTATTTTCATTTGTAAAACCTCAGTAGGAGTTACTTGACTTGGAAAGAAAAAAAAAATCACAACTTCTGCAGAAGTTTCTTAAAAGATCTTCATTTGGACTAACCTAATGGTTTTCTGTTTAACAAATTCACCACTGCTCTAGGACCCTCAGATTCAAGCATTCTTGTCCTTTTGTTTTAAGGGATATTGCTCATTTTTAGCTGCCTGTCACTTTAGAGATGAAAAATAATGGTCTTAGAAAAGAAACTGAAGGTTTGGAAGAGTTGTCAGCATGTGAATAAATGACACTGAAACTTGAATTTCCTGTGTAAGTGATCATAGAGTCATAGAATCATGGAATGGTTTGGATTGGAAGGGACTTCTAAAGGTCATCTAGTCCAACCCCCCTGCAATGAGCAGGGACATCTTCAACTAGATCAGGTTGCTCAGAGCTCCATGCAATCTGACCTTGAATGTTTTCAAGGACGAGGTATACCACCTCTCTGGGCAACCTGTTCTAGTGTGTCACCACACTCATCATAAAAAGTTTCTCCCTTTTATCTAGTCTTGTGGGTCTTTGCGTTTGGGTCTAGTGCATTCATATTTACTTACCCGCTGGCACTGAGGAGTGGCGGCAATGATCTCACACCTGTTTGAGCAAAACATGATATCTTGGTCCTCAGTCTTTTGTGGTCATTTTGGTCATTACAGCAAGTCTGAGTGACAGATCTCTTAACTGCAGCACCAGTTGCTATATTTTGAGGGTAACCAAAAAATGGAGAGCAGGGCTGCAGCTGTAGTTCCTTAGATGCTTAATTCATTAAAGGCAATATATATTTCTGAGTCTTATAGATCAGAGGGGACGCTAACGGTCCTTGGATTATTTTCTTTGCCCTACCATCAAATCTGTGTGCTTTGCTCGTTATCCCACCTTTCAATGAGCTCCTGCCCTGCTCTATGTTGCTGAGGCAGAGCTGTTAGTGTGCACATCAATCCAGTGTTTTCTAGCGTGCCTACTAAAAGGTACTGTTCCTACTCTTCTGCAATGTCTCTCGCAATGGGAGAGACACAGAAAGCCTTTACAGGAAAGTCCACTCCCCTTTGTAAACCTGCTGTTGTAATAGTACTGATGTGACCATGGTTATGTGCAGCCTGGCACCAGGAAAGCATCCACACAGCATCTTGCTTTCTTGACATTAGCACCAAGGAGACAGAGAGGAAGTTTAGCAAGAAAGCATTTATCTTTACTAGTGTTTTTCTTTCCTTTGCAAAGGAAAATTCAGTGTTGTGGAATGTAGCAATCTTATCAGAAAGAAATGTTTCCCTCCACCTCCCTCCTCCATACTGTGCTATCATAGAGGATGGCAGACGGTCCTAGGATAACTCCTTGTTTTTCCGTGTCATTTGGCATGTGCCTGCTCTTTGTTCTACTCAAGTTGACTAATCATACAAATAATCTGGTGGCCTTTTGAAAATGGAAACAAAGTAAAGATTAAAAAGGTTAAAATCTGCATGCACACAAATATCACCTGCGCCTCAGGGAATGGGGCGGCTCAAGCGTCACAGCAGTAACTCAAGCCAAATTAGGAAAATGTGGCTGCTGCTCCCTGTGTCAAAGGAGGCTGTGATCCTCCGATGGGCTTCCACAACCCCTCTTTAGGATATCTTCATCTTGCAGAATCAGTCCCACAGTGAATCACGGATAAAGGAAGTAAATGTTCTTTACCTTCCCTTCTCTCTAGTGTACCTGCCCATGGATGCTACTTGGCTTAAGAGGCTGATCATGGAAGTAGGTCTCCTGATTTTGAGCCACAGATGGAATCATCTATGGCTGAGCAAGGTACACCTAAAACACTGCCCCCAGTGTGAATGCTTGTTTCCAGGATGCATAACTGGAGCAGTGTCTTAGTTACGCTGCTTAAAATTCTGGTTCCATCATAAAACCCCGTTTTCAGGTGCTTGTAGCTTTGGAAAATTTCCATCCAGGCTGAAATCCCCCACACCATATCTGTGGACTTTAGACTGAATAGTCTCAGCAAATTGTGTCATTTTTTACTAATAATAAGCCAGGGGAATAAAGGGAAAATACCATTATCATTAAAACTTACTGAAGCTGGTGGATTTACCTGGCATGCTTCATTTAAAATAAAGTTAACTAATTCAGTGAGCTCATTTACGAAAGCAAGCGGCTGAATCACTGTAGACTTGAATACACAAGCACGTGTCTGCAGGAATGGCCTCTGTGTGGTTGTCACCGTCTCCTGGGGTACAGGAGCAGATGCTGCATGAGCTGAGCTGGCGGTCAGGATGCAGCTTCTTCAACTGCCCCAGGAAATCTGTGCTGGGTCACCTCTGCCCAGACAAAGGCAAATACAGGCCTGCACAGGAATTTCGGACCACCTGGAGAGAAAGCGTGGGTTTGCACAGGAACATTGGAAGCTCAAGAAGCATTGATGCTGGGAACAAAAAGCATCAGAGAAGATGGTGCTGAGGTTTATCCAGGATGAGTCCTGGACCTGGGATGGGCCCACAAGAACACAATCTAAGTGAAAATATGATTGAAATGGTCACAAAATCACAGTGCACCAGGCATCCTGAGCACTAAAATTGGCAGGGGGTAAGCTGTGGGGAAAAGCTGCAGTCATTAAAGAGTGTATACTTAACAGAAGGAAAAGGGGAGGGAATCAATGTTACACAGTCAAGAAGCTGAATATTTGACTGCGGCATTTCCTGCCTTCTAGACTTTTTATCTCTAATGTTAATGGATATTATCTAAACTCCAGATAGTGTCCGCTACCTCCAAGCTTCTTGGAAAGGGTCCCTCCAACACACTTAAGTAGGATAATCTTTATTTTTATGAGTCTATGAGTCCCTGGGGTGTTTCTTCCTTCCCAGAAGAAGGGAAAGGGCATATCATGTAGATATTCCTGGAAAATGTTTGTCTTGTTTTTTTTTTCAAGAACTCTCCATCCCGTTGATCAGTATTTTCTTCATCTGAGTCAAAAAAGAGCAGACCTGTCAGGACATTTTTTGCTTACGTTTAACTGTTCTCTCTAGACTGCTGCTATAGGGCTGCCCCTTTGGCCCTCTACTGCCTTTTTGGCTTTTGCTTTTTGATTCTCACCAAAATCCTGACAATAAAAGGATCCATTGCATAATGTAAAGAAAAACATTGGTTTCCACTTTGTCAGTTCTGTTGTGAGCCATGAGCCATGCCTGAGGAGCACCCCGGTGACTGTCAGGCTGATGTGCCACAGGCAAATGTCAGCTCCTCCCTTTAAGCACAACAGAAAAGCCCTCCTGGTGTAGCAGGATTCATATTGCATGCTCTGTGCCATAAACTAATCCTTCCCTGTCACCAATATATTGCCGTAACATATTATCAGAAACCAAGGATTGCTGTTGCTTTCACTTGTATCCCATATCAGCTGTTTTCTCTCTCATTCTGGTGTTAGATTACATCTATGGTAAAAGAAGATGCGATGTACATTTTCACTTCCTGCATCCTGCTGTACAAACAGCACTTCAGATTACCACGATTTTTTTCTCTTCAGAAGTGACAGGGTGCAATACTGTCCCTAGTTCCGCACGCCAGGGTTTCTCCCCACTTGTGTCAGGAGCTGTTATTCTACTGCAAGAGTGAAAAGTGCCCATCACTGTCCCCGTGAGGCCCACAGACTCTATTCAGCATCAAGAGACTGAAGAAGAGAGCAGTTTTTACTTGTATTTGCTGCCTGCTTTGTATTACATTAGTTTTCCCTGACTTTCCCTCTACTTGTCAATAGTGACAGATAATGGAGAGGTTTAGAGAGAGATTCTGGACTGGAGCAAAGGAGCCTGGGTGGAAGCACAATGCCCTGGACACACACATAAAAGCTGAAGTCTTGTGTGTGGCTTAGATCATAGAATAGAATCATAGAGTCATAGAATGTGTTGGGTTGGAAGGGACCTTTAAAGGTCATCTAGTCCAACCCCCCCTGCAGTAAGCAGGGACATCTTCAACTAGATCAGGTTGCTCAGAGCCTCATCAAGCCTGGCCTTGAATGTCTCCAGGGATGGGGCCTCCACCACCTCTCTGGGCAACCTGTTCCAGTGTCTCACCACCCTCATTGTAAAGAACTTCTTCCTAAAGTCTAATCTAAACCTACCCTGCTCTAGTTTAAAGCCATTGCCCCTTGTCCTGTCACTACATGCCCTTGCAAACAGCCCCTCCCCAGCTTTCTTATAGGCCCCCTTCAGGTACTGGAAGGCTGCTATAAGGTCTCCCCAGAGCCTTCTCTTCTGCAGGCTGAACAACCCCAACTCTCTCAGCCTATCAAAGATCACCCAGAAAGCTGGAGAGGGAAGGAGAAAGCCAAGAAGATCATCCAGTACCATCACCAGACTCAATGGGAAGAGGGAGGAGAACGATGGGGGAGACCAACACCAGGAAACACCATGTGGCAGGCAGCGTGGCAGGGGGAGCAGAACAGGATGGAGAAGCCATTTATGACTGTGCAAGAGCAGCAGAAAGAACAAGAGACTGCTCAGACCCTGGAATATAGCCAAGACGAGGCTAGAAACTTTGAAAGCATTTTATGGAGACTGGTGAAAATAAAAAGCAGCTTGCAAGAGATCTAGGCCGAAGCTGGAAATGATAATTGCAGACTAGGGTAATAATTGAGAGTTCAATGAATTTTGTGACCCAGGGAAGAAACGCAGTAAAACGACAATTGGGAATATGGATTTCAAGAGTGTGGGTTTTTTTCCTGAGTTTTGTTTTCTTTGAGAAGACAGGCAGATCAGAGCGCAAACTGCATGAGAGGACAGGAGATAAAGATGAAAAATTAAATCATCAGGGAGGGTTTGAAGAAAACAGTAAAGAGGACAGATAAAGAAGATGAAGAAAGCATGTGATTTCAGCAAAGAGAAGGGGAGGGTGGGCTGTTTGCAGGTGTGCATGGTAAAGATGCCGTTATGGGTCCTTTGAAATGTTTTAACAAAACTGTACATCTGGGTTTAAGTAGTACAAGGATGTGTCCAGCTCCAATTTAAAAGGGGGGCTGTGCAGGGTAAGTGTGCAGTGGGGAATGGGAGCACATAAACTGGGTAATGGGGGGAAAATTGGTGGGGAGCCAGGGAAAGAGGGTTCTGAACAACAGAATTGGCAGAAGAGGAGAAAAGGAAAATCTTGTAATGCAAAAAGATATGTAGTATATATCTCTAACCACAAGGAAAGGGAAAAGGGACAGCAAAAAAGCAAAGGACTGGGGAAACCACTGTGGAAAGGAGGGCAGGAGAACCTCCAGATGGAAAGGCAATGGCAGATTTGATAGCAATCTATAAGAAGAGAAGGGAAGATGAGGACACATATGAAGAATGAGAGCAACAGTCAAGATTGAGACAAATTTATAACGGAAGTCATGGTAAACAAAGGTATCTACAAGGACTAAAACGCCCCATTCACATTGTGGACTTCCCGATGCGTACCCAGGCTCTCCTGGGTAAAACAGTAGACCAAGCAATGATTCCTAGCTAGACGACAAATAGAAAAAAGCATACGCTTTGGAGAAGTAAAAACATCTTTCTTGTCCTTTTCTCATCAGTCAAGTGTATCAGTGGCTGCTTTTTGGAAAAGGAAAATTCGTAGTTGGAGCTACCTGAAAGAGATTAACCATGGTCCTTCTTTTACTTTGTTCTTCAGCCATGTTTGTGGCTGTCAGTCAAATCTAAACTCCAAAGCTGGCTTATTCTGTGGGGAGGGCATCTGTCTCCGATGTATTTCACCCATAAAAAATGTCTGCACTGAGAGGCAGAGGCACTGGCAGGCGGTGGCGTGCCTCCACGCCTCCAACACTCCCCGTGTTTCAACTGCAGTGCTTCCAGAGCTTTTGTATAAACAATTTTAGATGGGTAAATTGTAATGATCAATTCAATTTGGAGTGTCGTCTACTGATGTGAATCACTGTCACTGCAGCGATAGTCCAGCCAGAAGCTTAGACTGGAACTGTGCTGCAATAACTGCTACTCACCTGCATCAGGATTTGGGTGTCTGGGGACAGGTCACGGCTCTGACTTCGGTGGAAGTTAGTAGGGACTGCAAGCTAATGATGTTTAATGGCTGTCCCTGAGCAAAAACTTGGAGGTCTCACTCTGACTCAGTACAATTCAGTCCGGAGAACTGAACAGGCTCCAGTGGTATTAAATCCATGCCTATGTCTTCATTCTTTTAATAACCTTGAGATGGAGGGGGAGGTGGTGAGTACCCATGCTCATCCTGCTTGTGATGCTCGGGAGATAGAGCCTCAAATCTCAAGAAATGTTTGCTAAGCACTTCACTCGTACATTGGAAATAAAATAATATAAGCCTGTTCACAGCTGTGTCAGCTGCTATTTCTTTTTCTAGATAAGAGCCTCTTTCTCTCTGTCTCCTGCTGGCTATCAGATGTCCTGGGATTTCTCTCCTACTCATCCAGCATTCTCTGCCCTGTAGAGTAAATAAGCATGGAGTCTGAACACTTTAACAGTTAGCATTTTGTGTCTGTCTTCAGATCATGGCTAGTTTGCAAGCTGCTGTTTAATTTTAATTGGAAAACAATAGATTTTTGTTTGCATTTAGCAAAATAATTACTTAAGTGTAAACCAGCAGTTATGGAACTTATATTGTTATATTATCATTTGTGTTAGTATACACCATAATCATTTGTATATTCTATATTTATTTACAAATGTCTCGAATCTCATGCAGAGTGCTCATGTGAACAAAGCAGTATTTTGCATAAAGAATTACGTCCCTAGTCCTGTTGATTTCATCAGAGGGACTGAAATATTACTGAAATGGAGATTTTAAAACAGACAAGAATGAGAACTAAGGAGTTAAGAGCACAAGTGAATTGTAGCATTCTGTTCAAGTTCTTAGAACTGTGTATGTTAATGTAAATATAACTTGACAAATGTTACAGAAATTGGGCACCTTTGTTAAAATTTTTGTGTGCTTTATTTTTTAAATGCTAGTATCTCCTCCTTTCTCTCTCTTTTAATACCGGTATCCTTAATCAGTTTTTTTGTCTTTGCTTGAAAGGAGAAAGAAAAAAATGGTGAAAAAGCCTGACATAACACATTCTTTCTCCCAAATAATTTACTTTTCCATCCTACCCATGTTGTTCTTCCCTTTCTGTCCTGTGATTTTTCTGGCCTGGGGTTGTGCCTGAACTGCAGTCCTGAGGAGCCCCAGCGACCCACCTTGCCCAGCACAGCCCCCTCCAATGGGTGGGTGCACCAACCCTCAGATGGCCATCGACCCTATGGTGGCACCTACGCTGCAATGCAAGGGAAATTTAAGACACAAATTTTTCCAGGCCTTGTGTTTATGCTGTCTGACATATAACAGTGAGCTACCCGTACTCCATGACAGTTCACGTGCTCTCAAGCTAACCGTTTCGAGGTTTATAGAAGGTAAAAGATGACAGACTGCAGGATCCTGTAAATTGAGTTGTATTTGGGCCAGGAAAAGCTTTGCTTTCCACTCCCTGGCCTGTCCCTGCCCTGTGGGAAATCTCTTCCAGTCTTTGTACCTCCGCTCGCCACCTCACCCCCTCCATCCTGCGCGCTTGGGCTGTGGCAGAGCTGGCATCAGGACACAGCCGGCGTCACCGCCTGCTCCCGGAGGACAGGTGGGACTGCTGAGCCCATCCCCAGGGCCTCGTGCCTACACACCGGACCTCACTCAGGAATTCAGAGCAAGCAACAAAATCTTGCATCTCCCCGCAAGCAGCCAGGTCAGGCACTGTGGCTCGCTCAGTTTTGATGCCTATTGATTTCCTTATTTGTTCGCTTTCCTTGGACTCGTCTGTTACTTTCCTCCATCTTTCTCCATATGTCTAAATCTGCATACTCTACCCAGTTATTTTCCAGGACCTTTTTAGGCTCTGCCAAATGCCTGAGTGCCTTCTCTATCTGTCTCAGAAGAAGGTGTTAGGCCTTAGCTGCTGAAATCAAGTGCCGTGATGAAACACTCAGGGATCCCAGAGAAGTGCTACGTGGAAACACTGGGATCACTGAGCACCTCCCAGCCCTTTGGCCTGGGAGCAGGCAGTTTTTTTATGTCCCCGCTGAGCAGACACCTTCTGGCACCCCAGAGGTTTTGTGGGAGGGAAGCCCAGGTGCATGATGTGGCCAGGTCCCTGGTTTGGACGTTCAGGTCATTGTAGATCTAGATTTAAAATTCAGGGTCTAAATTTAAAATTTAAATTTAAACTTAATTAATTCTGTAAACCTTAATGCATGAAAATGTCTGAGTAATTAGAAATATCTTGGGGCCACGATATAGAGAACAACTTACTGCTGAAGGAGCAGAAACACTTTGGGCTGATGCTGGACTTATTCAAGTGAAAAAGCTGGCAAAAAGTAGAAGCTCAGCTAACTGAAAAATAAGAAAACTTTAAGACCTCACCCGGGAAGAGGTCAGAAAGTCAGCTTGTTCACAAACAGTAAATGCTTGTATGAATTTAATTTACATAGAGGAAAATAATCTTGTATTAGTGCTATCTGGTTACTTTATACAGATTAATATGACTTTTATTAGTGGAAAATTTCCTCTCTGAGATATATTCATGGAGCATTGAACCTGGCACGTACAGATGCCTTGAGATCTTCTTTGAGGCAGATTCTTTGCACTTAGATAAGCTGGGTCAGATTTCTTTCTTAACGAGCTGGCTAGCTTGTAGGTTTTTGGAAAGAAATAAGGAGAAGCAGACACAGTACCATATGGATTTGCCTCTGCCCTGTAGTCTTCAGCAGTGTCATTTCTACTCTGCAAAGTGTTGACTCACTGAAATTCTTCCTGTAGCATAGATGGATGGAGAAAACTTTCTCTTGCCCACTTCAAACTAACGAAGGGTAGGATTCATGAACAACAGAATAGATTTCATTCAGTGCCATCTCCTGAGTGGCTGGAGGTTTGCAGGTGCTCAGAGACAAAACTACAGTATGAAGGAATGACTTTGAAGACTGAGCACCACATTTTGTCTGCTCTTTAGCAGACTGAGAGATCCACATGGGAAAACGATGGGAAAAGTAAGGACGACATCTTTTTATATAACTCAAGCTTTTCATTTTCACAGCCATGGAGCAACCCAGAAGTGGGCTGCATAAAGATGTACTTGTTGACTCATTCCCATAGACCGTGGAGATGCAAGTGCATCTACAGCCTCAAAAACAGAAGCTTTGATCTCAGCATCACTCCAGAAACCAGAGAGGTGAGAGTTATGAAGTAGCTTTCTGCTTCTTCTCTCCTTGTCTGCCCTAGTTCTGGCATGATGAGAAGTGTACGTGGACATTGGTACAAATCTGAACAATGCAAGGTAAAGTGTCTATAATCTAACTTAATTATATTAATAGAATAACAAGACATGGCAGTGTTTCTTTTTTGCATGGGATCAGGGCACAAGCCATTCTAGTTAAACCCTCGTCATAATGTTTTCTGGCCAAGGGAAGACCTTGGGTTAGGAACCAAATGGTCCAGAAGCCCTCTCTGTAAGAATGATAAAATGCAATTTGAATCCTAGCAAGTTGGCCTGGAGTAACTTCTCATTAAACAGGTGCAATGATTGTGATTATGGTTAGATAAAATTAATAAATAATATAAATGCTGTCTAGGATGTACAAAATTATTAATGGCTAAAGCATAAACTGGAACTAGAGTCAGCTGCTTTATTTGAGGATACAGTAGAACACCAATAAATCCTGCAGGCAGATTAGTTGGAAAAAGCCAATAAAAATTATTTACCTAACCAGCCAGCCCACTTGCTATTTGGTTTGACAGATTCAATTTATTTTCTCCGTTTAAACTCATTTTTCCTCTCTTTATTGCAACAGTTTCTTGGTTTTTGGAAACGGCTGAGATGGAGTGTAAAGTTGTATTTCTCACAGGGTCTATTAGAGGTTGTGGAGCAGTGAGCCTAGACTTTAAGGCTAGATATGATATATGAGCAGCTGAACAGCTTACGTGTGATCTAGAGACAGAGAAGCTGAAGTGACTCAGGGCACAGGTCCAGATCCATGATCTCAAAACACCATATTTCAACGTTCTTACATTTGTCTTTCCATTCACACAATGTGAACACGGAGAGGAAGGGATTAAATAAATGTTTGTGAGTATAATCTGATACTGCCAAACACTGAAACATTTTAATCCTGTAAGAAGCTATGGTTTGGGTCACAGAAGAACCTATTTGCAGACTGTCAACCGCTTTCAACACTGGTCCCGAATGATCACCCCTCAAGGTTAAGAAAAAGGTCTTCTATCCTGAATGTGAAGAGCCATTTAAATGCATCTAAGTTTTTTTTCACAGCCACCAAAGTCCCCACTGCTTCACAAATGACCAATGGGTCTCCTCTTTGAGAAACTCACTTATTTCACAGCCAACAGATTTCACTTTTATCTTTTTACCTTTTTACCTTGTGAGGGAACAAATCTGCCCGGCAAAGACTGAAGTTAATCTGCAGTGCTTTTAGTCCGCGGGGCTGAAGGAATTAAGCTTGAAGATGAGGAGGAATAACTACCTGCCCTAGAAAAGCCATACACACTTGTAAATCAAAGCAACCTTAGTGGGCAGTGCTTCACAACTTAGAATTGCTGTAATGTGGCACTGAGGTTGGTGACCTCAGTATTAGGTTGGGGTGTGGATGGCCCTCCAGGCTCAAGAACCAGCACCCAACATCCACTCCTGCAGTGGAAAAAATGTCCAGGTCCTTCAGAGTTACAAATCTTCCCATAAATCAAACCATCAGCGGGGAGAGCACTAAGTGGGAAATTAGTGTTCCTGACAGAGCGTGGGTGAGACAGACTACTAAAATCATGACAATTCTGCTAAAATTAGTAACCAAGGGTCTATCTTTGCCACTTTCAAATGGTTTCTAGAAGCTGCGTGGTCGTGCACTTCAATAAAAAATTAAAGTGAGAAAAAATTGCAGTTTACTTTCTATGTCTAAATTTGCTCTTCATTAAGATGTCTGGCAAATTTAATTTCTGTGAGGTAAGAACGAATATCTACCAGTTTTGTCTTTTCACTGGACAAGGACCAGCCTGCATACCAAAGTAATCTCCCCTGATGCAGCTCAGAGGGGCTGATGGGGTAGACGGAAAGAGATTCCTGAAATACCATGGCTGCTCCGCGTGGAACAGGCTGAGTGACTCTGTGGGACGTGTCCCTACAAAAGGCAAGAGAGGCTTCAGAGGGCTTTATATTTGCTCTGGTCTTGGTCAGTTTTCTCCTTGTATCTCTCTGTGGCTTGTGTAAGGGAGAAAGCAAAGATTATGGGTATATGGGTAGGGAGTAGTGGAAACAGGGCACAGTTACCTCAATTTCCTCCATGTGTAAAATCAATTATTATTACTGTACTGGAAATGGGATTAAGCTGAGATTAATGAGTACGTGGTGAGTTGTAACTATCAAAGAAGAGTTTGAAATAACAGCAGATGTTATAATAATAATTATAATAATTCCAGAAGAGACTGCATGGCTCAAAAGGACAGTGTCATACCATGCCATGTGCAGAAGGGAATACCATACCATGACAGAAAGAGGCAATCACTCTTCTGATTCACAGAATGAATTAAATACATTATTTGACCATTAGAAGTAAACAAGAAAGACCACTGATTCATGATTGTTCAAGCAGGCTGGTGACTGAAAGGTCAGACCTCACTCATTGCAGAGACATTTCAAGAGGTGGAGGCCATCAATGGTGTGGCAGGGGGAAGAGCAGGGACAGGGATGCCAGACAAATCTCTGTCATTACAGAAGACATAAAATCACATCCATTCTGCACCAGGGTGGCCTGAGTCACCACTCTCTAGTGGCATTTACACCTCAGCATTCACTAACCGCAGCCCTCCCTGCTGCTTCTCAGCCAGTGGTGACCATACTTGTTTTATACCGATATCAAGTTATCTCCTCCATGTAATGTTAAAAGCGCAAGTGGCTGAACCTCAGGATTCACACCTTCTTAAATGTGACTGGGTTTTGGCAGCTTAGGCAGTGCTGTGTCAATGCTCATAGGTGCATCATACTCCCACTTACACCTCTCTAGCAAAATCCTGGTGTCCTGCTTATATCAGCTTTTATCATACAGTCCAGGAGTTCTCCAGACAGCTGTGTTACTCCTACTGGTGGTTGCTCACCATGCAATAAACCAATAAAACAAGTTAAAAAGGCTGGAAACCCAATGCTGTGCCCTATACAGGACAAGGAAACACACTGCTGTTGGGTCCACATGCACCCTAAATGTTGGAGCAGTACTGATAGCAAGAGATTAAGCTCTCCACAGCAGTACTGTGCTGGGATGGGGGAAAGTCATATAGCATTTGGCATCATACTGTACTCTGCCATGGTGTGTAGAAGAGTTAACCATGTACAGGATATATAAATGCAAATGTTTTAGTGTACTTCATGCCCATACATCTCCGTGTTCTGTACTGCAACAGAACTGGTTCAGATCAGGGTATACTGGTCAATTCCCTGAAAAACAAATAAAAAAGGAAGGCCTACATCTATGTGGCTGCTCTCAGATGTAGCTTGGGGATATAATAAACACACTATGGATTAGTTTTAGAAATGTCTTTTGCAAGTAAATCCATAGCAGGGCTGTGCCGTGTGTCAGGCACTGCTGTGTGAAACCGTGGATCAAATTTTTAGTAACTGGCTGGGTAACGGTGACCTTTTTGAACAGAGAAACACCCCTGGTGTGCAACCACTTGTGGTCTCTAATTATAAAAAAAACCTCTGGCCTGCTCTAGCCTAAAGCACAGATATTAAAGACTAAAGAACATGAACTCCTGTTTATTTTAGCTGAGCCACTGAGGTAGCGGAGACCTTGAGACTGTTACTGATGGAAACTTAGGTAGTAGAGAAATGAGACGGAACCAATTAAATACTGTATAGGGGAGATGAAGCTTGAGTATTTTGGATTCAAGCTGCTGACCAGTTGGACGTTTCTCTACCCTGTGTCCTCTCTGACCACTATGACAGTGAAATACTGGATGTCCACATAAATTGGACTGAAAAAAGGAAAAAATTTCATGTTAAGTGAAGGTGTGTGGCTGAGCAAGGAGGAAGTGCAGCTTGTCAAAGAGAAGGGATTAGAAACAGATTCTGGAGCAGCAGATTTTGGAGAGCCAATGCTGAAAAGGGGCATCTGAGGTGCCAGCTGTGGCCAGAGCATGGAGAGGCCAAAGAGGCAGATCCCAGAAGGCAAAGGCCATGACTAGAGGCCTTGATGTGTATTGCTGCACTGAGAAACAGTGAAATATTTAGTGAAGGAAGAAACTGAAATATGAAGCTGAAACAGCTGTGCTCAGCAACTTGGAATTGGCAGTATTGCAGGATGGGTTGGGGAGAAAGGATAGTCCAGTGGTTTGGAACAGGTGGCCTTGGGACTGCTGTTTTTGCAGCAAACTTTGTGACTATTGGGGTTTTCATACCATCAGAAAAGGTTCTGAACAAATCTGAGCTTCTAACAACATCCCTGCTGGTCGCATGGCCTTTCTCTAATGACAGCTACTTTTGATCTGCTAATTAGCCTGATCTTACTCTATTTAACACAACACCGTTATTGGTACAACGTGCTACTGATTCTGTGAGAATATCTTGTAATATCTTATCTCAGGAGAAATATGTGCGGAGAATATCTCTACACTTAGCTTTATTACATTTTTGATCCTACCAGAGAATTAAATCCTGTCTCCAACTACACTCTGGTCACTGGCATCAACTAGACTCTGATTCTGTAATTCTCTCTTCACCATGTCTTGTGTCAGCTACTCTGGGCTGTCACCATGGGCTGATGTGAGACATGGGTCAACCTCTGAGTTTTGCGAGTAGGGACATTCTCTTTGAACACTGACACACGGGTATTTTAGCTGAGACAGAGCATTGCCCTGGCAGAGCTATGCCATTTCTGTTACCCAGGCAAGGTGGTGGAGGGGTCCTCTGTATGGCTGTGCCTGGCACTGTGCCCTGGCTGCTACATGGGCGTTTCCTCATTATTCCACAAAAAATGAAAATATTCCCAGTGCAAATTTTCCCAGCCAAGCTCTGAACAGGCTCCCAGGTGATGTGCTCCCTAGTTATTGGCTTGAGTGGCCGGTGTCGGTCCGAACATGGGCAAGGAAATTCACGTCAGCCAGACTGGGTAGCGGTCTGCATCCCCCAGTGTGCTGGTGTGGCTTGAGAAACAACTTTAGGTAAAGTCAGCAGATGCTCCATACCTTTTGCCCTCCTGTTTTGCCTCCACCCTTGAGGACAGAGAGAATAAAATAGTAAGAAAACCTTTTTCTGACTCTGTTGACTGGCTTTGCTCTACTTTGCAAGAAGGTAAATGCATTTTACTACACACTTCAGGTTCCCAATTAGAGAAGGTTTTTAGTGTTTCTTTCCAGTAGGAGGGAAAGTGGAAGGTCATTTCCGATCAGCTCCCTTTCATGGCTTCAAAAATCATGGAGTGAGAGAGGTGACCTGTAGATTAACAGGATTGAGTCAGCCAAAATCAAGTCACGTTTTGGTGAGGGCTTCTGGATGAGAGGACCGAAACAGTTTTCTTCAGAATTATCTGGCTGTTAAATGCAGAATCTTTTGTCAAAAATTTCTGACTGAATAGTGGGCTATCAAATGAAAAAAACCCTACATCATTCATTGAAGCTTTATTTATATACAGTTGCTTTTCTGGCAATGAGGGAACCAGGAGATATGCAACAGCTCAAATAGAGCTGCTTTCAAAGTTACAGACCATCTGTGGACCGGCTGCTTGAATACTACTTTCTTTGGATGCTCTTACCTCTGACTGGATGCTGCTTTGAACAAATTAAGGTTTGTTCAAAGTTTAACCATTATCTCCTGGCAAAAAAACAATTCCAGCCAGCAAACAGAAAAGTAGTTACAGCAGCACTGGTGTTACTCAGTTCTTCAAAGTGTGTCAAGTTCAACAAATTTATTTGCCTAACTTAAAGAAAATTGTATTTAAACCTATATGGGATAACATTTTAGAATACAGTCACTTGAGCAATAACATTTAAAAGGTCACTATTCCTAAGAGCTGAATCAGCAGCTGCTATAGAAACCTTAACGCTTCATCATCTAACAAATTAAAAACATTGATAGTATTAATGGAGGCTTCAGCACTTACCATGTTTCATTAGTTAAAACACTCATTTTTCTTGTGTCTTGAAGAATAAGAATAATTACTTCAGCACTGTTTCCATTTCTCATAATAACCGTGTCAAGCCAAATAACCTAGCTAGCTACAGCTGAACTGTACCAGAGTCACTGTGCTATAACAGCCCAGGTGATGTTAATTGAAGGTAACTGCTAATTGAGCTGCCAAGTATCTGCTAATTGAAGTTTGCTTTTTGTGCCTCAGCTTTTTGCTTGTATGACCATGAATGTAAAGGTTTCATTTTCAACCTGGTTTGGTTCAACCTGGTAATGAAAAGCATGTGAATTAGGCAGAAGTGATATTTAAAACCATCATTATTTCATTTATGTGCATTGTAAAAGGGGATTTCTTTCAGCTTCCAGTAACTGCCATTTTTTCTCTGGGGACTATATTTTTTTCTTAAAGATCTTGGTAGACGTTTCCTGGATTTTTTTCATAACGATCATAATTTTTAGAGCATATGGATATAAAGTTTACATAGCATTTGACCACTTTTCACTTTCTAGTGCCTGTGGCCAGATACCTATTTTAAGCTGGGTCAATTGGGAGCAGGTTTTAGCATGAGTCTTGTGCAAGATGAAATCATGTCTTTGGCATGACAGTGCATCACCTTACCTACTTTGCTGCTGGTCCTTGTAGCAAAAGATGAGCAGTTACCTAAAACTGCAGTTCAGGAAATTCATGAAGGATGAGAAAAAAAAAAAGCCCTCAGATTTAGCTGATTGCCTGTTTTTGGAAAATGAACGGAGGATTCATGGCCCTTTGAAAAGTCTGTCTGCATCAAACAGCAATTTAACTAGCTTGTTGAGAAGTAAACAGTAGGATGAATAAACGTGAGAACATTTTGTTAGTGAGATCTCAGTGTATAATTCGTGATGGGTTTTGATAGTGAATAGTTCTCAAGCGCAGCGGGAAAACATGTACCTACGATAGAAATGACATGCTGAGAAATGAGGAGCTATTCTGGTCAGCAGTATGAGTTGAAAACACTTCCTCCACTCCAGGTGGGAGCTTTTTGTGAGAGAAGAAATAAGTCCTAGCCAACAGCTTGCTGAAACAAATGGTGGCAGTCTCTGAAACAAAGAGTCCGTTATGGAGCGAAAAAACAAAGAAAATTATTTCCCCAGATGTGAGAAGTTTTTGATATAATCTTTTTTTTAATTTTTTTTATTTTTTCTTATTTTTTATTTTTTTCCCCAGGAATTTTATACAATCTTCAGGTTGCAAGGGATTCACTTATTCTGGGGAAGGAATGTTTTGCTTGGGTCTGGGATCATGCTGTGGTCACCAAGATCATTATTTTGTACCACCTTTTGCGCAATCAGCATCCTTTCTCCTTTTTCTCCAAATCCCTTGAACAAGTCCTCTTTTCTGCTGTTGTTCTGTTCCCAGGGAATCATTCTGTGCTGAGCTTCACGCTGACGAGTGATAAACCCACCTCCTCCCCCCGAACCCCAACTGTCCGTTAGGTTTGAGGGACCCTCAGGGCCGGAGGCGCCCATGAAATCCAGACCATCTTGAACATCCAGCAAAACACGCATGGATTTTGTGAGAAGCAAGTGGCACAGAACTATCCTAAAATCTGTCCCTAGTGGCACATGTTTGGAAAATACTTCTTTCTGTATCCCAAAGAAGTTTTCTTTGCACTAGACCACATAAAATAGAGAGACCCCATTAAAAACACTCGCTGCAATATAAATGAGAATCCTTTTCACATCACATTTTGTACTTATAAGTGATCTGAGAAATTTCTGTTATCTAAAACAAACAACACCGGCTCTGTAAAATTACAGGATCTAGACATATTTTTTTTCTCTCTCAGTATCACCATGACCACTTCTTTTTTCTTTTTATTAACTTCACAGGGAGATCGGTAGGAAGATTTTTTTTGCCTTCCTTCTTGAAAGCAGCAGTAACAAGGACAAAAGTAGAGCTCATACTCATAGCTGAAAGCCTGGCTGTTTCACTTCCAGTAATATTTCTTTTGCAGAAAAGCTTGTGCATAAAAATATCTTTTCCCAAAGTTAGCATTTCAACAGTAATTTAAGCAGATAGGTGCTGTTCGTAATTAGTGCTGCATTTCGTACTGACTGCTGTGGCAGTGGAATTTTGTGACACCAACTACAGCAGTTATGAATCTCTCTCCGTGTACAGGCAATCGAGGGGATGGGTAATGTTGAGAGAAAAGTGCCTCCTGAGGACTTGGGAATGTTACTGTTGAACCGCAGGTATAAAGTGATGAAATAGCTAAAATCCTCACAGGACATCACCCTGACGCATTAGGCAAACAGGAATGTAGGCTGCTCGTGATGCAGGCAGACAAGAGAGAAAGGGGGGAGGAAAAAAAAAATAAAATCCTTCATTTGGAAATTTCCAGATGCAATCTTCTCTTAGACGCGTTTATGTTTAAGATATCCCCCCTGTCATGTTACCTACGAAAATGTTCACTGCTGTGTGTGCTGCAGTAACAAACAGTTGATCTTTGCAGATTCTTTGCAAGACATACTGAAAGGAATATTTGAATATTGTAATTAAAAAAAGTCCCTTTTCTCTGTTACCATTCATGAGTATTCAGCCTTTCCTCTAAGGGACCGGTTCAGTAAAATATGTGGGCAACTTCCGCACCGCATTGCAGAAGCTTCCTATAAAAAGGACTTGAGGTTTCTTTCATCATTTTCTCATCAGCCACACACAATGATTTCAATCTGCAGTTTCACATTAAACAAAGGTGGAACAAGGCACTTTCTTTCCCTTATATTCATCAGCCTTCAAAGGACAGTTTCAGAATGGAGAGGACACTGGCAGAAACCCAGCGTGGTTTCTGCCTGGCTATTCCTCTTACTCTGACGCATCTCCCCGGGGCGCTTCCATCCCCTCTCGTCTGCTCCTTTTCCCCCCGGCACTGGCTGTGCCTCCCACTGCTGGCGACTGTCCCCACAGGGGTGGGACAAACCAGGTCCAAAAGCACTGCCGGCAGCACGACTTAAGGAAAGTGAAGCAAGTACTGTAATCACTGCAAACGTTTATACCCCTTTGGCACTGAGGTGTTTTATTGTTCCAGCTCAGTGGAAACATACGGAGAGAATTGTCTGAGCCACCACAAACTTATCAGCAAGCAGGCAGCATCTCCCCGTGACAACCACGTGTCTCCCGTGTTTCTGTTAGTGAGGGATTTCTGGTGATACTCAACCTGAGAACTGATCTGCTTTAATAAAATGGACAGCAGAGGCAAAGAGGGGAGAGGGGAGGCAAGGGACCTTTCCATGTCTCCTTGTGACAGTGGGAGGAGAGACGCAAGCTCATGGTGAATAAGGGGTTGCTTTGGGAGAAAAGTTTTGCATACTTGAGATTTGCTTTTTTTTGGTGTCCAATCTCTTTTCTAGGCTTACATACATTTACAAGGATTTTCTGTACTTGCACACACTCGTCTTCCTACGGTTGTTCGAACTGCAGACATGAATCGTGCTATATGAGCCCCTTGTCTGTGATTCTGCATAAAGCCATCATATGGTGCCATGTTCTTTTTTTGCCGTAAGCAGATACAGCTCTTCCCTTTTTGGAAGGTCTGCCAAATTCTAGTGGGAGACCAAAATTGCCCATGTCGATGGCAGACGTTGGCATTTGCTGCGCAGCCTGCCTGGATTACTCAGTGTGTAATAACTTAATTAACTCAGCCAGTTGGAAGATCACCTCTACTGAGATGCCTTGGATAAGTCGAGCAAGTCGAGCAAGAGAGGTGTTTGTTCTGAAACTAGAAATAACTTTAGGCCGTATGAAAAAAATCAGAGAACATAGTGGGCACTGTGTCGGGAAGAATTTTATGTGAATATGTCTGATCAGCAGGATGCTAGTGTTAGACCAGCATATGCTCCCACTGAGAACAAGATCTCTGTGTATTTGTGTAAATAAATGATGAGAAATACATCCCTTCCAAAGAACTTGATGTCTAAATACTGCAGATCAGCTTTAATGGAAATAGGGATTTACGCAAGGCTGGTGAGAGCAGCAGGGAGAGCACGCTGCTTCTCTGACTCTCCAGCCACCGCCTTTTGAGCAGCTTCTGTGTCAGTAAGTAGGGTCCAGAAAACAGCAGTGATGGGGCTTTCATTGCAATGACGGGCATGGTTCTCCAAGATTCAGGTGGGGTTTTTTTGGGATCAACTTCTGGCAGCGCTGTCTGTGAAAGCTAAGACAAGAGAGAGGAACTCTGAGCTAGTTTTGTGCATAGGTGTAGCTTTTTCATATGAATGTGGTGTGTGTAGCTATATACATAAGTATGTATACACAGTGGTCAAAAAGGGGATGCAAAATCCTGTTTGGGTGTGCCATTATGAAATGCCTTTATTCTACTACTGTAACATTAAGGAAAGAGCCAGCAGACCTAATGGTTCTCTGCAAAGAGCCTCTGTAGCTAACACTGGATCACCATTTGGACCACCCTATAAGCTTTGAGAAAAAGTTCCAAAATTTTGTGAGTGTTGAAAACACGGTAGAATTGACAAATGAACGAGGACCTGCTTTGGCACAATTATTTTTAATGACATAAGCTTGACAACAGTAGAAAATTGACTTCTTGCTTGATTTCTTAAGAAATGAGGAATTAAAAACTATTTCTCAAACAGAAAGAGGAGTGCATTTTTACTACCATCTGTTGAACACATGTTTTGAGAACAAGGAGTTTCTTTTTCCATCCGCAGATATCTGTGAAGTTTTTTTCCCCATTCAATTAATTATTTACGTTTTAAAGTGAAGAGGGAAAGACCTACCATTATCTTCAAAAAGCAGCAGTTAAAAACCAAAAGTTGCCAGCCTGCAAAATCCTAGCTTCATAGATACTGCATTTGGTACAAAAGAACTGAGGCATGAGGATCTTCACTGCAGAATCAGGAGAAACAAGTGAACCGTGAAGGCAGTGAGTCCACCACGTGAAATCTCGACGAGTACAGTCAAAGCTTGGTTGGACCAAAGCTTCCAAAGGTTTTGTGTTTGGAGCTGCTGGTAATGCTGATATGGCCACACATCTCAGGAAAGGACTGAACAAGTTCAGACAGGGGCAGTCTGGATGGAATGTGCCCTCTTCATGACAAGAATATTATGTTCAAGACCGATTTGTACATACTGTGCAAAAATCCACGTTCCATAAGAAAGGTGGCAGGATCCAGAAGGTCATCCAAGGATGGAGGAGAAGAAAGGGCTCTAATGAAGAGAGAAATTAAATGAAAATAAAGTGTTTGGCTTAGGTTTCTCAGCCTCTTTGAGCGATGAGGAATGAACTAGGAGCAGTTTGCTGGAAGGACAAGGGGCACAACAGAGTCCCTTTCATGGGGAATTTCTTGGGGACTGGGGAGCTTTCCACATACAATTCGAAGCCTCTGAAAAATCACCACAGAGGGTGTCAGCTCCCCTGCTGCAGTGGAATGAAGCAGGGATGGCTGGAGCGGCCTTGAGCTCTGCTCTTCCCAAACTCTCCAGCAGCAAGGGCAGGTGAACAGGTCACGCATCTTTTTACAGAATGCTGCCATTTACAGCTCAGCATTTTAACATAAACCCTTTGATCTTCGTTTTTACATATCACACAGTAAATGGCAGCCATTCAGAAACAGCTACCCACCAGGTTTGGCTTCTCCTGCTGGGGTCTTATCCCCTCAGGGAAAGCAGCAGTGTGGGATGTTGGTAGCAGCAACCATTTCAACTCCTTTCCTTTGTCAGACACCTCAGAGGAGCCACAGCTTCAGTTGCATCAATGTGCCTCTCACTGGGAGACCTCCGTAACTTGCATGTCCTGCTGTTCATCACTAGGCTGGATGGAAGCTGCAAAGTACTTTTCCTGCTAAACCCAGGACTGCAATACGTTGCACCACAATGGAGGCTGCTATAAAAGCGAGAGGGAGGACTTTTGTCACCTCCCAGTGTCTCTGCTGGGTCGCTGAGCAGCTTTTGATGCTTTTCCATTCTGGTTTCCGTGACTTCAGCTGCCACGCTGGAAGTGCTGAGCCTCGTGCATCCTCTGCCACAGGTGCCCTTCCTAAATGCTCTTCTACACCCATAACAAAGAGCCATTCAGGAGGGAGCCTGTGTGCAGCACCTCTGAATACAAACAAGGTTTCTTTTTTAAAAATAACTAAGATCTGGATGAGGCTTCCGAAAAACCCCGCTGCTACCGAAAGCAGACAAAAAGCAGAAGGAGACTCTATACGTTCCACCTTCCTATAGCACCAGGAGATCCCAGCTATCAGCTGTAACAGTCTTTCCCTGCAGCTGAACCACGCTCAATTGTGAGCATACCGCAATATTGTAAAATCCTGCTCTGGAACGCGGAAATGAAGTTGGAAAGGTTTTGGTGAAGCAAGACCTTGTGAAGTTCACACTCAGCTTGCGGGGGCGGGGGGGTGTGCGAGGAAAGGGTTGGAAACTGATGTGCTAGCCCTGAAAAAATCCACATGGGGGTTTATATTTTTCCACATGAAGACTTTCTGCATCTGTCTTTAAAAAAAGAGAGGGTGGGAGGAATCATCAGTGCTGACTCTTCCTTCTAAGAACTTGCTAGCACAAAGGAAGGCAATGCCTCAAGCTCATGCAAGGAATAGAGAAATGGCATTTTCTTCTCTGGGTTTGCCCCAGAATTTCCATAGGATAACAGCGTTTCATTTATTATTGCCAGTAATCCATGTGCTGAGCAAGATTATAGTTACCTGTTCTGCAAGAGGGCTGGATTAACTAACCTGAAAGTGCCTCAAGAGTCAGAGAAAGAGCCTGTAGAGCTGGAAAGACTAACAGTAACAACGAGGAGTATTAACAATGACAGCAAAGTAGGTGACTTTTTTCCCTAGTCCAGACACCACGTAGTGCTCAGGTGAAAATTTTTCTTCGTTGTTAAATAGTTTTTAACTTTGCTTTGTGTGTCCTCTGTGTCTATTTTTGCTACAGAGCACGTTGCTCAAACAATACAACAAATGAAGGACACGTCTTCGGATCCTCTGGGAATGATTCAGGTGCCTGAACATGCGTGTCTAGTGCCATTCGAGCCGCCCTTGCTTTTCTGTCGGACTTCCAGTGGCTGATCCAGAAGGGCGACTGCTTTCCCATAGGTCATATCTGACAGCCCTGTGAGGTGGGCTCAGATACCCTGAGGCACATGAAATGGCATAAGACGGGCATGTTTAGGCACACCAGTCACTCCCTGCCAGCCTCTCTATTTCAGAGTTATTGAAACACTTCACTCTGTGTTAGCAAGAATAAAGATACCTTCTTTCTGCTCCACAGCAGCCACATGAGCAACCACCAGCACCAGGCAAAACCCGCTGCCTGCTCACCCCTGACGCTGAACTCTGGTGGCAATGACAGCTCTACCAGTGGATGCTGGAGAAGGGTACCCTCCCTCTAGGGGGGGGTCTCATGAAGATGGGCTGATTCAGTTGTGCGCTTTTCATTTTCTATGTGATGCTTTTGCCCAAATTTTATTAATGATTTGACCTGTTGGGACTTGGTGTCAGGCTCTGACCTCCACAGCCCTCCTGAAACTCTTGAAGCTGATGATACACAAATACCCCAGATGCACAATACCCCAGAGTGGACATTCACTGCATAAAGGTGTCCATGAAGAATACCCCTGAGCTGGTTTCCCTTCCTAAAAGAAAGACAAGCAGATGCCAACTGATTTGGACTGTCATTTAAAATCATAGAATGATAGAATTGTCTAGGTTGGAAGGGACCTTTAAGATCATCGGGTCCAACCATCAGCCTAAAACTGACAAAATCCATCACTAAACCATGTCCCTCAGCACCATGTCTACCCATCTTTTAAATACCTCCAGAGATGGTGATTCAAACACTTCCCTGGGCAGCCTGTTCCAATGCTTGATAACCCTTTCAGTGTAGAATTTTTCCCCAATATCTAATCTAAACTTCCCCTGGCACAACTGGAGGCCATTTCCTCTTGTCCTATTGCTTGTTACTTGGGAGAAGAGGCCGAACCCCACCTCCCTACAACCTCCTTTCAGGTAGTTGTAGAGAACAAGAAGGTGTCCCCTCAGCCTCCTTTTCTCCAGGCTAAACAACCCCAGCTCCCTCAGCTGCTCCTCATAAGGCTTATTCTCCAGACCCCCTCAGACACATAAGCAGGTGCAAGGACCCCCAGTTCCCAGCACAGACAGCTCTGGAAGGCAGCGTTGGGTGAAAGACACCAGTGCCATGCCAACTGCAAAGCCTGCAAGGAGCAACTAGGGGCATTAAGGGGCCTGTTTCCATTTTAGGAAAATTATTAATGACTATGAGAAGAAAAAGTGATTCAATACTGAAAACTTGCTGCGCACCAGCTGTTGTTTGGAGATGGATTCAACTAAAAAGAGCAACAAAAATGGTACAGTGAGTTTACCTCACTTGATCCAATGCATGAGCCAAGACGCAGTGCTATTGCTCTTTGCTGTGTTTCCAACTGTTATTCTACATTGTTCCCTTCACTTCTCCCTTTTGCTCAAGAGAACTATTGTTTTCACTTGAAAAAAAAACTAAAACAATCCAGAAAACGTGACTGAAACCCCAGAGCAACAGTGCAGTTAACTTCAGAGGTGAAATTAATTTAACCCAGTTGAAATTCTGCACATGAACCACTTTTTATGTAAGGGTGATCAGAAAATGTAGATTGCGTGGGTTGTCCTGCGTACCCTAATTTTCCATCTAATTTTCCTCCCTGATGTCACGATAAGAAAGTTCGCTTCTGCTTGTAGGGCACAGGAGCTCTCACTGGGTCAGGGAAATCCCTGCTAATGGTGAGAAGAGGGTGGAAGGCAGCATCTGGTCTATGCTAGGGGTCCACAGTTTGTTGGGGGAACCTGTCCTGCGTAGATAAAAGTAGAAAACAGTTTGCATTGTGATTTCTGAACGCTGCTTTGAAGATATTTCCTGGACTTGGTCTCCAAACAGTAGGATATCTTTGTGAGTTTTGTTTTTACTGGAGCTCATGGCTGGTGGCTTAAGAGTGTCTGTGGTCACCGCTTGCCAGCAGATTTAGGACTGGTGCTAGGACCATTTCTAAGCTTTATGCACATAAGCTGCGTGGTTCTCATTTTTTGATTTGCAGACACTTTCAGAAAAATCTTTAAATTCACATTCATTACTTATTTCCTCTTCTAATGGTAACAGCCTGGCATTTTCAATCCTCCCATTTAAGAGTTACATTATTCAAGTCTCTTGCATAAATTCTGTTGTCACTGTAAAGGGAAAACTTTTATCAGGAGTATTGGTTTTGTTCTGTTTCTTCTGTGCGTTTATGGATTTCAAAATAACCTTAAAGTATGAAAACTCACAAGTGGAGCAAAGAAAAGGGGTGAGGTGTGTGTGTGCGTATGCTGTATCCTATGCCAAATTTTCCTCATTCCAGCAGTATCTATGAGTCCCTGTGGAATTTATAATCTCCATGTGAGTTCATTAATTTTGCACCCAAAAACCTCTTTATGGCTTCCTTCTTAAAAAAAGTTTTCAAAGTTGTTTTTTTTTTTTTATTTTAGAAGTTGTTTTCTTAACGGTTCTATATGCTATTAAGGATCTTTATTTTCTCTGGAATAACTTTTAATTAGCCACCTGGCATAATTCAGTAAACCCTTTTTTTTTGAAGATAAAAGAACAACTGTGAAGAAAACCAGAGATTTAAACATAGGAACCAGAAGAAAATCCTTCCTCTAACCTCTCCCACCTAATATTCATGTTCTACATTATGGAATAATCATAGGAGAGAGCTGGAAGATCTCAAATAGCCCTCCCACCATATGGGAGCTGGTGGAAGCAAATCTACAGAGGAGTTATTTAATGTTTTTTCTTCTTGGTTTCACAGATACTTTTTAAGCCTTCACAGCTGCTGTGTAATTAAGCTTTACTTTTTTGCGACTTCAAGAGCAAAAAGTGAAGTGTTAAAAGTATCACCCTGTCCTCGACACCTGCCTTCTTACAGCCAGGTTCCTAGTTCACGCTCCACTCTCAGGAGCACGTTGCTGTTCCAGTTTCTGCTGACAAGCCCAGTCCTCCTCTCTGCCATCCCTTAGTGATCTTGTTACAGGTATCACAGTTGTACTTCGAATCTGTTTTCTTCCCTTCTTCCTCCACTGTAGACGTCAGCCACTCTCACGATGCACAAGGCGTTGCCTATGGACAAATCACTGCCAAATACTGCTGGAAAACTCTTCTATGATGGGTTTCAAGATCGCATCACATTCCCATGTAAGTACCAATCATTCGGACACCTTTCTGCTCTGCTGCTTGGTGTAATCATTTTGAAGCAGAAATAAAAGCAGCCTGCATTGCTGCTATTGCCTCTGCTCCCCCCTGCCCTTTGGGTCCCTGAACTGCCCTTGAAAAACTTCGTAAGTGTGCAGCATTCTGCCTGAAGACCCGTGCGGCAGGATAAGTCGATGCTGTTTGATCCTACTTGCGGTAACAAGGAAAACAAGATGCTCGGGTGGTCAGCCTCCGTCAGCAAGAAGCAGATCTTTAGCTCACGTGTATGTGGGCAGCACGAAACGTGGTTCATGGCAGGGAGAGGCACTGGCTCCCTTGGGCTGTCCCTCAGGCGCTCCTGTTTGTCTCTTGCAGCAGGGAACTTTCTATACCAACCCGGATTTTTCTAAAATGAGTGTCAAGCTCCTGATGGCACTGGATCTGACAGAAAGGTTTCTAGTTGTTTGTGCCGTTGTGTGTTGGGGCCATCAAAGCAAATGACGGCAGCAATGAACAGTCCTGGAAATAAGGCACAGTAGCTACCTGGGGACCCATTTAAAACACAGCGGTAAAGGAAAGCTGTGTGTAAGCCTTGCCTGCTCAGCTGCTGGGCAGATCAAAATCCTCTGATCCACAAGCTGGTAATGGGATGGTTAGGGAAAAACAAGACCTTTGTGTGACCATGTCATATCAAACAGCTCTCTAGCTCCTGTGGGCTGCTCTGGCCATATTAGACTACCAGGAAAGGTAAAGGCTCTCTCAGACCCTCCAGGTGAAGGGCTGAGGGGTTAGTGCCCAGGGCCAGACTGCTGGTTTGCAGCAGGAGAAAACACCAGTCCCAGTCTCCATGGGTCTCCCTGCTCTCCTGCGATGGAGCGGTCGCTGTCGGCACATCACAGACAAACAGTTGCTGCACCTCAGTGCGATGCACCATCACTGGTAATGAGATGGTGTCTGCAGGAGAGCACAAGGAACTGCTCTGCTGACCATCCTGCATCACCTTTCTGCTTCTGTCCACCCTGTGCAACCACATTTAAGAAAGAAATGGCTGATCCGCCCCCTTAGTACCACATAATGTTTCAGAACACTGTCACAAGAGATGATTGACACACCTGCAGGAAGACAAAGGCTGGAGGGGTTGCTCCACTGTATGCAAGCGTAGATGCAACTTGCTTAACGCAAGAAAAAAAGGTTGTTGCTCTAAAAGACTCTCTGGGAGGTATTTGCCTGGGGTGAGCCATAAAAACTAGTTAGTGAGCCTCCTAGCACAGTTAAGATACTTAACAAAACTAGAGGAACGCTGTTACATTCTTTTCTGTCTTTAATTTTGGCAATGTGCTTCCTCGTTTTATATTTTTGTAGCCCTGCTTCACTGTTGTGGTCTCCTGTGTCCTTATATGAATGTACGGTATTATCTTTTCAACCTACCGGTGAATAAAGCTACCCACAGGTGAGCTGGTGATCAGCACGGCGTTGTGCTACCACCTGCTTGGCAGCTTCTGAAAGGCCAGTCACTCTTGCAATGCTCAGCACAGCGTTCCTCAGAGTCCTGCTCCAGAGCATGCAGAGGGTAGCAGGGTGTATATCCACTACGTTACACTGCCCAGTTTACTAATTAATAAAATGGGGGGGGGGCTGAGTCAAGAAGCCTCTTCTGGGGATTGATGTTAGGGAAGAAAGTCCCTGCAGGAGAGCAACAGTGGTCTCATCTCCCTCTGGGAATCCTCCAGGCTCATGGGAGAGGAGTCTTCCATGGTGGAGGTCCTCCTTGTCCAGTGTAACTCTTCAGCCCTTGTACTGGATGTTAGTGAAGCTGCTGGAGAAAGGAGTGGGAGACAGTAGCATCAAGCAAGGGATGGAGGCAGGGAGAGGTGCTGATCAGACTCTGCTGCACGAGACAACCTGTTAATGGTATGTCCCTGCTGCATCTATTTCTAGTCTGTAGTGAGTGATGAGAGATTCGAGAACCTCCTGCTTATTCAGGTCCCACCGTGGAAACTAGAGCAGGTATTTGAGAGTACGAATTCTGCTCTGGCAACATTTGCAAAAGACCCATTTCATGTGATGCTATGCCGTAGAGAGATCCAGGAGAGAGACCAGATCTTTAATGTACTTTTAATCACTCAGCCACCAGACAGGTTGGTCTGGGACCACCTGGAGTTCCTCTCGGCTGAAATTCAATTCATTCAGAGAGCACCTAAGTTCATCTTGCAGTTCTGATCTGCTGGGCTGTGAGCAAACAGCAGGGGCCAGAGGGTTTGAAAAGCCCGGAGAGAGACTAGCAGAAAGGTTTGTTTGAGGCAGGCTGCCTGTGGCTGTCCTAGTGCCTCGTCCTTGATGTGTGGGAATGTGACCGGCCTTTGCTACCCTGGAGAGTGAGTAGAAGCACATTTACACACAGCTCTCCTCAAACCCCAAATGACAGCCAGTTACTGGCTTTGCAAGAGCCCATTGCAGATCCTGCTTTGGCAGAGAACTGTGCGTAGACTAAGGAAACTGGGACTGCTGGCCAACACTAGAAACTGACCTCTTTTGGGGCTAGAGAGCAGCCAGGCTCAGGAATGTCTTCTAGGGTTGGTGCTTGGAGAGAAGGATGGAGCCAACGTGGATCTGCAGAGTGCATGGAGGGGAGGAAGGACGCATGGGAAGGTGCTGGCTTCTGCTGGATGTGCATTGGGTCACAATAAATAGTCTCACCAAGACTCAGGCTCCTAGGGTTTCTACAGCTTCTTTAGAAATTGTACCCGTCAGAGCTGCGTGCCAGACCTTCTTGGAGACAGGTGCTGCTACTGCACATCGGAGATGGGAACAATCATGGAGACATCCACTGAGCTTGCTGGTGGTTGGCTCAGCAGCAACACAGATGCTTTTTCAGCAGGGCTTAGCTCCTGGTCATGGCAGGGTCAGTCTGGGGGGCTTCCTTCATGGAGTACATCAAGGTGGTTTTGAAGAATCCTGGGCCTTCACAGGCTGGATACCAGGCCAGAAAGTCCTTCCTAAGGGTCCCTAGACTGTGAGGCAGAAGTGCTTAGTGCTGGGGTTTCTATCCAGAGACAGGGAGAAGGCAGGGAACTGTGAGCCACCAGTGGTTCCTCGGTGGCTTGGATGCCAAAGACCTCACAAGAGCACTCATAAAAGTGACTCACTGCCATCAAGATGGATATAGGTTCCTGAGCGGCTTTATGTTAGCTTTTTGTTTGTTTGTTTGGTTGGGTTGGGTTTTTTTTCACTATTCAGCTACCTTGTTAAATATGTTTCTCAGAGGGATTTCTGACTCTTGGATAACTTTTTTTTTACCATTGCAAAACCCTGTCAGTTTTGGGGGTCATCCTTCACTCATCTTGGGGTTGTAGGCAGAAGATCTTCAAAATACCTGACACCGTGCTAGAAATGGGAGAGCATCTTTGCGGGCTGATACTGATGGAAGTTGGCAGGGGGTTGCCAGTGAGAATTTGGTGGTCTGAGGCACCAAGGCAGGGAGGAGCTTGTGAGGCTTGCTGGGGGCTGAGGCAGAGCCAGCTTGAGCCAGTTGGGTCCATATAGCCTGTAAGGGTAGGCTGAAATACAAGCCAGAGTGGAGACTGTGTGAGCAAGTGGCGTCTCAGGGCTTGCGTACAAACTCAGGGCTAAGCCTGAACAAGTAGATGTGTAACGTATGCCATGCAGGAGGTACTGTGACAGTAAAGGTGTAATTTGTGTCACGTAGGATAGATGTTGTGTTCTTCTCGTTGCTGTGTGCCAGCATTGTGTCAAGAGACACGAACAGAAAAAGCGGCTTTAAAGTAGCTCAGCAGTTGAGTCTTTATATTGATTCAAGCCTTTATATCACACATAACAAAGTAGAAAAGCCCCATCAGAGAGACAGGTGGTAACAAGTGATCTTTAGATGGGCGTGAATCATTTCTTACCAAAGGTTTGGAAGTGATGCTGTGATTTTTGCTGCTTGCCCGTCTCTTTGTTTGTTGGTGCCTAAGGCACTTTCCCAGCAATGGTTCAAAGGACACGTTCTATATACTTGTATGCTGTGAGGAAGAAAAGTGATTTCCTCTCAGAAGAAAAAAAGTATTCCAAGCTGAGGAACCTTTAGTCATCACTTTATACCATTTGATAATCTGTTACGATTATATATAAAGAAAAATGTGGTCATAGAAGAGAGAAAAAAAAGTTATAAAGAAAAATGTGGTCATAGAAGAGAGAAAAAAAAGTAAGTCAGAGATTTTCCTTGAGATCACTTCATTGAGAAAGGTGTGGGAGGACACTGGAGACCGAGGAAGAAATTCGGACCTCAGGGAGACCCAAAAGGAAGTCCCGGCCCTGCTGGAGACTGCCACTAACTTCAATGGGGTAAACATATGGTCTAAATATTTAGAAAAACATTAAAGAAATTGTTGGAGATATATTTATAGCTGGAGCTTGAATGATTCTAATTAGTTGTGCTCTGTTTCATCAGTGTATAAAACTGAAGCTATGCCACTGACTTCAATTACATTGCAAAGGGTTTTTTTCCCAATAATGATGAAAAACAGAATTTGGCTTTCCGTTCCTTTATGTAAAAATAGCTCTTGCATTAGATTATCCAATAGAAAAGTTGCACATTCATTTTTTTTTACATTCTACACCACCTGTGAGCATAAACACGTTTATTATATATATGTCCTGGCTTGTTAACAGACGTTGCAATAGTCTGCACCCTGTTGACACAATTTTTCAGACAGTGGGGTTTCTTGTGGTAATGGGCAAAAATGCAAAGTGGAATGGAAAACAAAGCAGAGGCCAAAAGTCACAGAAACAAGGAGAAACTATCATTTTCTTAACAACCCCTGGGGCTGAACATGGTGTGGCATTACTGCCATTAAGGGTACAAAGATCTTCACTATCTTCACTCTTCTTGATGCACCCCAGGATGCCAAGAAGACCAATGGCATCCTGGGGTGCATCAAGAAGAGTGTGGCCAGCAGGTCGAGGGAGGTCATCCTCCCCCTCTACTCTGCCCTGGTGAAGCCGCATCTGGAGTGCTGTGTCCAGTTCTGGGCTCCCTGGTTCAAGAAGGACAGGGACCTGCCGGAGAGGGTGCAGCAAAGGGCTACCAAGATGATTAGGGGACTGGAACACCTCTCTTATGAAGGAAGGCTGAGGGGCTTAGGTCTTTTTAGTCTGTAAAAAAGACAACTGAGGGGGGATCTTATCAACACTTGTAAATACTTAAAGGGTGGGTGTCAGGAGGATGGGGCCAGGCTCTTTTCAGTGGTGCCCGGGGACAGGACAAGAGGTAACACGCACAAACTTGAGCATAGGAAGTTCCACCTAAACATGAGGAGGAACTTCTTTACTTTGAGGGTGGCAGAGCACTGGAACAGGCTGCCCAGAGAGGTGGTGGAGCCTCCAACTCTGGAGACATTCCAAACCCACCTGGACGTGTTCCTGTGCAACCTGCTCTAGGTGACCCTGCTCTGGCAGGGGGGTTGGACTAGATGATCTCCAGAGGTCCCTTCCAACCCTATGATTCTATGATTCTATGATCTGCCATAGTTGGCATAGATTTAACTTCTGATTTTGATCATAACATTACTTCTCTAGGATTTTGGCCTGGAAGTTCAGTGTGTAGGATGATAACAGAAATTATTGTACCAGTAGCTGTGGAGTCTAGCAATCTGATAAAAAATTATTTCTGGAAAATTCCAAGTAATCATTCATAACCCCTCCCCGCTCTTAAAAAAATGTGACTCTGTCCATGATCAGAGCTGAGGAGCTACAGGAAGAAAAGATATAGAAGTTTGTTTTTTCTTCAAAAGTGATTTTAAAGGAGATGTTTGCCTAATGCTTATGTGCTATAATCTCGTTTTGTTTTAAGACCTTGTCAAAGATTATTATCTGTCTTTGATTTTTGTGTAGAAAAAGCCCTCAGAAAAATTACCTTTCAACATTTCCCGGTGGTAAAATACCTAAAATAATTTCCCTATCAACCTGAGGAAATCCTAATGTAGGAAAATCATTTTTACCCCCCTAAGAGTTTCTCTCTGCTCACAAGCTCTCTGAACACTTCCCTTTTGTTTGGAGTGTGCGGCAGACTTGAAAAACCTGTGTCATTATGGCAGAGTTTGACAGCCTTAGTTAACTTGTCAGCTTCAGCATTTTTAACTGAAAGTTTGAAGCTAGATGTGACTTCTTCATTTTTAAATTTAAAGCATATTAATATGAAGTTCTTAATTTGAAAAGACAAAGAAAATGTTAACATTTTTCTGTCTTGTGATATCAGTGACAGTATCTCCGTAAATGAAATTTTAAAATGTGTTCGAAGAATGTCTTCTTGGAGGCAGCTGGTTTTCCTTTCTGCCCTCTCCTATGCTATGTATTCAATCCTAAATAATTGTCCAGGACCTGAAAGTAGAAGACGTGCTCATAACATTTGCACTACTCTCTTTTATTTCGACAGAGAATACACGTTATTAAGTATGCCATCTGGTGCACTTGTCTGCATTTCTGTAGTGAAACGCTCATATTTTCAGTTGATTTCCTGTCAGTGGGTTAGGGATTCAGTGGTGGTGATGCTGGGTGTCCCGGAGCCCTAATTCATGCAGTCTTCATTACGTAAGCTTAACTTTCAATAAAGAAAGAAACCCGATGGCTGAATCAGGGTCTGAAAAACTCCTAAAAAATCAGGTAATTCAGGGAGAATGCTGTCTGTCTCATGCTGCTTCCCCTGTGATCGCTAAACTCACATTTTGTAGGTTTATAAATAACGTTCACTCGTTGGCAAAAGTCAGGAGGGGATTTCAGGTGAGAGTGTGGTTGCTGGGTCTACCCTGACGTTTCCCATGTGCTGCTCCAGCTGTAGTCGCAGGGGGTGGTGGGGAGCGCATGGCGGGTGACTCCGGACCCGTGAAATCCTAGTCAATGTGTTGCTCCATGCTGGCTGTGAGTGCCTGTCAGGCTGGCACCAAGTGGTCTCTGCTCAGCCACGGCAGCTTTTCAGACCACTTCGTGGCAGGAGCGGTGAGGACACAAAGCCACCGCACACCGAGAGGGATCTGCAGCCCAGGACCGCAAGAGGGAGGAAACACAGCTGTTTTCTTCCCTTGGTTTCAGCTGGGCAAAAAAGGTCGTTCTGTAGTTTGGGATGATGTTAAAGGATGGATGCTGCTGCTGGCTCGCTGGATACGAGTTCCTGCTGCCTGCTCAGTTCACCCAGCTGAATGCGTTACCGTTGAAATCAACATTTGTTTCACTTCTCTCTGCCCTATCCTTCAGCGTGCACTCTGGTTTCCGTGACCAGCGAAAAGATGTTATCAGTCAAACCTGTTTTTCCATAAAACAAAGACAAATATGTCCTAAAATAAATCCTGCTTTCCCCGCGGGGACTCAAGGCTTTTTTCTGTCTTTGTGGATTCCCTGTTGACATCATTATATGGATGTTAAAGTCAGGCACTTTCAGAGAGATTAGTGTGAGGGGAAGGAACATAAATCCAGACAGAATAAAAGAAATTTCCACTCCCATGACAACAAGAAAAGAAGGAGGGTGGCCATTTCTTGTACGAGAGCAGGAGCAGCTGCCTGATGGCATTTAACAGTTCCCTGAGAAGGTCAATGTGACATAAACTATAAGTCTAGAAAAGGGAAGTCAGGATATCAGTACCACCGTTCATTACCAGAAATGTCTCAGCTGATTCAGAAAAACTCCTCTTTGCACAAAATCTTTGTATTGTCATCAGTGATTGCAATGAAATTCCTTATGCATGCCTAGCTATGGATTATGTTACACGGTAACATATAGGAAAGAGCCCCAAATAAGGTAGCACAGTTTAACACAGGTCATGCTTCACTGAAGAGGAAGTGGAGGTGGAAAATACATGAATTGAGGTCAGTGCTGCATTAGGTGTCCATCAGGCTCCTGCAGCAAAGTCCAAAGAATACATCTTGCTGTTCTACAGAGAAAGAAATTTAATGTAAATCACATTGGTTTTCATCTTTATAGCAGAGATTGCCAGCAAGATGATTTCCAGATGAACGTGCCCCCTCTTTCAGTCTCAGTAACTTTTAAGAAATGAAAATAAAATTACCCTTAGAAGCAGGATTCCTACAGCTCTCCTTTTTTTTTTTTTTTCCTGAATGAGAGCTATCTGAGTGTTTGTGTACATGCAGATTTATTCTAGCCCATGAAAGACTGTTAACTGTTTTGCACATGAAGAGTTCCATCAGGTTCAGGTCTCTGCATGCGAAGTCAAACATGAACTTACATATACACAAGGAATGTTTTTATTCTGTGGCCAAAATCTTTTATCTAGAGCATCACAAAGTAGGCAAAGCATTAGTTTTCAGTTTTCATAGTAAGTGCACAGGGTCAGACCCTGCTGTAACTCAGAGAAAGACTCTTGCCAGATCCTATTCTATCAGACGGAATAGTTGAAACATGGCCAATGACTTCAACATTTACAAATGAAAGTATATTACAGACCAAGAACTTGCCCTGTTTTTGTTAGTTTGTTTTTCTACTGGCTGCTTGGCCATGCAGTTTGTGGATCTATTGGGACAGTCATTCTTTTCAATATATTTTGTTCTATGTGTGTGTGTATGTGTAGGATAAAAAAATAATTGTTTGCCATTAGAAAAGTCTGTGGATTACTAGGTGTGCCTATACCACACTAGAATATGGGTCATCAAAACTACTAAGAGCTCAAAAATGTGCTGTGCGGATGTCTGATTCAGGGAAAAAGAGTAAATCCTGAGGAAAGGACAGACACAAAAGTTCATTTTCAAGAGAGCTGTTGTGTCTCCTTTGAGTCAAATGCTTTTCACTATTCGTGTGCAAATAAAAACTAGTAAATGGCTCAGGATAAACCTGGTCAAGGGTTAAGGTCATTATCACCTAGAATCAGAAATGAATGTTCCCCCTTGGTAAAGGAAGGAAAGACTGGATGCGTTGCAGAGGTTTTACATCTTCTTGGCAGTGCAGCTAAATGAGCACTAGGCAAATTCGAGGCAAATTCTTATTTAAAGGTAGAGGTGAAAGTAAATCTATTCTCTTATTTCCTCTGGTGGTTTATATGCTGTGCAGGGATGCTTTGTTGTGTGCTGCTGCACTGGTTGTCCGTCGAAATCATACAGCTCTCCTGGGAGCACAGATGAATAAAAGAAAAGACAGGTGTGTATTAAGGATGATTGACACTGTAACAATTGGCAAAAAATGTACGCAAAAAGGATTTTTTGCAGATCCTACTGGGGAAGAATAGCAAAGGACAAACAGCAAGCACAATACTGTCTTCAGCAGGTATTTATGTCCGAGAAGCTTGAAAACGAGAGGAGACAGCGTAATGGTGTTTCATCCACTAAGCAAACATGCAGGCCTGTACCGGCACGGCTGCACTTCTGATGGTTTGAGAGGCTTCCCATGCACTCAAAGGCAGAGACAGGTCCAGGGTGAGAACAGAACGGGATGTCTCACCCTGCCCATAGGACCAGGTCCCTTGGGACTATCCCTGCCATGGGATCACAGCCAAGACCCGGCTGTGACCCTGCGTTCCCGTTAAACCTCTGAGCTGACGGCCTCCAGCTGTGAGTATCAGTGCCACGAATGTGTACAAAGCACCAGCCTTGGCAAGCCCCAAGGACACCTGAGAGAGTTCATGAAGTAAAAGGGATCATACGCCCTTATGCCCTGTCTAACAGACAGCTCGGTATACAGCCGGCCACATGGTGACCTCAAAGTTGATTTGGAGCCAGTCAATCTTCTTTTAAAGCATAACGTTTGCTTAAATCTGTTTGGACTGAGGATTTAGAAAATGTGAGAGGGAGAAGGAAGGAGAAGTACTCCAGGCTAACAGCCAAGTTTAAAACTGAAAGAAGGGCAGAGATGATTGAATGCAATTCTTGGGAGAACCGTAGGCTGGCACGCCTCAGTTCTTTGAGAAGGCACTTCAGCAAATCTCCCCCCGATAATGAGGCTCAAATCTGCAGAGGTTGGAAGGTCCTGGGTTTTTGACAGACTCTACTGTAACAAACACCTCTCTTGGAAAAAAAATTGGTAACAATTAATCCCCGTAAAGGATGTTCTTTCATCCACGGATCAGAAATACTGCAAGTTACAACTCATTAGAAAGATTCTCTCTGGGCTCCTGTCCAAAACTAGTGCCAGCTTTCTCCAAGCATTTGAGCAAACACAACTGCCACCATCAGCGCTGCCTTCCTGGGGAAAAATCCTTTGATGCTCGGTGGCTGTGGTATCCAGCCAGCCACTAACATGCGTCTGCAGTTTCCTACTGCTGTGTACAAGGTACTACCAGGCTGAACAAAGCTGCACGGCTGTAAGATGAGGTACCACAGCACAAGGTCTTCTAACCCTGCTCACCTCCCAGACAGTGCATGGCCCTGGGGGAGAGTTATCCAAATGGGCTGTGGGTGAGATACAGGCTAGCTGTGTAAATCATAGAATCATAGAATCATCTAGGTTGGAAGGGACCTTTCAGATCATCAATTCCAACCATCAACGTAATGCTGCCAAAACCACAACTAAACTGTGTCCCTCAGCACCACGTCTACTCATCTTTTAAATACCTCCAGGGATGGTGATTCCACCACTTCCCTGGGCAGCCTGTTCCAATGTTTGATAACCCTTTCGGTGAAGAAAAAAATGCTAGCACAGAAGCAGAAAATGTTCTAGCTTAATCACAACAATGTCTTACAGCAGCACAGTATCATTTGGCTTTTTCACCACTGCAGGTGTCTGTGGTATCTACAAAATGCAGGGGGAGAATAAGGCTGCTCATAACAGGATGGAGAGAGGCCAGCCTGCTCAGAGCAGAATGCCAAAGCTAATAAGTAGGAAATGTGGAAGGAAGCGGCAAGCCTGAACTCGTGCTCCTTTTGGGAGAGTAATTCCCTTACAGCAGGCTGCACTGTTGTAACAATCCCTAATAAAGATCCATAGTCCTCCAACCACCCGGGGATTTGGATGCTGAAACCAATCATAAAGGACGGAGTTAGTGAGGGGCTGCTCGTCCCTTTGCCAGTGCCAAGCAGTCATTAGATGAGGCTGAAGTAACTCTGGTGTCAACTCCAGAGGTGTTTGGGGAAACACGTAAACCTCAGTGTTGCATTTGCAGATGTCAGATGCCTGCAGGATGAGGTGGTCACCGAGCAGGGAGCTGAAGTCCAGTACCTGCAGAAAAAGGCAGCACATAAATGAAGCTGATGTGAGTTGGCTCTAACATGAGGAACACACAGTTTCTCTGCTGGGGAGGCAGTGGAAGAATTGAGAAGGAATGTAATTTGGTAGGTCTTCTTGGGGGAGCTAATTTTGTTGTTGGATATGTTCCAGGCTTAGTCCCCAGTGTGTTTCACACCCAGGACTTCTAACTCCAGGCAGGAGTTTCAGGCCCATTTCTTTGGACACTGAGTTCACTGTGCCACCACAGGACCTGGGGTTGGGCTTGAGAAGCACTTGCTCTACTAACCCTACGAACTCGCTTTGTAGGGAAGGATGGAGGGGCTTTTAATTACTGATTCTTCTTTATTTGGAGACCCTTCCTGGCCTCAGTGCTGTCAGCTAGCTGATACACTTGGGTTTTCTCCTAGGAGAAACAGGAGTTTTAAGAGGGCACTTCTGTTCCACTCACTAGGCAAAAGAGAGACTTAACGTTTCATACCTGTAAAAGATCTAACAGACTTTTACTTTGTGCCTCACCAGGGCAGGATTGCTCGCTATTTAGTACTGCTTGGCACTCACATTGTGCTAGTTAAGGACAAAGTACTTTACAAATAGTAATTAACCTTCACAAGACTATGAGAGATTCAGTTTTCAGAGGGGAAAACCCAGAGGGGGGAGATCTTAAGCAAGGTCACAAGCACAGCATCACTGTTGTTTCACTATCTTCTGCTTTGGGAGAAGATCCTCAGGAGGGGAATAACTTGAGGGATGGGGACCTAGTGGGGACTGCTGAAATGGTTAATGGGTGAAGAAGGGGAGAAGCCTTTTGCTGAGCCAAGTGAAGGAGAAATGCCTCAGTGATATTGGAGAGCAGGGGTGGGCTGCAGAATATGCTCAAGGCCAGTAATAGCAGGTGTGCCGGTGAAATCAAACCAGAGTGAACTGCTTCCAAAGCGGCCCTGACACACAGGGATTAAAATCATTGAAAGGTTCCTGAACTATAGCACCAAGTACAAGGTGTCAGGTTTCACCTGTATTGGTCAAATAACTGTTCCAGCAGCGGCACGTCAAATGTCAGCGCTTGCCAATATTTCCTACTGCATGGTTAGCTCAGCTGAGGGTCTGGCCCTGAGACGCAAAGTGTTCCTTTGTGATCAAAAAGGGAAACGTGATGGTAAACATACTGGCAAATACAAGTGGGAGATTATTTTAAATGCTGGCAAGTGTGTATCATATCCCCTTTAAAATCAGATACAGCAGAACCTAGTTTTAATTTCACTGGCACTCACGGTGTGGAACTGCTGTGCAGAGACTTTTCAATACATTGCATGGTAATACTGAACCCACAGGCTTCCAAAAAAGACACAAAAAATGCATCTTAAAAGAATTGTAAAATGTATTCCACAAAATTAACTCTCTCTCTCTTTTTTTTTTTTCCTGGAGAATACTTTTATAAATTAATAAATATCTCTTACAAATATTCTCTCCTGAGATGCTGCTTACCTTTGCACATCTGGTAAGAGGCTTGGAAAGAATTTAGTGCAGGTGGCAGTTGAAAAAGTCACCTGCAGTCCTGGGATTACTTCTGACTACCTACTTTGTTTTTAAAGTAAATGAATAATGCAACTTGACAGGACAGTATTACCTCGCTGCCCAGAAAAGCAGTTTTAAAAGATTCAGTGCCTAAATAAGATTTTCAAATAGTTTTTACTGCTTTTCTTAGTACACAGCCCTACAAGTACACAAGCTCTCCTGCGCAGGCAGGAGGCTCATTGAACAGCATTTTGCCTGGATACCAGCAATATCAAAGGGATCCAACTATGGGTTAAGCCTGGGTTTTTTGATCTGCCATTTCTCCTTAAATCATTTTGCCATTCTGCAGCAATTTGTCTGTTTCTTTCTGATGTCTCTGAATAGCCAACAATTATGGATGTAGAGATCAAGAGGAGTATGTTCATGGAATAAGGCTGGCAGCCGTTCTTTAGGCAGCCGGGAAAGGTGGCCGCTTACAAAGAGATATTAATGAGAAGTAAAATGACATAGTTTCCTGTCAAGGGCAATTGTGAAATCAGAAGCACAACTTGGACCTTCTGTCTCTGAAACTGGTTCAAAATTAACAAAACAGAATTGCCTTGGAGAAAAATATTGCAAAACACAGTGCTGTCAAATAAGCTATGTAATTCCGCCATATTTTGTTATCTTTACAAATAGCCACTTTGAACACACCAGTGAATTAATATAACTTGACAGATTGTTTTTCTTAGATTGTGGAGTGTATTCATGTATCACCCCAATGTACTAATATTGAGTTTTATTAGCAAATCAACTTCAGTACTTGATTTGGCCAATTCTGAAGCACGATTTCATTAGCTTACTGTATCTTGGTTACTTACAAGCTCAGTGCAGCAAGCTTCTTCCCTCCTTAAACTACACTTCTTAAGCAAAACTTTCTATAAGTGAAAATGTACATTTCAATGCCCACACTCAATAAGGTATTGTTAAGTCCATCAAAAATGTCTATCTATCATAATACCATTTGGGAGAACTAAGCCTATTGCCAGAAAATTCAGCTCCTTTCTAGTTTTGGGTTTGCATCTGAAAAGTAGGCCATTAAAATAACACGAGTGCTGCAGAGCACAAATTCCAAGTGACTCCTACATACCTGCCTAGGATAACTTAAAAACTGGAATCAAATCCTTAATGAGGGAATGGCTATAACACAAGTGGACTTGTCCAAAATGCTGTTTGTGAGAAATTTCTGAGACTGAAGGACCGAAACGAATTTTAAATTCTCTTTTGGTAGCTATAAATAACTTCTTATCCAAGACAAAATCAAGAGCAAACACCATTTTGTTGTACCCTGGGCTTGTCCACTGAAGTCACTGAAGTGCTACAGAGTACATAATTTGGCACGTGATGTGTTTGTTACTTGACGCTTGCATATAGTTCTTGCACGACAGTAATCGGAATGACTGCAACTGTACACCTGCAGAATTTTGTTTTTCCGCTGATGAAAGTCTGGGGGGATTACATCGATACCTCTTGGGGGGATGCTAATTCAGCAATAACGTCAGAGCCAAATATGCCACCCCACTGTTTAGTTCTTCACCGTAGTCTTAAACTTCTTAGTCCACTGGAAAAGGTTACGAGGCAACTGCTGGGTTGCTGTAAGTTTGGCACACAGCATTGGCTGAAGAGCAGGGCTGTAAAAGTGGCTTTAGAAGGACCTCACAAGAACAGGTGTCCCCCAGTGACATTGCTGATACCCATTATAAGCTTCTGAGTCTTTCCAGAAGCCTATAGATAACCAGACTGATTCTGGTCCCCAAAACTCCCTCCAGCGCCCAGTTGCACACTGGTATCTGTAGCACAAGCAATAACATGCCACCTGACGCATCAGGTAGAGAGACTGAGCACACTTAGGAAGTCTAAAGTGCTTGCAGTTCCCAACAATCTTTTCATTTTCAGGCTCCGTTTCCTTGTGATCAGTTTGTATTTTCTCTTTCACCTAAACAGCTTTCCTGCCTCCTTGATATTTACAGCCATGTATTGATATGCAGCACACCCCTGTTCTCTCAGCCTTTATTCTTCCAGTATAATCAAGGCAAGCAGTTTTAGGGTCTTCTCACATGAAGAATTTCCCCAGTTCCTTGTACTGCAGTAGGTGCTCCTTGTGCCTTTCCCAGGTTGAGATCCCCTTTCTGGGACAGGGATGACCATCACTGGTGCTATATTCCCTGTCAGTTCTTGCCTGTTCTTTTCAGGTGTGTTAATAAAATATCTGTTCCAGCATGGAACAGATGGCTGCTCAAATATGTTGTGAGACTGACTGGATCAAACTGGGAGCTTTTTGCCACCCTTTGCTCAACTGCTATGTCTTCTCACCTTCTGCATACTCTGGTTTACAGTGGGAGCATTTTTGATTGTTTCGCCTAATTCCATGACTCCAGACACTGGGGAATCAAAAAGAGCAAGAAGTAAGATGAGAGCAGAGGCTGTCACTTGTGCCCTGCTGAAGCAAGCCATGGTGGAGATGAGCTGCTACAGCAGCTGTCACCTACGGCGCCCCTTGGCTGTGGACTGTTCCTCTTGCAGCAAGGGTAGCACGTATACTCGAGCCTCAGGTGTCCCACTTCAGTCTGGTACTTTAGCTAAAACATATAAAGAAGTAGTCCATGCTAAACTACCAGGCTGTAAGCTCAGGTGACTGAACTGGGGATGTGTACCCTGTCCTCCAGCTGTAATGGAGCAGAAAGGTTTTCTGGAGGGAGGGGAGAACAGCTGGGTGCAGTGTCAGCTTCAATTGCCCCAGCAAGAATCAGCACTGAATTTCTGCCAAAGCCTTTATTGCACCTTCTGTCATCATCATCTTTAAGAGAGGAAGTTAGTCCCTCAGCTGAAGTGATGGAGGTCTTATTTATGGGATTGAGAGCTCAGTATCCAGCCCTGGCCAATATCCCTGACAGAGGGAATGCTGGCCTTGGCTGCAGAAAGCAAGAAGCTCATTTGCCTTTGAAAATCCAATATAACCCTCTCTTGGTGTAAGAACTTGACAGCAGTGTAATAGATGTGCGTGAATTATTGATTTATCCTTCGGCTTCTGATCTGTCCTTCATTTTATTAAACTAACTTTATATCACAGGTTTTATGACTGATAGAAAAATATAATTCTATTTCCATTCATAGAGTCGTAGAATAGTTTGGGTTGGAAAGGACCTTTAAAGGTCATCTAGTCCAACCCCTCTGCATTGAGCAGGAACATCTTCAACTTGATCAGGTTGCTCAGAGCCCCGTCCAGCCTGGCCTTGAACTTTTCCAGGGATGGGGCACCTACCACCTCTCTGGGCAACCTGTTACAGTGTTTCATGACCCCCATTGTAAAAAATTTCTTCCCTATATCTAGTCTAAATCTACTCTCTTTCTGTTTAAAACCCTTAGCCCTTGTCCTATTGCAACAGTTCCTGCTAAAAAGTTTGTCCCCATTTTTCTTATAAGTCCCCTTTGAGTACTGAAAGGCCACAATAAGGTCTCCCCAGAGCCTTCTCTTCTCCAGGTTGGATAGCTCCAACTCTCTCAGCCTGTCCTCATAGGAGAGGTGGTCCATCCCTCTGATCATTTTTGTGGCCTTCCTCTGGACCCACTTCAACAGGTCCATGTCTCCCCTGTGCTGAAGGCTCCAGAGCTGGACGCAGTACTCCAGGTGGGGTCTCACCAGAGCAGACTAGACGGGCAGAATCTCCTCCCTCGACCTGGTGGCCACGCTTCTTTTGATGCAGCCCAGGACGTAGTTGGCTTTCTGGGCTGTGAGCACACATTGCCAGCTCATGTCCAGCTTTATATCCACCAGCATCCCCAAGTCCTTCTCAGCAGGGCTGCTCTCGATCCTTTCGCCCCCGAGCCTGTATTGATACTGAGGGCTGCTCTGACCCAGGTGCAGGACCCTGCACTTGGCCTTGTTGAACTTCATAAGGTTCACACAGTCTCACTTCTCGAGCTTGTCCAGGTCCCTCTGGATGGCATCCTGTCCCTCAGGCATGTCAACAGCACCACTCAGCTTGGTGATGTCTGCCAACTTGGTGAGGGTGCACTCGATACCACTGTCTATGTCATTGATGAAGATATTGAACAGTAGTGGTCCCAATACAGACTCCTGAGGGACACCACTTGTCGCTGATCTCCATCTGGAAATTCAGCTGTTGTTCACTATCCTCTGAATGTGACCATCCAACAAATTCCTAATCCACTGAACAGTCCTCCCACCAAATCCATCTCTCCAATTTAGAGAGAAGTATGTTATGGGGGACCATGCCAAAGTCCTTACAGTCCACATAGATGACAGCCGTAGCTTTTCCCTTGTCCACTGACATATTCACTCCATCATAGAAGGCCGCTAGGTTGACCAGGCAGGACTTGCCCTTGCCAAAGCTATGCTGGCTGTCTCGAATCATGTCCCTGTCCTTCACGAGCCTTACCGTGCCTTCTAAGAGGATCTGTTCCATGATCTTCCCAGGCACAGGAAATGTTCCTTGTGCCCCTTTCCCTAAGGGAGACAAGTGATCAGTGACACATTCTCTGTGTCTTCACCATCATCTCTGATCACCTGATCCAGAATCTTCTTTTGCCCCCCAGTCAGAGAACTGGAGCAGTATAAACAGAAGGGCAGGTGTTGAATAGCAAAAAACAAACATTACTACTGGTCATGCAGGAAGAGTATTTCTACAAAGACCAGCCATACTCCAAATATCTGTTCAGAAAAACACTTCCATTTGTGAATGATCACAAATAAGAATGATGGTCAAGCTGGACAATAATTGCTTCCAGTATGAACAAATATCCATATTTGGCCAGTTCTGTTACTCACATGAGTTTTCTATCACATTTGATCTGAAACATTGAGAATACATTCACTAGTTGCTATTTCCCGTCTCCTGTTTACTGATGGATTCCTCTCCTGCATGATGGTTTGATATAATATATCATTGAAAGATAATGACACATTGCTTAAGCACACTGCATTTTCATAAGATAACAAAATAGAAAAAAAAATAAAATACATAGTTTGTACCTATATCCTGCTTCTGCTGTCAGTCACTAAGATTGATGGACTGTCTTCTGTTTCTTTCTTTTCATTCATGATTGTGGTTTTGTTCAAATCATTGATTTATCATGGATCTAATGATTCTTTTCTGGTTTTCAACTTGAAAAATATCCATGCCCTGGCTCATTACTATAGTATTTGTCATCAGAACAATTCTATCAATCATTTTAAGTTTAAGATCAGATTGGGAACGTGGAGGAAGGTCTGGATGATTTAAAGACAATGTGCAGAAGAGATCCGAAAAACTTTTCTGATGTATAGAAAGAATTTATTTAGACAATAATAATAAGGCTTTACTGTAACTGAGGTTTCTTTAAAAAGTGGGTGCTGTGAACTGTGGGTGTTGTTAGAACAACATTATGGATGGTTTTATGTGTGGAGAAACTTTGGACGTACCTATCCATGGATTTGGGAAATGTATTGCCAAGAAAACCTTGTATCAGCCTTAGCTTTGTTTTTGATATTTAAACTCAACGGCTATCAAGAGTTAAGTGAAATAGTCAACCAAAGACCTCCTGGAAAGACACTTTTGCTGATGTGGAATCAAAAACATGGCTTATCTCAGTAGAAGGAGAGGGGAGGGGAGTCACGTCCTGGCAGAGTCACAAGGAAATGCCACAAGAGAGAGCTTGGTTGTAGGTTTGACCATGGTGGAGGCAAGTTTGTTAGCAGGTTCCTGGCTAGCTGGGTGTCCTAGGCTTCTGTTCTGACAATCTGGAGCTTGCAATTTGGACATGGAGTGAAGCAGAGAGGTCAAAGATACAGCTTGCCTGTAATTATATACCTGTTCAGGGTCTATTTGCAACACCCCGGCTCTGGCTGTTGACATATAATCCCAGTTCTGCCCTGTGGAGGTATCTTCACAAGACATGAACATACAAAAGTAGATTGAAGAAAGTGAGCATTGATTCTCACTTTCCAGTGAAATCCAGGCACTTTGGTATCTGGTCTGAATTTCATGGGCGCAGCAAGTGCTGTACTCATGAATTTCAAAACAGGTTGCGATACATATATATCAAGATTATCTTTCATATCTAACTCTTTCATTATGCCCAAGGAACACAATAAATAAAACAACATAAAAACCATATTGCCTTTTGCATGATAAATCATTTCAGCAATTTCAGATCCTTCCATTTTAAAAAGAGCAATGTATGGGAAAATTACATAGGTCCAAATGAATCCTTATTGTAAAATAATATTTACCAATTGCATTTCTGTGCTGAGTACTTTCTTGGTCTATAAGGGTCGGGTGAACATCTGGTCTCCTTCATATCTGTACTAATATAAAATGTCCTTGGTGATGCCATAAAGGCATCACTGAAAAACAAATTTTATCCAGTCTTGTTAACGTGCTGCTTAGCTGGTGTCTATCATACTGTAAAGTGTGATTTACTAGGTTTGGTTTGATATATTTGGTTTGATATCCAAATTCTCAGAAAAGTGTAGAGAAATTCTTCAAATGATACATTTAAAAATTTATTTTACTGAGATACTGCCACAGGCATCACAAGACAAAAATGTTAACATTATCTTTTTAAGTTAAGACCTTGAAATTAATATACTTAGAATTAAAAAATAAAGAAAAAGTCACATCTAGTTTCAAACTTTCGGTTAAAGATGCTCGATCTGACAAGTTAGGTAAGGCTGCGAAATTTTGCCAGATCAACACTGGCTTTGCAAATCTGATCTTAAAAAACAACCTGAGGGAGCAATGTTGTTGATTGAGCAAAATCTAGAAATGTATACTGACACACAACAGGGAATTGGTTATAATTGTTGTGTGCAGCCTTCATTTCTGTAATATGCCCACAATTCACTTAATATAAGAGAAAATGGCCAGCTGGTCCTGTTGAACTGAAGACAGCAAGCTGTGCTCCCTTGCCATTAAGCTCAGGAAAAACACTGTTCTTGAAAATTTAGCTTTTCACAATGACTTGAATTATTCTGTATTTTTTCCCAAATATTTCCATAAATGACTGACACTTGTAACTCTGATTGAAATCTTCAAAAGAAGAAGTTTCAAGCTGTGGTCAAAAACCATACCTGTTCTCAGAATTTATTTTGTGAAGAAAAAAATGTATATGATCTTTTAATGTACTGCAAGGTGAAAATAAGACAGAAGATTAATAATTACAATCTCAAGTTCTCCTTAGTGGATGGGCTATATATTGCTGCTTCATATCTTGAAAAATGTTGAGTAGAGAACCATTTTTGTAGTAACCAAGCTCTAATACTTGGCTACGATGATGGTATTTCCCATTGTCTTCAAGTTAGGGTGGGAAATAAAGACAAAACTATAATTAGGATCACTGTATTCAAACACATGGAGCAGTTAGATAGATACAGAAACCAGTGTAAGATTATTTGTCTCATATGTTGATCTTTCGAGACTCCAAATTGTTTCTGTCTCATCCTCCTACTTAAATTAATTTACCACACATAAAAACACAGTCTCATTTGGAAAAAACATTACAAAAACAACACCAAAAAGTCCCATCAATCCTCACAGTTTACATTTACTTTATATAATGCTTGTGTTATAAAACAGAAAAGAAACACAGGTATTGCGGGCAGTGTGTGGATGGAAAGAAGCTGCCCTTTTAGAAGCATTTCTCCTCTACACAGCTATTATTTTCTTCCAGCAGTGAATCTGTACAAAGGTTTCCTGCACAGGGAATAAATTAATGCTTCTATTTAAAAAGGACAAATATTATACTGCAAGCCATGCTCATGCTATCACAACCAAGCAGATACTAGAGAAGTAGCGATTGGACATTGTTTTTGCAGAAACAAAAGGTTTATCACTAGAGTGGTATAACGTTAACAAGAGTGCTGACCTTCTTATACACCATAACACTCTGAGGAGCGTCTGGGGAGGTAGGAGACCCTGGAGCAGGGCATGTTTTACAAGCCAAGTCATGAAACTATGACCAAGAGCACAGCTTTCCTTGTAGCAGCTATTTATCGCTGACAGAGAAATATTGGGCAAGTTTATTTCCATCTCAGTACAGATATTTAAGGTTTAGTTATCTAATTCTCCACTGATTGCTCCAGGCTTCCGCTACATTTGTTGAAGAGCAACCCACACATGCAATCTCTCTGACCTACTTTAACTGCCTGCCTCCAGATGAGATTAATATCTCCCTGGATGTGCCTGCTTCTCCCAGCTGCCTATAACGGGAGGCAGGGTAAATAGCTGAGAGTCTGACAACTAATTTCTTGAGACCTAAGTGAGATAGATCTCAGACATGGCCTAAGAAGAGTGCCTCCATGACTCACAAATACCTGAGCTAAGTCATGTAAAGAAATGAGCGCACTCTCATGAGTTTCTCATGAATGTGACTAATGAAATGACCACTAGCTGAATTGATATGGGGTCTGTCCATGCTGCACCACAGACTCTCCCTGGTGAGCGAATGGATAAACTACTCAGCTTTTCCACTTAGATTGTCTCATGGTTCACCTCATGGTGAAGCCTAGACATACCTGAAGGGGAAAATCAGGATAGCACGGCATCTACTCACCATAGTGACAAAGCAATGGGAAAGGTGTGCCCAGCACAGAGAAAATAAAATAGTTGAACCAATTTCACTGAAAAAGGTAAACGTCTGTTATTCAAAGACATCTTCTCTAGGGCATTAAGACCCAACTGCTATTTAAAATAGTTAGTGTTATTTCCCCAAAGGCTCTGGAATACATTTACCAAACCAGTAAAATGTCACTTTGCAGTAGTGTAAGGAGGTTATGAAAAACTGGCTGTATGTTATTGAAATTATAGAAGAATACAAATTTAGTATTAGGCACACTTGCTTCAGCTCAGGTGATTGTACTGCTGGTGAGTAACGAGGTATGACAGTGACACAGAGGTACCCAGCTAGTAGCACATTATCTCAGGGCAGTAGCACAGCAGTGTATCACACTTGCACACCACCGGTGGCATATACAAAACAAGCTGGTTTTTATCACTCTGCAGGCGAAACAGGTGAAAACTGAGCTAAATTTTGTGTGTTTAAAAAAAAAGACTAAAGCACCTAGACTCACGGGTGAGCTACAGTCAGTTTTGAATCCTATCAAAACTTCCATCAACAAAATATCTACAGCTTTTTAACTTAGTTTGAGAGGTGCCAGCTATGGCACGCCATGAAACCCTAAGGGAAAAATGGTTCCTGGGTACCGTTACCCATGTGTTTCCAAAGTATCTACTTCTTGGGCTGGGTTCCCTTTAACAGGCCAGCACACTGGTGAATTGCTAGTTTTCTAGGTGTGATAGCATTTCTGCTTGTTCTAATAGAATATTTTTGATAATCTTCTTTCTTTTAAAAAAAATATAATAAAATGTTGTTTAGACTCTTAATGTCTTCATAACAGATTGCCTTGCTTGGGAGGATGCATTAAATTCAGTTTACCTAGGGACAGAGGAGAGAAGATTTAAGGAGAGGTAAATCTCCAGCGTGGTTCAGAGACGTTTTATTTCTCTGCGTCTCCTCTTACATCAATCTGCATTAAATCTTCACCTGGAAAATGCTGAACAAAAATGAGTGCAACCCCATCTCTTTATGAAGCTGATCTTGTTCCTGGCTTGGTGCTCTGGATCCAAAGCCTGGCTTCCCAATGGGTGCTGGGCAAGGCACTGATATGGTAAATCCAATTAGTTTCTAACATACACCTGAGATTCTAGTACACGGATTTATCCTGCCCAATGTGCTGTCTTCCACTTCAGGGAGGCAGGTGCCGTGTCCTCGCTCCGGACTTAGTGTTGTCCTGGGTCACACCATTCGGAGGTTACCTCTTCAGAGGCTCTATTTGTTCGGCACGCTTTCCTCATCCTAAAACACCAGGTATTTCTGAAACGCTATATAAATATTTATGATAAGCTCCTGATACGTCTTAGCTGCTCTCATGTCCAAACCTCTCCTGTGAGGTGATACAGGGCTTTGTGACTTTGATTTCACACTCTTTCCTGAGCTGTAGTTCTGGATTAGATCCTACTCACCTGCTGAAACAGTGAATCCCCAGGGCCTGCCCCGTAACCTGTGTGGTTTTATAGGTCTATGTACTATACAGCATGCATAAATGACATGTGCTTCTTTTATAGCAAAGCATCAAGCCTTACTATCCAGTGAGGAAACCAGAGCTGTTAGCATAGCTTTTGAGTACACCGCTTGTCAATATTTGTATTACAGCAGCACACAGAGGCTCAGCCAAGACCAAGGTCTCCGGTGTTGGTGCTTCACCGGTGCTCCAACCTTTGCCCAGCCCCACAGGCTGTGGAAAAGTGGGAAGAGAAGCGACAGCATGCAAGATGCACATATTTCTCTTTTTTAGAGGCAGCACTAGCGCATCAGCTCTTATTCGAAAGCAAACGGGCCGCGTCGACGCAGTGCTGAGGGACCAGCGCCGTGGCTCTGAGCTGAGCTGCGTCCTCGCAGGTCAGAGCTGGGGCAGAACCGGTTGTGTCGGGGGCTGTTAGAGGGCACTGCAGTGGCATCGAATACATGGCTTTGCAGTTCGCAGTTTGGCAGAACAAGGAAAAACCAAAACCCCCCCGAAAAACTAAAAAAGAAAAGCACCAGGTAGGGCGCTTTTAGTTTCAGATTTGTCGTAACACCACAGAATCATGTGGTAAAATCCCGATGCTCTAATTCACTTGGTGTTTGCGCTACTTGGTAAGCAAGCTGTTATAAATTCTGCCTGAATAAAGGTGAGCAAGGTGTGGTACACAGAGACGGGCACTGAGAAAGTAAATGTCTGTTATGCAGACAATCTGACCCCAAGATTTTGCTGGAGATATTTTGGGCTTTTCAGCGTGTTATTGTTTTGTTAGTCTTTTACTGCTCGTATAAACCTACACTGTTTCTGTAATTAAGTTTACAGGCTCATACTGTTGACATGCAGACAGAAGTATTCCTGTTCGATATTCTGCAGTTTAGTCTACCAGTCAGCCATAATATATCCTAATATGCAAGATTGAAAACCCCAAACCAAGACAAATAAAATATATACATACTTGTCTCTGTGTATGTGTATACATTTCCCTCTTTTTAAAGCTAGTTTTAGTTAAAAGGTTCATAAAGCTATTTATTCTGTAATTGAAAAAAAAAAAAAAGGATATTGCTACGAGAATAGCAGAAAGACAAAATAATGCTTCTTTGCAGAGCTTTTTATTCCTCCCAACGCGGACACCACTGAAAGCAGCTGGCAGAGGTGAGATTTGCTGGTGAAAATTAGGCTCTGAGCAGCACAACGGGAGAACGCTGCCCATGGCTGATAATAGATTGTCAACATTTGGACAGGTTAGATACTGAAAACCATACTTGGGGCCACACTGCAGAGACTTTTCTTGTCAGCTTCTAATTTCTGTGACTTTTTTTCTCTTTTTACCGAGAAACACAACCTTAGAACCATAGAATCATAGAACTACCTTCCCCTAACTCCTGCTACCCTTGCTCTTTTTTAATGCTGAGACTTGGATGCGGCGTGCCCATCTCAGCCTGTGCAGGGTAATGGTAAATGTGAAATGGCATGTAGGGTTTTCTTGCCTTTTGTTTCCTTCTATCCTTCATACGGCTGCAGCGCCCAGCTCACAGAGCTCTTCTGGCTCTTCCATTTCTCAGGGCTCTGCTGAGTTAACGCGTGCCCGGGGGCAGTCCTTGCTCCTCGTGGCGGCTGGCACAGTGTGCACACCATTTGCAGTGTCACCGTGCTGCAGCAGCTGCATTGTTTATGGCACTTCTCACCAAAAACTGACCAATTTTATTCCAGTGCGTTGCAGGGGAATTCCTACTGGCTTGCTGTCTGGTTGCTCATGATTCCTAACGTAATCTAGCAAGGACAGGAGACTCTAAAGGTGGATTTGGATTTTGGCTGTGGAGACTTTTCGTCTGAGAGTCACTTGTCTCTTCATAATGACGAGTATCAATCTTCCAGGGTTTCACTGTGTTTCCAGCCTCTCTTTTCCCTTCCCTGCCATTTACAGTGTTTTCCCCGTCGACTCCACCTGGCTCTGGACACCCCTTTGGTGATGCACACAATAGCTGATACAAAGTTTGCTTCCAAATTCAGCCCTTTGATTTCTGCTGCCACTTTTGTTTCTACACGCTCCTAAACTTTGCTTCTTTCACTGTAGAGCGAAGCCCAAAGTACCTTGCAAAGAAATTTTTAGTCAGCGTTTTCGGGGCACCTTGAAACAAAGAGCAGAAAGAACATGTTGCTGTTCCCACCACCCACCTGGCTCTGGCTGAGCTCAATATTAAAATGCTGCTCAAAACAGAAGGAGCAAATTAGCACAAGAAACTCACGGAGGCTTCTGGTTAGTTCAGAAGTCCCAGGCTAGCTTCTGGTTAGGCTGGAACCTCATCTTACGGGATGAGGTCTCCATGTTTAAAGTCCTGCCTGAAAAGGGATCTCTCGGAGGTTTTTCTGGGGATGGAGCGGGAAAGTGTTTTAAAATACAGAGCTCTCAAAGCTGAGCACATCTCAGCTGTTAAACACTAAACTGAAACTAATCCAAAATAATCAGGAAAACCTTTATGACCTTAGAGAAGGCAGAGCCATGAGCAAGCGCTTCGGTGTTTCTCATTCTGCACCTGTTTGGGGTCTGCTGATAGAGGTTTAATTTTGAGGGCAATGTGCTGTTGCTGGCCTTTTTCTGTTGAGTGGACATGAATCACCCAGCCTCAGAGCAGCCCGTGGCTGTCTGCCTGTCGTCACGGCACCGGGCATCAAAACGCCGTCGCCTTCTTGCCTAACCCACCTCCAAAAGCGAATGAAAAGCAAAGAGCAAGAAAATGTTTTGCAAGTTGCCCTTTTGCCTAACCTGTCTCCAAGAGAATGAAAAGTAAAGAGAGAGAAAGTGTTTTGCAAGGAGCTACAGAGCATGGGAACACTGGCAATCTTCAGCTTTGGCCAAAATGAAATCTTCCCGTCCTGTGAAAGGACAGGAAACCTAATAACTGGGACCTGCAGTCGAATCAACAGTGGTTGGAGTTATACAGTGCTTCGGGACACACTTATTTAGGGATCTAAATATGGGTCTAGGTACGTAACCTCAGGCCTAAAGGCAAACCTGGAACCATAAGCAAGCTTCAATTCATTTTTTTTATTAAGATAGCAGTTTGCTTATGATAAAGGCTATACTTGGTCCTGCATTTATAAATAAAACCCCAATAAAACAGTAACTCTGTTGCTACCAAATAGTTCAATACAGCAGGCTAAAAATATCCCCAAATCAATCTAGGGTAGAAAGGTTTGTGAAGTTACTGAAGTTCCTTATTTTTTTTCAAAACGAAGGTTTACATGCTGTCATTCGCAAAGCCTGTATCTATCAGAAAGCAAGATATTTATTAAAATAATCAGATATGAATGCAAGTGAAAAATAGAATAAGAGTTTAAGGTATGATGGATTGTACTGTAACTATCTAGGATATCTGTTTTTAAACATGAAAATGCAATATTGTATCTTGGATTTCAAACTACATCATATATGATTGAGTATTTAGTGGTTTTATCAATTAATTCAGTGGGAAAAGGAAACCATGTAGTAATGAAAACTGCTCCTAATGAAAAGGTTAGCAGCACCAGCACTGTAAATGAGGATTTGCATATCAAATAAAAGAACTTGGCTGAACCTTTAGGTTGGAATTACAGAAGTGGGAGAAAATTTAATACAGACTAATAGCAATAACTGCCATTGTAAACCTGAGATTTATCATTAGGAAAGGAAAGAAGAAACATGCATGTGATGGTCAATCACACTCAAGGATTCCATCTGCTGTAGATGCAGAGGAAGGTCACTCAAAGGGTCAGGGACTTTCTGTCGTCGTGGGGGAGACTGGAAAAACCTTGACATGATCATTCGTGGCAAAGCAAAGTTTGGATGGGGCTAGAAAGGCTGTTTTCATGCAGACTGGAGCTGGGGGTTAGTGCTGCACAGAGTGAAGAGCTAAGATAAAGGGTCTGCATGCCACGAAACTGAAGGGTACAGCTGTCTGGGAATAAATTTAAGAAGCGAGTTTGTAGAAAGTTTCCACCCCTCAGAACAGAGCTTAAAATGGCTTAGAAATTGGGCAAACAACGACAGCATTTTTAATATGGAACAAGATAGATTTATGAATCAGTTTATGTGGAGTGATTGCTGGAGATAGCAGGGGTCTGGATCTGATGACTCAGAGGTGACTTACAGTCCTGCAGTGTACTGAATGTTCCTCTTATATGCCGGGGCTCGAGGGGGTCAATTTACTTCATTATTTGCTACAAAAATACAGATTCCAAGCTATGCAGCAGACCATCCAGGAGGAACAGGAAAAAAAATGGTACACCCACCATTTTTTTCCTCTCAGATGGCTTAGACCAAGTGGTGGGAGATTGCAAGAGGCTTGACAATGAGTGACGTCCTTCAAGTGTTCCTCAAAGTCACCTTCCTCCTCAGAAGCAGGTTTGAATACCTGCTTCCTCACCTGTTTTTCCCTCGGCTAAAGGCTAGTGTCTTCCTCGGTACTTTTTTAATCAATCAAAGATAACTTAATAGAATGTGCCTGAACTGAGCCCGACTATGAATACGGAAAGAATCAGGGGAGGGAAGTTCAGAGCAGGAATATATTCACTTTCCAAAAGATTTCCCCGTTTTGATGGGCTGGCCCTTGCCACTCAGCATTCTGCTTCTGTTTTTTGCTCATGTTTAGTGGGCAGATTCATAACCCCATCCTCCACGTTCTGGGTCACCTAATGACACCTTCCTCACACCTGAGTGGCTACATCTTCTCACTTTCCACTGTCTCCCAAAAAAATAGGATGCTGCCAAGATGTGATGGGAGCAAAGAAGTAGGACTTTGGTGTGTGCAGGAAGGGTGGTGGCAGTGAGGAGTATTTTCCAATGAAACCTTGACATCGTGCTGAAATATTTCCCATATGAATATGAAAGGTGCCTCTTGATGCTGAGCCTTTATGACCAAAGCCCTGTAGGAATCACAAAGGCTGTCTTCCAGCGGCTTAGGTAGCCATCTGAAACACTTCATTGGCCGTATTTACGCTGGAGTTGCAGCAAAGACCTATCTGAGCTAGGATTAGGTTAACTGCCTCGCACAACAGCAGGAATCCAGCTGGGGCAACTCTGTGCTTATGCAAACTGAGCAAGCCACCCCTTTTGGGAGGATCTGTAGCCCACGCTGAGCTAAGCTGCTATCAATCACGGCACAGTTGGAGCAGTGACTGTATTATAGACATTTTCTTTGTTTGTAAAGCGTGATAAAGTTAGGGCCGCAGCTGGTGCAGAGAGGCTGTTTGAGAGCCGTGCTGCAGCATGGAGCCTCCAGCCCCCTCTGAATTCCTAAATGATGGAAGGGCAATATACTTACACTGTTTGCTAACGCTTGTTCCTGCGATGCCACGTAACAATAAATTGAGTTCTGCATCTTCCAGTTGATAAAAGTTGTTTATCTCCAGCTGAGATGTTGGACTTGATTTATATTAGTCTGCTTTTTCTATTTCTACTGAGTTATCTACAAGACAAACCACTCAGGGAAGGGGGAAAAAAGCTTTTTTTTCCTGTGTGTTCATTGTTTTAAGGTCGGTCTCACTGCCTCTTTATAAGGACCCTGGAGAATGGATATAATTGGGATTGTACTGTAGCCCAAAGTTTTCTGCATGTTCCAGCAAAGATCATCAGTAAACATAACACAGGGCTGCAAGCGTGTACAGCAAGATAAGGCAGTACAATATTTCCTGACCCCTCCTGCTGTGGAGGTGGGTTTGCTTTCCTAGAGGCTTTTACTGGTGGACTGCAGTACTAGTACATTAAAAGTGCCTGGCACAGTTCTCTCATCCCAAGACCAAATGGCCCAAGGAAAAAAAACTTTGAAGGTCTCCTACCTAGCTGTGAAGGACGCTCCCCTTGAGCCTGTCTGTTGGAAATGGTTGCCGGCCAATGTGAACTGCCAAGCCCACGCCTGGGAACTGCTTGGATGAGTGCTGATGGACCTAGAACTACAGACGGTTTTGCAGGGAGGATGACTGAGTGCCCAGGCCTGTGTTCTAGCATTGCTGAGTTGCTAATATTGACATAACCTGAGCATCCTGCACTGATGGAGATTGCGCAGTCTCCCAGGGTCACCAGACTACCGTCTCTCTACCCTCATCACTAAGAAGTCTTCCCTGGTATCTGCCCTAAATATGGTAAAGTTAGCAAGAATGAGTTATAAAAGTCTTTATGACGATGGAAAATTTCCATTTTTTTCTCAGTCTTCACTTTCCGAGCTGAACAAACCTAGTCCTTTTTGATTATTTTTTTTCCTCTGTAGATCTTTTATTCCAAACCTCTTACAGCTCTTACTGCTTAAATTTCCTTGTATTTTCTCTGACTTACCTTCAAGTGCCGAATCCAGGTCTGTATGCAGTGCTCCAGGTAACACTTCACCAGCACTCGGCATGACAGGAGAAATATCTTCTCTATTTTATTGCACACCCCATTCCTGTAACGCTTCCCAAAATGAAAGTTGTCTTCCTTCTGCAGCACTAGATTGCTGCATCCGTACCAGTTTTGTGACCCCTTTAAACCCAGTTCTTTCACCAACACACAGCTGTCTGTCTGATTGTTATCCCAGTTGATTTGTTCTGTAATAGCTTGCCAGGAATAAACCCTTCGCATTGCATTTGAGGCAAAGACAGGCTAAATTCATCTTGTTGATTTTGGACAACTACATCACCAGATCGTTTTAAAATTTGGTCTGATCTTCCACAGCTTATGCGACTCCTATAGCTTGTCATTAACCATTTTACAGCTCTATGTAAATTAAAATATTGAGTAGACTGAGCAGAGGAGAGACTCGTATGGCAACTCACTTGAAGTGCCTTCCTACTCTGTCTCTCTGAGTGTATTTTACCAATCCGTTGTGGACTGCTTTTATGATATTTTAAGCTAGGCCTGATTTCCTTAGGTAACTGTGGGAATGGTGTGCAAGAGACAGCACTGGAATCCTCCCCCTAACCCAGCTATCTTTTAGAGACAAAGTAGATTCTTCCTTTCTGACCAGGCGTGTAACCCGTCTTGGTAGGAAAATCATTTTCCTGCACAAAGTCAGAAAGAAGCAATCTGGACACACAGTGCTGGTTCAAAATGTTCATCCTAGCGGAACCCTTAGCAAATGTTTACTCTGGAATTTCAGTTAATGCATGTTGACCTGATCTGCCACACGGTACAGCTTCTCATTGCAGAAAATAGCTGGGTTGTGTTTTTCTATATGAGTAATGTTGTGGTTGGAGCTGTGATCCTCTGAAGATCAACCTTTTCTAAATTACAGATCTTGCTTGCCCAAAGAGGTAACATTTGTAAGCAGGGGTAACATCTTATAAGAAACTGGCTGATGTAGCTCCTATTTTAAATAAATTAATACTGTAACAGTAAAAAGAAAGGAAGGAAAGAAGTTGTTTTGGTGCTATTATGGCCATGAGTACATTAGAAATACATACAGAGAGCATCTCAGTGACTTCTGCAATTGCTGACATAAACTGTTGGCTCTGAGGTTTTTGTGGTGGCTTTTGTGTTTTTCCATGCTGTGGTTCTCAAAATGCTGTAACCTCCATTTGTTGAAAAGACAAAACCTCGGGCCTTTTCCCCCCACAGTAGAGGATCTCTGAACAGCACTACATTCACACACCCGCCTCTAGAAGGAAAAGAGAGGGTGCTTGTGACCATTGGGTGCTCATTCCCAGTAGAAATCTGTTTTCTGAGCAATGACTCTCACAGTGAGATACGCTTTCAGTTTTGCCATCTGTCTGCTTGCATTTGGGAAGTCCACAAAGGAAAGACCAAGGAAGAGGTTGATTTGTCGCTTTGTGCTAGCTGGTTTGCATGTGGTGGAAGGTGTCCCTGCCCATGGCAGCGGGGTTGGAACTAGATGATCATCAAGGTCCCTTCCAACACAACCCATTCTGTGATTCTATGATGAGATGTCTTCTTTGATGGTTTGGATACATCGCTCAGATTGAGAAATGGGGCCAGCCAAAGATCTGAGACAACGCAGGAGGTGAGTTGACATGGAAGCAAAAGTCAGTGCTGCACATCTTAACCGAACATTTTCCATTTGCTAGTTGCTTGTGGGATCTGCTTAGTACAGGAATTTTTAAACACATACATACTCCTGGGACCTGTTTACTGCACAACTGAGACTAAGAGAGAGAATGTTTATATGCAGCTGCTGATCAGTGTGTAAATCCCCTTGATTAAAATATCTATCAACTTGGCAAAAGTGTAAAGGCCCGATTCTGAGAGCCGTCGGATGCTGAGTATCTGTTGACCTTTGGACAAGGCTTTAACCCATTTTGTTTTGACAAGACTAAATGACAGTAAATGTTCTTTTGCCTGTTTCTACTCTTTTGCCAGTTTGCAGAGCTCAGTATGCAGTGTGTGCTATTTTTATTCATGAGATATGGTACAAACTTAACAAAACTACTTGTAACTGCAGTTTGCAAAACTAATTTCCGTGCCATGATGTAGAAGGTGCTATATTATGTCTTTTGTTAATTAAACCAGAAAATATAGATTTAAGGGCTGCTATAAGGCAGGCTTAAACCAGCAAAAGCCAAATTAGAAGTAAAACTTGCATTTTAACTCATCTGTTGTTCAAGTCTCGCACTTACAACATTCGAGATGCAATTATGAGATGTTATAATGTAAGTTAATCACCTTTTATTGTTCAGCCACTATGCCACAAAAAAAATTACATTTTACAGTCTATTTATAATTATTATTTTTTTTTTTTCCAAAGGGAAGAGCTTTCTCTCTTGCTGAAGAGTTTGGCTTGTTTAGAATTCTTTATGTGACTGCAGATGAAAATATAAAACAATTTCCAATTTGGGGCTGTGTGCAAGTGACAGTCTTCTGACACAGGGAATCTTCCTTTCCCATCTGGGCAAGATCCCCTCACCAAAATGTCACGCTTCTGTGTACATTGTCTCCTTTACAGACACATGTCAAAAATTTACGATGCTCACACCAGTGCTCTTGATATTGTGCCTGTCTTGCAAGTCAGACATGAGCAATACATATTTTTTGAAGAGTACTGTTTGTACTCTCTGAATTTTTAGCTGATTGATCCTCTGAGCTGGAATCAACTTATAGAGGTCTTTGCTAATCAAACTTAATTTCTAGGGCCTTGTTCTTTATTCTTGGAAATGAAAATGTGTTTCTCAGTACGTTGGGAAAGGAGATGATGAACATTTCAATCCCACCACGTGCTTCTACACAGATGTCCATCTACATCTACTCATTGTCCTGTGAACAGTGGTGTGCATCACGTTGTTTTGTATGGTCCTGCACTGTGCTGGGGTAGACTGTGTGTTTCAAATCCTAGGCTAAAATGCTGAACCTTGTTCTGTTTGCAGAATCTCCCAGCCCTTCAGAAATGTGCCCATTAATGGTGTGACTTGAGCAGAACTTCCCCACTCCCACTCTTCTGCCACAAACTGTGCACCTTCAGCTTTGCATGGCTGGGGCTTTGCAGCCTGGAAAAGAAACAGCCAAAGGGTCATGCTGAGCATGGAGTGGCATGGAGAAGTCTGGAAACTATTGTTTATGGTCCCTTCTAATACAGGAACGAGGGGTACCAGGTGGATCCAGAAGATTGCAGGTTCAGATGAATCACAAGAGAGTCTTGCACACAGTGCAGAAGGATGTGGAAATCCCTGCCAAAGCGCATTGGAGGTGATAGACAGGCTGTGTGGGCCTAAAAAGCAATGATGGGACACATTTGTGACAGAAAAATCCAACAAGAACTCCTAATTACAAACATACCTTTTGACAATTTCTGGCTCAGGGAAGTTACTAAACCACAAATTATTTGGCCTAGGAAGGTATTCTGGAGAAATACTGCTATAGGCTTATCTTGTTGGTACACTCTCCTCTTGACGTTTGCTAATGTCTGCTGTCAAAGACAGGATACTGGGAGAGATAGCTGCATGGAGGATGCTGAGGTTGGTCCACATGCACAATGATTAATTAGTGGCATCTGTAGCTGAAGGGATATGTTGATTTTAAAGGCACAAATGAAGTTTCGGGAAAACTGAAAAACAGAAGAGAGAAAAGGAACAGGAAAAACTCCCCAGTCCCCGGCCATGAAGAGCAGTGGTGAGGTCCCATATGATTGTCCACCATGCGGCCTGTCTCCAGTGCAGCCAGTGTCAAGGATGAAGGTGACAAAGAGGAGGCAGAAGACTTTTGTCTTGCTTTTTCCCTAGAACGATGTATTTTTCATCAAGAATTGCCCAAAATCCCTACGTGTTGTTTCCATCAGTGATATTTTTAGTGCTGACTAGAGTGTGCTAATCAGATGCAAATGTTGCACATTCATTGGTTGTTAAGCTTCTGCACATACGCTATTGCATCTAGCAGGGTCCCCGCATTATTAAGGCTAATGCCCAAGGATACCCTGGGCGCTGGGCAGCACCATGGTGTGGAGCAGGAGGGGAGATGAACATCTAGAGGAGAACCACCAGGAGAGCTAACAGCAGGCAAGGAGTCATCACTTTGAAATGACCTGTTTTTCAGATACCAAATACTATCTCAAGGAGGAAAAGAAAAATACATGTTCTTTTAAAGCATTTAAGAATATTAAATAAAAGAGGAAAACTGCACAGGCAAAAAAAATGTATATTGCACAGGATTCATTTAAGCTACAGCACCATGGTTATATATGAAATATATTTTTAAAAAAGAATTTGCAATTTTAAGGATTAGTTTTCCTGTCATAAGGAAACAAATTAAATGTCTCCATTCTTCTTTTGTAGAAAGACAACTCCCTTCAGAGCGATTCCAAAAGGAAAAAAAAAAATTGGACTCTTTTATTTACTTACTCTCCCAACAGGAGAAAAACTAGCTAGGCTTGCCAGCTTGACACTGTGTACACTATTTGAGCTCCTAGGTCTTGTTTTATCAAGTGTTTATAGTTTCATATTGAAAAGGCTGACAGACTTGCTATTACAGAAGTGCTACCAGGTGCTTAAAACCAAAATACCACATAATACAGCCTTATTTCAGGCCTGATGAAATCGCATCTCTTTCAAACATCAGCAAAGAGGGACTCTCACCTTCCCAGGTCTCATGTGCATTCTCACGCTCACTGAGGTTTCTTCTGCAGCAGAGCACATGTAACTATGTAAGTTGAAGTCAAGGAGGTAGCTTTTCTAAGTGCCCCCCAACACAGGTGGGTGCCTGCCTGTTTTTACCCTCTGTGTCTGGTTTTACCATACATGTATGTAACAGGTAACACAACTTGTCTTAGTACAGGTTACAGGTAAATAAAGACAAACCTTTGTCACTAACTGTATCAATGAGAAGCAGGAATTTACACCTTTGTTATCTATAAACTGTATGTTTTTCAATATTGGTTTGATGACTTGATTTTACAGCCTTCCCTTTTTTGCACAGCGCAGTGAAGAAAAACACCTAACCTTGGGCAAAGGTATGTGAGAAGTGTAGCCTTAGGGATTCTTTGACTATTTGTGTACCTAAGTCAGGTAAAGAGCTGTACCACAGGCCAATGCATATGGGCTGACAATGCTCGTGAGCATACCAGAATAAAGAATCAAGATCCTGGCTTCCGGCTGGGTCTGAGGTTATAATAAAGGGAGATGGAGGGCATTTTAACAGGAATGGCAGTAGGAAAGTGAAGATTATTTACTTTTTTTGGTGGTTGTAAGGCAGCACTCTCTCGAGTAGATATGAGGAACTGAAATAATGTATATACCTGACCACGGATTACAGATGTAGGAAGAGATGTAGGCAGATAAATTCTACTCCTTGTCCCTCTACTTGGGAGTTTTCTGGTTTTAGCAACTCCCACAAAAGCTGCAGAAGCTGTTAAAAATATTACTTTATAGAGATAAGATGAAATATTAATATTCTGCTCCAGATCTGGATGGAGACAGCAATAGGAAAAGGTTAACTCCCTCAGTCTTCACCCAAGGAATGAAGGAGTGGGAAGCTGTGACAGAAATGAAAGGACAAAGCACAGCATATTGGAGAGCTCATGCCACCTCATGTCTGGGAATAACCTGTCTTTTGCTACTTTTTGGATCCACACTTCGTTGCAGCATTCTTTTTGGTTTGCATCTGGTTTTGTGGGTGGCACGTATACCTGTTACATAGCTCAGTGCCACAATACAGCTGAATCTTTTGAAAACCCTTCAGATGGCAGCAACTAACTTGATAATTCAACCCACAAAAAGTCATAGGGTCGGGTACTGAACCTTAAATACGCAAGTCTGAAGAGGATTTAGGGCTCAGAGGGAATAAACAATTCAGTATGAAATTCCAAAGTGGTGCTGGAGCAGCAAGAATTAAAGCAGCCCTTGGCTATGCAAGCAAAGAAGTTGTGAATTGTAGTAGGATGTAGTTTTAACTCAGCACACAGCACCGATAAGCTCAACATTGGAATAACAGACTGGGATTCATCAGCACTAGCTTAGAAGAGATCAATCTCATCCAGAAATAGATATGCAAGCTGGGTCGAGGTGAATTATCTGCCAGCAGAAAGTGATTATAAAGGGAACCTTTTAGAGCTTTGCTGTCTGGTGAGATGGGTCCCACCCTTGCTGCTTATAGTTACAGGATGTTGAAAAGTTGGAGGCTGGTCAGAAGAGGGCCACGGAATGATTTAAGAGAAAGACAGTTGTAGTTACAGACTCCATCTGTTTAGTTTATCAAAAGAAAACTCGGAAGTGACATAATTACACTATACTTTGAGGATACAAAATATGGGCCCTAAAAGGTTCTTTATCCTAACAGACAAAGGCATAAAAAGAACTAATGGCTGTAAGCTCAGCCTTGTTAAATACAAATGAGAAATTAAGAACATTCATTATTTGTAATCAATGAGAAACAAATTACCAGGGTTGGTAGCAGATTCTTAATTTTTAGATAACTTCAAATTATGACTGGGTGGAAGATATACTTTAGCAGAACACAAGTTATTTGGCTTAATACAATCCCTCTTTATTTGCTGTTGCTAATAGGAGTATTAAATCTTTTCAGTCACTAAGGTTCCAGAATGGTACACTTTTATAGATCTTGCTCCCATTTCTTTGTCTGTAAAATACTAAATGTAATTTTGTTGTTTGTTTTTTGATTTTTTTCAACAGTAACTGTAGGAGGAAATGCATCTGAGAAACTACAGCATAATAAATAAATAAATAGCGCATATAAAATGCATTTTCAAACGTGGCTCTACTTCCCCTCAAGAGGCTTGAATCTAATATTGGTTCCAAGATCAGCATTTCAAGTCCTTCAGCAAAATTCATGCTAATACACCCAATAGTTTTGGATTCTGCCTCTACTGCCATGACATACTCAAGAATGTCATATTAAAACAGCAAACACAAGACTAATTCCCATTATTATTCCAAGCAAACAAATTGCCTCAGAACCGGGGGAACTAACGCAGATGCCATCGTAGGGATTTGTCTTCTGCATTGTTTCATTTCTTCACAATCACCTGGCACCCCCCTTACCCCCTGGCACGATAACCCACCAGCTGTCCCCTCGGGTCATTGCCCGGATTCTCCTGTGTTACCTACGTTTTCCCTCTTCCTTTGGGCACAGAGGGAACCCCAAACTGTCCATCATTCCACGCTCATGTTATGCCTATGTCTCAGTTGTGTCCCCTTCTCTGTGGCTAGGCAAGGGGCTGTGCGTGGGTCAGAGTTGCACGTGTGCCGACCCATCGGCCAGCCAACGCGCATGACGAATTTGTTCTGACCAGGTTGCTGGCAATTGCCGTTAGATTCACCCTGCAACTTTTCCCTCGGTGCAGGACATTAATTTACATCTCTCTCATCTGCCTGGCCACAGCCTTTCATGAAATTTGTAGGAAATTATTTGTCAATGATATCTTACCTTTCTGTCGGACGGGCTTGTAGTCAGCACATGATAGATGGATGGACAGAGACAGCAAGATCACGTAAGCTGCATTCCCCTGGGAAACCAGACTGAAAACACATAAGGTATGTGATACAGAACACACTGGCTTTACTTTTCTGGCCTGTAAATGTGTTTAAACCATAAATCTTCCATGGGAAATATGCAAGTTAGCGAGAAGTAGAACAGAGTGAACTCAAGATGAGTTCAGGATGATGTACTGTGTCTGTATCTCCAGAAAGTAATTCTACTTCTTTCCACAGACAAGTGCTTTTTTAATATTGTTTTTCTTTGAGTAATAGCATATCTCATACACCATTAGATATTACAAAATTTCCTAGAAATATACAAATGGATTTCAGAAGCTTCATTCTTCTACCATTTATAGTCTGAAAAATATTAACAAGTTTTCCTTCCAAAGGCTGAAAAGTCTGAGCTAAGTGTAGAGTTATGTGAAATCTATTCTTCCTTTTCATGTATTTTTCCTGAGTATCCATGTCTGCATTATTGTCATCAGCAGGTCTTATGAAGGTAACAGCATGGAGCAATTGATAAGATCAGGCCTTAAATCTGCACTGTTGCTAGCTTCTAGTTTAGAAAACAGAAGTGGAGGTAACGGGAGCCTGTGAATCCCTTTGTAAACTCATTTAAATCAACTCTAAATTAAGTATAAGTAAAGTGTTAAGAACACAGACAGTGACAATGAAGTCAAAGATGTGAAAGTCTGCAGTAGACTACGTGAAGAACAACTTTACATGCTGGATATACTTTTTGGTAGACCAGCTTTTGCAGATTTCTCTGCATCACTATGAAGTCCACTTCTAAAGCAACATCAATTAAGCCGCATGTTCCATGATTTGAATGTAACTTGGATTTGACCTTATAAGAAATAATTACCACTGCATATAAATATGATGACTTTCCAGTTCCCTATACAGGACTAACTGGCCTAAAGAACTACGTGGGGCCAAGTAATTTATTTTATGTGTTTCATATTCACTTCCACCTTTTTGCATGGTTGTATTTTTTAAAGAACTATTGTCATGGAAATTAAAATTTGTTCCCCCTTTTTACTTGATTTTTTTACAGGCAATTTTTTAAACTAGTATTGGTCTCTCTCTGCCCATTAACCGTTTTTTTTCTCTGCCATTTTTTCTCAGTGTCAGGTAGGAGGACAAAAATATTGCATACTAGTGATAATGTGTAGTACCTCTAACTCTGCTGGCACGCTAGATGATGTTTTCCTGAGAAAATGTCACCCTCTGAGGAGAAAAGCAGATAATTTTTTTTAAATTAGATTCCTTCTATGTTGCACACACTGAGGAATTTTGGCTTTTTCAGTGCTTACCTGATCCTCTTTATATGATGTTTTAAATGATGTTTTGATTGCACCTGCTTCTGGTGGCTGAGTCTTAGGCTAAAATAAGGAATAAGGAGCAGGTATAGAAGAACTTTGAGACGCTCTACCCCAGGTGAATACACACTCAGTAGCATGCTCTCATTTCTAGGTAGACACAAAACGTAAACAATCACCTGCCTTGGCCAAGAATCTTCTACAAAGTCAGGTTGAATCTAAAGGGTGTAAACTGCCGTGATCATGGGTCTTCTTGAGAAACTGCCTCTTAATTTAGAGTTGTGCTGCCATTCAGAGGGACCTTAACAGGCTGGAGAAATGGGCTGAGAAGAATCTCATGAGAAGAATCTCATGAAGTTCAAGAGGGGCAAATGCAAAGTCCTGCCCCTGGGGAGGAATAACCCAGTGTACTAATGCAGGCTGGGGGCCAACTGTTTGGAAGGCAGCCTGACATAAAAAGACCTGGGGCTCTTGGTGGACAATCAGTTGACCATGAGCCAGCAATGCATCCTCACAGCAAGGATGGCCAACAGCCTCCTAGTTTGCATTAGGAGAAGTATTTCCAATAGTGAGATACACCTGGAGAGCTGGGTCCAGTTCTGGGCTCCCCAGCACAAGACAGACACAGACATGCTGGAGAAAGTCCAGACGAGGGTCATGAAGATAGTGAAGGACCTGGAGCATCTGATATGTAAAGAGGCTGAGAGAGCCGGCTCTGTTCAGCCTGGAGACGAAAAGGCTCAGAGAGATCTTAACAATATATATAAATAGCATATGGGAGGCATTAAAAATGATGGAGCCAGACTTTTTCAGTGGTGTCCAGTAACAGGATAGACAATGGGCACAAACTGAAATACAGGAAAGTCTATTTAAATGTAAGAAAAAGCTTTTTTTTTTTTTTTTTTACCATGAGTATGGTGAAACACTGGAACAGATTGCCTAGATAGGTTGTGGAGTCTCCATCCTTGATGGTACTCAAACCCAGCTGGACATGACCCTTTGCAAACCTGCTCTGGGTGACTCTGCTTGAGCAGGCAGGTTAGAAAACAGCCCTGTGCTTCCTACTCTGGAAGCTCTTGTACAGGACTGGTGAAGTAATGTTTTGTCTCCTGGCACGTTTTTAATGTTCCATAATAAATACTGTAAAATAGAATTTAAACAATTTTTTGTTTGTTTTTAACATCATTTCCCTCTAACTCGCTCGCTACAGATTTTCATGTGGAACTTTCTAGTCAACGCCAATTAGACAGGTTTCAGGCAGGGAAGATGCAGTAGGCCTAATGCAACACTTGTAATGTGAAAAGTATTATATACAGTAAGAGCTGACAGCCCACCCTTGGGAAAATATGGAAATTGGGCTTACAGCCGCAGTTTAAACTTGGATTTTGCTTGTTAAATTCCCAGCAGGTCAGTGATTCAGCGCATGCATTCAGATAACCAGAGACAAGATATCTTGAAAATGACACCTTGTTACTTACAGAATGGGAAACATGGGATGAGCCATTAACTTTCGTTCCTTTTCCTCCTATTAGCTTATCTATCCCATTTTTAACTCCTATACCTATCAAGGGAAGAAGAAAAGAAAAGGATAATACATATGCTTTTCATTATCATTGCTGTGACATGTTACAAGCACATGCAGAGGCTGGATCACCTCGTTAAATTCTGGCGACCGGCTGTGCTCAGACGCCTCCCGGTTCTTCACGATGCATGAGGGACCTTTTCCAGGCACTCACCAGAAAGGTATACAAGGTGGTACAAAACCAATACCAAATAATTTTAAAAGGATTCCAAGCCTGCATAGCTCAGTGTGTCCTGCTCTGTCGCAGAGGCACATAAAACTCCCTCTCATGCAAGTTATTTTCACCTTTCTAGTGGCAGCCCCGGGAGTGTTCTCCATTGTTACCTTCCCCTGCACACTTGATATTTGTTCACAGAGAAATTCATGTCATTCCCCTTCTGAGTCCTACCTTCCAGGTGGTAAAACACAAAAATCTGTGGAATTCTTTTCTCTATCTCCATTCTACACCTGTTATATCACTGCCCACCTTCTTCTTCTCAGACTGTTGTTTTTGATGAACTACGTTTATGAAAAAGAAAGTGCAAGTTAGAGCTCAAGGAATAATGAAATGAACTAAATTGCAAATATTTTATTTAAACTTTTGGGAGAAATTTTCCTTCTATAAGATGTGAAAGTAATGAAAAAATGAATAATGTATGGGGAAAAAATATCATTAAATGAATTGAGAGACTTATTTGGGGAATATTATTCAATAATCTTTAGGGAAAAGGAAATGCCCCATGTGCCATGCTTCTAACCTGACATACACCTGCTTGTCACATACCAATCAAATCCTTAGATGCCATATTTGAGGCTGTTGTTGCAGAATACCCCACTGGACAAAAAGATAGGTTGGTAACAACTATTACAGGTGATGTTTCTAGGAAAAAGAAGCCCCGTGCTCCTTAAAGGAGATTGTCTTAGCATCTTGCATACTGGCAGAGGATTATACTGAGCGGTCATTCCTACCTCTCTTCCCAGTATTTTTGTGAAATGGTCTGTGAATACCTAAACTTTGTTGCAGCCATTGGAAAGACCTCCTACTCTCAACTCCTGGAAAATTTGAATTCTTCTTAGTTTAGTATTATGAGCTATTGACAGACTTAGAGCATACTTTCTGGAGCTAGAAAGAGCAGGAATACTCATTTAAGTGCACTTGTAGCTTCTGTGTTTCGAAATCTTCATCTCCCTGTATGTTGTTTTTTTATCTGTAAAACATGCTTAACAGCCCTTTCTTTCTACAGTCCTTTTCTTTCATCTATTAAAACTACAACATCTCATGGACAAGGGCTGTCTCTTTTCTATATATTTGTGTAGCACGTAGTGCAATGGAGCCTCTGGATGCTATCAGAAGACATTTTAGCTGGGTATTACCAGACTGAACTCCTAAACAATACAATGAAAATTAGTATTATCCATCATAAACCTGACAGTATTACAAACTAAAGCAGCATAGACTAGAATCTGACATTGGCCTTTGAATAAACACTTGACATTTGATGGTTGTCTTCAAGGGATGACTTAGCGCAGGATTTGCAAGAGATCATGCAGTGGAGCCGTCTGCCTGATATATTTTGGTGTGAAGCTAGTTAATCCTCCTGAATTAATTTATTATTCTGCTGGTTGATGCATGAAGACTCGAAGATTTAGAGTGTATATGGTTGCGCATCCCCCCTAGATTTCCTTTTCAATCCTCTACAAAGGATCCACTTCAAAGGTGAGCACAGATGCTAACAGCAGCTTGACTGCAGTTAATGGCACAGTCAGCCAGACCTCTTTACCAAATACAGGTGCAATGTACTTTTCCAGGGAGTAATTAGAACATTTTTCAGCCTAGGGGCTCAGTGTTGCTGCTGACCAGTGGCTACTGACGCCTCTCACTTGTTCTTAAGAGAGGCTATGGCTCTCTGTGGACAAAGCCTCACAACCACCCAAGGAATTGGCTCCCAAATCACTGTTATCTTTGCTTTCTCCTGCATGTATCTACCTTTCAAATTCAGCAACTTGACTTAGAGTCTGAAAGCACCTTCCTGACACCAGAGTGCATCAGCCCACCAGATCTACAATTAAAGCAAAGAGAACCCGAAGGGGTGAGCTGTGAGAATTTAATTTGTGCCTTAGAAGAGAGACATAATACCTCATTACTTCTGATGTCTGCTTTTACATCTCCTTCTTATTTTTTTTTTTTATTTTTTCTTGCTTGAATCAAGACCAATATTTTCTTGGTGGCCCAGAAAGAGGAAAAGAAGGTTGTCGTTGCTGCTGCCAGCTGAAATCCAATCCTCATTTCAAATCCTTTTATCTCAAATCTACTTTTGAAGTGAGAGTCAGATTTTGGGGGGAAAACCAAAATCTTCAAGGGTGGCAGTTGTATGCCATCAAGCAATAAAAATAGTGCCAACTTCTCAACGGTTTGCTTTTTTTAAATTGATGCTTAAACCAATCACGACACTGTCTTGCTATAGCCTGTGCCAATGTGATGTAATGTGTGTTGCTCCACGGGCAAGTTGCGGTAGCTAATTTTCTCTAGTGTTTTGCTTTGGCACCAACAGCATCCCTCATTAGTTTCTTTATTAGTACATTTAAATTCCCTTTTAGCACCATTAAGTCTGAAATGGCTTTATTCTTCATTCAGCAGTATTTGTGTTCAACATATTTCCTCAGTGCTCCCTACAAGGGTCCTTACAACAGATGTTATGACGTAGTTGAAGGAACGTGAATCAAATTGTAGGTAATGGTCCATGCTTATTTGTTTTGTGTAAGCTGTGGTTTCTATAGCTACTGTACATCTGCTTCATGCCATTTGCTGATCACTTTCTGTAGCTGTCTCAGTCTAGATATTTAAAGCACACTGTACTGGTTCTGCATGGCACAGCAATCTGATAACAGCTCGACATGTGAACCAAGCTACAAATTTGGAAACATGTTTGAAAACAGCTGTTAAGTCTACATAGTAATTCCCTATCAACTACCGGCACAATAGCCACCTCACCAAAAATTGAAACACACAGACGTCCAGTCTCCGCAAAAGACTTGAAAAGACGACTAACACTGAGTGCAATTAGGCACGGTCTCAAGCTGGTGGCTAAATTGGTCTCCTGGTGAGGGAACACAGAGGCAGAGACAGAGAATCTCTCCGTATTCTGCACTTCTACCAAAAATCAGAAAACATCTGTGGCTGAGGGATATAATTCTGTCGGCGTCTGTGGAATTACGTGAGAGCCACACCAAAGATAAATTTGACTCATTGGTTTTGTATTGAAGTTTTTCCTTCTGTAGAAGCACAGTAGCAGCATCTTGGTCTTTCAAAGTTTGCTTTTATTGAAGGAATTCCTTTTCTGTCCTGAAATCTCTGCTTCTGTCATTGAAAATAATGCTATTTGGCTTGGACTGCTGGGCTTAAAGAGTGACAGTAAGGGTTAATGTTTTGTAAATTTTACATCATTTTGTGCTATTTTTTTCCTGCCACCTTCTACCAGCCATCCTAGCTACTTTTTCTGGGTTTGGTTGGTTAGCATGGCTTTGCTTTTCTAAGTGTATAAGGGAGGCAAAAAAAAGCTGAATTGGTCCATTCTGCCTTTATAGGCATACTTTCCAGAGCAAGTTGGGCTTACATGATCTCTTTTTACGGTCTTGCTTTATACTTTTTCATATGTCGGCTAATTTCAGCTATATTTGACCAAAAGGGTAGAGATCTCAACGGTATTACATGCCTACAAGCTACTTGTCCCTGGCTCCTTTCCCCCCCATGAAATCCCAAAATTAGTTCCTCCACTGAGGCAAAGGCTGCAGCGCTCAGCTGCGTTACTAGACAGCTGAGACTCCACCTGGGAGACAGCCTCTGGAAACAGGACCTCTGAAGTGCTGCAATACGTGAATCTGCTGGTTTCGAGTACTGCTAAATGCTACTTCGACTTTCATGGTAAAACCTAGGGGGTTGTATTAATTTTCAGCAATTTTTTTTGCACTGAATTTTAAGGCATTTCTGTTGAAAGCAACACAAGAAAACTTGAATAAGTTACACTGTGCAAAAGTTTCTTTATATTCGATTATTAGGCTCATTTATTTAAAATATGATGAGAAGGTACCCAGCACATTAATTGCCTTCAGCAACTGTCATGTAATAACTGGGTGGGTTTTATTAGTTCATAATACTGGTCTTTCTGTCATAATCTGACATTACTGTTTTTCTACAAAAAAATGAATTAAAAAAATGTTCTCTTATCAGCTCTGCAAAGCCCATGGAACCTGTAGTTTGTGAGGAAGCAAAGGATGCTTATTGCATATGAGAAGTTGTAGCTCTGAGATAAGTGTAAATTAGATCTGGAAGAAAAAGAGAAATCAGATTCTTTACCCTGGGAAGAGCGTGAAAATCAGCAAGAAGAAAAACTGTCTGAGATCTTACTTCCAGGTTAGAAGGGATTTTCTAGGACTAAATATGCACATTTTAATCATGAAATGGATGAGTTTAAGCTAAGCACAGCCTAAGCAAGTAAAGCCTGGCCAGCTTTGCCCCTGAGCTAGAGGCATTCAGGCTTGCTCTACCTGCACACTGCATCACCGCGGGCCACGGTTTGCACTACAGACGCTGCTGCAGCAGAGAGCACAACTGGGTTTTCCCATTCTGCTCGGAAAAGTTTCATTTCTCATTAAGAAGAAGTTTCTGTGGCTCTGCTCCAGCAGTTTATAGCGTTGATGTGGCAATAAAGCGGCTGTCGTGCTGCTTGCGGCAGGAGCTGCCCCAACTTCTCGCCCTCCAGGGAGGGAGCGGGAAGCCGGTGGCTGCAAAGGGAAGATAAAGCCGTCCCGTGGCGGAGGCGGCGGCGAGACGGCTCCACGGGGAGCAGCGAGGCAGCTCATGAAACACCAGCTGAGTAGGAGATGTGCGCCGGTTCTCCTTCTCCAGGCTGGGTTGTTCCTGTTCGGGTGTTGGGCACGGACAGGTCGGCACATTGGTTTGGGGGTGGTGCTGCTGCCACCGGGCTGTTTGGTCGCCTCGGGAAGCAGACGGGCACCATGGCACAGGCAGCTTGAGGGAGTCATTGACCAAGCGCAGTCAGTAACGGGGCTCTTCTCCAAACACAGCCCAACCCAACTATTGTCCTTTTTGCTGGTCCAGGACAAAGGGTGTTAAACATGACTAATGAACACTTGTCAACTAGTGTGTGGTTCGATATGGCAGATCAGAGAAAGGGGTGGATAATGCCAATAAAATAGTATTTGCTACATGAGGCAGCAACATTGACTTGGACGCGTGGATCAAATTTAATACTCAGTCTTTCATTTTTCTCCTCCTTTAGCAGCATTGCTTCTAATCATAATATATTATTGGCTAGCCCAATGTGAAAATATGTAAAATTAGGGAAAAGACAATGTTGGTGTGTTGGTTTTTTTCTTTCTTGGATGCACAGAAAGTCACGTATTTCGTAGTTATTAAATGAATAAAACGCATCATGATGCTGTAGCAGCACGATCTGATTTTATGACTCTCTTTAAAACAGAACACAAGGAAGAAAAGTTGGGTTTTTATATAAACAAATATAATTCAAATATCTGAAACAAAGGTTTTATCTTTCCTGCACATGACTGAAGGATTTAAAAGAATTGCTGAGTTATCTGCTTATTGAAATTCTTAACCTCACTGAAAAGGCTCATCAGTCTTAATATTTTTTTTTATTTCTAGTTTTTATAATACCTTACGGAGTACATAATTACAGTTTTATAGACAAATGATACAGACTATCATTTATTTGTTAAATGATGTATCAAGGAAAAAAAAATGGCATGCTGCATTTGTATAAAACTCTTCCTCCAGTACTGAGTTAATTCTCACACTTTCCCTGCAGCCAGAGAGACAATGATCCAAAGCATGAAGAGACTTAAACGCATTTACTTCAAGCAAAGGGTTATGACCTGGTTTAACTGTATCCTGGAGACTAGTTTGACTGGCAAGCGTGTCGGAGTTTGCAGGGTTGGTGCCTTAATCCTCCAGGTCTTTCAGTGATATGTGACACTGTATTCGCTCTGTCAGGGCTAATAAATGGCCCAGTGGATAATTACCTTTACATATTATAGCCATTGAAAGTAAATTATTAATGGACATTACCTCATTTCATTGAAGACAGCTTTTACCTCTATTACATTAAAAAATAAACAAAATAACAGATGGACCACCATCTTTCTGGTCAAAGGAAAAAAAAAGTTTAATTCAAACTGTATATACTTTGTATGTGGATGCTAATCTGAATTAGAACACTATATTTGTCATTTTTTTGATTTTTATATTTTATTTTGCAATGAAATCAATGTATTTTTTGTTCCTTAAAAAAAAATAATAAATGAGCATACATGTGCTTTGATGAATCATTTGGTGAATTAAATTTGCAAACCGTAAGTAGATGCTGCATAGATTAATGTTAAACTGTTGACCTTCTGGTGCAAAATAGGCAATTTCTTCAAAAGGGTGATTTTTCTTCCTACCGTATATTTGGAAAAGTGTGACCTGGAACTCAAGCTGTCACAAACATATAGGAACACTGGGGAAGGAAAAAAGTGGCCTGAAGCAGTCAAACACTCTACCTTTGCCTAAATTAGGAATACAGAGAAGGAGCCAATAACCCTTCTCCTGGAAACAGAACTACCTACCTCCTTGCTTGGCTGCAGGAGGAAACCTTAGGCTACAAACAGTGAGGTAGTGAAGGGCTTCAAAGTAGTGCTCAAAAACAGCTTACATACTGAGCAGAAAGCCTACCTGATAAGAAAACAGGGAAGAGGAGCATCTTCTGATTTGGAGTTCTTGTGCCTGGCCCCTCCATAGGAGGGCTGGAGCACATCTCCTGTGAGGACAGGCTGAGATATTTGGGGCTGTTCAGCCTGGAGAAGAGAAGGCTTCAGGGAGACCTTATAGCAGCCCTCCAGTATCTGAAGGGGGCCTACAAGAAAGCTGGAGAGGGACTTTTTACAAGGGCATGTAGCGATAGGACGAGGGGTAATGGCTTCAAACTAGAAAACAGTAGGTTTAGATTAGATATCAGGAAGAAATTTTTCACTATGGGGGTGGTGAGGGACTGGAACAGCTTGCCCAGAGTAGTTGTGGATACCCCATCCCTGGAAGTGTTCAAGGCCAGGTTGGAGGCATAGCACAGTGGTGAACACCCAGCATAGAATCACAGAATCACAGAATCTTCATGGTTGGAAAGGACCCTTAAGATCATCGAGTCCAACCAAACAACCTACAATCTCTGCCACTAGAGCACGCCCTGAAGTGCCACATCTAGACGTTTCTTAAACACCTCTAGGGATGGTGACTCAACCACCTCCCTGGGCAGGCTGTTCCAGTGCCTGACCACTCTTTCAGTAAAGTAATTCTTCCTAATATCTAACCTAAACCTCCCCTGCCACAACTTCAGACCATTTCCTCTGGTCCTGTCATTATTCACCTGGGAGAAGAGGCCAACACCCACCTCTCTCCAACCTCCTTTCAGGTAGCTGTAGAGGGCAATGAGGTCTCCCCTCAGCCTCCTCTTCTCCAAGCTAAACATGCCCAGCTCCCTCAGCCTCTCCTCATATGACCTGGTCTCCAGACCCCTCACCAGCCTGGTAGCTCTCCTCTGGACACGCTCCAGCACCTCAATGTCCCTCTTGTACAGAGGGGCCCAGAACTGAACACAGCACTCGAGGTGAGGCCTCACCAGTGCCGAGTACAGAGACACGATCACTTCCCTGCTCCTGCTGGCCACGCTATTCCTGATACAAGCCAGGATACTGTTGGCCTTCTTGGCCACCTGGGCACATTGCTGGCTCATGTTAAGCTAGCCGTCCACCAGCACCCCCAGGTCCTTTTCTGCCGGGCTCTGCTGATGGGTTCTGCATACAATTGATGTAGAAGCCTAGGGTAAGCTCTCCATCAGGCCCCCCCCGGAACTTTGTGTCCATTCTTTCACAGCCCCAGGGACCTTGCATCCCTTCCCAAGTCTCTCTGAAGCTCTTGAGCTCTTCACGCTCTCTACCACACACTGGAACTCAGAGCGAGCACATCCTGGGACATGGTATGGGTGTCTGCTGCTCTGGCACAGTGCACTTCATTATTTTAGTACCAGAAGCACTGCTCCTTAGCACAGCTTAGAGAATTGAGAATTATGTTTCTGTATTTCAGAACTTACTCAGGTGGAATTGTCCTACAAGGAACAGCAGGAGTCCCAATAGGTGAAGACATTTCCCCTGCAGAAGCAGATCGAATCTGTGTGGCTTCTCCATGTTGAAGGATTCAAGGCTTGCATTTCAGGCTGCCCTGCCTTACTGAGACCATCCATCATTTTTAGTATATGTCACATGTATGTCATTTGTTAAGCACTGAAACAAACTGTGGCTTTCACAGTCAGAAGCTTCAGTAGCTGGGGGTTCTGTTTCCAAAACCCACCTTCCTCAATCTGTCACTCTGTGGGATCACATCTTCACTTCAAAGGGGTCTGAAGATATAGAGGCATGCAAGGAATGCTGAGATGTTAAATCACTTAGCTCCTCAGTTCATTCCTAGACCCTTGCAGCCAAATTACATGGAAACTAGGGTTTTTTTGTTTGGTTGGTTGTTTTGTTTTGTTTTGTTTTGTTTTAAGAGAGCACGTGTGTGTCTATTTTTTTTTTTAATTCTGAGCTCATTTCTGAAGCAAACCAGTTAGTTCTCTCTAAAAGAACACCCACGAACAGACCATTTCATCTCACAGTCTACTCCAGGCCAGAGTGTTTGGGTGCAAATCACACCGAGTCTGGCTCCATTCATTTACAGCTGTCTTGTAACATCATCCCAGCAAGCACTGGGAACGCTGGTCAATCCCCTTTCCACGCCTGGGCTGTGTAACACGTACCACTGACACTGTATTATACACTCACCTTTCCCGTGCACTACAGCACAGACCTTCCAGTTGCTATCTGGAAATCATTGTAGTGCACGACAGAAGCAGTCCTGCAACAGACAGGACAGAAGCAAAGAAAATGTAATTCCACATCTATAGATACAGAGAGGGGTGTGTGTGTATATATATATATAGGCACAAGCATAAGCTGGATGTTTTCACGAGGGGGCTGTACTTTAACCAGTAGCAGAAGCACTATTTCACATTTACATGATGAAGAGTCACCATGTTTGCAGTAAAGCTGTGTTTAACAAAGCTGGGAGCTGTGCTGCTGTTCTAAAACAGGGGTCTGAGACATGGGCAGCACCTGCTTCCTCCTCAGCTCTTCTCGTGTTACTGTATTACATACAGTGAGCAATTGCTGGCCACTCTGCCTACTACCATGCTTAATACGTGGATGGCCAGGCCTTGCACCTACTGCTTGGGCTTGGACCAGAGGCCACAGAACTTCGTGTTGCAATACTTCAGGTGCTTCCCATTGAAAAGCAGCTGTTAGATCTTGGGGCTGGAGGGGCACCTGGAGGACACTCAGTGAAATGGGTGTGCAGTGTGGGTATAGAATCATAGAATCATAGAATGGTTTGGGTTGGAAGGGAGCTGAAAGATCATCTAGTACCAACCCCCTGCCATGGGCAGGGACCCTCCCACTAGACCAGGCTGCTCAAAGCCCCATCCAGCCTGGCCTTGAACACCTCCAGGGATGGGGCATCCACAACCTCCCTGGGCAACCTGTTCCCATAGCCCAACCTATGGTCAGCCTGCTCTAGCAGGAGTCAGTCCCAAGCAGTTAGGGCACCAGCCACCTCGTACCCTGGTTTGGCTTGAGAACAAGCACTGGTCTTCTGGAAAAAAGTCTCTAGCAATGGAGATGTAGCCACAGAGAGCAAAAGTTCAGATGCTCAGAGCTGCCCTCTGAAGGTGTCCATCCCTGTTGATACAATTGGGATGTCTAAAATAGCTAGTGGGTAACAACGATGCCACAAGTGGTTGAAGAAATATTAGCTCCCACCTGCCTTCTCGGTGCACTGCCTGCTTACAAAGGCAGGGAAAATCACTGCAAAAAGACTGATAGAAACAGAGTAGAAATTGCCTCTTCTTTTTTTTTTTTGACTGCCAATGGGCATTTTATAGACATTTCTGCTGGATTCTCAGAACAATCTACCTAAGGTTGTGCATTATTAAAATAATTAATCAAACTAAACAGCTCTTCACCGTTACTTCCTGTGATACATTTCTTTTGGTATTATAGGTAATTACCTTCTAGAAAGAAAATAATATAAGGTGTGGTGCCTCCCGTCACCTCTTTCCCACCACTTACTTGCTGTAAGAGATTAATTATGCACACATCCAGCAATATGTGCAGTTCCTCATATGGATATTGTAGTTTCTTTGGCATGTCTGCTCTGGTCTCTTCCCTCTGTTTCTTTAGATATTAGAAACAACAAGACCTTATCCCTCCTCACAATCTCAAGACAAGTAAAAATAACTGCTGCCTTACCTTCTGAAGACTGATCTGGATACCGTTATCCCACATTTCTTCCCTTTTCTTGCATATCAGTACAAGCCCCAGTACTCCTATTCCCATCTTTGAAACAGATAAAACATTGAAATGTTTTTCAGGACCACAGTATTGATTTTAGGCATTTCTCAATACCTGCAGAAAGAGGCATCGCGTTCAGGATTTGACATTTTCTTTAACACAGCAGCCAGGCCCCCGACTCCCTAGGTAGCAGTTCGTGGTTAGAGCTGGAGAGTGCTCAAGGGAAGGGGAAAAAAAAGTGAGGAACCGGATTCAAGGCTGGAAGCTGTTGTTTCCCTTTGGGTAACATCCTACCCATCAACAGCTCTGGGCGAAGCAGCAGTTCCTGGCCCTCGCTGCCTTCCTGCAGGTGCTCTGGCGAGCCACCACAGCTCAGCCGACTGGCAGGAGCTCACCTCGCTGGGCCGATGGCTCACACACCAGCTGTCTGCAATGGGCTTGGAGGAACCTGCTGGGAACCACTGTCCTGCTCAGTGTGGTCCATCAGCTGTGCCTTGCCTCTGTGCGATGCCTCCTGGCATTGCGGTGCAGGCTGCTTTTTGTCAAATGCCACTCTTTGGCTAAAAAATGAGACAGGGTGGTATTTGCCGCACATCACCCATCTCTGAGCATCGGGGATAAGGATAAAGCCCACGTGAGTGAAGGAAAGCACTTGGAGTTGAGTGTGTTGTCCTAAGGCTACTGAATCAGAGCAGATATACCTATCTCGGGTAGTTCCAACAATGAAATTCTGAGCATCGCTCACCAGGCTTCCTAGAAAATAGTCTTCCGGTCACTTCCTCAGCTGTTGTTTACCATTTATGAGAATATATACCCTTTTGATGAATCATCCAGCAGTTACGTTTATTACAGAGCACTAGGGTCCCAGAGGAGTTCAGATGTTCTCTCTCAAATTCCCAGGGCAACTTGAAGATTCCCTTGGGTCTACCCGCCTTTAATGTCTCCACCCCGAAATTTAATACATGAATGACTTAAAGATTGGAGAAAATTATTGCAAATGCAACCATATCTTTAGGCTTAGAAGGGTCAAGTTTTTTAATCCATATTATTGAATTCCCAGCAAAGTTGGGGGGCTTGTTTTGGGGTTTTTTTTTTGGCTCCTGTTTTTTCAGATTTGCATTAGTTATATTGTAATTTTTACCCTATGGCTGCTTTATCTTTGCTTTGATATCTCATTTGAAACAGACAGTCTTTGAATCGATAGGCTGTTCATACAACCAAAGGACAAGGGTAGCTAGATTGGGATCCTCAGACTAAGCGAGGAAACAGCAAGCCATTATCAGATAGCAATAAATTTCTCCTTCTGAATCCGAGTTTGTGATTTCTCTCTCCCCACTATCAGTCAAGACTAGCTTTTCTCCTGCTCTTGATTATTTTGAGGAATATGTACTTTACCTTATATAAAACAGATTAGTATTGAAATACATTCAAAATAACCAGTGGGAGGGATCTCATCACCAAACAAAAAAATAGTGCAGTAAATGAAGACCGGGGCTGCCCTAAGCTGCTCTGAAGTTCCTCTGCTGCCACGCTGCTTCTTATTGAAAGGGACTGTGGTATCACATCCAACTTTGGAGACTCTGGAGAAGAGACGCAAGGCCTCCAAACTCCATTTCTTCAGTTAGAAGGATGGGCAGGATAAAATCATGCTTGTTTGTGTTTCTGCTATATTTATTTAGTCTGAGATGGAGGAGAAGCTCTGCCTAATATCAAGGTTTCCTGTATCGCGTCCTGCTCAGCCCCTGCGCCGCGAATCTTTCCTTGGGCATTTCTGTCACTGCTGGGAAATGAGCTATGCCCTCAGGAAGGGTGGTTTACTCTGTTTTTGAAGACTGCTGGGTTTGCTTAATTGTTAGAGGTGAAAATAAAACAGATGTTACTTCACACGAATGATAAATTCGGCTTTTTTTTTTTCATTTTTCCTGAGAAACACAACGTATGGGCCTTGTGCTCCAGCAGTAGGCTTGCCTCACTCCTGTCATAAGTATAGAAGAGAATTGGAGAGCATAAGAGGAAAATCCATGCAACAGTGCTAATTCGCTCCGTGTGGCACCAAAAGAACGAGACTAATACTGTACGGGAAATCCCCCACCATTGCACCAGCACCAGCCAGTCTCCGCTGCAACACGGGCACTAGGCTCCTCTAGGTTGGGATCAGATATTCCCGCTGGTGTGGGGTCCGGACCAACCCTGTGCTGGGACTTGCAAACTTCTAGGGGGAAACTAAAGGTTGACTTCTGGGTGTAAAAGGATCCTGAATTAACAGGTGGGTTGGGAACTGCGGGTCTTCAGCCTACATTACAGGGAGAGCAGAATTGAACCTTCCTAGCTTTTTGTTGAGATTTTTCTGACTTAAGTTCCCAGCAGCATCTAGCATTATAGTTTGTGTTTATGAATATAAGAAATATCCTCTGTGTTATTTATTTAAGCTGAAGCAGTTCACTGTGCAGTGCACCGGCCAATGCCAATGCCTTGATACAAATATGTAGGGGGACAGTGACAGGTCACACTAAATAAAGCTCTGTGGGTTTTTGTACGTGGAGTACTACATGCACTTAGTTTCCACCACCATCTGCATCAGGAAACACATGAACTCGCTTCTTTTGTATACACTCAAACCGGCCATAAATTTTTATAGCCAAGTTTACTGAGCATCCTCATACAAACCCTGCAAACAGAGTAACAAAGCACACCAGTTCATGTTTCAAAGGTGACTCACACCAGCTAGCAATTTATCATGGGATCTTTTGCAGGCCTATTTTTGGTCTGCTTGCAATGCACGCAGCCTTCCCGAAGACTCCCAGGTGTTCTGGCTCCGAGCTATGCGATATGGCGGGGATTGCCCCGAAACGAGTGAACGTGCTCATTAAAAATGATTTCTGCTATGAAAGGGAGACAAGTGGCAGTTAGAACGTCTCCTTGTTGTGACCCTTCTCCTCTCTGCAGAGGCAGGACGCGCAAATGCGGCTCAGAGTAATGATAACTTGTTCTTAGAAAGAAGAAGCGCAGGCTGGAGGGAGAGGAAGGATTTTTGGTTTATTCTTTGTTCAATGTATGCATCTACCTATGTGACTTGCATGACTGGCATTGCCCGATGATACTCAGAAATTTGCATTTGTGAGTACGCAAGAGGAACGGCCATCAGCTAATCAAATAAATAAAATGCAGCATCTCTGAGGGAGGATTAAAATGTAATTAAAATGGGATTTCTCTTTTAAAACTATTCCTTTTAAATACGTGTCTTCAGATGGTAAAACTCAGCATAAATTGGAATGGGGTATGAAACTCTCTCTTCAGGATGACGGATTAAGAGGTGGAACTAAATGAAAATAATTCCATTTTCTATTAGGCCTTTTTTTTACTTTTACTCTATGTTACTAGCTCTGATGAACTTTTCCTAGCGAAATTAAATAAAGTGGATGCCCTGTCATGTGTCACAGATTTCAGTACCAAGTGAGGAAATTCTTGTATTTTATGTGTTATTTAATTGTTTAAATACAGATTTTACTGGAAAATAAATGAAAACAGATCCTTTCATGGCTACAAAGGTGTATCAGATGTTCTAACTGCTTGTTTACGTGTCAGTAGGCTCTGCACTTGAAACGCGAGGCTTTGTCTCTCTGGTGGTTACGCTACACAGTTTGAAACTTAGAGGCAGCTGCATATGATGAAGTCTTAAAAATACTTTTAACAATATATCTTCCATTCCTGTTTTAAATGGGGATGACTGTTTCTACATATTTTATTGCCTTGAAATATTTTAGTTTGTTGAAATGACCAAGCAAGCTGCTAACAAACAAAAAACCCTAAGGCAAGACACTCACTGCTAACTTTCTCTGCTTGCCCCTTTCCTCCAGCGAAGCATTCTGCAACAAAATGGAAATGCTGAAACTTCCCCTCTGGAAGCCTTTTAAAAGGGAGGTTATAAATGTTTTATATTGCATCTCAAGGTATCGTGCTCTTTCCCCGGGAGGCCGAGTCTTCAATACGAACTCTCAAAGTGCTGCAGGTTAGTTACCTGCTTCCTCATTTACCGTCTGCGTGATCATAACGTCCCTTACACTAACCATGCGCTAATGAGTGGCAAGGAGAGTAATGCCTTTGGCTGCATGAACACCTCTCTTAGACACTACTGTATTTGCAAATGAAGTGATCTTTCTGTCACCAGTATTTCTTTTTTCACATCTTGTCGCTGCTGATCAGCGTGAAGAGTCTTTACAGAGAGCTCCCATTTCCATTCTAAGGGTCTTTTTCTCTGGTTATTGTATTTTAAAAAGAATTTTATAAACTAGTGAACCTTGCTTTCTCCCTGAAAGCCTGTCTTACGCTCTCTCTCTTTTCAGACACAAAAATCCTAGTAGTTTTACACCAAAATGGCCAAGCACATTATGCACATTATGCATTGGTCAGATATAGGAAGAAAATGATTTTTTTAATTTTTCTTCACTTTTTTTTTTTTTTTTTCTCTTTTTAACATTCTACCCCTAGCTGCACTGGGACTGACACCACAGCTCTTTCTCAAGCAAAAAGAGAACTCTGAGCGAGTGTACCGAGCTCTGAGCTTATGAATGATACCCTCCGCAGAAGTGGAGGCATATCTGGCAGAGGACTCATCTCCTGTGTCAGCCTAACGGTTCCCTCCAGAAAACCCAGGGCTGCCCTTGCCTGGCTCCATGTGATCCCAACAGGGCAGCTCTCCACCTCATGTGAGACTAAACTGTGCAGCACAGCCTCCAGATCCCATGCCCTCTCACTTTTGCCACATTAGGCTCTGTGCTGATAGTTTTATTACCCAAGAAAAGCAATTACATTGTAGAAAGCTGGCACAGATTTTGGCCGTGATGTTTGCAACCTGTGGCAGTCAATAAGGAACCGAATTGTTTTAAATACATCCTGGATACAGCTGTGATCACGTTAGGGAGAACTTTCACTTTTCTGAAAGTGACAGGTAAAAAGTAATTTGATATTACTGTTCAAATTTTAATAGCCTTTGTTAAGCTTCAGAGTTAACATCTACAACTATTAATGAGAACAGTTCCTATCTCTTAGAATTACTGCTCGGAAACTCCTCTGTCTGTGTTTGAAGGTGACCTCTGTAACCGTAGAGGTGAGGTATTAATGAAAGCTAATTAATTAACTAATTCATGGAAGCTAATTATGCAGGAGCTTAAAATGAGTTGTGGAACTACATATTGCGGTTGTATTACCGCATTGAACATTGAGATCTGACTTGAGTAAACAGACTTAGGTCACCAGATTACAGGCAGCTCTTGATGAAAAGGCATGGAGAAATTTATTGCATTTCACAATATCATTTCTTTTATAAGGTTTGGTTTAATGAAAAAGTCTTGTTAAAAAACACATATAGATGAGTAATAACAGTTTCATGTTTATGTAAATAAAAATACAGCTTTTACAGTTCCATTTAGTAAGTTCTTTGCAAATGCTACCAGTGAAAAACTCAATGAGGAGACATCCTAATGAAACGTGTATTTTACAGCATGAAGTGCTGTAGCTTTGTAAAAACATCTTTTAATTGGATGAAACAAAAAGCTTAAAACTGGTATGATCATTTTCATGAAGGGGGACAACTTGAGGTGTTACTAAAAAACATAATGAAAACCGTGCTGATTACCTAGGTGGTCATTGGCTTCTTAATGACATCTGTGCCACTACTCATAAAATCAAGTTTTTCCATAGGGTGGCATGCCCAGAAGAAGGTGAACTGATGGCTCCTGTCCATCACCTATTTCACCACTAAAGCAAGCGCTTTTTATATTATTTTGGAACTGAAATTGCTATTTGTACTAGACTTCTGCTCTGGGAATGCCCCAAGAGGCTGCTCTGACAGTGCAGAGCAATAAAGTACACATATGGGCTACAGGAGCTCTGGGGCAGTCCTCAGTGAAGACTTGCCGTTACCAAAATCCACATACTGCTGAGTGTATGATCTGGCAGTTCACTGGAGCTATTGGACTGACCCAAATGCTTCCCTCTCTGCACAAGGAAGAAGGAGAGAAATTCTTACCTGAAGACGTTCTCCAGAAGGGAGAAGCCGTGCTTTTCCAAGCCACAGAGGGCACATGGAACCAGTCCGTGATTAAGCACTGTCACAGTCCAACCGCTACCTCACTTCCTGGTTTTAACAGGCAGATCTGCACACGGACCAGGCATATGGCTTCAGGCATTTAGGAAGCTGATGTCCTCGTGACCTTAAAAAAACTGTTGAGCATTCTCTGACAGTTCCTCCCTTTGCCTGTGCTCTACACGATCCCATGGCACAGCCCTCCTGCTTAAGAGTTCAGGCCCTTCCTCCAAAGGACAGCAAATCCCAGGTGTCTATAGGAGTGAACCTGGGGCAAGACTCTAGTCACAGGGACGAATTTTCCAAGAGAACAACTTTGCAAGCAGAGGGTCACAGTCGCTCGAATTTTGGTTTGTCTATTTTGTAAGCCAACAGGCAAAACAATCCCCAAACTGGTTTAGTTGTCCTCTAAAACACAAGGTCCTGGAGTTATTTCAGTCTTTCCTTAAGGTGTGCCTCTGTATGTGTGTATAATTATATATATATGACATATAAATTTGAAACAGATATATGGAAAGCAAATTTGTGTCATAAGTTGATGAACTAATTGTATTCACCTCGGTGACGGAATTTTTAAGGATGTTTAGCTGTAGTGCAAGATGAGCCTTAGGACTTACTGGGGCCTTTGGGTGATACGAAAGTCTAAAATTCTGACATAAATCACACCATCAGAGGATTATACTAACCTCATTTTACTAAGAAAGTACTAATAATTGGGTTTAGCAGCTCATTGTATTAAACATCTTTTCTAGTGATGAGTCAGAAGAATTATGAGACAAATTACGATCTGCTCTCACAGAACAGAAAGTAATGTAAGTGAATCACCTGCTCTCTCCAAGCCGCCTTCTCCCCTCATGAATTAAAAAGGACAAGTAGCCTGGGAGGAATACAAAGAAATTGTCCGAGCAGCCAGGGATCAGGTTAGGAAAGCTAAAGCCCTGATAGAGTTAAATCTGGACAGGGATGTCAAGGGCAACAAGAAAAGCTTCTACAGTGATAAAAGGAAGACTGGGGAAAATGTAGGCCCTCTCTGGAAGGAGACAAGAGACCTGGTTACCCGGGATATGGAGAAGGCTGAGGTACTTCATGACTTTTTTGTCTCAGTCTTCACTGGCAAGTGCTCTAGCCACACCGCCCAAGACAGAGGTTGGGAGAATGAGGAACCACCCATTGTAGGAGAAGACCAGGTTTGTGACCATGTAAGGAACCTGAAGTTGCACAAGTCCATGCGACCTGATGAGATTCACCCACGGGTCCTGAGGGGAGTGATGGATGAAGTTGCTAAGTCACTATCCGTCATATCTGAGAAGTCATGGCAGTCTAGTGAAGTTCCCACTGACTGGAAAAGGGGAAACATAATGCCCATTTTTAAAAAGGGAAAAAAGAAAAAAGGAAATCGTGTCTGACAAGTCTGGTGGCCTTCTACAATGGAGTTACATCATTGATGGATAAGGGAAGAGCAACTGACATCATCTACCTGGACTTGTGCAAAGCATTTGATACTGTCCTGCACAACACCCTTGTCTCTAAATTGGAGAGACATGGATTTGATGGATGAACCACTCGGTGGATAAGGAATTGGCTGGATGGTCACACTCAAAGAGTTGTGGTCAACAGCCTGATGTTCAAGTGGCGACAAGTGATGAGTGGCAGTCCTCAGGGGTTGGTATGGGGACAAGTGTTGTTTAACATCTTTGTTAGCAACATGGATGGTGGGACTAAGTGCACCCTCAGCAAGTTGGCAGACGACACCAAGCTGAGTGGAGCAGTCACCATGCTGGACGGAAGTGATGCCATCCAGAAGAACAACCTGGACAGGCTTGAGAGGTGGTTCTGTGCAAACCTCATGAGGTTCAACAAGCCCAAGTGCAGGGTCCTGCACCTGGGTGAGGGCAAATCACAAGCATGAATACAGGCTGGGCAAAGAGTAGATTGAGAGCAGTCCTGAGGAGAAGGACTTGGGGGTGTTGGTTGATGAGAAGCTCAACATAATCCAGCAATGTGCGCTTGCAGCCCAGAAAGCCAACCACATCCTGGCCTGCATCAAAAGAAGTGTGCCCAGCAGGTTGAGGGAGGTGATTCTGCCCCTCTACTCTGGTGAGACCCCACTTGGAGTACTGCATCCAGCTCTGGGGCCCCCAACATAAGAAGGACATGGACCTGTTGGAGTGAGTCCAGAGGAAGGCCATGAAGACGATCAGAAGGCCGGAGCACCTCTCTTATGAGGACAGGCTGAGAGAGTTGGGGTTGTTCAGCCTGGAGAAGGCTCCAAGGAGACCTTATAGCAGCCTTCCAGAAACTAAAGGGGGCCTACAGGAGAGATGGGGAGGGACTCGTTATCAGGGAGTGTAGTGACAGGATGAGGGGTAATGGTTTTAAACTGAAGGAGGGGAAATTTAGATTAGATATTAGAAAGAAATTCTTTACTGTGAGGGTGGTGAGGCACCGGAACAGGTTGCCCAGAGAAGTTTTGGATGCCCCATCCCTGGAGGTGTTCAAGGCCAGGCTGGATGGGGCTTTGAGCAGCCTGGTCTAGTGGGAGGTTGGAACTAGATGATCTTTAAGGTCCCTTCCAGCCAAAACATTCTGTGGTTCTATGATTGATCTGACATGATCATAAGCAGAATGTACTTGATCTATTTCAAGATAATTGAGGCACGGCACAGTGTCCAAAGAAAGCACGTCCAGCTGTTTTCCTTCAGAGTGGATTCAAAATTTACAAGACACAATACAAACGGCTTGGGAAAACCATCCTCTACCTCCTGCTGCTGTGCATCAAGGCTCTTTTACTTGCAAAACCAACCCATTACTTTGTGCTTGTGTTGCTCCAAAGTGCAGGACAAGCTTATTTTGCTGGCCAGGAATATGAATAGCTTGGTCAGAGAAATCACCTGCTTAAAGAATTGTATATACCTTTCTGAGCTCTCCCCTACCTTCAGATAATTGACACACAGCTCCCACTGAAGGCTCTTACAGCTCCATACACAGAACCAGACCTTGGGAAGTTCAGCTCTTTTGAGGAGGGTCACGTAAGGTGGCCAGCTGGAAAAAGAAGGGAGGAATGGAGCATCTGTGCACCTGCCTCACTCAAACGCCTGCTTAGAAGTGCGGCTGTGTACTCAAGAGATCAGCTCCTGTAGAGGATAAATATTTGTTACAGTTAACAGACATCTTTGCATAAAATTAGCACATTTGGGAGCGTGTGAGAGAAAATAAATGAAAGAGATGCCATGCAGTGTTTATGTTACTTTGATACAAATACTTCAAAGCAAACTAGCCACAGCCCTTTAGACTTCCTGGGCCAGAGCATCCCTCAGAGGTTTCTGCAAAATCTCCTGCACAGATCTTTTTATCATTTTTTTTACATTAAAATAAAGCTCATGATCCCCTTCACTGCTGTCCTCCTCCATGGGGGATTCGCTATGAGCACAGGTGCTGTGATGGCTGAGGGACCGGGCACACCTGACTGTCCCCAGGAAAGATGGCACAGCAGGGCTGCACTTCGACAAGGAGCCTTGGGCAGGGGCTGATGATGTTCAAAGGTGCATGGATTCCAGCAGAAAGCCTAATTCTGGTACGATCTACAGCATCTGGGATGCTTTCATCTTCTTTCACCACAGACTTTTCACAACCTTCTTGGTCACTAAATCGGATTTTTTTAAAAAATTATTTTTGTACCAGAGCTCTCTCCTGTTTTTTACTGTTTTATTGAAGAATTGTTATGGCAAAAAAGACGGTATCTTTTTGTTGCCATTGTTGTTGCTCTCGAAAGAGGCAGCCTCTCTGGCAGAGTAAATTCTCTTGCAAACAAATCTGTATTGCCACAGCTAGACTTCTCGTACACAAAGAAATGCATTTAAAGCCAACTCAGGTATCTCTGCATTAAACTGGAGGCTTCCCCTCAGTTTAGCATCCAGTATTTAGCTGTCTGAAGAAGTCTTAGGCCTGTCTCCAGGTATCTCGTTTAAAGATCTCTTTCCTGGCAGAGCCCTATTATAATGTTGAGCACTTTGTGCCTAGAAGGTGCTACTTACACTGTGCTAAGCGTTGAAGGAGAAGGCTCAGGTGTTTGCTGGATTCCTTACGCTATTTCAAAAGCATTGATGGTGTTAAAGCAGTACATGTTAGTGGGGAGCTAACAAGGAAAGAGCAGCGTATCAGTTTGCGTACCACTACCATTATTTATTTTGCAGCAGCATTTGGATGCTCCTGACAGAGAATAGTCCTCCAGTCTTCTTTAATATATTCATCAATGACCTGGACGAGGGGACAGAGCGCACCCCCAGCAAGTTTGCTGATGACACAAAGCTGGGGGGAGTGGCTGACACACCGGAAGGCTGTACCACCATACAGAGAGACCTGGACAGGCTGGAGAGTTGGGCAAAGAGGAACCTTATGAAATTCCATAAGGGCAAGTGTAGGGAGCTGCACCTGGGGAGGAATAACCCCATGCACCAGTAGAGGTTGGGGGCTGACCTGCTGGAGAGCAGCTCAGCTGAAAGAGACCTGGGAGTCCTGGGGGACAACAGGATGGCCATGAGCCAGCAACGTGCCCTTGTGGCCAAGAAGGCCAATGGCATCCTGGGGTGCATCAAGACGAGTATGGCCAGCAGGTCGAGGGAGGTCATCCTCCCCCTCTTCTCTGCCCTGGTGAGGCCACACCTGGAGTACTGTGTCCAGTTCTGGGCTCCACGGTTCAAGAGGGACAGGGAACTGCTGGAGAGGGTGCAGCAAAGGGCTACCAAGATGATTAGGGGACTGGAACACCTCTCTTATGAAGGAAGGTTGAGGGACTTGGGTCTCTTCAGTCTGGAAAAAAGATGGCTGAGGGGGGATCTTATCAACACTTACAAATACTGAAATGTTGTGTGTCAGGAGGATGGGTCAGGCTCTTTTCAGTGGTGCCCGGCAACAGGACAAGAGGTAATGGGCACAAACGTGAACATAGGAAGTTCCACCTAAACATGAGGAGGAGCTTCTTTACTTTGAGGGTGGCAGAGCACTGGAACAGGCTGCCCAGAGAGGTGTTGGAGTCTCCAACTCTGGAGACATTCCAAACCTGCCTGGACGCGTTCCTGTGCAAGCTGCTCTAGGTGACCCTGCTCTGGCAGGGGGGTTGGACTAGATGATCTCCAGAGGTCCCTTCCAACCCTATGATTCTATGGTTCTATGATTCTATAATAGCAACCCAATGTGCCAGGCCATATAGGAACGCAGAACAAAGCCACTCTCTACCCCAAAAAGCTTACCATGAAAGGTGATAGCGTGTTTCTGAAAATATTGTTCCTAATGAATGTACAACATCTACCTATTCCTACTTTACTTTATTCTTGAGTCATAAAATTATGATCTAACCTCCGCAAACGCCTCATTTTTGCAGTATTCAGAATTGCCTTTTTGTAATATCCACAAAGCTGCAAATTAAATCAGGGTAAGTATCATGCCTTTTTCCTCCCTGTTTTAAAGGCAGTCCTATGTGTGACTATTTTGTGCCACCAAGAAACAGGCAATTGATGGGCTAAAGAGAGCTCCTCTGAATACCTAGTAAAAATTACACCACAGAACATTTTTCCTGTCACCCCTAGAGCTCTGCCTCCCTGAGCAAATCTAAATTATGTCTGTCAAGAATGATTTATCCCCAGGGCTCAAGAAGATACCTCTAAAGCTCCTGTTCTCCTTGTCGGAATGCCCCAGGTCAGACTGCGGGTCAGACATTTTTGTGATTTTGGAATAAGGATGGAGCTCTACACCTCCCCTGTAACCAGTCTGGTTTATGTCACTTTGGCTGTAGAAAGCAGCCCCAAAGGCGGGACAACCGGCTACAAATGGATCGCTGGCAGTGTAGAGGGAGCCTCCAATATCCAAAATTGTTCTTTTGCCAGCCCACAGACAGTGCCATGGCCCCAGGTGAAGGAAGGCCAAAGAGCCATTACGCGACATCCAACATGGCTTCCTTCACTCTGATGGCTCTTGGGAATTGGGATGCGTTTGCGTAACCCTCCTTTACAGCCCAGCAAATGGGCATCCCCAGCACAGGAGACACACTGGGTCTTAAGTCACCTTTCACAGAGGTGCCCTCGCTCCCCAACTGCATTTGAAGGTGGAGACCCTTTCATGTTACAGAAGCTGGACGCAACACCTGAAAAAACACACTAACCATACCAACACCCTCTCACAAAGCACAAACACCTACTCTCCTGGTGCCAAATTGTATTGTCTCTTGGTAATTATCCTCTGGGTGTTTTTAACAAGAAAACTCAAGAATATCCCAGTCCCTTGCTCTTTTTCTCTGGAGGCATGTCGTCAGAGACAGAGCTACACAGACTTTTAAGGAGAAAAAGAAGTGTCAAAATATTGGCAGCATCCTCATGCTGAAGAAGCAATAAAAACAAAGTGGAGGCAAGGGAGTATTTTGTGCTAAACTATTCACCCAGGATAGGTTTCTCTCTGACTGTTTTACAAGTTATGAATTCTAAAGGTACTCACAAGACTTAATAGATGCTAAAAATTGCCATGCTAACCTGTGCTATCATTCCTGTTATCAAAAGTGTTTATTGCAAAAATTTACCGCAATAATTAGTTCTAAAACATTAGGCTTTATTTCTTTTATCTAAAAAAAGAAGCCCACAGTGACCAGAATTTAAATAGCTTTTAATTAGCATTATTTCTAAAAGCCTACACATGAGATAAAACTGAAATATTAGTTTGCAGCAAGAACTGCATGTCCAGCCCCACCTGCATACAGGGAGCATGTGTTTTCATACATATCTAAAATCAGTACGGATTTTAAAATTTTAAAATGTATTACATCAGTGTGCATGTGTATATATACACATGTACCTGTATAAATTGAAACTGTATACAATGAGTTTTCTTTATTTGTGCCATTATGAGGTGAAAAGGCGAAGAACAAAAGGGTATGGGGATGTTTCCCCTTTTCTTTTGAAGGCAGTGAGAACAATTCACAAGATGACTAAATTGCCTGCACATCTCCAGTTTACCTCGTGTTCCTCATGCACTTAAACTGCAAAGCTCAGATCAGCACATGCTACATTTTGGCTGATGCAGAAAAGCCAATAAAACCAACCCTGAGGTGCAAAAATTGTGTGTCGAGGGAAGGTAAGAGCATGAAATTTACATCCTTTTAGCTGGAAGGTGGGACACCCCTCTGCAAGGATAGCACAGGCTACGGCAGTGCCGTCTGCCTCGATAAACTGAAATTACAGTCAGGAATAAACCTTCCGTGTGCAATACAACCGTACCTGCAATGAAAGGAGGGGGAGATGTAACTGACTGGCAGTTTCAGGTTAGGGAGTTCTTCTGCACCCAGAGATAACGATTTGGCAGGTTGGGAGAGGAGAGAGGAGGAGAGGGGAGGAGAAGAGGGGAGAGGAGAGAGGAGAGGAGAGGAGAGGAGAGGAGAGGAGAGGAGAGGAGAGGAGAGGAGAGGAGAGGAGAGGAGAGGAGAGGAGAGGAGAGGAGAGGAGAGGAGAGGAGAGGAGAGGAGGAGAGGGGAGGGGAGGGGAGGGGAGGGGAGGGGAGGGGAGGGGAGGGGAGGGGAGGGGAGGGGAGAGGAGAGGAGAGGAGAGGAGAGGAGAGGAGAGGAGAGGAGAGGAGAGGAGAGGCCACAGGCTATTATGGCACCCACGCTTGACAGGTTTGCATATGGTCTGGCCTTTCACAAAAACCAGGACTTTAGCAAACTCACAGAATGGACCCAATACAGAAGTGCAAACCTCATTTTGCTGTTGAAGCCCTTTGCCCTGAGAGCTGGCCACACCATAACACCAGGGTTTCTGCTTGGAGTGTTGCTCCTGTTACTAGGAGCAGTGGGGATGCCCGCAATGGTGTAAGCTGAAGAAAGGATGCTTATGGAGGGAATTTATATTTACTGTGATGTTGTTTAAAAACTGATTTAATTTGGATGATTTTTACTCCATATTTTTTCACTGTTTCTAAACAGTAATTTTCCTGTGGGGTTCATCAGGCTCACAAGTTTATGCACAGCTTATGTTCTACTTCCTGATGCAAAAGAAAATTTTAAGACTATTATGTTCCTTTGGAAAGATGAACATTTAGGACTAAATTAAAGAGGACAAGGTTGTACCTAACATTTTCTCCTGAAGCAGACAAAAGGCTTTTTGCAGAGGAGACAAAACTTTCTCCGAGCAGCAGGCTTTCCAAAGGAGCTTATTCATCCAGGAATTAGGGAATATCACAAAGCTAATCAACCTTCTGCTTTAAGAACAAGGCGCTTTACCTTGCTTATGACTTCTCTCAGAAACTCAAGGCAAGATGGTACATACACTGTCCCTCAAGCCAGGGTACATGCTTCCCTCGGGAGGGAAGGAGAGAACTTCATGCACTACTGCAAAGCACAGAAGTACAGCATAAAAATTGTGGAAAGAAAACACATAGCACATTCTGGCATTGATGTTTTCTGCTGAGCTAGATTAAGTGTTGACACATGAATTAGCTGTGGCCCCAACAAAACAAAACTCTGAATAAACCTAAATAACTCGAAAATTCTGAAAGATGCCATGCCCTCCTCTGCTTCAGCATCACTAATGTTGCTGCATCGTTCTTCAGTGATTGCAAAAAGAACTGTCATTACAGGAGATCTTTGGCTCTAACACCTTTCTTGAACAGTTTGTTCTGTCAAAGAGGTCCCCTTTTCTAATTCTCTCCTTCGCATGGCAGAATAATGGAAAATAATATTGGGAGGGTCCTCAGTAGCATTTCGATACTGTCCATTGGTCTCCTCGTACTGAACATTGCCTCTGCAAGTTTCTGTGTTTACAGCGTCAAATGTAAAATAATGAAAAAATATGTGAGGCCAACATATTTCTGTGATCAAAATTTCTTGAATTCTCATTAATAATGCAATCAGTAACTATTATTATTTTGAGAGAGAGGATTTTTGCCTATTCATTTGATTTACATTAACCAATTGTTGTTTGCTCCAATTTTCCTTCTAAACCACGGAGGAGACATACAGTTTTCTGTAAACTATTACAGAACTCATATACAAGCAAACCTGGAATTGCTGTGGTGGAGGTGGTGCTTTACACCTATATCCAAACCCTTGCGGATAGCCTATATTCTATACCAACTGCTACATGATAAGGACAGTTTGTATAGCTCTCTGCAGTGACTAATACTCAGTTTTGAGTCTTCTCCTGCCAGTTAAAACAGTGATTCTAGCTGGTGAAAGCACCAGTACCATCTACTCTAAGCTGGTGCACCACGGCACCATCTGTGTGTGTTTGAAATAGGCCACATCAACTCACGTTACTCAGTGTCATTTATCAAATCCTATCTGCTATCTCTGTGATTTTGATCAGAAAAATTGCAAAAACTACAAAATCCAGAGAGCTTTATTAAGAACAACAGTAACCCCTACTGGATTGTGACTGTCTCCCTGGAAACCTAAGAGATAAAACACCTTGTACTGCTGCGTGGAAAAGGCATAGCCCCCATAGCTACGATGAAGAACAAGTCATTCCTCTGCTTGCAATAAATTTCAGTGTCATCATTTACTGGATTAAATTGGAAATCCTGCTGAATTTACACTCAAACTTGCTGAAAGACACCTGTTCCTTGCAAATTCTGAGCAATCTTTTTTGTATTTACAGATAACTTATGAGAACAGGCTTATGCCAGCTAGTTTGTTTCTGTGTTAAAAATTACAAGTACTAGGACCTATTTCTTTACGTGCCCAAAAATAAGGGCCTGCACTTATGATTAATAATCTAAACAAACTACCCCAATGTGCTGAATGCGTGTCCTAAGCTCATCTGTGCCCTCTTTAAGCATACTGGGATGGGGACGCTGCAGGGAGGAGAAATCGGAGCAGAGGTACCATAAGCTATTGTAATAGAAATCTCCCAGTCTCGTTAAACAGCACATCTATCAGTATCACAAATTCAGCATTCCACTTCTTTCTCCATTTGTAGCCTTTCTGACAAATGAAGATTATGTCAGCAGACCTATTTTCAGTGACATTTTACTACCCTGTCAGAAAAGTTTGAGCACCGTTTCTGCAAGTTTTTTTTCTAGACTATCGTCTCACAGTAAGACCTCCTTTTTTCATTGCTGGAAATTGGAATCAGAGAGTTCCTCTGGGCTACCACAGAAGCTTTGTGGTATGCTGGAAAACTAAACAGAAAGGGACAAACAGGAAAAGGGAAAACATGAATGAAAGTCTAACAACAGATAGAACCTTATTAATGAATCTGCTTAGTGATAAACATTCAAGATTTGATTTTATGCATGACTTCTTTCATGGGAGTTCTACCTTTGCTTACCAATGTGAAGTAATCAAGTTTCGTCACACTATAAAGGTGATGGAAAAAAAAGGCATGTGGATTAGGGATGATTAAATAAGAGAGCTGGAGAAGAGGAAGGGTTTTCTGCACAGACGGTGTTACAGAGATCTCAGTGAATCCGAGAAACACCAGAGAGCGCAGACTGGGGATTTTCAAAAGCTCTTACAAGTATTTATATTATCTCTCAAGTATACACCAGACACATGCCTTTTCACACTGAAAACTGTTTTTTCCACAGTTACATCAATTCACCCTAAAAGAAAAACAGCACAATTTTCCAAAAGGTGTTCTACAACTTTTGAAAAAGAAACCCCTTTAAGTTGCTTTGAAATCAGAACCCCAAATTGTGGCCACTTTGGAAAAACTTGACCACTCAGCAGCATTTTGCGTTAACCTGCTGCTAATGTCCACACGAGGAGTGCAGCCACATGAAGTACATCTTAAGTGCTCCCGAGAGGCATACCAACTCTATTGAGGCACTTAGGTCCCCTTTCCAATGTGTGCGTGGGGGAAGAAAGCCCCTAAGCTAGCCAATAAAATGTACTGGAGAGTCTGGTGTGCCTCAGACTCTACTCCTCTGCAGTCTCTTAGATTTACATTATTTATATACATGTGTGTGTGTAAAATGCATATATGTATACATAAAATAAAAATTCTTCTTTTATGATGTTTAAGAGCTTTCTCTTAGTCCCCTCCAGGCTAACAAAAGCACCCACCCCTGAAAATAGGGAAACATAAAAGCACTGAGATAAAGCCACTGACTTAAATGGATTCAAATCAACATCTATCTGCAGGATTTGGTTACTGTTCATTTATAAGCTGTTAAGGAGAATGAATGAAGACACCTACCTGAAGAAGAAAACTGTCGATGTAGTAACCATTTCTTTTTCCTTCTTCAAAACAAACTTAAAATGCTCAAATGCCCCAAAGCCGTGTCAGGTCATGACTGCTTACAGTGTTCTTGCAATAAAGGGTATCTTTTCTTATTTTAATAGTCACTACCGTTACTTGATGCTTTTACATTGCCAGCATGAAGTGTACATAGCATTCTGTTTAAATGGCTATTTGACATTTGATAACGCCAATTTGACAAATGAGTTCTTTATTGCATAAATGCCCATGATTTCCTGTAAAGCTACCCTGGGCTGTGCCATCGATAAAATTTCTACCAAAACAAACGGAATATGTGCAGTAGACTGCGGACAGGTACTAAGACAGATCAGTCCTAAGGTAAAATCTAGGACAGATCAATCAGTCACACGTAAAGCCAAACATCCTTCCATGTTAGGTGTCCTAAGAATGCGAAAAAACCAATAATAGCAAAAAACTTAAGACTAGCAAACAAGACTAACCAAGTTATCAAGCTATGCTCCTGGGACAGCCCCAAAAAATCACTCTATTCAATTAAAATTTCAGACGTCTGCACTAGCTATCTATCAGAAGATGAAATGTCCTCTTTCCCTTTGAATTTCCAATCTAAATATTTGCATTTAAGAACTTGTAAGAATAAAAGAGTTTGCCATCAGAATGCTTTTTTCTCTGGAGCTCACCCTTTACTCTCTGTTTCAGCAGTGGTTTTCTTTAACAGTTCCTTCACAGTAAGAAAATTCACATTATCAATAATAACAGTGCCTCTATATTTCACTATGTAGATATGTATTTGAAGACTTTAAAACACACATTTTGATCTAGTGATTAAAAACCGAAAATCTGTTACTGTTAAATTTAGAATTGGCACCTAACTTGAAAATCAATACCATATATATTAAAAAACAAAAAGCTCTCAAATCATGTCTGAAATAACAAGAACAATTAAAATACAATCCCTTATATACACTGACCAAATTTCTTTCCAAAGAAATTAATTAGGCTATCGAGATGGAAGTTGCTTTTTCACTATTCTACCATGCAAATTCATGGCACAATCATCAATTTGAGCTATAAAGAATACAACTACACCTTTAGCAAAGACCTCAATACCTGTAAGGATATCCAATCATTAAATCAACAGGGTGAAGATATAATATTTATAAGAAATCTGGTAAACATTTTATTGTGTTTTTATTCAAGAATAATTTTTAAAGAACTGAAACTTCAATCTGAAAAAGTTTACAGCAGTTTCTTGCTCATCTAAAATTTCTAGAATAGTGAAACATTCTAGAACATGAGATTTCTAACATTTTCATCACTGGATGTACTCAAACATTGCTAATTTATTCAGCTGCTTTCATGCATAATTACTAGAAAACACAGATCTGTTATTCTGTTAGTCTATCATCAGAAAGAAAAAGCTATTTAGTGAACTTTGAAAAATATGAATAACTGCAAGTATTAAATTATTAACTGCAACATGAATACACTGTCTAAAGTACCATTTTGATTTTCTTAATAGCTCCCGGTTTTCTATTTAGGCTGACATTGGGAAGGCAAGGCCTGATTTCAAGCTTTGCCTACGCGACAGATGACTTCTGGCATAGCAAGGTTTTCCAAGGATGTGACAACATGTGAACTGTAACACCATTGAGAAAGAAAAAGCCCTTCTTAAGGACACACTTATACTGCAAACCTGTATTCTTACTTCTAAAAGCTTGGCGTTTTGGTGCTGTTTTTTTTTTTCAAGGTGGGAGAGGAGTGCTGTTAGGTTTACTGTATTGGTACAAAGCACCATGTACTTTTCTACTACTGCTGGATTGGCTCAGGAAGTTAGCAGAGTACACTTATTTCTGTAACGGCAAAGCATGCTCTGCTCCCACATGCTTTTCTTTAAGCATGAGTGAGATATCTAATAAATGTTAAACTCCCCAAACGGACTGCTTTCTCTCTTCCTTGGTGGGCTTTCACTGTTTGATTTCAAGCCGAGGTATTTGCAACTAGTAAGCAGCACGGTTGCAAAAAAAGAAGCATCAAGTTATGGGCCAGATCCAGTCATAATTAAATCAGCAGGCACTGAGTTAAATTCAATCTTCTATTATACCCCACAAAAATCTTACAGTGGAAACACCTGCATTACAAAAATTATAGGACGTGACTCCACTTGTTAGCAAAACATTTCTATTTATAGCAACAGAAAGAAATTAGAGCTGTATCCATAAAACATGACCAGAACATAACCGACAGAGTCAATCAGCAATTGTTCCTATTGCTAGTGTTGTGATTTCCAGTGCTGACCCATTAGAAAAGGGATCTCTCCGTTTCCTTTAGAGGCTTCTCCCTTCAACCCTCTCTCATAGAATAGCAATGTCATTTGGAAGCTTGAAACAGAAACGTTTTTCTTACCAAATGCTATTTCCCTTCATCATATGCTGAGAATGAATGGTTCGTCTTGAACATTCATCTGCTAAAGAGAGAGAAAAAGTGCATATCAAATTTTCATTCTGTCCACTTAGACAAAGGCTCTTTTTGGCTTAAAGGGAAATGAAGAAGCTGAACCTCAAAATATAGGTGCAGTCGGGCTGATTTCTCTACCTGTGCAGATTCATGATACTCCTTTTAACGGATTTCTTGAGAAAATGAGGTGAAGAAGAAATTATGCAGATGCATAAAGACCAAGAGTATACCACAGGGAAAATGCCGGTAGACTAATGAGAGTTGGGATCCTAGCGCAGTCGTATTGTGAATATTTTGCCATGCCTGTCTTCAGTGACATCTCAGTCAACAACCGAGTACAGGTCTGAACAGACTGCTTTGCTAGCTGGCGTGTCACCGGGGACTGTCACCGGTGCTTAAAAGGTAAATTACCCTGAATGAAAAGATTTAAAGCAGTTGAGCAGAACTTCAAATCACTTTTTGGATGTCAAAATTATTGGTAATATTATGGCTTGCTGAGAATAATAAAAAAAAAAAAGTCAGATGATCTAATATAAAGCTACGCTGGATAAAGAAAGATTTGGGGAAATTTCTGTTTCTTATCTGGCAACAGCACTTGTGAAAAGGACTTTAGGAAAATATATTAAAACTATGTCAATTCCTCGTGCAATTCTTCTAAGAAAATTTTAAGCTTATTCCAACTAAAACTAGTTTTAAGAAAGCAGTTGAACCCTGGACAAACCATCCTTTCTGCTTCTTAGCTGCGCAGCCTTCCCTGAAGATTTGTCTGCTACTTTAGTCTGGATGTTTTCTATGAAACATCAGTGACGACCGTGTCATGCAGAACTTTGGGGGTTTATGTATACAAAACACATTTTAGAGGCATTTAGTACTGCACGTGTTTTATTGAAGAATGAATGAATAAAACAGCCTTATTAATTAAGCTGCTCTAGAAATGGTAACCAATTGAAATTTCAGGTGTCAAAGCAGAGCAAGATTATAAAACGTGCTTCAGCAAGAACCCTTAAACTAATGGTATTTTAAATGTATACTTTTTAACCAAGTTCTGAAGCACTTTGGGAGCTACTTTTTAAATGCCTTCCGAGTACCACTGTAACTGTTTTGCAATAGGAAAGGAAAGCAGATTTCAAGCACTGTTTATGAAGGGGGATTTAAGATCAAATGCATTGTACAAAACAGCAAGGCATTCCCTGTTGGTCAAACACGGCAGGAGAACATTATCCAACACAATACTGACACATGCTAACTGTTACATCCTAATAAATACACACATAAGCAAATGGCAAAAATTACTTTAAAGTAGCCGTCACCAGGTCTCTAATAAAATTCTATTACAATGATTTTCTATGATACAAAAATAATAATAATCTTTAGAATAATAGGTGTAATACAACAGTTACACTTGCTCACTATACAAATACTCAGTCCATTGGTGAGAGATTGCGATTCAAGTCGTTGCCGTACTTACACAGTTCTATAAATGCATGGCCGTTACATTAACACATTACGGATAATTGCTTTTACTGTAGTTGCTTTGAAGTATCTGTTAACAAACCCCAAGAAATTGCCCAAGAAATGGCTTGGTTTGTACATATTTTAGCTATTATACCACAGGACCATCTTAAGCAAGGACGACACCCTACTCCTCTTGGCACTGTACAAATAAGTGTTAAGTTGATAATCTCCGAAATGACCAATACAATAAAGCACACTGCATAGCTGTTGTAAATTCTAGCTTTTTACATAAACTGTCTCATGTATACCAAGTATGAAGAGTTTGCATAGTTGCACGGTAATAGCTATTGACATGGGGGTTTTTACACTATTCTTAAAATACGGGCAGCTAACATTCAGGCCAGCAGTTTGCTTTTTAAGAATCCACGAACTTAATTCATATGCTGTTAACCAGATATTGCTCAAACATTTAGTTACAGCAGCAGAAGAAGTCTACCACTTAATTTATATTAATTGTAAAATACACCGATTTATCAAAACATTACTTGAACTTCATATTATTGTGAGGGTAAATGTACAAAACTACATTAAAAAAATCACTGCTATTAAATAACGCAAATTTAAAGCAATAGAAAATTAGTCTGAACCGACTTGTGCTACTTGCTTTGCCTGAAGTTGCAAAGACAGAAAAATGCATTTGAATAATACTGGCGCCCAAAATAGATTATATTTCTTCTGATACTTTAAGGAATATTTTATATTTATAAGCTCTTACCAAAGACGTATATCTATGAGAAAACTGTCACTTTTGAAAGCAAAGGGAATTAGCCAGTAATTCATAACATTTTAGAGATGCTCAAGAACTTCAAGTAACAGTGACCATAGAAAAAGCTCCATAGATGTACTGATAGGTACCAATTCACATCAGGCTTTTACAGTTGGTGTATTTTTTTTTCATTAAGACTCTATAAATGGATTAGAAAAAGTGCATTAATTATTGGTGGCCATTGGAAGGTTCTTGCTAATCTTTTCATATGCCATCAGAGTTGCATATTAAATTATGTGTTTTTGAAGTTTTTCTTCGCATGCTTTATCTATTTACAAGAATATGCATTCCCAAGCAAGTAATAAGCATGAGTAACATACAATACTGAAATGCACCTGTTATAAGCTTTAAGATAAATGTAAAGTTCCAACAAGTTACTTGATGTAGGTCACTACAGAGCTTCACGAGTACCGAGAGCTTAAAATGAAACAGTTAAGTACTTAATTTAGTAAGTGCTGCACTGATTTACAAGCCTGAAGCTCACTGACTACACGACTGAGCTGCATCTAATTTAGTTCAGTTTACAAACTCCACAACTTAATTTGAATGATTTATTTATTTTTAAATTTGGTACAGAAGACCTTATGTAAATTCTATCGGTTTGTACCTTCCCAGCAAGGTGGACCCTAGCATCTGTCTTGACGTTTTGCAGTTGTTTTGAGAGCAGACCGGGGGGTTGTGCCAAGTGAAACTGCTCTCATCGTTGAGATCGGTGTAATTCTGATAGCATATTTCACAAAATTGTTGAACATTTCTGTCTCTAAGCTACACATTTGTGTAAAACTTGATTCAGATTACTACTGCAGTGCTATTACTTCAGAGACTGTAAAGCTATCCACATTCTTAGATGTCCGTACATTTCTCATTGAACAGCAAACTTCAAGACCACAGTTCTTGTAAGACTGTTTATTGAATATAACAGTTCAGATGGAGTTTAGATGCAGTTTGTATAAAAAACTCTCTCTTTTCACGTAAACTGCAATCAAAAAAATAACTTTACAAAATAGTAAGAGACTTACTGAGATCATAAGTTTCCTAACATGTAAAACTATAAAGTATTTGTGCATGCTCACTATTCGATTTCCTTCTTTGTAACAGAGGAGTTGTTAAAACGAGTTTCTTTGTTTTTCTAAATCTCAAGGTAGTCTGTGAAATGGAATCCTTGTCATCACAATTCAAGATATACAAGATCAAAATTGGCACAGAGGAACATAACATTTTTTTCCCAAAAAAGTTGAGGCAGCTTTTGTTGAATGGTGTCTGAATCGGTAAATTTTTTTTTTTTTTTTATAAACTCTGGTGGCTTTGGAGCACCAGAGAGAATCCTTTTTTTCTTTTGAGATCTTGAAAAAAAATAATTCCTACAAGTACAGACAGGTAAGGAGAAAAAGAAGTAGCAGCTTGTTTCCTACATACAGCCCAACGCCATGCGCAGCTGCCCAGTATCTCAAAACAAAATCAAACTTGACGTCAGGGGGAGGCAGATCCCCCTCTTGTTACAAGCACATCTGAGATTTCTCCGGGGAGAGGGATGCAAGCACGAGAGTAAAGCATTAAGTCTACTTTTCATGCATAGCTACTGTGTGCGCTGCCCTGTGTCTGCGGCACTTCGTCAGACGTCCGAGTTGGAGCTGAGGTTTGTTAACCTGGGGTCTGCATTGATCTCGTATCTGTAGTGGTAGCCCTCCATGTGATCCCTACAGGCATCTCTGATGTTGTGCATCCACTTTTTGATTCCTTTTCGGTTCAAGTACAAAACCAGGAGGAAAATGGCCCCGATGAGAGCCAAGACTATCCCTAGGAAGACGTACGAAGTCTGTAGCTGGGAAGGCAGGTCTACAGGCACGGAGCAGTTCAGGTCCGAGCTGTTGATCTTCAGCAGGGCTTTGCCCAGCATCTTGTCGGGGTAGGCGCAGGTCAGGGCTTCTTTGCCCTCCACCTGGTCGCTCTCCTTGAGCCAGGCCACCAGGTCCTCGATGGCGCAGTCGCAGACCCAGGCGTTGCGGCCCAGGCCGATGTGCCGGAGGGCGGGCAGGCTGCGGAACTGGGCCAGGGTGCCGTTCCTCAGCACGCCCAGTGAGTTGTCGCTGAGGTCCAGGCTCTGCAGCTGGCCCAGCCCTTGGAAGGAGACGTTTCGCAGGCCCACCAGGGAGTTGTTGCTGAGGTCCAGCTGCTGCAGGGCGGGCAGGGCGGTGAACATGCCGGCGGGCAGCAGCAGCAGCCCGTTGTCGGCCAGCTCCAGACGGCTGAGGTTGCGCAGGGCACCGGACTGCAGCACGGCGGCCAGGCTGAGGAGGACGCCATGGTTGCGCAGGGCCCCGCGCAGGGCCAGTTCCTCCAGCGGGCTGCTGCCTTCCCCGAAGGCCAGCGGGCTGAGGGAGACCAGGGGGTTGCCGCTGAGGTCCAGCTGCCGCAGGGCGGGCAGGGCGGCCAGAGCGCCGGCCTCCACGGCCCGCAGGTGGTTGCCGCTGAGGTTGAGGGCGCTGAGGTCGGGCAGGCGCTGGGCGGGGAAGGCGCCGGCCGGCAGGCGGGCCAGGCGGTTGCCGGTGATGAAGAGGGTGCGGACGTAGGGCGGCAGGTCGGGGGGCACCGCCGTCAGGTTCCCGTCCACGCACTTCACCGTCTTGGCCGCCTCCAAGCAGTCGCAGAAGGTCTGGCAGCTGTCGGGCGGCTGCTGCGCCCAACCGCAGCCCAGCAGCAGGACGCGCAGCAGTAGCAGCAGCCCCAGGCAGGGCGCGCCGCGACCCGGCATCGCGCCCGGCCCGGCACGAAACTTTCTCCTCCGGGCGCCTTCGGCTCCGGGCGGCGGGGCGAGGCGGGGGACGGCGGCTCCCTCCGGGACGCTGCCGGCTGCTGGGCAGCCCCTTCTGCCGGGGCAGGCGCTTCCGCTCCCTCCGGGGCTGGCTCCGCTCCGCTGCCCGCAGCGGGACCTGCGGTAGGGGAGGAAAAGGGAGAGGGGCAGCGGAGGGGCGGCGCGGCTCCGCTCGCCCGCCTGCCCCCGGCACCGCGCCTCGCCCCCCGCTCCCCACACGTGGGCGGCCCGGGGGAACCCGACGAGCGTTAAGTTTTTTCCTCGTTTCCAGCTCACGCCGACGCCTTCCCGCCCGACCGGCGGAGCACGGAAAGGAGGGAAGGGTCTGTCTAACCCGCCACCCGCAGCCCGCCGCCCCGGGGCTCTCCCTTTCCCTCCGCCCCGCTCCGCCCCACGACCGGTGCAAACTCCCGCCCGCAAAACCCACCGCCAAGCGGAGCCGAGCCCCGTCCGTTCCCGGTCTCCGTCCCCGTCCCTCACCTCCCGCCCCGCGTCCTGAGCAAACTCCGCCGGAACGAGGAGGAGCCGCAGCCGAAGCCACCGCCTGCCCGCGACCCCGCCGCCAACTCCGCGCCCACCCTCGCTTCGCCTGGCCCTGCCTCCGCTGACAGGAGAAACCAACCGCCGCCCCGGCCAGGGGGGGGAAGAGCCGCCGGCCGCGCCTGCCCCGAGGGGCGGCCCCGCCGCCGCCCGCGCCCCACCCGGCTCCCGCCCGCTCGCCGCCCCCGCCACCCTGCGCCGCCGCCGCCGGGCCGAGGGAGCCCGCCGGGAGGGTCCGCTGGGTTTTCCCCCGCTCCCCTCGCCACCCCCCGGCCCGGGTGGTGCTGGCGGAGGCTCACCTTGCCGCCCAGCGGAGCCGCGCCATGTGGAGCTCCCTTCGGCGCGGCTAAGGGGGCGGCTGGCTCGGCTCGGCACGGCATGGAGCGGCTCCCGGCCGCCCCGCCATGGGAGAACCTCCGGCAGCGAGCGCTGCCAGAGCCCCGTCCCCAGCTCCCCGCCTCGGCAGCGCCCTACGTGTGCCTCGCCCCGACGCGGCGGCCGGGGCCCGGCTCCTGGCCCCCGTTTTCCATAGTTTTCTCCATCGCCGCGGTCGGGCCAGCAGGAATGGGAAATCCCGAGGGATTTCCAGGGCGAGGGGCGCCCGGATCCCGCCCTGGGCCTGGGTGCGGGTCGGAGCGTCGAGACGGGGGGTGGAGGGGCGCCGGCAGCTGCCCCGTCCGCTCTGTTCAGGGTAACGGTTTCGGGAGGCGGCGGGGGGGGGGGGGGCGAGAAGGGGGAGCAACAGCAGCAACAGAACAACCTGAACAAGCTCCACAAGCCCCGCTGGAATCTTTAAAATTTGTAAAATAAATGATGATAATCATTAAAAAAAGTGGAAGAAAACTTGCAAATTGACAGTTCAAGTGTGAGAATTAAACTTCATTATGGTCTAAGTACCTATACACGTGTAAAATATTTACCGGTTTTGGTTGCTATGGCTGTTCCAGAACTGCCTGGGCACGGCTAGACAATTTGGGTGGTACAAATGCTGTTCTGCAGAAGGACAACTCGCTTGAGTTACTCCACAGGGGGGATATTTGAGGAAAACGTGATTGGTGGGAGCCATCACCGGAGCTGCATTGGGCCACTGGTCCCTATGAAGTGATTGAGACAGTTAAATCATGGAATCATAGAATGGTTTGGGTTGGAAGGGACCTTAAAGATCATCTAGTTCCAACCCCCTGCCATGGGCAGGGACACCTCCCACTAGACCAGGCTGCTCAAAGCCCCATCCAGCCTGGCCTTGAACACTTCCAGGGATGAGGCATCCACAACATAACATCTAATTAACACAGAGGACATACCAATGTACTCAAATAACCACAGTTTCAGCAATGTGAATCTGAGCGTTTTGGATCTGTGACTCCTTTGGGCTTTCCTTACCCTTCTGATGACTGCTTACACAAGATTTCCTTCTCTCCATATGTCAGCGTGATGTTCCTTCTGCTTTCCTGATCAACTAGAAGGTTCCCACCTTCTGGAACCTTCTTCCATTTTTGTCTCCTTTCAGATTTCCGCAAATGCACAGCAGTTCTGTGCATGGCCCTTAGTACTTTCAGGTTAGTATGCTTGTTTTTTTGGGTAAAGTCAGCACAAATCTCACAGCTGTCAAAAGCCATAGGGGGAATGAAGACATGAATCCGTTATGAAAGTCTTGAGAAAATTTCTCCCAGTATCTGAGGAATAATGAGCTAAAATACTGATACCCATAGGATTGCGTTCCCTTCTCTGGACAGACAGCGGTATTATGGCACAGAACACAAACTGTCTGGGGTCAGGGTGGCAGCAGGGGCTGCACAGCTGATAGACCAGGATGCTCTTTAGGTGAAGATTACGGAGAAAAGGACGTACAGAGTGGCTGAAGTAATAGTGATACAAGTGAGATCTTGGACTCGCAAGCTGTTCCAGAAGTTTGGGAACTTATTGCTTTGATGTTGAGTTTGAGAAACAGTGACACTGCACTGCAGGAGTTTTTTAGTTTGTTAAAGGGTATATGAGTTCCAGATCCAAATGCCTCAGTATGATGTTTAGAAAAGTAGATAGGTAAAGATATCACACATTTTGTAAGAGAAAGGCATCCTAATCTATTAGAAATCTTTGAAAAAGTTTTTGGAAAAGTTTTTTAAAAAGTTGGCCTCCTAGACAACAGTGAAATTCAGTGACCAGTAACAGTTTCCAAAAGGAGACAGCTTTTAAAAACAAGTAACTGAAAATACTAACAACAACATCTGAGATAAATTATAGAAAAATATTTATTGAGCGTACCCATAACTGTTTTTTAGAAAATGTTTAGATATGATGTCAATTTTAATGGAAAATACAATTAAGGACAATTACACTGATCTGCTCATGGGGCTGACCAAAGTTGTCCTAGTGGCTCCTGGCTCTCCACGACTGTCTGGATGGATCTGTGCTTCTTGCCCTGGACACCAGGTTCGCTCTTTGGGCAGGGAGCATGTTTTTGTTATGTGTTTGTGGAGTGCTCCCTGACAGGTGCTTGTATGTGCTATAGTAATGCAAATAATAAATAACAAATATTTTCCTATTATTTCCTGTTATTCCAGTAGCAAATTGCACCTGCTAAGCCTTCTTAAACTTGCAAGAGGGAGAAAACCACTTGTACATCTGCTCTCTTTTCTTCGTATTTAAGTAAAACAACTTTTCTCCAAAAAGGAAACAGTAATTTCTGGTGAATATAGTTTTACTGAGTAGATTTCCTGGACATGTTTGTAATCTGTACTTGGAAAAAGAAGAAAAAAACCCTGATGTATTTTCAGGTCAGTTTTGGCTATTATGATGATTGATTTGTGAATTTGCATTGCCCGGCCCATAAAATCTCATCGCATAGTTTTTTGCATAAATTTTATGCAAAAATTTTGAATGAGTTAAAATGTAGTACTTAAAAAGGTATGGTCTTGGCTAAAGGACTCAAACTGGAAGATAACTTCCCATAAGGAAACTGTTCCTGTGGATGATACTCCTATGGCTTGACTAAGAAGCTCATGTTCAGGTGGGGGTTGAGGCGATGCTTCAGTCTCTCGGTGGTTCTGCTGCTCCAGGCTGCGGCTGGGTGACCTGCTGGTCTTCTGGAATCCTGAAGGAAACCTCTGACCATCCTCCTCCAGAAGATTAAACTTCGCTTCACATGACAGTGATGAGAACTGCTTGCTTTTGAAAACCAGTACCCCAGTATTTCATGTCCCCCAAAGTGAAAATGTGACACCTCCCTAAAGGAATGCAGAGAGTCATGGGGACAACCTGCGGTAACTATTCTGCTTGGCATTGTTGGAGTTGCTATACCCCTTTTATGGCTCTCACCTTAGCAGGGAACAAAGTGGCATTTGTAGATGCTTATCTCCACTGTCCCTAGGAAAACCTGGAAGATTTTTCTAGACACTGACATTTAAGGCTGTTAATTAAGTTAATTGAGATGAATCCCATCCTAAATAATCTTCACGAAGACCTTTGGCCAGTTACTAAGTAATGCTGGATGCCTTTTATGAGATTTTGAGTGGCCTGACTCCAGATGATGTCCAAGGAGTTGGAAGAGTGTGGAGCAGGACTTCATGAAGTAGCTAACATCTTTTAATTTATTTATTTATTTATTAACTGACTGGGAAATTTGTGTTTCTTCTGTGAGATGTTTCTGTGTTGTCTCAATATTACATGAAGATACTCAGCACTTCACAGGAAGTGGCCTTGGAAGGGTATTTATGATGTGCTAAAGATTATACACCAAGTGAGCAATAGCGCAGAGACCAGAATTCTTTTCTTCTACCAAAAATATCTTCCCACAAAAGTGGAAGAACAAGCTGCAAGTTCCATCTGCTTCCTCACATGGAGAGATCCAGCAGGTCCTCCAAAGGACACCTTCTGTTTCCCTCGGGACTTGGTTTCATTTGAAGAAACACCATCAGAATTCTTAAAATGGTGCCATAAAAATACTTAGGCAACAAAATGCTGCCTTGAATTTTTGTTTGAATGTTTTATTCAGCATTTACATGCTCACACTCATAAACACTCCTGTTCCGGTTTTCTTTCTTGGTGCACGTAAGGTTCTGTGATATTTTTAAATTTTTGTATAAGTTGAAGCAATGCAGAAGACAATCTTCAAGTAATTTATTTCTTTTTAATTTAGCACCTTGTTCCAGACACAAAAACGCCCTGTCCAAATGATCTGCTGGTCTGTTCTGGTTTTCACTGTCTATATGATGAACACAGGATAAATCCTATTACTATCTATGTATCTATGCGGAAATCATGCAGCCATCAATCGCTATACAAGACAAGACCATGTTTGCATTTTCCAGTATGCTGTCCATTTTTATGTTGGAATATCAAAAGTCAGTCTAATAGAAAGAATGTTGATTTTTAATACCATGGAAACATTAAACTTTTGCAGTACTAACAGAAGAAGATTTTAACTAACGTTTTTTTTGGGGGGTGTCTTTAAAAATATGTTAACTGGGTATCTGTAATAATGCACTGTTGCAAATTCTGGGGACTCCTGCATTTATGTGGAGACTAAAGGGATGGCAGGAGACAAAGCGCCCCCACCCAAATATGAGCAACACTGAAAACTGGTGAAACTGTGAAGACAGACTCTTTACCTGTTCCCCCAGTTTCCTGGTAGTGTTTTTTTGTTAAAACCTATTACTCAGATGAGAAGGAAATGATGGTGACTTCCTCCAGCGAAGCTAGCTACCAGAGCTGGGGCCAAGAATACGCTAGGAAAAGTGACTTGGGAAGAGGACCTGCTGTGCTCCAGGTGCTGCCGCTGTGTGCGCATCCCTCTGTCCGTACTCCAGCTCCGCATGCTCTGACATGTAGAGTGTCTGCAACAGGAGCCAAATTGAACAACTGCTTAGAAGTTCATCAGAATACAACTGAGAATTTGACATGCTTAAACGGGTCGGGTTAAACTTTCAATCCTGCTTTTATTCTTTTCTTGCTCAGGAACAATGCACGTCTTTTACTTTCAAGCTACCCTTGATAGATTGCTATATGGATTTAAAAATATTTTTTTTTTCATTATTTTGATTTTAACAATTTGAGGTTTAGTGCTATGACGTAGAGTAAGTTTCATGTAAATTCTACTTAGATTGCAACAGCCACTAAAACTCTTCCTTCTGGGAAAATAAGCCCCCTGATTTTAGTCCTTTTTGAAGGATTAAAGGGACCTGCCTTCTGATTACTCGTTATTCCTCCAATTCTCACTGCAGGGTGCTTTATGTGAGCAGGCTTCAGCTAGCAAGCTTGTATATTTCTCATGTCCACTTGGGACATCCTTTCAAGGAGCAGCAATCTGGAGGTCTGACGGCAACGCTGGGAAGTCGGCAGAGAGTATGTTCCTCTCTGCCACGGTGACCTGCCTTGCTGCACACAGTCACTCCCAGCAGATGCTGAACTCAAAGTCCTGGTTCTTGGGCCAACTTGCAATCTTGTCTTAGTTGCAGTGTGTGAGGAAGGCACCTGGTTGGATCGAGGTGCCGGGTTCCAGCTCACGTCTGCTACTGGTATTTAGGTATCTTTCAAAAGATGGCATAGGTTAGGGCAGTCGCCTAGCCGCAGTGAGGGAAGGAAGGGAGAGCTGAAACACGTTGCGTTCCCTCCCGGCTCTGAGGAGCAGAAACCCAGATCTGCAGGGAATCTGGGCCAATGTGTTCCTCACACTTCAGACGACAGTCCCACTCATTCCTCACTCGGCAGGCTGTGCTGTGCCGAGGTTTCGCAGCTGCTCGTGGTGCTAAGGGTGTTTCCCGGTTTGCCCTGCTTCCCCGGCGGGTAAGAGCGGCTGGTGCCGGAACTCTGCCTGCGGAGGACTGCAAGTTGGGGGTATTTCCGTGTGAAGCCTTTTTCATGAAAACAAGTTCGTCTGTTGAAACTGAAAGTCTTCATAGGGAAGAGTTGAATTTGATGAATTCCCCATTTAAAAAAAAAAAAAAGGCAGCATATAAAAGGCTCAGCAGATTTGTGAACATATGGGGTTTGATTCTCCACTGTCTTACACGTTGTGCTGTTGTTTACGATCTGACAAAGCAGATGTAAAATGCCACCTCGCTGCCTGGGTAGGATTTGCCTCCACTTAGTTACAGGTATGACTGAATACACAAGAATAAAAAGCCTGGTGAATCAGTTCCCTGCTTCTTTTCCGCCATGATCACTGACCCTTTGTTACCTGCTTTTGACCACCATCACCTATGTAGGTTTATATTGTCCTCCTCTACAGAACTCTTCCTCTTTTGCTTTGCCTTGCCAGCCTTCTCCTGCTTTATCTCAAGTCTTTGCATCTTTCTGGGTTACTACATCCCAGGTGTTTTGAAAAGAATGCGTATTTAGGACCTGGAAGTGGGTGGGAGGAACAAGGAGGACAGTGATTATTTTGTGGGCGTCGAACATTCTGTCAGCAAAGGAGGAAGATGATACTTTCCCTCCCCATTAGCACCAGTGACTACACCTGAAATACTGCATTCCATTCTGGCATCCTACAGCTAGAAAAAATGACAAGAAAGAAACAAGAAAGAAAGAAAGAAAAGAGCAGTAAAAGTAATTAGGAGGCTAGATGTACGCTAGATGTACGCTGACTTATGTGGAAAGACAAAATTAACTTTAAAAAGTTTGGGCAAAGGCTTGCCCAAGCAAAAGGCTACAGAAGATACCTCTGTTTCAAAGCAGACTGTAAAACAGTGAAGAGGGGAGCTAGTTATACTAATTCAAGGTGGGTAGAGATAATGGGATAAAATACAAAGAAAAATGCATGCTTGGTATAAAAAAAAAAGCTTGCCTCCACTATAGAACTGTCTCCTTAGTATACTGCATTAGTGGTAGCTTACCGTACCTAGTTAAAGAAAGTACTTCAGAATTCATAGTAGGTGGTTCCCTGTGCTGTAATCTGTTGAATAAACAAGTGAAGACACGACTCCAATACATACTTATATTTCTGCCATGCTTGGAAAGAGTCAAAGACCACAGTGGCAGGTGGGTGTATGTAAATCTGTATGTATGAAAGGCAAATCTTTGACTTTTCCTGACTGGTTCTTGCAGCTTTGTGAGTGATTGCATGTTTTGATAGGAATGCATGTCCCGAATTTTTTCTTTCTCTTTTGCTGTGACATCGTGGCCAAGAATCACAAGTTCTTCTGCAATAATATGTAGAAGAAGAGCCTGTTCTGGCAATCTCTTTCTAATAAAATTAACATCAGGATCAAAACACCTCAGCTTTCTCTGTTCAAGTTTGCATGCTTAAAAATATACTAGTTTTAAGGATTTCATGCAATAATGAAGCATGGTAAGTGTCATCACCAGGTAGCCATTGAAAGTTAATGCTACTGGGCTTACTGAACTATTTTAGTATCTTTTATGAGTATTACAGGCATTTTATATCATAAAATCTGTTATTGTATATTGTATATAAAAAACAAATTATTTGTTTGATGCCATAAATGGTTTGAGGTCTTCCCCATTAGGTTTTTTATTCCTGAATATAAATGGTAAAGAACTTCAGTGCCAGAAAAAGAGCCAAAGTCTTGTTATGGCATAGGAGCAGAAGTCCGCCTCATCCAGCATTTTGTCTCTTATGGTGTCTTTCTCTTTATGGAAGAATGACATTAAATTCCATACAAACATGAACTCCACAATATTTTTTTCCAACCTCCAGTGATTTGTGGCTGAGGGACTTCTCAAGCATGAGCTCAAAAAATTTCAGTACCATGAACATGAGCACTGTTAGCTGTATTTTTTCACTTGCAAGATTTTCCCATCAAAAGATTCTCCCTCTGTTAAAATACTCTTCTCTTTTAACCTGAAATTTCAAAGCAAAATTCGCATCCTTAGTATTTGGAATGATTTTTTAAAAAAGTAAAACAGTCAAAAGTTTACAGCATCTCTTTCCATTTTCTAGCTCTGAAAGATTTCCATCGTAGGAGGCCAGAAGAATGGAAAAGATGGAAGTGAAGCAGCGGACCTAATCAAATCAGTTACACTCTGTGGCAAAATAGAGGGAGAGGCATGAGAATGAAGGGAGCAAAATTCTAAAATACTTAAATTTGTTATTTCTGAACATAAAGAGAAACAGAAAACATTTGGTTTTTTTAATATCTTTTTGATCTATCTTTTCATACGATATAACTAACATGTGACAAGGAAAAGTATTTGAATATTGTTCTGGGAGAAACTTTTGACCAATCGTAGTTATGAAATTCTCTGGTCCTCTGAATATATTTATTTACAAATATTGAAAATATTTATTAAGGAATTCAAAACTACCTACTCTTAAAATTAAATTAACATACAAAACATGTTAATTTTAGATTTTTGATATATTTGTAATGTACTTCAGCATCACAGTGCATGCTTAAAACTCTTAGAAACACACTTGCACAATATAGGTCCTGCAAAGTCCGCAGATAAAGTTGTTGGCTTGTTTCTTTGTTTTATTAGGGCCTCCTTGTGACATATTCACAGAGCAAAAATGCCTTGAAGGGGTTAAAATGGCTTTCTGAAGCTCTTTCCCTTCCCTGGGTGCAGATGACCGCCACAGAAATGCAGTATGGACATAGAGCCCATGGAAGGGTTGTGCTGGTTTCAGGGTGAACCGTGCATACCTGCAATTTATTTCACTGGGATTGAGGAGAACAGAAGCTATCTGAGACTGCTCTGACTCACATTTAGGACAGAACAGTCACAGCCCACAGCACAAACTAAGGCTCTCGGATCCTATGTCCTTTTCCCTACTATTCATAACTCAAAAAGGTAAAAGGTATTTATAACATTGAGCACACAGATATAGGGGTTCCCCTAAGTGGAAGAAAACTGTTTCTATAAGTTACAGACTTTTTCGAAAGACAGCATTAAAATGTTTTTGTTATGCAATGTTGAAACAAAAAACCCCAGATGTATCGCTTGAAACACAGCAGAGTGGGGAATGGGTGGCAGTGTCACAACCGCCAGCCTGACTGAGCCTCCAAAGGGGGTGATGCAAGACAACGTAACAAAGGTGTTCTCGCTGAGGCTTTCCTGCTTGAAGAGTTTTATGACATGAAATTAGATCCAGGCTTGCAAAAGTTCCTTCTTTTACAACCAGGTTAAAATTTTCTGAAGTTCAGGATGCCGATACCAAATAAATAAACATGACATTTTAAAATTAATGTGGTGCCAGGGAAAATGGCCAGAAAGCAGTTGTTAAGATGGTTAAATCATCTTTAGGTCATGCTGGGGAAAAAAAATATCGCACTGAAGTTTTCAGTGCTGGATATGTTTTATTGCTTCTAATATAAATTCGCTGATGACCGTTATTACCATAACTGGGGACTGATCACATTGGGCCTGGAGGTCTTGGGTGCATTTAAGCTGCGCTAAATGATACTGGCAGTGAGTGCTTTCTTGAATGGAAAACAGTTTCCGTACTTAATAGCAATTCTCATGTGAAAAAGCCAGTTTTTACTACTTGCAAAAATACAGGGACATGGCTTGTTACATTTATATATTGCTATTCCAATGAATAGGTGCTGCATAATACCTTGACATTTTTGAGGCTACAAGTAAAACTTTTTTTAAAATTTTACCATTCTACAGTGACAGAAAAGTAGCTTGCTCACTTTTTTTGCACTTTGCAGTATTTTGTTTATTCCTTCCAGTCAGCTTGTTCTTTCCGGCATGCTTAGACAAACTGCAAACTCATACTGTTACAGCACTGCTGCAAGCCAGGAAACAGAACCAGATGAGATATTAAAAAAAAAAAAAAAAAAGGCAGGATGCATTCATTTGTTCTTCACTGTGTTTTCAACTGAAACCCAAAAGTATTACAAAGATAATCATCTATTGCTTTTACATAAAGTAGAGGTAGCTTTTATATATGGCATGACAGCTGAATCTCCAGTCAGCTGGCATTTTTTCCAGCATCTTGTATCAGTTTGAAAAATGCCTTCACTTGCCAATCTCACGTTGCCAAGTCACAGTTCAGAGTCGCAAGAGAACAAAGGCAAATTCAATAGCTGGAAAAATACAAGAGAAAAAAGACTGTCCTCGGACAAGATTTCATTTAATGCTGCTAGGAGCTCTAGCACTGGCTAGAACTGTTTCAAAAGCCTGTATTCTTCTGCTGTTCCTTCAGGAAATAATCCGTTAACGTACCTCAAACCCAGTGGAGCCACCCAATGGAAAACTAACTACAGAACGCACACACTGCCAGATGCTGTTCTTTGTAGCTGCGGCTAGAGCTAGAGCTACGAGTATTTCAGTTAACCTGCTCTGAAATAATTCAGGTATCTCTAGCCTTACAGTGCAATCTGCAGTAAAGATAAAGGCTCTTCTAAGTTTTGTCCTCAGAAGTTACTGATACTAAGAAGCCCATGTTTACTGGTTTCTAAGTCTTTCTGATGTTTTTGAAAATTGTACCTGTATTCTAGCAAACATACCAAAAAGCATGCCTGTTATTTGGTATGTAATCTGTACAGAGGGTATTGGCACTTGGGACAACAATGCACACATTAATATTAATGGACATTCTTAGATGCTCTGTCCCCTCTCCCCACCCCTTACTTTTTGAGGGCAAACATGATTGAAAGTTGATGGAGAAAATGGTTTTGGAAAATAAATGACAGGCTGATTTTTAGCTGATCTTTGAGCACGCATACAAGATGTATGCTTTGGAAAATACTTAAGATACAATCATCACTGATATTTCCTGAGCACATCCATCACCCTCATGGGACACGTCTTTTCAAAACTCTCCTTCATGCATACATTTCTGTGATTTTACAGATACTTAGCATCATTCAAAAAATCCCTTTCTCCTATCTAAAGTTAATAAAGGGCTTCAGAAGCAAACAGAGAGTCAAACTTGGGTCTTTTAGAATCAATGAAGGAATCACTCATCGAGCTGAAAATCTTTCTTCATTACAGCAAAGAGAAAAAATGCTGACCATGTCATCGTGGACCTTTCTGGACAAGTCTTTTCTGTTTTAGTGAATTTGTGACAGAGATCAAATATAGCTTGCAACCCTTTGTCAGCCCTGCTGATTAACTGAGGTTTCACAGACTGCCTGAGAAGCACGTAGCTCCTTGGACAATTTGACAGCCATAATGTGGCATCCATCCCTTGCATCCCCTGAAAGCTTCTGAGTGCCTCTCAGCTTCCTGCTAGGACGTTCTGCTCTTTTTTTCTTCTGCTCCTTCACATATAGAGACTTGCATGGCTATAACTGACTCCTTAGCTTGTGTATGTGCCGTCTGTCCCATGAACATTTCTCAGATCACAGCTTGACTTGTCTTTTATGCCCACATAGAGGTGCCTTTAATTACTTTCATCTTTCAGGCTGAACAAAGGGTTTGGCATTTTCAAGGATGCTTTTAAAATCACACTCCTTTTCAGTGACAGCATGTTACCAGCTTCCAGGAGCACAGGGTGATTGCCAGGACTACTGGCCACAGTTTCACGAGCCAAAGATTTTAGTGACTTGGTAGACAGTAACGGTTCCCCCAAACCCCATGGATCACTGAAGCTTGTGCTTTGCCTCAACTCTCAGCACTTCATTCCGTGTCTCCTAAATCTCTTTGAAAAGCCCAAATAGAACCCAGCTGTATGTGCCCACTGATGGATCATTACTTAGATATTTGCTCTGGATGGTGTGTGATTATTTGTACAAAGTATTAACCGGTGTAGAAAATGAGCCTGTATAAGTAAAGAAGGAAAACATACATTGAAAAGCTCTCAAAAAAGGCTAGGACTGGCATTTTAACCAAGATGTGCACCAGACAGACAATGCTGTAAAGTCATGAAAGCCACAGGTAATGTGACAGTCTGCAGATGTTTTCAATGGGAGCAGAAGCTCAGTAGAAATGTTTTAATCTGATTACATAATTACTTACATTGCAGGCTCAGAATTAAATAGTTTTCCAATAGGATGAAGTAATTCTCAGGTTTTATAGTTGCCATTTACACTGGTAGAGATACGGAACACGAAAGCTAGAACAACCATTTTGTCATCTCAAGTCTTTTTCAGCTTTCTCAAAAGCTTGTTAACTCTTCTCAATATTTCTTCCTCAGTTAATGCCTTTGTTTGTTTCCTTCATGTTAATTGATAATAGGCTAATGAATAATCCTGAATTCAGAATTCAGGATTCTGATTCTCTGTGAAGATGAATTCCTTCATTCAGAAAAAAAACAAACCCCACTTTAGCAAATGCTAACCTTGTTGTGGTTCCAGGTGTTTAATGTATTCATTGTGAGTAACTAAATTCTCAAGTCAGGGCACTTTTTAGGACTTCTGTTTCTTGGTTACAGAGATACTGTCATCCCCAACACTCAGTCGGTGCCTCTACAAGGTAAATTTATACTGTTTGTAGACTCTTAATGATTAGAATAGCATTACTTAAAAATGAAGGTTCTATGTGTAATATGAAATATCTCCCTTGGGAATAGGGAAAAAATGGAATTAGCATTTCTTGTTGTTGCGTAAATTTTACTATTCAGTCTATAAGGTAAAAAAAAAAAAGATATAAATTGAATTACACTTACTAAATCTCATGTGTTACCTTGCCAATTGTAGTCTTAGAGAAGGCTTAGTCATTGTTTGGGCAATGTCATTAATAGTGAAACATGAATGGGGAGATGCATCCCATAATTACTTTTTAATGGCAGCTTCATCTTGGAGAAAAAAGTGCTGTGATTATTTAATCTAAAAATAAAGATAATTTGTAGAAAGCAATACCAAGTGTGTGAAAAGGTCAAATGTTGATCTTCAGAATAAAAGCGAGCTAAATATGTTTAGGCACGTGTTAATTGTGTATAGCAGAGGTCTTTAGTTGGATGGAGAGGAGGACTAGTTTTTCATTCAATTAATTAAAAAAATAACCTTACCTCAAAGCTTGGGGGTAGATTTGAACAAATCATCTTTTCTTTGTTTAAATTATGTTTGCTAAAGGCTGAAACTTTTTTTAAGCACAGATGTCAAGTGAGTTTTGAGAGGAGTATTTTTAGTTTGTTAAGCCTACAATTGACTTTCCGTATCTCAGTGGTTGGCTTGTTTACCCGCAGTAATAAAACATTTCTGGTTTTGGAAAACTAACCTGTCTTATATTTATACAATCAGGCTCGTTTATATTTTTGGATTAGTATAAAACTACTTTCTCATGGATCTATGCCGCCTCTGTGTAAATGCGCATGGGACTGCGTAAATACCTCCATCCTGCGTGGAAGAGGGGGGATCCACAGCAGAACACCTTTGCACGTGGATATGTTAAGCTGTAACACCAGCCACTACACAGGTTCCTTTTTTTTTTTTATACTAACCATTTCCTCACTGGCAATGGCATTTGCCTACCTGAAACTGGTCCTGATGTGTAACATGGAAATGTTGTTTTTTCCTATCTGTAAGTGACGTTGGACTGTTCCACGCACTGCCACATAGCTTTGGCAGTGAGGTGACTGACCACACTCTAAGTTTTAAGTCAACCAGAACTTTCCATTTTATTCAAAATTCATCACTTACGTTGGCTTTTTTCCCATACTGTTTGTTCCTTATCGACCTGCTATAGCTGTTTTCATTTCCTTTGCGTACCAGATTGCTTTGACTGCGTTAATATGCTGAGACCCACTATTTTTATAGGAATGGAGTATAATTTTTTTCTTTTTCACTGTAAGCATGTCATATAAAATATCTGGCAGCCTGAGAATCCCAGAGATGCATTTTGTGGAGCAGAAGTAAAAAACCTGCTTTTGTTGCAATGGGAGGAAATTATTTCAGGTGCAATGTTACATGCAAATTATAGAATGTATTATTTTGCTTGCAAGATAGTCTTTGTATAAACACAATAATGTGAAGATAAAGAAAAGGATTATTTTGACAGCTTAAATGACTTGTTTACTGTATCTTTTTGAAAAGTTAATATCTTTGAATATTTTCCACTTTTGATGAGGCAGTTTTTATCATGTTCTTTTTTGCTAAAGTAGCATTTCTCCAACCTCAGATATGGCTCCCATTACAGTTACGACAGACTTAATTATAGAAAGGGAATAACTCTGCTGGGTCAGAATGGATTTAAAACTACAGAAGCTGCTTGACTAAATTTCAATGCTGATTTTACAAACAGCTCCATATGTTACATTTCCGTTCCTAGCCGAGTCCCATGAAGTGAGCTGCACTCCAAACTGGGCGCCGTCTATACAGAGACAGAAAGAAAATCAGCCCTGTACTAGCATTTGTACTAACTAAAATACTTCTACTTGCCTGTTATTCAGTGTAAGAGTAACAGAAATCTAGATCCTTGGGATAACGCAGTGCTTATTTCTCACCCCAGGAGAAAATTTTACTTTAGGAAAACAGGTAATGAATAAGAAAGGACTACAGGTACTGTTGTTTTTTAAAAAGAAACCTCTCCTACTTTGTTTCTCTGGAAGGCACTGATTTTCATTCAAGCAGAGTTAGTGCTGAGCTCTTTTAACCCATTCCTGTCCCTTGCTAGTTTCTCCTTTCCATGTCTGGACTTTTCTGGGAGCCTGGTTAAAGCTATTCACCAGATTGCATTGCTATGGTCACCCCATTTTATTAGTGATGTTGTTCCTTTTTTGTACTTTGGTATCCTAAATTCGTCTACAACTTTCATGCTCTCTGATACTGCCCCTATGGACAAAGTAGCTCTTCAGCTGTCAAAAAGCTTCTGTGATGATGTGTAGAGCATCCTGGAGATATCCAATGGTTTTCTATAACTCACCATAAAGAACAGCCTCTAGACAGTGTAACAGATGTATTAAGTATTAATGTTTCACAGTAATCAACAGATTTATGAGCTCAGCTGAATCAGTTTTTGTTATTATCAGCATTTCTCACAGGATAGCTTCAAAACTAATTTTGAGCAAGCTGATAGGTATAACCTTGTGCAAATGTTTTTTTCCTTCTTTCCTTTTTATCTGAATCCTTCATAAGGAGTACTGGGATTTATGTGTCTATCTTATTTTAGAGAATTAAAATGTTAATAAAAGGGCACGGGGGATAGATCTAAAAAGTATTGCGAGGTAAAATGGCTTGTCAATGGGTCATAGCTGAAGTACTTTGAGTCAGCCCCGTTTGCTTAGTCTGACTAGCATTGGTGTAAACAATTATAAGCTGTATATATGTATGTCTGAACTATGCACAAACACTGTAAATACCTACTGCTGCATGACTTCAGTACACATATTAGTAAAAAACACCAATTAGGCATATTACAGAGTCACAGACCTGAACTTTTCCCAGCAGCTGTAGTCTTACAGGGAGGCTGTCATGTCCCCTGGGAGGCAAAGGACTGCAAAGGAACGCTTTCCTCTCCCCTCCTGCAAGCGGCACAGGCAGCTGTTGATAGCCTGGCTTCTTTATAGAGAAACATTATTCTTTTCAGTACTCCTCTTGAAGCATAAAGGATGCACCGGGAGAATTCTCTCTTGCATTGAGAGAAGAAATTACCTCCCTACCAGTTTTTCAGGTGCGTGAGGCAGCTGCCTAGCGTTTCAGCGATATTGTTACAGGCATTGCTCTGCTTGCTGTCCATCGGTAAATACTGATAAGTGCCACGTAAGCGTGCTATAGAATGAATCACTGCCATTTGTTAGAGTGACTGAGCTCTCCGTTGGAGGTAACGGGATGACATTGGTTCATATGCTTTCAGAAAAACTCCTGAAGACATTTTTATGGACTTTCTCTCATTACGTACCTACATTTTGGGATATAAGAAAGGCAAACCTAGATGAAGTGTCTGAGTTCACTGCAGATTTTCTTTTTTTGCTTCCTTGACTGATGGGAGAATAATAGTTTTGTTTATCTTCTGCTGTCCTAGGCAGCTGGTAATTCCTATTATCCTTTTCTCCCTAGATTGTTTTTCCCTTCTGCAGGACAGATTGGAACCGCAGACCTAATCTTCCCCTACTTTATATCCTACGCAACCACTTACAGGTGTGTGTATAGTGTCACCTTACCAAAATGGCAATGCTTTACAGAGATATAAATTAGAAGGTACAAGCAGTACAAGCAATATAAAGAGCAAGATAGGAGAAAATCAAGTCCCACGGAGAGAGAGAAACTATGTTTAGGTCTTATACCATCTGGACACGACTTTTTGTGAGTGCTTATGAGTTTAAAATATCTGTAGGTGCTGAGGCATCTGAAGGTTCAGTGGCATATGCCATTTTTACGCCAGGAGCAGCTGAGTCCCAGATCAGAGATTTACTAGATGTTAAAGGGAGATACTCCTTAAGAGACTGGAGCAGACAGATTAAGCTTCTTATTTTTCAGAAGCTGCCCTTATAAAAGAAGTTTTCTGTTATTTTCTTCCCCTCCAGCCTGTTCTTTGCATAAAGCTGTGCCAGCTTTGGTGTTTGGCTATGTGTGAGGACAGGGGAAATGTGTCTGTGCAAGGATATTGCCTGTACTGGTAATAACAGAGCTCTTTGTTGGAAGGAGGTGAGGAAAAGCTGGCTGTAATCTGCTCATGCTGAAAAAGGCTGAGCACAAAGCTTTAAGTCATATAAAAGCAGCCTGCAGAAAGAAAAAGGACCCTGAGGAGGGCTTGTAACAGCAGTGTCCTACAGAGTAACCACTGAATCATCACATTGACTACATGATATCATTAAACCCCATCTATTTGGACTTGTTTATTACAAAAATTGTGTATCGTGTCTCATCCCTTTCGCAGCTGTGCAACAGCAGTCACTTGAAAATTCCTTAATGGGTCTCTAATCTCAGAATACCACCTCTGAGTATCTTTTGCCCCAGCCGTGGTTTAAGGATAGCATAACGCCACTTAGTATAAAATGTGCCTGCACTGGTAAGAACACAATAAAGGTTTTGTTGTGCTGCTGTATAGCTGAGCCAAGCCATAAGACAATGCTGAGGTGAGACATTGCTGCACACTCTTTACTGAGGTAACTAAAAGGTAGACAAAAATAATTTCTCACAGGTCAGCTCATTAAGGATGCTACTGAAGTACGGGGAAAAACAGGCTCCCAAGTTACTTTTTTCCTTTCCTCGCTTTTTGGGAGCTGAACCAAATTTGCTTAATGAGCTTTGGCATGAAAAATTACCTTTATTTGTTTCTTCCTACTATTTGCTATAAAAATAGAGCTGAGAGAGCAAGGAAGAGTAACTGGCAAACAAATGGGTATGTTCAGAGAGAAACAACCATTAGTGGGGAACAAAAAGTGGCAAAATAGCTTTTCCTACTCTTCCTGACCTCTTCCTTGAGATGAAGCAAATGTCAGGGCACAGTGGGGCAGGGGGTCGGGGTGGCAGGGGATCCCCCTGGGGCGGGCAGGGTCTTGCAGCCAGGGATCCCCTGGGGTTTTCTTTACTACGTCATCGGTGGGTGAACTGATACCCAGCACTCTTACAGATGAGAGTTGCCCCCGGTCTTTTTTTTAAAAAAAAACATTTTCATCTGTGAATTTTTCTTACTTAGTCTTTTTCTGTACTATTTTGCAGGAGAAGGAGCCTGTACTCTTCGAGTTCCTTATTATATTTTCACTGTCATTATGTGAAGTGGCTGAAATAGAATTAGTACGGTGAGCCGGCTTGGAGGTTCCTGGCTGTCATAGTGATTTTAAAGTATTTTACCACTTATCTGGAAAATGTTACATACCTCTGCTAAAACTTGTGGTCTGGGCAGTATTACACTAATATTCCAGCGTTATTGCTGATAAGAAAGGTGTTGGAAGGGTGCTGTGAGCTGTGTAATAGACTATGGTGTAGAATGCAATGTTTTCTTTGTTAGCAAAGCTGGCCCGCGAAATTCCTGCCTCTCTATCGCATCCTCTGTCCTAGACATTCATTCCCATGTCTGTGCCGCAGTTTGCTCAGTTGTGCTCAGGCAAGTTTGTGAGGCTCTGCTCAAAACAAGATCTGGTCTGATTTGGGTCAAAAAGAGGGGTTTTTTTTGAAATCCACATCACTTCAGGATGTAGCGTAGATCTAGTGATGTGGGTCTACAATGTCTTCACTGACCTGAACAAATACTTACTGGCTTGGTAAAATGTAGCCCAAACCTGCATGTAATTTGCCCTCACAGGTTTACTCTGTTTAAAAACAATTTTAAAAAGCACCAAGCTGATAAGACTGCTTTTCAAGAAGTAGCAGGCACTTATTCTGGAAGCAATTTACTGCTGACCAAACTCTCAAGCAGCAACACCTAAGGAAGATGTATGCATGGTAAAAAAAGACTTTTAAAAATAAAGAATGAATGAATGCCTCTGCATTTTTAACATCTTTTTGAATTTCAAATGATACAGGTTTCATTTCATTTTTTGAAGTACTGAACATTAACTGAATTGCCACTTACAGATTCTGAGCACAAGCCCTTTTATCTCTCGTCCAAATGGTGCCAAATTAAAACAGTCGCATGTTTGCTCAAAACAACATCGAAATTACATCAGACTGTGACTGTTCCTCAGTCGGCACTTCAGGTCAGTCTCCCTGTTCTGCGAGCCTGCCTGAGCCTGGAAACGCTCCCACTGCCTGCAGGTACCTTGGCAGTAGCTGAGCAATATTTAGCACTAAGATAGCTGTTCAGATAACCACCAGACCAAACAAATGCGAGAGCGTGTGGACGTGCTCTGCGTCAGAAGGAGAACTGCACATGACTGAGGGATGATTTCAATTTTCAAGGTCTAGAAATAGGATTGCAAATTTGCTCTAGTCCCAATCAGATATCTGGATGGAGTCCTCCTACTCCACGCAATACCTTTTGGTATTTAGGTATTCCCTATTGGGAAAAAAAGGGGAAAGAATTGTCCATCTTATGGGTTCCTTTCTTTTTCTCCTGGCTGTTGGTTATTAGGTGTCTTTCATGTTAGAAATAGACGTTTCTCAGCTGAGTGAGGAAAGCATATGTTCCCAGATAACAGGACTTCAGCAAAACTTGGGAAAATCTAGTGTTTTTCCTGGCTGAATTGAAGTCTCACACACCACCCTCTCTCCCTAATTTTCATTCTATAATATTTGAATAGGCTTGTGATTAGGTAAAAGAAATTCACTCTGTCTCTAAATGGTACCATAACTATTTAAAACAGCTAAATACAAAATGAACTCATTTACTTGCAGTAGTCTGAAAAGATTTTTCCCTGATTCTACTTCAGGAGACTATACCATATTTGCTAGAAATTTTAGCTTTTTCAATTGTATTTTCCCCTCATGTATTAAGAATGAGGCTTTCCCAAATGCTACTAATAAATATATATTGCTTTTTTTTTTTTTAAACTCGGTTTTCCTGAATACCTTTGGAGAAGCAGGATGAAAGAACAAATGTGTCTCGACAGTGTCATCTAGTGGCAAAATATGTACGAAGCTTTTGAAAGAGCAGCAGCAGCTGAGCTGAGCTGGACAGTTAGCCATCACCTTCTTTTATACACTAATGACTGATCCACAGATTTGTACTTTTTTGGGAAGCCTGCCTGCAGGCGACTGGAAGACTTATTCCAGCCAGAACAGACGAGAGAGTACTTCTAGCAGTTTGCACAGGAGACGATGAGGCCATCCATGTTGCTCTGGGGAAGAGGTCCATGCTTTTAGTTCAGTTGCTAAGAAAGATTTGCCCTTTGCACACCTAAAAATATTGCCTGTGTAGTGAAGGCAATAAAGGAAGATTGGTATCTTCCAAGTGTTCTTGAAGCTAGCTTGACACAGAAAGTCAAACTACATGAGCATAAGGACTATGAATTTGTGCTTTGTGGGGAACTGGTATAGTGAGCGGAGAAGTGTTGTCTCAGTTAGCAGAGCTAACAGGAACTATATAGGAACTATTCAAACACTGGAATATTTTTAAAAAAGACAGGGAAAAAAAAATCACCTTTTTTTTTTTTTTCCTGTTTTCCAAATACCTTCACTTTGCTTATGTTTGTGCTACTGTGCTCTGGTGTGTTTGCTATATTGCAAAAATCCAGCCTACCAGTCATGAAGATGTGGATCATCATCTTGATTTGTCATCTGGCAGCATGAGATGTACCCTCTCAGTCAGGAGAGGCAAGAGAAGCATACGTACAGGCAGCACACATGGTTGCCCAGGAGCAACTGAAGAGTTTAGAATGAATGTAAATATAGGAGCTGGCTTGATTCTTCAGAGCAAACTTTTATGAAAATAAGATACAGCTATGAGTGCAGTGAGAGATGCTGAAATTGCATTCCTTGGGCTCCCTTTTTTGGAGGTCTTAGTCTTGGGCCCTAGAACTAGGTCATTAAATTTACTGTCCATTTGAGAAAGAAAGCAGAAGAGAGTCAAGTGGTTTTTGTATTACTGTTGTTCAATCCATGCTGTCTCACAGGCACTCATGATTTTTTTGGCCTACAGTTCCAATAAAACACCCCTTTGTATCTGCAGTCTGATACTGGCAGTTCATACTGCAGCAACCAGTGCTAGTAGGAGAGAGAGAAGTTTTCTACCTGGAAGCAAAAAAATGTAAATAATTAATCAGAAACAATGACATCAAACTTTATTTTTATTTACTTTATCAAAACTTACAAATCAGCAGAGTGTATGAAATCCATCAAGTATTATAAATCCTCTTTGTGAAACCAGAACAAATCATATAAATGACTATTTCCATCGTGACTTGACTGCTAATCTGTCACTACACCTGATTTTACTTTCAGTAAACTTTGAATAGCATATGAAGATGCAATTTTTTATAATGGAAAAATGCTCATAAGTTTTCAGTATCCTTAAAGGCTATGATCATGGTTCTATGGTGACAGGTCATAGAAAAATCGTACTTATGCCCATTAGAATGGCAGTTCATAGATATGCTGCTGCTTGGCTTTTGCTATTAGAATCTTTAGTAGACACTCATATGGATGTATCAAAGTTGCTAGAATTAATGTTGAAAGCTATTAATCAAAAATTCCTACAGCTTTTATTAAAAAAAAATATTCTATACATTTCCTGATATATTCTGTCTGGAATACAATGCACATATGCATGATCTTTTTAAAGTGGGCCTCAATGATAGCTGGGAAAGTTGGAATTACTTGAAAGAAAAAATGAACTTTTTTAGTTTCTAAGGGTTTTTTTTTCCCCCTCCTACAATTTGGCATATCTTTGTTTCAAAAATTGTAGAAATAGAGACTCTACTCATGCCTTTTACAGTTTCGCCTGCACATTCATTTGTAGTTTCATCACACAGTAAACCAAAACTGAATCTCAAATTTTAAGGACTGAAATATTTACCATTTCTTATACAGACTTTCATTCATAGTTTTCAACATACTTTTGATAGCCAAAATCATAATCCCCCTATTTCGCAGGGGACTCAATAGTCAGAGTCACACTCATACAAGGGACAATTTAAAGCAGGTAAATTAAGTTCCTGTTTCCAGCAGTCCTAGTAGAGGAGCTTACTCTGATTCTGCATGGAGACGGCCCGTGCTAGGAGTGAGGAAGGATGAATATTGTCCCCACTGCCTGAGGCAATATTCAGTAAGGCACTGGCAGAGCTGAGACAAGTTCAAGAGAACCACCTTCAGTCCTGAGCCTGCACTTGACAACCTCCGCGTGTGAAGGAAACTGTGGTGTTATGTTTTTTGCAGCAGGTTTGCTCTGCTAAGCCTGCGACCTGCTAACCAGACTGTACTGTGGTGTCACCTGAGTGTCAGAAGAGATTATCGACTGTAGATGGCACTGCAAGGTAAGTGCAAAGGTGCGTCTAGTAGCTGTGGGGATTTTAATCTCTTGAGGTTTTTTATCTCCCAATCACTCTGAAATCAGTGTTTGGAAGATTAAAAAACCTCAAAAGAGGTTTTTAAGACCCAGAGAAGACCTAGAAAGAAGTAAGGTAAGGCCAGAGGAGAGACCTGTGTGGAGGTGATGTAAAGGGGATGCTATGCTGTCTTTGCTAACGTACTACCTCATTTTGGGAACCAATACCTCCCACAACAGTGGTGGGTCACTGCAGAGATGGACAGGAGTGGTGACTCCAGCTGCTCCCGGCACCCCTGGGTCATGTAGCTGGAGCAAGACAACCCAGGTCCCCAGGCGCCACTTCAGCTGGGCCATGAAGTCCTGCAGAGAGCATGCTGGTAGACTCAGAGAGACAGGCTGCATTCCACTGTGCCCAGTGCTGTGAAGTGCATCCTGACCCACGGCACTTTGGCAGTAGGTGGGCACCCTCTGCCACCCAGACTTAGTGCAGCAGGACCATACTGGCAGCAGTTTTGGGGACACTGCAGCTCTCAGAGTGCCAGACAAGCATATCAGATGTCTTGTTCAGGGATAGCACCAACCTAGCCCAAAGAGCTGCATCTGGGCATGCAATGGCCAGAAAAAGAAATCAGCTTGTCCTGGTTTGAGGTAAAACAGAACCAATTTTCTGATTTGTAATTTTACTTTTTAGCTGGGCCTCTTCTAACTGACTGAAGTCTGAAATTAACAGCATATTGTTCAGACACTGTTCTCTCTCAGAGTGATAAGACCTGATTATACCAAGGAACGGTACGCACAGAAGCTCTTGCTTAGACTTATTGCTGTAACAACCAAGGTCAGCTAACTTCGCTGCTTGCCCCGTTAGAGGGTCAGAAGCGGAGCAGTGTAGAGAGGTCCCACCTGCAGGGAGGAGCGGATGGGACAGGTCACCCAAAACTGACCAACTGACCATATGCATCACACTCAGTATAAAAGCTGAGGGATCAAAGGGGCAAGGCTGTTCTGGCTCGCTCTTTCTTTAATGGTTGACGTCTGAGGAGGACCCTGTCTGTTCATCTGCCTTTTATACCGATCTGAGCATTCCTGACTCTAGTTCCGGAATTCAGCTCCTGTCCATCGCTGACGCCAGTCTGGGACTTTCCCTGTGTCTGCTGGTGATGTGATCGTCATCCTGGGAGCTGAATACGGTTTTGTATATATTGTATACTTTTTTTCTTTAATTTTTATTATTCTATTATTATTTACTATTTCCTTATTTATTATTATTTTCATTAAAGTAGTTTAGTTCTTTTTTCTCAACTCATAAATCTCCTTCTCTCTTCCTCTCCTCTCTGAGGAGAGGTGGGGGAAGGGCCATCTGTCGTTCTGATCGGCCAATCCAGCCAAAACCACGACACAGCTGTACTGCAAACTGCATGTTTACCTACTATTTACAAAAAGTTTTTGAAAATAACAACCCCTTTTTTCCTATCATCAGAAGAAGGCAAGAGAGGCAGTTCCTCTCCACTCCCACATATTCAGAAGCTATAAACAGATCCTCCATGCCTCCTAATCACCATGATCTTGCCTCTCTGTCCATGAGATGGCCACAAGACCACCAGTGTTATTTGCAATGGCTATGGAGTCCGAGATATGCACTACAAAGTCCTTAGGAAGACCAAGAGAACATCCTTGATTCTCATGTCCTTCCATCCAACCTCTCCCTTCCAGAGGAGGCTGACGTTCTGAGGTAGCCTACAGCCTTGTGTCTTCTATTTTGGAAGATGAGCGTGGAAGATGTGCAGAAAAGATAGACTACAAATTGAATTTTCTTGCTGCACTTATACAATAAAGTTCCCACAGAATAAGAAAACACTTTGTTTAAAATTACTCTTCTGCAAAATATTTAACATCACAACAGATAACATCCACTTCACAGGTACTGCAGTTTCTGATTGTATTGAAGATTATACTCCAGTCGCTGCAAGTAGCTGTCCCTGGAAGAGTTCCCACAAATTATTATCTCTTACTACCATTTCGTTTTATGTATGTTGTGCCCTTTTCCACAAGTTTTTGCAAATTTTTTTTTTTCATATGGCAATTCTGTACATATGTGAGACAATGCTTTCTTATCACATACACCTCATCACTGGTGACAAACTATCCTTTTGGGGTACCTGGGCTCCTATAATAACAGAAAATATACCTTGGACATCAGAAATGCTCCCAAGGTCTAATTACACAAGTTGGAAGTCTTATGAGTTAAAGAAGAGATGTCAGAGTATCTGACACGACAGGGCTACATGGAAGTGTTCCCAATCTTGTGAGATGAAGAACCCACTTTGCTGAAGCCACGGTTTGTGACTGAGTGAAAGCTCCTGGGCACTCACTGCATCTCCATTTCCTACTTCACCTTCACAGAGGAACTCTCAAGTAGATTGAGCAGAATTCAGGGAGTCCCCATACTTCACCATCCTCCTTCCCTTATTATTTGATGCTCAGGCTTCTCCACATTTTTCTCAGAGGGTATATGGAATTGAGTAACCCTGCCTCTTTGAGTTAGAAGATAGGCTTTCTTAAAGCAAGATGCACATATTTTAAATAAATTTGGAGATACTTTACTAGTATAAAAATGCTAGAGCGTGTGGCTATCTGATAAAAAAATAGTAGTTTTCATTACACTGAATTTTCCTTTATTAGTTCTGTAATACAAATTTCCCAGTATTTTGTCATCTTTTTTTCAAGTTCATAAAAGAGAAAGATCATGAAGAACTTAGTTAGTATCAGCAGAAGGTAAGCCTGGAGCAGATTAATTTTTTCTTCAGCAGAGAGTATTACTGCTGCCAATAAGAATTATTACTCAAGGCTCTAGAGGATACTGGTAATAATTAGGCCAGCTAAGGCACATTAATAGAAATGTGAAGGAGGAAATCTGTCACTCGACACTTAGCATAGCTGAAAAGGAAAAAATTAATTATTTTCATTTTTGATATATAGACTGAGCTTTTTGTTACTGGCTGGTAAAAGTAATTACCATCTTTTTTCAATATTCAGAATCAATTTCTGAAATCTGTTATGAGATTGTTACAGTGATAACAGAAAGTGCAGAATACATTTTTTCCCTACTGTCACTTACATCTTCCCCTCTAATTCCTCCATTAGCTTAAGCCTGGTGCAGCAGACAAAGCATGGAACTTTACCTCAATATTTCTGCAGACTACGATGGATGGATGGATGGATGGATGGATGGATGGGATCCATAGGTGACCAGAAAGCTGCCTAATGGGGTAGTGTGTTCCCTATAGCCTAGATCTATCTCACCTAACTTTAAATGAGTATACACATTTGGAGCATGCTCAATCTATAACCCTTCAACAGTGAATGAACTGAGACAAAAAATACACTCTGTAGACTAATTAAGCCTCTCAAAATTGATGTTCCTCCTCAAATTCTGAAGATGGGTAAGTATACTTGGTTTTCAAGTGCTGCTCTTTCAATTCTTTGAGGGATTTTTTGACTTAAAAGTCTAAAGCTGCTATAAAAAGTAACAACAGTGGTGAGAGATACATTTTTTTTCCTATAAAATAATTACATATTTATTTGTGATAATTCAGACCTTTTCACCACAGACCGAGAAAAAAAAAAAAAGATGAATGATTCCTAACTGCCAGGAAAACACTACATGCTTCAGGAACTCACAAATCTGGCTGTTGGACTACCCAATTAAAAAAGACTCTTTGGTGACTTGTTAATAGCTTTTCATCTCCACTGCCTGTAATTTCTTCTTAAAGGCTTAAAATAGTATATTTTTCTGCAACGATGTTGTCATTTTCCACTGGTAAAAAGCCCCGAAACAAAACCAGTAATTTAAACAGAGCCTTAAGTCAACCTGTTTGAGCTATTTTTGTTCTACAATGTTACCTTATCACCTCAACATATCTCTGCAAATCAAACTACATCATTCTGATTCTGTGAATGGTATTCATTAGCTTGCTGCTTTTGCAGAGGCAGCACAAGATAGCAGGAATTTCTACTACTGACCAATGAGCTGGGGACAATTAGAATTCCTGAACAATAAACAATAAATAAAGTATTTAGTATCTTTTTTTTCCATGAAAATATTAAAAGTCCTGCAAAGGACATCAAACTCTTGCATAGAAACCCATTGCTAAAAGTCTTTGGTTATTCTGTCAAGGTTTTGGCTGACTCAGACTCCATCAGGTCCTATTCATGACTCAGTATTATTTTCCAACTTTTCTGTGTCCTTTGTTGTAGTCTTCTATTCTTTGCAGTAGTATTTTTTATGAAAGAGCTGAAGGACAGTCCAGCTTCTCAGAAACTATTTTCCTCATATAGAGTCTATTCATGTTGTCTTGGGCCTTGTTCTACCTTAAGCCTCTTGATCTTTCCACTGTGCTGTTTACCTCTCCAAAGGATGCCTGTCCCAGCTATTCACCTGAATTCATTATTGTACAACAAAGCATTGTTTGTGACTGACTTCAGCTGTGTTTGGACCTCCTTATCTCCCCAGACAGTCATTAATGTTCTTAGGCCAGCTGGCAGCATGCTTGGAGCAATGCCACTTCTGAGATGTGTATATGACTGAAGCAGAAAGAAACTAGAAAAATAGAATCATTATCAAGATCATGCATAAATAAATTTCACATAGCATGCAGGGTTAGTTACAATGGTGAATGACTGCTGGCAAACCAAACATTTATACAGTGAAATACAGAAAGCAGATTGCACAATCCCCATTAACTGGGTTGGATGGCACAGGTAAAAATGCTTGAGATTCACCTACATACAATTTCTACTCAATCTTCCCCAAACTGAACTGCTGCTGAAGAACACATGTAACTTTTTTCAACTCCAAATGTTTTGTGGTTTAAAAAATAACTAGGCTGGTTTACATTCTTTTAATGCTTGCACCACACAGGGGACAAAACTGTGGCTTCAAAGAAACACGCAGAAACTCTGGCTGTTGGTAGTAGTATGTTATTAATATATTTCCTTATTTTAGAAAAAGTGATGTGTGACTCTTTTACTCTGTATTTTATGTTAGGTACTTGTCTTGGTTCCTAGCTTCCCACCCTAAAACACTAGACCTTAATCCTGTTCCAGATTAATCTATACCACTTATTACACCATCCAAGACATTACTTAAGAAGTAGAATTGAATCGAGCCCTCATGGTAGTTTACTTGAAACACACATCCAGTGAACCACAGGTAATTACTTTCCAACGGGAGTTTTTCAAATCCTTGTGCACAAACCAAATTTCCTTATGAGACTGCTGCCTGAGTCGGTGTCAAAAGCCTCACAAAACCCAAGCTGCTTTATATGATTCTGTCTGTATTAGGCCACTTGCTCTGGCAGAAATTTCATTGACTTAAGACAATCCGCCTCAACACAGCCTTTTCAATGCTTTCTCTCACTTCACTATTTTCTAGAAACCTGACAGGCTCATTATGTGACTGTTTGCTTTCCAGTCCTCCTGGAGAGGCATGATCTTGCCAGAAACCCATTGTCTCTCTTCACAGACACCCACACTGCTTGTCTCATGAGGGCTGACAGGAAAAGGCACTGAAACACCTCAGCTTTCTCTCCTTCACCTCCTCTTTCCCCATTATTTTCAGCCCCTTCCCTCCCTCCCTCCCGACATGCCTCGCCACACCGACCCCTCACACCTCCGCCCGCCATCTTGATTTGACCCTAGCGCCCCGCGGGACAGCCCGTCACGGCAAGCCCCGCCTCCCTCCCGGCACCTGACCGGGCCCGGCCTGTCAGTCAATCCGGGCTCCTCCGCGGGGGTGTGAGAGGCGGAGCCCAGGCGGCAACCGCAGCCAATCGGCGTGCGAGGTGCGGCGGCTCTGCGGCCAATCGGCTGCCTGCTTCTTCGGGGGTGCGGTGGTCGCTGTTCCTGCGCCCCGCTGTGAACTGCTGGCACAGGCTGTCGCCGCCGTCGCTGCCTGAGCTGTCGCGGTAGCCTCAGCAGCCTGGCCCTGCCCCTGCCCCGGTGTCACTGAGGATGAGCCCCTGCGCTGCCCAGCGCCCGTCCCACCCTGCCCGCCCGAGTCCATTCATCTAGCGACTGGTGAGGGGCGGGCCGCGACCTGCTGATGTGTCCGGAGGGGGAGCCGGGCCTGCGGGAGGGGCAGTGACACGGCTGACCCTGCCGGAGGGGACGGGACGGCGGCGGCGGGGGGCTGTAGGAATGGGGAGAACCCCAGGCGGGAGAGCCAGGGAGGGTGAAGGGTAGTCGGCCACGTAGGATGGGAGGGAACCGGCTTCGAGGCGGAAGAGAAGTGCCTCGGTCGCTTGTTAAGTCTCTTCTGTCGCTCGTTGCTTCCCGGCTACGTGGACTTGTGTAGTGTGAGTCAAAAGAGCCACCTTGCCTCCTGCCTGGCCCTCGCCTGTGGGTGGCTTTTTGAAACACTGCGGACCTTTCCCCCCTTGACGCTGGCAGCAGCCTCTGCCAGGTTTCCTTAGTTGGAGGTTCCCGGAAAGGCCGTCGTGTTTCTGGCCTTCTTGGTGATACTTGTCTGTGGTTTTTGGTAGCAGCTCACAGTGTTGCTGGCTTTGAGCAGCAGCATAAGCACCAAAGAGCTGAAAACTCGTAGTTAGCTTAAAAGGATATTTCCGTGCTGTCTTCTTAGGGGCCAGCCACCTGATCTCTGAAATCCAGACCTTTATTTTGCTGACGTGGTCAGTGTAGTTGTCTATCTTCGTGGAAACTGACCACAATTTGTAGTTTACAAAAGAATAATAATCACCCAACAACATCTGATGTGGGTACTCTTTAATAATACTGTACCAGAAGTTCAGAGTTTATCCAGAAAAGTCAGCTTTTCCTAACGTTTGATGTATTTATCTGATACAGTTTTAAGTGTGGTGAAATTCTAGAACACATTTGTGTTTCATTGCGCTTGACTTATCTTCAGGTTATCTGTTTAAATAAAAAAAATCTAGAGCAAGGTCCCAGTGTATTGTGGAAATGCCTATAATTACACTCACTGTACTTTTTTCTATGCCACTTTCTGTATGTTTTAATTTTTTCATCAGTGTTAAGCTTTTTAAGTAGTTTTAACTGTTTCTAGGTAAGCCATGCACAGTATTTCACAGTTTACTGTTTATGTGCTATGATTCCTGACTAATAGATCTGCTCTGACGTGTTGTAGCTGAATTTAGCTACCAATGGTACTTTGGTGGTTTTTTTTTTTGACAGGCGTGTCTGCCTTTAATTGGTAGTGCTTGTTAGCACTATTAGGAGCACATGGATTAGAGTTGCTGGATCACTGAATGTCTCATCCTGATAAGGATTATGCTGTTACCGCGGTGAAGGCAGAAGTTATAGAAAAGTCTGGAGAGAACCTCTAAAGGTCACTTGTGCCAGGGGCTGTGCCAAGCAGCGTCAGAGAGGCCCTGGCCTAGTGAATGAAGGGGCTTGGATCTGCCATGGCCCGGGGGACATAGCAGGCATGGTGGAATGTGGTGTTTTTTAAAGCAGGTTGGGTTTCCTCCATAGCTTTACTTCTAGGCAGGCCACATTTATTTAAAACTTGAACAGATTGCTTGCTGTCTAGCCCACTTTGAGAGCCTCGTTAGCATTCAATTTATCATTTGAAAGTGCTTCCTGACATATAATATTAATCTCTTAAGAAAATTGAACAAATGACTACTTATCCCTCTGTCACGGGTAACGTGGACTAGAGTTTTGATTTTTCTTGTTTATGTAACAGCTGCCTTATTCAAAGGCTCTGGGTGGTCTGTAGAAAACACAGCTGAAGGATAAAATAGATCCAATTTGCTCAGCCTGTACTCAACGTTTTGTTTTGTAAACCTTCTGAATCCTGGTTGCTCTTTCCAAAGTTTTCTTCTACTTACATACTTCTCTTGGTGTCTGAACTAGAGGCAGCGCTCTACTTGATCTTTTGTATATTGAGAAGAGCAGAACCCTTGCTTTCTGTTCCTTGTATTGTAATACTTCTGTAATACGGTTGAGAAGAAGCTAATTTTTTTTAAAAGACTCTATGTGGGAATTTCTGACTGCCAAACCTATGTGGGAATTTTGGACTGCTGGGATAGCTTAGATTTACCCTTTTTTCCTTATATATTCAATCACTTTTCCCCTCATAAAATATATCGTGTATTCAAATAATATTGTTCAAGGGGTAAAAAAGTCTAGATTTAAACCTAGTCTTCAAAAAATGTGCAGGAAGTCTCTAAGCAGTTTAAACTATCTGTGGCTATGTAATCTGAGTAGAAGTTTGTAGTCTAGCTGTTTTTTAAAGCCTTGGACAATGTGCTGCTTATAGCTGAAGGGTGTGTTTGCTGTTATTTATCTAGGAATTCATCTATGTTTCCTTGAGGATATGTTGCTTAATGCCAGGCCTATGTTTATTATATTGCTACCCAGCTTCAATTTGCTAGTCACTTTTGTCAGACTCTGAACTACTACTTTAACATGGGTTAGTGAAGTTTGCCTTTAGGTAAGACTGCAGTCAACAGAAAGTCTTGGAAAACCAGTAATGTGATAGGAAATTCACATGGCTTTACTTCTGTAAGCTTTAGATTTGGTAGTTGTTTTTTTTTGTTTTTGTTATTAGCTTAGTAATCAAGTAGTCTGTGTGGTTAAGTTTGTTTTGGGTACAAATATTTTCAGGATTTCCATGCTGTTATGGTTACAGGTCTTTTGTGATGTTATGAAACAAGTATGAATGGACCAATGTGGAGAATATTATTAAATGTCAGTGTGCTTGTTTAAAAAACAATCCCCCCTCCACTCCACCCTGGAAGTCTAAGAACTCGTAGTACCCTTATAAGGATGGACTTAACCTTCCTGGAGTGTATGATACTGCCAGTCATATCTGTCTTCATTTAGCGACTGACTGTTGAAAGGAAGAGGAAATGAATTTTGAACCTTCTGAACAGCCGTATTATTTATACTGTTTCTTTTTTTAAAGTAGGGGTATTAGGATTAACAAGGAAAACTGTAGGCTGCTTCTGTATGGAAAATAGAAACAATTATTTAGTTCTGTTTTAGGAGACCCAAATACTAGGTAGTTTTTCACCAAGTACATCCTAGATGCAACTGGTATTTAGAAAAAAATCAGGACCACTTTAAAAAATAATAAATAAAAAACAATGGGAAAACAGTGAATGGAATGAGGTTATGCCAATTTAAAGATCAAATAAGGTTTTGAGACATATTTTCTTAGGAAAGCGGCCTAAAGCCGGGTTTCAAGGCCATGTCACTAATTTGACAATTGAGTTACTTTAGTGCAGTGCACATGGAAAATGCAAAACTAGCAATCTGTCTTCAAGTGTCACTGAATTCTAACTATCTGAATCTCTTGGTTTTCTCTTCCAGTTCCATGTGAGACCACAACAGCACCTACTAGCCACTGCCTTGGTACTGGTATCCACATCCATGTTAGACAGATCTTGCTATATCTAATACTGAGTATTCGAGGCATCACAAAAACTTGTGCTGAATATGCTCTGCCTTCACTGGGTTTGTCTTCTGAAAGACAGCGACTAAGAGACAGATATGTAGCAGGGGATCCTAAAGCTGCCTTGGTATCATCTCTTTCTTCTGGCTTAATTTTTGTGAAATTTCACGTTACCAAAATAGAATTGATTATATATATTTTTACCTATTCTGGGAAGTGTCCTGGATAACAAAAATAGGTAAACAGAAGCCTTGGACTTGAAGACCACAAACCCATCAGAAGTCCCTTGTAAGCAGCTTTGATATGCAGAGAGATTTCTGGAGCTCCTCAGTGGGAAGCTTGAACAGAATCTCAAGACTTCACATCTGTGATCTGCCCTCTGCTGTTTGCAGGAAATGAAATCTATCATTATCCTCCTTAGTCATTAAACTATTTGTTAGCTTAGTCTTACAGATGTGTAGAATATTAGTTAATTTCATACTTGAGAGGTGTGACAGCTATGATTTTGGACTTTTTAGGCAAAGATTTGGCACTTTTTTTGCTATTTGTAGTGACTTCTTGAAAGTAACAGAGACTTCTCCACAGTAGGTGGAGAGCTTCTTTTTCAGCTGTAGGAGTTCTGACTCCATAAAGTCGGATGACACATCTGACACACTCCTCCTTGCTCTGACAGCTGTTGTGTGGTGGTGCTTTGCCCTCTCTGAGGGGAAGAGCTGGGTGAAAGGGCTCTACCTACTCGCTTCCAGGAGGCAAGATACCACAAACATTCTCTTGTTACTTAAGAATTGCTTCCAAGTTGGTTGCGATCTTTTAAATTCCTCTAGCTGTGAACATGTATAATAAGTAGCTCGTGTCTCCAAGGGAAAAATTAGAAACCCACTTGCTACTGAAATAAAACATCTTTGGGATGCTCTGAATACTGCTCCAATTCCTTCATTTTTTGCGACATTTTCCTATCATGAAAATGTTGATTAGGGTCAGTTTTTAAAAAGGACTTGAATCCCAAATGATACCTATTGTTTCATACAAATGTTTAAAATACGATAATCTTATTTAGCTGTTTATGTCTTTCACTAATTACAGCATTAGGAAGACACTGGTATTATAACATGAATATAATTAGTGCTGAGAAGCCTACAGAAGTATCTGCAAATAAAAGCAGAGATGTGTAATCATAGGGTCACTGTATTCTAGACACTTAGATTCAAAGTTTAAAAACTGGTGGTGCTGTTCCTATTTTGTGATTATTTTAGGTGCTGATCGTTCAGCTGGGACTCCATATACTAGGAGTAAACATATGGACAGCAATCACAAGGTTTTCACATAGATGTAATAATCGATTCACAATTTTGAAGTTCTAAGGTTTCACTTAAGGACCTACTTTGTATTTAAAAACAATCAGATCTGATGGTTAACCCTTTTAAGATGTTCTAATAACACAATATTGTGTTACTGGTGTGCCAGTCTTTATTGCAGAGGGGTGAAAACTTGATCTACGGCCTTCTGTCTTGAAATTGGAGGTGTATATATCAATGTACTAACATAGTATCTAGTGTTGTAATGTTTATAGTAAAGGAGGGCTGGGTTAGAATGATTTATAAAGAAATAATTCAGCAGACTTGAATTTCACATAGCTGCAGTAAATGTCACCACAATGAAATTAGTGTGAGGTAGGCAGGGTTGTGGTTCTATATAATAGCGAACTTTTTATTCTTTTAATGTGTGTTTTGTTGTCCACGTTATTTTCATGTTTGGTGAGGCTTGAGCTCAGGTCCTTTAAAGAAGTTTTTTCTGGCCTCACTGTTCCTTTCTTGTAATGGCATAAGTTTCTTTGAAACCAGGATTTACTTGCTTCTGAATCCTTTTCTCATGCGATTCAGTGTCTTAAATAGGTGTGTACTGCACAAGGGAAGGTATGGCATGGGGCACGGCAGGACTGCTTCCTTGGGTGGTGGTGACATTTCATACCAGTTTACTGAACAGATTAGTCAACTTTATTTTATGACTCCCCTATGAGTATTTTTTCTTGGTTCTTTTTATTTTTACTTTTCTTTCTTTGTAGCACTAACAGCAGTGTCTTAAAAATGAGCTATATTTAAGATATGCGTTACAAGACATATGTAAAATTCATACTTCTTCCACAGCATAATTTTATTGCCTGGTGGCATACTGATGAAATGTGAGAAATTGGTTTGAGGATAATAACAGTTCAGATGTTTTTCCTATAGATCTACAAATTTTTTTTTTTTAAATTATTACTATTTAGAAGAGTGTTTGTTGCACTGGCAATCGGAGTCTGCTGATAGCAGTCACCTGTCGTGCGTTGATTCCTTGGAGCAGCAAGTCAGGCTGTGTTCTTGAAACTAGAGCTTTTTTTCCTGGGCTTGCAACAGTGGTTTGCTTTTCTTTATACTCTGAGGCTTTGGAGAAGGAGGAAGGAGAGGAGTCCACACAGATCTATGTTAAACTTCTTGTGTTACTGCAGAAGTTTGTACGTTGGTTGTAAAATGCCCTGTAGAGTGAACTCAAGCTCGCTGTGACAAATGTAAACTAAATGGTTGTGTTCAGTTTTGGTCTCTGAAATATTTCTAAATGTTATTCTTGGGCAGGGATGGGAGACTAAATTGTAATCAATAAGAACTACTTTTTTGTTTTTCATGTGCCTGCTGTTTGAAATTTGTTTGAAGGTAGATACTGAACAACTTTGATTTGTAGATTTCCATTCCAAGTATTTAATCCCTTCTGCCTGAGGTGGAAAAGTAATTGTTGAAGGCTGTGTCATGAGATATTTAAATGAATACACTTGGATTAGAATATTCTTTTTTTTTTTTATTGAAAGTTTAGACTCCATTACTAATGTTTGCTCTAGACTGATTGCTTTCAACTTGGTGGCAATCTTGATGATAATTCTTAAAATAGGAGGAGGACTGGGATTTCTCTTTTCTCTTCCGAACAAAGTAATTTTTTCCTTATGTGTCTTTGCATATAGAGACATTGACAAAAACATGGTTATGTGTTCAGTGCCTGAAAAGCAATGGAAGCTAAGATCAGCAGGCTGGAGGGGCAAGGAGTGGGATGTGCACATGGTTACAATTATAGTGACTGCTGAGCTGGAAAGATAGCAGGTGTTATTTGTTTGCTGATTTGTCCTGTGGATTTGTTAACATATTTACTCTTATTTATTCACCTTTCATGGTACCACTGTCCAGCTTCTTTTGGAATATTTTACTGATTGGTAGAACAATTTTAAGCTACAGTTTGCATAGCAAGCATACACATCAACATGTGATTGAATACTACTTCACTGAGTTTGCAACTTATGCTTGAAAAGATTGAAGTGTGAAGTTTTTGGGGACTGAATAGCAGTTCACATTAAATTATGCAGTGTATCTGTGATGTGTATAGCTCACTTCTGTTTTAGATGGGTTTGTGTGTGATTTTTATACTGCTGTCTGCATTTCTTGTACTGTAACCCATTTAAATGTGACTGCATGCATTTAATAAGTGAGATGAGTGCTTCTGTCAGGCCTTCTTTACTTTTGAGAAAGTGGGTGCCAGAGAAAGTTGGACGGACATACTCTAGATGACCAGATAAGCAGAAATGCCGTATGCCCCAGATGATGTTTTCATGAACCAGAATTTGTATCTTTGCCTCGTTTTCCTTCTTCCTCCCTTACCCTTTCCAACCTAGGCCTTCGTTTCCTCTTGCCTGCTTCAGGAGCTTTAGACCTTTGCCTTTCATAAGTGCTTATTCTGTCTGAATTCACGGCCTTGTACAAGTTTTTTTTCTTTTGCTCTGTTACCATCCTTCCTCTCACATTTGGCAGCAGCTCTGGGGATTGTGGGGAGGAGCCTTCATGTTGATTGTGCAGTAGAGGCTTAGCAGGGAGATGGGTAGGCATTCAGGCCAGGGAAGAGAAAGTAAACCAGAAAAAAATCCTTTTTTTCAGTGGCTAAAGTAAACTCTGGTGGTCCTTCCCTCCTTCTGGGTGTGACTGACAAAGCTTCTGTTAGCCAAGATCTACTCAACATTTGTGGGGATTTTTTGGGTGGGTGGTTGGTTTGTTTTTTTTTTTCTCCAGCAGTCTTTCAGTTCAGTCCTTCCTTTCTGATCACAAAGTAATGATATAATTACACAGAAAACAATGAGGGTCTTAAGGACCCTAAGGCTGGGAAAGCAGATATCTTTTTTTCTCTTCAGATTATTTTTTTTTGATCCAGTTCTCCGTGTAGCCTCAAAGGTTTATGTCAAAGAAAGGAAGGAGGTGCCTTTGGAGGTTGGGGTGGGGAGTGGAGTCATGTCTTTTTAAACTGACTAAATCCCTGAGTATAAGCTCAGATGGCGTGGAGCAGGTCAGTAAACCCTTGCCATGTTGCTCCTGTACTTGGAAGTGCTAGTTTGATATGCACTGAAATTGGTACAGATGCTGGGGAAAAGAATTGTTGTTGACTAATCTGTTCTGGTTTGTTCTCTTTCAGGTCTCCCTTGCAATTATGGAGTTTTAGAAGAATAAGGTAGTGTGGAGGGGGAATCCCCCTCTCCACACTTGAGGTAGTTCACTTTTGGAATTTTCTACGGACAAGAATATTTGTTATATAAGATGGTGAAATAAGACTTCTAAAAAATATATATTTATAAATATTTATTTGGATCAAGTGCCAAATATAGCAGTACAAAAACTTCTAATGGCAGCTCAATAAAACTGGATTTACATCCTTGGAATTACAAGATTTTTAAGGCACTGTGTTGTGTACTGAATTGGAGTGCCTTGATATACTTAAGGGGTCGTTCCCCTTAAGAAGAGGAGCAGCTTCAAAAGTGAAGATGAATTCTCTCATGCCAGACTGCACTTCAAAGTGTCGATCTCTACAGCATGCTTTGGATGTTATTTCTGTGGTAACCAGAGGAAGTGAAGGCCAGATCAAGGCCTTTCTCTCTTCTTACTGCTACAATGCTGCAACTATAAAGGATGCCTTTGGTAGAAACGTTATACATCTTGCTTCATCTTGTGGCAAAAAAGGTGTGCTAGACTGGTTGGCTGAGACCAAAGGAGTAGATCTCTTGGCAAAAGACAAAGAGTCTGGATGGACAGCTTTGCACAGAAGTATATTCTATGGATACATTGATTGTGTTTTGTCATTACTGAAGGTGAGTGATTTAGAACTGTAGTTTTCCTTGGTGTCTACAATTTTTAGAGTTGTGTTCATTATGTAAAAGTGGGCTTTTAACCTCCATGAAAGCCGCTTGAGGGTTGTCCTAATACTGCATTTAGATCACAGTGCATTGATTTACTTGAAAGTTGCCTCTGTTCATAAAAGATCTCTGCCTTTCCCCATGAAGAAATCAGCACTGAGTAAGGATCCATGATTAATTGTGGACTTCCCTGAAGACTGGTTTGTGTGGGTGGTATCAGGGTCAGGATCTTAAAAGTGGAGAATGGTCAGACTAAAGATACTCTAAAAATAGACTCTTCAATACTTACACCAATTAGTGTTTTCAGAGAACATAAAATAAAAGCTTAAATGGAGTTCTAATTGGAAATTAATCTTACATTTGGGAGATAAGCACTTTGAGATACGGAACATTTTATTAATTGAATCCCCATTTAATTCATATTTTAACCAGGGCTTTTGCTCAGTCCCCCTCATTCCTTTCTTGCGACTGCTATTTCTTCCCTACCATTGAGCACGTTGTGTATATTTTTTGACTGCTTTTCTGTTCCACCTTTCCCAAGTAGAACAAAGGGAAGAGCTACATATGGTTGGGATCTTCAGGGTCCCTTTAACCACGTGAGAAAATGAAATATTTGTGTCTCAGGGTTACTTAAATGTAAACCTTTCATGGTTGGAACTCATTTTCCATTTTGAGTTCAGCTTTTTTAAATTGCAGTGACTAGCTATTTGTAAGCATTAAACTCTGCTTTCAACAAGCAGTTTAAGCAAAATGGTTGTGGATCTAGCACACTGTAATTCTTGACGGCCTGGTAACTGTTAAATATGTATTTCATGTGCTGTACTCTTACTTAGTGAGGAGGTTTTCATTAAACTTCACAAAAGTAGGTGTTTGTGTGAGAATTGTATATGATTCTGTTTTCTAGAAAACTGGAAACTGTGTATGTGATGTATGAAAAAGTATTCAGTTCTCTAGTGTATTTGTGTGTATCTTTTGATGTTTGCTTACAGGAGGCCTATACAGGTTTCCCCACAAGTATTTTACTTTTCTATCAGTTGCAAAAATGAGTGAGGTTTTTCTGATATTCCTCTAAGAAGCAGAATGAAACAGCTCATGGAGTATGCTCCGTCACCCAGTTCCTTAACTGAAGCCTCGCTGCTGTACTACATTGTAGGAAGTTATTATAGCAACAACAGGAAGGGATTATAGAATAGAATTATGAAATAGCTCAGCTAGAAACATATATCTGAAGATTGTCTAGTCCAACCCCCGTGCTCAAGCAAGGTCAGCTAGAGCAGGTTGCCCAGGATTGTCCAGTTGGGTTTTGAATGTCTCCAGGGGTGGAGACTCAGACATGTCCGTTCCAATGTTTTAATACTAGTCCAGTAAAAATGGTTTTTAGGTTTAAACAGAATTTTTTATATTTCAATTTGTGCCCATTGCTGCTTTTCCTGCCACTGGATATCACTGGGATCCCCACCCCCTGTTTCAAGTCAGGTATTTATTATACAAATTGATGAGATGTCCTTCCCCGCCCACCCTGAACCTTCTCTAGGCTAAGCGTCACAGCTCTCTCAGCCTTGTCTTCTGTGTAAAATGCCTCAGTCATTATTTTCATGGTCTTTTACTGGACTTGCTCCTGTACGTCCATGTCTGTCTTGTACTGGGGAGTCCAGACCTGAACCCTGCACTTCAGCTGTGGCTTGCCAGTGCTGAGTAATGCCTACTGGCAACACTCCCTCATGCAGCCCTGGATGCTTTCACCATTCTTAGCTGCGAGGACACACTGCTGGCTTGTGGTCAACTGGTTTGTCCACCAGGAGCCCCAGGTCCTTTTCTGCCAAGCTGCTTTCCAGCCAGTTGGCCTCCAGCTGTATTGGTACAATGGGCTGTTCCTCCCTAGGGCCAGGATTTACGCTTCACTATGTTGGACTTCATGAGGTTCCTCTCAGTACATTGTTCCAGCCTCAAGATCCCTCTGAATGGCAGCACAACCCTCTGGCATATCAGCCACTCCTCCTGGACTTGTGTCATCATCAGCCTTGCCAAGGGTGCACTTTATTCTGTCATCCAGGTCATTAGTGAAGATTTTAAACAGTACTGGCCCCAGTATCAACCCGTGGGGTACTCAACTAGTATGGATGACAGACTTCTGTTGCAGGCTGGAGGCAGTCATGACTTATTCTCAGACTTTATCTAACAACAAGTTTTGCTGCTCAGCAATTGCGGTTTGTTATTACAAATTCAGATAATGTGTTATTACAAATTCAGATCAAGAAGCCTCTGTTCTGCTTGTGAATGATCTGTGCAGCTGCCAAAGAGAAGAATATCCAGCTACCCATTAAATGATAGAAATAGGTTGGTCTTTCTGTCATATAGTGAATTAATACCAGCACTGTTGCTAGTAGGGTTGCCTTTACAATTTGCAGAATGTGTGTTGTTCTTCTGGCTAGTGTTTTTCCAAATAAAGTTACAGGTTAAAATCCCTGCTGCAGATGTGGCTAGCTGTCCTTCGGTCATGCTTGAATGGATTGTGGTCCCTTGATTTTTGTGTTTCATGTGTTTACTTCTTAAGTGTGAAATTCTGTAAGTTTTTCTTTTATATTAGGCGTGAGCTGTAGTACATAGGTACAGCCATATTATCCATTAGGTTCTGCCTGGGGACATCTGTAGTTCTTCCCTTCAGTGATCTGATTGATGACACTTGACTTCCTTAAAACCGATGCTGGTGTAGCAGCACTTTTTTGTATTGAGAAAATGGTATTTACAGAGAATATCTACCTCTTTCAAAGTTCTAACACAATGAATAACCAGTTCATGTTTTATGCTTCTGAAGCTTCCTTGCTATCGTCTTGTGTGGCTGTTCGTATCCTCTTGCCCTTTTTCAGCAACTCTGAACCACTGTTCCCTGCTTGTTTTCAAAGCCATAGTAGGGTTTTTTGATCTTCTCAGTTTTCCATTTTGTCAAAACTGATTCTGTAAACATGCTGGTGTAAGAAAATGTTTTCTTCAAAGCTGGTAAATGCATTTTTGGTAAATACTTGCCCTTCCTAGATGGCAGTGCTTTATCTTCAACTGTATTTCTTTTGTGTTTCCCTGATTACATTTTATTGCTCAATTCCAGTTGATAGGTCAACATGATGTATATGTAGTTGAACAGAATGGCACTGGTTTTTTTTTTCATATCTGCTTACAATTTACTTGAAAGAATATTAAGGTTTTCTTTTATCAAAATTAAACTTAAATTAAAGATTTGTTGATCTTCTTAAACATTTACTTGTCATACTTAAAGCTGCAAAGTTTAATTTTGTTTGTCTCCCCCTCCCCTTCCCTCCCCTCCCCTCCCCTCTCTTTCAGCATGGCGTTAGTCTGTATGTTCAGGATAAAGAAGGCTTATCAGCCCTGGATCTTGTGATGAAGGATAGGCCAATCCATGTGGTCTTCAAGAAAACCGGTAGGAAATCAAGTAGTTTAAGTTGTATTTTACAGGGAAATATGTTTCAACAGGGCATAAATGTATGTACCACTGTGGACAATATTTTCTGTTTCTAATTAAGACTGTATAAGTTATGAGATACCTCAAGCTAGTGGTAGTGGAGCCACTAATATTATAAGACAGCAGGTGCAGAATCCGTATAAGGTGGTAGGCATAGGATGCACGTATGTAGCAAAAATAAAGGAATAATGGCTGACTTAGAAGTAAAAAAAAAAAAAAAGTATGGGTGATGTAATAGGTAACCCAAAGAGGTTGTGGAGACTACAACCTTGGAGATATTCAAAACCTGAGAGAACATGGTCCTGGGCAGCCTGCTCCGACTGACCTTGCTTAAACAGAGTTGTTGGACTTGATGATCAACAGAGGTGCCTTTCAACCGCAACTATTCTGTGATTTTTTTTTTTTCCCCCCCTCTTTTATCTCAATTCAATTTATCAGAGAGACTTCAGTATCTTTGAATTTGATACAGTACTTCACATCACTTCTGTGTCTTTTGTGAAAAGGGAGGGAATATGTTCTTGAATCTTCAAAGTATTTTTAGGCAAGGCAGCTTGATATAAGCTAGTTACAGTCACTCTAAATACAATTTCTCCAAATTGGAAATGAGTATGTAAAAATAACTCTGAGCACACAAGTTTTTCTTTGACAGGGGCTAGTTTTTGCAGTGGCTTTCATTTATTTTTACACTGGTTTATGCTTTTTGAGAGGGGGTAGTTTTTGCAGTGGCTTTTATTTATTCTTATGCTGGTTTATGCTTTTCTATCCCCCGTCATTCCCCTTTTCTCCATGTCCCCAAGTTCAGTCTTGTTGTACAGAAAAATGTGTTCTTTTCAACTTGTTTCCAGTAAATTTAAGTATTTTTGGTGACACAAATCCTGAGTTTGGCCTATTTTTAATTTTATCTTGTAAAATATCTTAAAATTGTTTAATCTTTCAAGTAGTAGCTCAACATGATCAAATATACATCAATTTCAGTTTCTTACTCATCAGAAAATGGTGGTCAGATATCATTGTAACTGAACGATTATTTAAAAAATATAAAAAGGTAGTTTTTGGTCACACCTCTGATCTGAAAGTGTTTATGGTTTTCATGCATGACAGGATAACCTTTTTTTGGGGAAGGCTTTTTACTAAATTGAAGCAAAGCATGTACAATCTAAGGTAGGAGTAGAGTCTTCTGAAAACATAACAAATAAATTTGCTGGTGAGGAATGCTTGCGTGTTCTGCAGCTGGAAAATATGTATAAGTAATGTTGATCATCTGTACACTGATGTTAAATATTTTGTCGTAGCACCTTCCTTCTCCTAAGAATAAAACTTTTAAAAGTTCAATTTTAGGTAAAAATCAGCTTTCCCCTTCAAATTTTAAGTAGAAACAGCAGGAGTTGATTTTCAAAGTCATTATGTATGAGACTTGTAAATTTCCAAGCTGCAGAGAGAATTTTTTTTCATTGCAGATCCCACTGAGGTCTACACCTGGGGAAACAATATAAATTTTACTTTGGGTCATGGTGGTCAACAGGGTAAACATCATCCTGAATTGGTGGACCTTTTTCCTCGGAATGGCGTGTATATCAAACAGGTATTCTGCAAGTATTTACGTAGGCACGTTTCTTGGTGAACTTGGAGGGGTGTGTATGGGGGAACAACTATTGAAGATGTTACCAAGTTTTGAAAATTTGAAAGAAAAAAAAAGTTGGGTCGGTGGGTTTTTTGTTGTGTTTGGTTTTGTTTCCCCTCTCTTTTTCTTTCTTCCCAGTTATTTCTGAGCAAGCAGTTCAGAGCAGCTAAGGAGTACTAGAGTTAGGCTTGCTGTATTATGTTCTTGCTGCTTCCCCCCTTCCTGATCACCCTCAGTTAAATCATGGTTCTCTATTTTGGTGGAGAAAATGTTTTTTGATGTTATTTGCCTTGGATATATGGCTTGTATATCATTAAATAAATTCAGAAGCATGATACTTCTGTAATTGTGTTGAGTTTCTGACCTCCTGTGCAACTCCTATAGAGAACTGAAGTGTGACAGTGAATCTGATACATGTTGAATTAAAATTCTTCTTGTGTTGAAAGCAGCATGCGCTGTTTAGCGCTCTTCCTGTAACAGTAGTTTTGTTCGTAGTAACTTCTTGGGACTTCAGTTTAAGAAAGTTTGAAAGTTTAAAGTACAACTTGAACAAGCATTCAGGGCAGACAATCAGTGCCACAGTCATAATGTGTTTCCTTCATCTCTTCTGAGGCAGTATTGTTGCCCTTAAAACTCAATCTTTTGAGCTTCTGCTAGCCTGTAGGCTATCTTATGTTAATAAACGCGAACTGTAGGTCTCTTCAAGTAGGTTAAGGCAGTACATAATAAATTTAAAGTAAAAATTTTGTGTGCCCTGTGGCTTGATTTGGCAGTCCTGTGCTTTAATACTAGTATCTTACTCGTATTTACACAAACGGATCTTTATTAAAGCTGAACTTCTTCACAAAGTAGTTCTGGCAGATGTTTTCACGTTACCAAGAAAATTAATTTGTCCTATACCACCTTCTCCCTACCACTTTTTTGCCCTTTTCCTTTCAGGTGGTACTCTGCAAATTCCACTCTGTATTCCTTTCCCACAAAGGTCAAGTGTATACGTGTGGACATGGACAAGGAGGACGCTTGGGTCATGGTGATGAACAAACATGCCTGGTATGCTATTTTATGCTATCTCACGTAGTCTACATTTATTTCAAACAGCAGGTCTAAAAAGTGAATTAGGGTTTCTGTGAGACTACTTTCAAAATCAGTTTACTGTTGATTTCAAGCAAACCCCCTTCCTCCCTACCAAATAACAGAAAGAAACCCTCTCCAGTACTACTAGTGAAGTGGCAGGGAGTAGAAGAATGTGCATTTACATGTATTTTAATTTTAGGTAGCTAGGTGCTGCAGCCAAACTTCTGTGTTATGGCTAAGTTGTTTTAAAGGCTAGCTGATGCCAGATAAGTGGAAGCAAATGGTTTTTGTCTGGGCTGGCTTCTGAAAGAGGTTTGCGATACCGTCTGATGAGTGTCAAGGCTGGCACAAAGGAAACAGCAGTACTGTGGAGCTGTAGTGGCACGACAAGTGATGGTAGGGTTGCTTCTTACTAGACTTGCACAGATATTAAGTGAAAACTTACCTATCACTTTCATTTGAACAGTACACTGTTGCAATATGCAAACACAAAATTTGAGAAGACTAAGATACGATGACAATACAATTCTTAGACTGCAGTATCTTATCCTGTGCGCGCTATCTGATAGTGTGCATTTAGTTTGCAGCATAATAATTTTTTGAAATTTCTGTTATCAAGTATCTGGTAGAACTTGATACTATGTTGCTGGATGTTATAGTGAAGACTGGATCTCAATTTCTAATGCTTTTTAAAAAAAAAAGCAGTTCCATGACATCAGAATTTTTTTGCAAATTGCTGTTTCGAAATTGGGATGTTACCCAGTTGAATAATGGAGAACTTGCATTAGAATGCATGAAGAGTCAAACATACAGAACTGCTTCCTTATTCTCTGGAATTTTCCTAGGGTTATTCTGTATTTTGGAGGAAGGGAGAAGTCTTTATTACTCATGGTAATTTAAAAAGAAAAACAAAAGAAGTAATAGTTGATATTTGTCCATCTGTTCTGAAGATACAGTTTCCAGCCTAATTTCGGAGCAGGTAGTTTAAAAATCATCTCCCCTGATAGCACAGGATGCATTTCAAATGAAAGCAGTTTATCTTATTGCATTGGATGTGGTAATTATATTAATGGGTGTATTATATGTTCAAATGCATTTTCGTCTGTAGTTCAGTATTTTGTCATGCCTTTCTGTTGGTGTAACTTTAGTTTCACAGATGGCCACTGGTCAATATCAAACTTCTTCTTTTTTCCCCCTTGTTCAGGTTCCAAGACTTGTGGAAGGCTTAGCTGGCCATCAGTGCTCCCAGATAGCTGCAGCTAAGGATCATACAGTTGTTTTAACAGAAGATGGATATGTTTACACATTTGGCTTAAATACTTTCCATCAATTGGGTATTCTTCCTCCTCCTGCTAATTGCACTGTTCCTAGACAGGTAAAAATAACATCAGGCAAAGCTTAGTTGTCTGTTGGTTTTTGTTTGGTTTTTTTTTTATTTTAATATTTTAAACTTTTTCAGAACAACGAAGTTGAATGTGAGTTTAGGTGAGATCTTGATTTTGTGTTAGCGTACATCTCAATCTTAAATACTTAACTACGTGCTGATAAAAATCCTAGTTTGTCACCTGAACTGTACTAAAGTTTGTAGTGCTAAGTGTGATACAAATTACAATTGCCAAACCCCTTTTCTTCCCCAAGCATTCTGTAGCTGAAATGATGTAAAAGTAATAGGTATGTATTACTTGAGATTCATGGTCTTTACTCCTTTTGAATCACTGGATGATAGATCCCAGGGTTGATGTTTGTGTCCTTTGCTGGAAGCACTGTTGATTCTTGGAGTAATAATGCTTTGGGAAGAATAGCAACAGGGAAGAGAGTGTATGGGCGTCACCAACTTGACTATATTTCTATGCTCAATGTATAACTTTTTCTAATATTTTAAGTAAATAAGAATTACATTACCTTTTATTGAAAGGAAGCTTCATCTAGAGTAGAACAACGTTGCACCAGTGTTAAAAAAGTAGGAAAGAATAATTGGCCAGGGTGCAACAGGATAGTGCTTTGGGGTATGATAGGATGCTCTTCAATAGTGTAATATATCCACAGTATTTGCTTTGATCTTTATCATCTTGATTTGAAGTGTGGAGTTAGTAGTATAGCGTTCTGCAGTGTGTTTAGGGTGTTAGAAGCTGAAACATTTTAGCTGATACTTTTGCAGCACCTGAGTTTTCCTTGGCTGTCTTATACATGACCTGTGCAGTCTTGTTCAACATCTTGCATATAAAGACAGCCTAAGGAGATTTGATTCTAGTTCTGATTAGGTAATCCAAAAAGTTTACTACTTTGTCACTAGCGCAATAGTGCCCCACTTGACAAACTTCTGAAATAATGCTTAGTTATGAGACTGTATGTGGATGGATACCAATGCTTCATTCTTAATCACTTTAGGAGTTAAATGTTGTCAGAAGTTTGTACATGTGAAATTCACCTGTTGCTGCTCAATATTAAGATGTACTTTGGATTTGTGCTTAGGTTCAGGCAAAAAACCTGAAAGGTAGAATGGTGATTGGAGTGGCGGCAGGCAGATTCCATACAGTGCTATGGACTAAGGAAGCAGTGTATACCATGGGGCTGAATGGCGGCCAACTAGGTAAGGTAGAAGTGTTCTGAAAGTAAACCCCAGCCATTAAAAGATGTTATTCATGTTATTTGTACTAAAGCTGTCATCTGCTTCTTGCAACAGAAGCCTGGTTAAGCTTTCTCTTTTCTCTTTTTTTTTTCCGTGTTTTTTTTTTTCTAAAGCAGTCTGATGACATCATCCCTTCACACTTCTTTTGAAGAATATTTTTCATTACTGCCAGTCACTTTAACATTTTGAGATGATGGGAGCTAGTCAGAGTTAGCTTTGTTATTTGAACTCCTTATAATTCTGTTGCCTTCCATTTATCTTATGTGGTCCTGCTACTGAAGACTTTTAGGAGACAGAATGTTGCTGTTTGTGTGGCACATAACCCCAAGGCATGCTTGTCTCCTTCCAGCAGTCTGGCCCCTAATAAATTATAAACTAGCATTCATCTCTCCTGCCTATGTCCTTCTTTCACCACGCATTATAAACATGCTACTGATAACTTTTTCCTAACTTTTAAACTGAAATGCTTGCCCATATCTAGAGTCTTTTTCAACCAACACTATTACCAGAATCTTCACTTAACTCAGTATTATTCTAAGTCAAGAAAGAACCTAATAAAACGTATGACCAACTAGTGAACTTCTTGATTGTTTTATGAATGGGATATTTTAATTGCTTTTGTCTTTTTTTAATGAACAGGTATTGCAATATTGGTTTGGATTTGCATTTCCGCAGTTCTGTATCTGTGTGCAAACAAAACTGTTAGCTAGCTCTGGTACTTACAGTTAATCTGCATCAGTTCTGACATCAGGTTCAGACACTTTTTTGTGTTCCTATTTAAGATTGCAAAGGTATGTGAAAAAACTTGTCTTTATCAGAGAAGTATCTTACTAATGTATTTTTTTTTTGTATGCACCCATATTATAAGTTTCTTTGTAGTTGCTTGTGTTGTTGAGATTATTCTGGTATGCACATGGGCCAGTGCAGTACCCTATGGACGCAGTAATTGGACTGTTAGTGGTATAGTTGTGTCATCTGGGCACTATGATAGGCCTGTGGTAAGAAACTTGCCTCTTTAAGATGTTCTGACATAGCACTAGGCTGTCATATTACAGGGTCGCTTCCAGCTCTGGAGGTAGCTCTGCTGCTTGTTCCTGGATATTTGTACCCACATCAACTCTGTGGTGCAGACGTAAGTGCACACACAGCAGGGTTATGTTATGTATGAGATTGTGTCAGGTTTCCTGACGCAGCAGAGCGGTAATGGCCTGTTTGGTTTTGTTAATATGTTTTCAGAGATCTTCCATTATATCTCCAACTTTATCTGTTGTTTCACGTAGCTGCCTGCCTTCATGCTTATGTGCACTTACAGCAATTTCTATGACAAGCTTGTTTGGTATCTTCCAATGGCTGAAATCATCTATAGCTTATGCCAGTGTGATAGTATTTCTAGTGTCTTGAATTGTAATATGGTCAAATAAATGTTCTTTCTTTGGAATCAAAGGCAGTACCACTGCAGAGTCTAACCACATTAAATAGCTTTCCCTGTAGAGTATGCCTTGCTTCACTTTTTTTTTTTTTGTTTATCGAATTTTGAATGTTTTCTGGTGTTTGTGGTGAACTAACAAGTGTATGTGGTGAGTCTCTTATCTGTCTGATTATTTTGAAGATGAATTATCTAACTACATAAACAGTCTTTTAGAATTTAAAGGTTCTTCAAAGTAGTGTAGCAAAGGTCCTTTAAATGAACAATGTGTGGAATGGCACATAATGTTTTTGGGGTATGTTGTCTTTTCTAGGTTATCTGCTGGATCCGAATGGAGAAAAATGTATAACTGCACCTCGCCAAGTTTCTGCTCTACATCATAAAGATATCTCTGTGTCCTTGGTCTCTGCAAGCGATGGTGCTACAGTATGCGTTACTGAAAGAGGAGATATTTATTTGCTTGCAGACTATCAGTGCAAAAAGATGGCTTCGAAGTATGTATTAAATTTCTAATTTGTCATGAAGCACAAATAGGTGAAGATTTCACTCTAGTCTTATACTTGCAAGCTATTAGAAAGGCTTTTGTGCATAAAGTAGAGATAATACAGTGCTCCCCCGAGTTTTCTTTATTTGCAGTTCTTTCATATGAACTGTGGCTATCTCTTTTGTTTGTTTATTTGGTTTTGTTATTACATGAGGCTAAGGTGCCATGTGCTGTATACCAAAGATATTTAAAAAAAACCCCAACATACTAAGAGGAAATATTTTGTGCCATAGGTTTAAAAATATTGAAACTGGTATTTTTTTGTTCATCTATTAGCCTGAATTTGTATACATGCACCTTGCTAGAAGCATTAAAGATCTTCTGTTCTATTTAGTTATGTGGTTATGATTTGGAATCATTAATTTGGGGTCTGAATTTGATAATTACTGTGGGGATATGGTATGTTATAAAGGGTAATTTATGTTGCAAGGGGGAACTTAGGACATCATCTGGTCCATATGCTAAAACCTGAATGTAAAACTTGTTGAAGAAACTGGGCCCATGACTCATAAATCAAGGAAATGATTTGATCCCATTTTGGTTTACTTAGCTTGCAATAACAGATCAGAAGAGGTAATTAGCATTTTTGAGCAGTTAACTCCCAGTTAGCTGTTCAGCTTCAGACTTCAAATTCTAGCAGTATTTATTGACATGTTATAGTTTAATGATTATTTTATACTTAATTTTCTGCATGATTTTAAGTGAAGAGGCTAGCACTTGGAGAAACTTAATGCCATATATTCTGTGCTTGCGCTAAGAAACTGAAAAGAGATGACTTGCATGTTTTTGATCAGGTTAAAAAAACAAAACCCACCAAAAACCTGAGAAACAGCCTACTGAGATAGGATAGGTCATTTAATACAAACAGCTAAATTAAATTTATACAACTATAACTTTTGTAATGCTGGAGATCAAAGCCAAATCATATGCTGGTTTTCATTTATGGAATTTTGTGAAGAACCTGTGGATGTTGTGACTTACTTAAAAGCAAAGCAAAAATTACAATCTACTAATAGTATTTATTAGCAGTTATGTTAGTAATACCAATGGGGAGAAACTAAACTCCAGCAATTTTTTCGTGTCACTACCTCATCTATTTTTTTTACTGCCTCTCCAAATGAAAATGGTAACTCTGTCACAGAATCAACATCAATACACAATGAAGAAATACTAATTTAGCCTTTTGTGTTCTTTCAGACAACTGAACCTTAAAAAAGTTCTTGTTAATGGTGGATACTTGGAATATAAGGTAGATACCCAGCATCTTAAAGAAAATGGGGGTCAGAAGATTTGCATTCTAGCACTGGATGAAGCTGGAAGAGTAAGTTGTGTCCCTAGAAATCGTAATTATATAGCAAGTTGCATACTGATTAATGAAGCTTTAAACGTAAGAAGTTGACATGACAAAATCATGCATAGATAATACCCAGTTTGTTTCTGTAGAGCTGCTAGTGATTTTTTTTTTAAAGGGCTATGGGAAGGCTACCAAAGTAATATACTGTAGTTTATATTTAAATCTGTGAACATTTAATAGCTTTTCAGTTAAGGTGTAAACTTCTTTACTTTTACATAGATAAGTGGTTATATAGTGTATGTGGCGTGTTGGTTTTTTTGCTTGGTTTTTCTTTCCCCATCTCTTCTTGCACTCCACCTACCCGGTCACCTTTACGCCCTCCAGAAATAGTGTAAGAAATTGTCTTTGGACTTGAAAGTTTTAGAGCCTTTGCTGAAAAAGCAGCTGTTCTGTGGATGAGGTGTCCCCTTTATTATTGAAAAGTTGCAGCTAAACCTGGTGAATGGCTTAGTATTTATAGTTAAGTGTAGACTCTGTGTTGACTTAAAACTGGAATACTATGGCCGATTTATTGTTTCCTTCCCTCATTCTTTCATAGAGCAACAGTTTATAGGACCCTTCAAGCCGCCAGCCTTTTCTAGATCTGCTCACCAGGCTATCTAAACCTTCAGTGCCATCTAGTGGTGTTTACAAAAAGGTTTTGTTACTGAAATAATGCCTTCTTAAAGAATGTTAAAAACTGAGCTTGTATATCAAAATAGGGAGGAGTGTGGGTATTTCCTTTTCTTTCCTTGCATTTAACTGAATTATGTTTTGGGATGATCTTATCTGTTTATTAGGTCATTTGTTGTCTCGGAGATTATAAACTTCTAGTTCAGCATTTGTTCATGTGAGGTTTAGCCTCTAGCATCTGTAGTATTGGTAGTGCCCCTTCAACATCTTTAGGACACTGCTTTAGCAGTAACTAACTACGTTGTCTTCCCGCATCAGTTAGGCATTATGAAGTTACTGAGTGAGGAGAAGGATAGGGTCTTAATACTTCTGTTTCCTGACTCAGCACTTCCTGATCTGGCTTGATCGTACTCTTTTTTTTAAGAGAGTACTGTTTAGCCTGGAAAAGAGACAGCTCAAGGGGGATCTTATCAATGTATATACATACTTGAAGGGAAGATGTAAAGAAGATGGAGCCAGGCTCTTCTCAGTGGTGCTCGGTGACAGAACCAGAGGCAATGGGCACAAACTGAAACAGAGGAGGCTCTAGTCTGAATATCAGCGAGCACCTTTTCACTGTGGGGGTGATTGAGCACTGGCATAGGTTACCCATGGAAGATATGGAGTCTGCATCCTTGGAGATATTCAAAAGCTGTCTGGTCATGATCTTGGGCAACTGGCTCTGGGTGGCCCTGCTTGTGCAAGGGGTTGGACTAGATAACACCTAAATAAGGAGGGGACAAAATAATTTGAGTAACCCATTTCCTTGCCCCTGTCTTGAGCCCTACAGAATCACAGAACGGTTGAGGTTAGAAAGGACCTGTGGAGGTTAACAGACCTGTGCAGGCCCTTCAGTGGGAGAAGATGAAAGAGCGACTTCAGCGCCGCTAATGCCCCGTCTGGGCTTTACTTTGTTGCTTCATGCTCTCTTCTTTCAGACATCTGCAGTATACCTTGTTGGGGTCTTCCTGTGCATGCATTTCTTCACATTTCTGTTAAATGTTTTGAAGTTGTGTTTGGTTGTGATCTCCATTCCAAAACCTTGGCTGGTACAGAAAAAGTTGAGATTTTTGTCAAACAATTAAGAGGAAATGGTTTACATTTTTGGTGTGCTAGCTTTGAATTTTGTCTAATTTATAAGCAAACCAGTTGGACAAATCTGTAAATTAAGAACTAGATTAAACTTATTTCTTGGCATGATGACAGCTTTTGCTGTCCTTGATGAAATGTCAGTAAACACTGTCCTATAGATGACTGCTATGAAGATGTTTGAATATTCAGAGCAGCTTTTCAAATGCCCTTCATGGGCAAATGGATCTTGATATCATAATAGATTTTCCCTGGTTTACTTGTGAGTTCTTTGTAATAGATGCTCATAACACTTTAGGATATAATTTTGGAGAATGTCTTTCTCCTTTTATATGCAACTTTGAGATGGCATGTTCTTGTGTTTAAAAAAGCAGTATGTAATATAAAACTGCTTTTGTATGGTAACAAGACTTCCCCTTTCTCTGAAAAAAATGATATTTTAGGTGTTTTGCTGGAAGTCATCTAACAACTCCATGAAGCAGTGTCGTTGGGTGTATGGCCGGCAAGTCTTCATGTCCGATGTTGCTTTAAATAGGAATGAAATAATGTTTGTCACACAGGATGGTGAAGCCTTTACAGGGAAGTGGCTGGAAGAAGGGAAGAAAGTCTCAGAAAAGAAAGGTTAGCTATGACTTCTTAATCGTTTTTAAGTACTTCAAATCAATATGAAAGTTTAATCTTACTTTACAGTCTCAGTCTCTAATGTGGTGAGTCTTTTTTCTTTCCTCTGTGGCTTACAGTTAGCAGCATTGACCACTACTGTTCTCTTTCCTCGGTAATACTAAGATTTACTTGCTTTGCAGCCTTCAGCTAACCTTCAGGTGGAGATGGCCAGGAACAAAAATACTTCTGAAGAGTAATAGTAGCACAAAGGTCCCGTATAATGTTCTTGTCGCATATTAGATGACCAGACCTAAGAGACTGGCATTGAATAAAAAAAGGAGCATGTACTTGCACTACTAAGTCTGTGAAACCTTCTCGTGTTACCAAACCCTTATGTGTACATAATACAGGGTCCAGAGCAATTTCTGCCTTATTAACTTGGCCCATGTTGCTGAGAGTAGGTCCTGATGGATTGTTTTTCTGTGAGGAAGATACCTGTCTACTGCAGGACAAGATTTTAATTGAAACCGTCAGTTCTATTCATGTAGGGCTCTTAAAACTCTATGGACAGAAATGGATTTATTTCCAATCTGGGGCGTATTTGAACTTATAGCTTTATGTTGTAGTTCTACTTCCTTTGATACAGAGATTCTATCTTCAGTTTTATCAGTCCATTTTTGCATTCTTTCACAGAAAAAAAATAATCTTTCCTCTTGCTCAATCCAGAGTTGCATACTAATTTTACTCTGTTGCTACTTTCTTTTATTTTACACGTCACATACTAGTTCCCTCATTACAGAGGCACCAAACGCATCTCCTTTCTGCTCTATTTATCCTGGTGCTGGTATGTGTCTGTAGGCAGTCGTCTTTTTTTTTTTTTTTTTATGCTTATTGCTCTTCTTTTTTTACTTGTTCATCACTGATCTGTGATGGAGAACTTCTGGTTTTTCGAAAGATTTTAATGAATGTGGTGAATGGTACGCATGTATTCAGTTATCCAGTTCTTGAAAAACAGTCCAGTATTTGGAGAATATCACATTTTTTCAATAGTATTTTTTTTAGTTTGGGTATAATTTAAACAGGTGTAATATGAAGTCTGAAGGCAATTGTATTATATCTGCTGTAATTGACATGACAGGAAAAGAAAATCTTGCACAACTTGTTTCATTCCACCAGAGGTTGCATTGAATATTAGGTGGAGTGTTTTCCCTTACACGAAGAAGTTGCAAAACACTTCCACAAGAAGTTCTGGATAAAGGCTGTCTTACATGTAATGTAAAGTCTTATTCTTAAAATGTCTTACTGTATTTCAACTAAGCGAGCTGAAATCTTCAGCACAACTTAGCCTTATTCAGTGACTCCATCAATGGATTTACAGATGTCATAAATCTTGCCTTTTTGTTATATCAGTTGCGTTTTAATTAGCTGGACCTTTCTTGCTTTTTCTCAATTTTTTTTTTTAATTTATCAGAACTTGTATCAAGCCTTCAGAATTCTTCATGTGATGTGTCTTGTGAACATGATGCAAACAGCGTGTATGAAAGAATTCGACTTCAGAAGCTTACTTTTGTCCACCGAGCTGTTAGTATTGCCACCGATCCTAATGGCTGCAATTTTGCTGTTTTACAGTCAGATCCTAAAACAAGGTATATTTAAAATATCAACAACTGCAATTTTTCTCTTTTTTTTTTTTTTGGTGTATGTTATTGCAATTAAATCATTCTGCTTTTCAAAACCACTTTTTGGCTCACAATAGAAGTCACAGTAAACTTGGTTATCCGTACTGCTGGAGAAAAGCACTTGCTAGTAAACAACTGTGTTGAAGTTACTCAAAGACCTCAGCTTATATGTTTGCATAATTACTATAGATAGTCTGGATGTTTTATCTAGAGTATTTAAGGCAAACAATGTATTTCTTAACACACTCTGAGCTCTAAATACTGCAGAGATTCACACCTTCAGTAATCACCAATGATTGTTTTCAAATAAAAGTGAAAAGTGGATCTTTCTTTGTTTGGAAAAAAAGTTTAAAATAAAATGAATGAGTACTGAACTATGTTCCTTGCACTCTCGCTATAGTTTCTAATATATCTGATAAATAAATATTTTCTTTTCTTTCTTACTGCTTTGGATTGTAATATGAAATACAGCAAACATTTCTGTGTTTTCTTGTTGGAAAAATTAGTTGAAGATAAGATAGTTCTGATAATACATATTTACTGCCTACATTATAAAGACAAAATACTATAATTGATAATCTGAAGCTAGACACATCTTACATATGTGGTTTAATTGCCTAAATACCATATTATTAGTTTGTTTTGTAAAGAATAGGACAAAAAATGTTGAGTAATCAACCAATGTAAGAAAAAAAAAAAACAAACAAGCCAAATCATTAAACATGCTATGTAAAATTTATGGAGCTTGTAAATAGTGGGGTTTTTGATGGATTTCATTTTGTTCCAGTCTCTATGAAATTCCAAGTGTGTCATTATCAAGTTTTGGAGAGGATTTTGGCAAACTGTTAGATGAAACAGATGAAATGGACAGCATCCATGATGTGACTTTTCAGATTGGCACAAGAACTTACCCTGTGCACAAATACATCTTGGCTGTACGCTCCGAATTCTTCAAGAAGCTGTTTGTTTCCAGTGACAGCCAGCTAGACACTCCAGACGTCTACCGTAAAGATGAAGATGCTGTTGGATGTGATCTTTATGTAATAGAGAAAGTTCATCCAGATCTGTTTGCGTATCTTCTGCAGTTCATATACACTGATACTTGTGATCTTCTGACTCATGGTTACAAACCAAAAATCCTGCATAAAGGAAAATCGGAAGAATATCAAGATACTTTAATTTCTAACCTGAGCAAAATGAGTTTTGATGAAAATGTTAATGGAAAGTCTGCATTTGAGATTTATAGAAATAATCAAGTGCAAGTTATAAATGAAAAACAGAAGAGCAAATCTAAAAAAGGCAAAGTTGTTGGTGAAGAAGCTAACCTCATAAAAATGTTGCAAAGTGCTGCAAGGAAGTTTGGACTCAGCAATTTAAGTGGCAGGTAGGTGAAAAGAAACGCATTTATATTCTGGGAAGCTCTTCACAGAGTGTTTTTATGTAGGCTGATCTGACTTCAGTTGTTATTAAAGTAGAAGGCTAGTTGGGGTTGGTAAGTTTGCCTTTTTTTATTGCTTTTATTGTTTGTAAGTATAAAAGTCTACAGCACACACCATGCCATCTCTTTAAAGCAGCATCAGTTTGTTTTGATGCTCTTCGCTAAGAGAAAGCATGTATGACTTTTTTGCATAATGTCAGAAGCAGACTTTCGTAGCATGATTATGTACTTAAAACATCATTTTTCAATAGGCTTCTATATGATGAAATGTGCTGTTGGCCCTTATTGTCTCCTAGAAACTCTTGGACATTTGTATTTAAAATATCTGTCCTGTGTGTCTTTTAAGGCATGAGCTCTCTGAGACTTGACATCTGATGCAAACTATCTGACTTTCCAGAACGACTGTAATAAAATGTCAATTCTTGTTTTGTTAGAGACAGTTGATCTAACTGAGTCTTGGGTTGATGAATTTCTATGCTGTGGTCTGTAGTCTACCGGTTTTTTTTTCCATTGACAACGAACATATTCAGTGTAAAACTACACACTGCAAAGTTAAATTCTTTTTTAACTGATGCATTTCTAATGTTAACTTGATGAGACTAACGAAATTGAGACCAAATTACTGTAATACTCGGGTTTTTGGGGTTTTTTCTGCATTTGTCTTTTCCTTTCAAAGGAGGGTAGTTTTCTTCACTGTGTTTTTCCAAACACTAAAATTAATCAGCAGAGGTGTGAAGCTGCTGCTAAAACTGAATTCCCAAGGAAAATTTCCATGTTAAAGCACTTTCCTTTTGAAAGTGTATTGATTTGTAATCCACCAGCAGCAGTCCTGTGTCTTTACCATCCCATTCATAAGCTTCCTTGGATGAATTAGGGTGCTAAAGAAGCTTGTGGTGAAACATGCATCTCTTCCAAACCAGTCTTTGCTCAGATAACTGGTAGCAGTATATGTAAACTCCTAGGTTTTTGACCCTGTGATGATGGACCTAACTGTAGCAGTATAGCTTTCATCTAAGATAATAAATAAGGTAGCTAAGATCTGGAAAGAATGTCAGTTACACTTTGCATCTGCAGTGAAGACTTTCAAGTAATAACTGTGCTTTTCAGGTTTTCTGTGATGAATGATTTTGATACTTTTTCATATTCACAGTATGAGCCTGCTGAAGTGCTGTTACTTTGTGAAACTGTTCTTCTTAATGGTTTGAACTGTGTACTAATTGTATTACTTATTGCTAATGTTAATGACTTGCAGGTTGGATGGAGTCAGGTTAGAAAATGGAAAAATTAATGTTGTCAACAAGAAGAATGGGAACAAACCAAAGTTAAATCAGAAGAAATGGTAAACTTTTAAAATCAAGCTTCCCCTACCCCCACCGTTTTCCTCTTAGGTCATCTCTTTATCTGTTAAGTGTAGGCTACTGTTGATCAGCTGTATTTTAACTTCTGGTGTACACTTGTCTCTTTCACAGTAACTCATGTTTTAAGGTCTCTGTAGACGCTTATAGGCTGATCTATGAATTAATAATCTCTGATAGATTGTGTATGGTGTGGTTTTGGCTCTCTTGCCATATCTTAATGTGTTCTGTGGATTGACTGAGTCACAGAATACTAATGCCAGGAGAAATGTTGTGTGTAATCCAGTCAAAAGCAGTTTGACTTTTGCAAATATGCTTGCTGTGACAATAAGACTACATGGATTGGAAATAAGCAAATGTATAATATTTTTTCTAATTAAGAAAATCTCTGGAATATCTTTCAACAGAAAAATTCTTTACGCTTTTATCAAAGTGATACTTGGTTTTTAATTTCATTGGTGTGATTGAGTTATACTCAAAGGCTTGAATTGTCTATTTACATAGTAAAAGCTATATTGCACAGAAGTAGTGTTTTCACTGAATTTGATAATGCATTTTGAGAATGAAGTAATCCAAAGCTTATAGTAGCTACTAATGTAAAAGAAAACTAAATTAACATAGAATATTTAAGATTGACTAAAATTAGACATAATTAATTTATTCGGTCATATCAGTTTTGAAACAGTAATTGACTGTGTTTTGAAGGAAATACTTCAGATAATTTTTTTGTCCAAAGTTGAGCTCTCAAAATTCTATCTATTGAAACTATTGTGCCTGTACTTCTAAGTTAGTTTTATATGATATTTTTAAAGTTTATGTGTGTTTTTATTTTAAAGGATAAATCCTAATTTGCTGAAGTAAGCATTTACTTGTAGAGTTTACAACTTGTTGCTCTTCTGAATAGTCTCAGTTCTGATCATATTAAATCTCTCCTAGTTCATACCTCTGCGATGTGACACTGAAATCTTTAGATGGAAAGGAATTCCCATGTCATAAGTGTGTACTTTGTGCAAGACTTGGTATGTCTGTGTATTTTTATATATATATACACACACATATAAAATATAAGTCGTATTGTGTTTTTTAATTGAAACTTTATTGCATCTTGAACTGAAATGCCTTTCTTTACAGATTATTTTCACAGCATGTTAAGCAGCTCATGGATTGAGGTAAGCTTGCTAATAAACATGTGTGGTAGTATGTTTTGTTGCATCAAATAAGTGACAGCTTTTCAGTTTTTCCTAGAATTGCATATCCTAGGGAAAAGGAAAGGCTGGATTTTTTTGGATCCTGTTTGCAAGAAAAAAAATCCGCACATTTTTGGTTATTCTATATTTGTACTATTGAGATTGTGAATTAAATGAGAGTAGTAAAAGTAATAATATACATCAAAGGAAATTAAATTATTACTTTTGTTTTAGAGGCTTATTTTGAGCTAGTTCATGAATTTATGAAAGCTGCTGAGCTGTTCTTATGGGATACTGCTTTGGATGAATTTTCATTTTCTTTCTGTAAAAGATAATTTAAATAATATGCATTATGGAATAGCTTTTCATACATACTGAGTGAAATATACAGCAGAATGGAGAGTCACTGTGTAGAATCTCTAGTTGACTTTTACTGTTAATAAATATCAGGGACTATTCCTATTAGTCACCATCTACTGCTTCAAAAGGTGTGGATCTTTTATTTGTCTTGGTTCCTATTTGTGTGTCAATGCCCTGGTTGTTCCTGGACATTGTAATTTCACTAAATGCCTCAAAGTATCTGAATACTATTGAGAATGCTTATTGAAAGAGAGGAGAGGTGTAAATGGAGAAGCATTTTTCAGAGACTTAAGAGCTGAAGCAGCGTGCAAGAGTTTTCTCAACTTTCATAGCTTTTTGGCAATACGTAAATCTAAGAAACTGGCAAAGTACTGGCAGTTCTCTTCTGCTGTGTAACAGAACTTTACCTGTCCTCTAAGTTACTGTGCTGCCTTTTCCTCAGTCATCCCTGAAGAAACATATCTGAAACACTGTGAGACAAGGGATTGATTTATTATTTTTTCTGAAGTGTTGAATGTCTGTTTGTATCGGTGAATTCTGTATAAGTTGTATGTAGTTCATAAATTATTATTTCATAAGTAAATCTAAATCATACTAAAGTCATAAGTAAATATTTTGTGAATCAAGTGCTCTAGGTGTTGTATAAAAATCTTAATGTCTGTAAGAGGTTTTTAAATTTCATACAGGAAATATGTCAGTACCAGTAGCATGTTCTACAGCAAAAGAAATCTTTGTATAAAGCTTTGCTTCAGTACCACCCGAAATAAACCAAAGTTGTTAAGCAGTGATGTTGCATAAACTTGAATGGTGACAAACAGGTCGTTTAATGGGTAACGTTTACTTATACAAAAGCTTTACCTTAATGGTTAAGATGGCTCTTCAAATGGAGGGTTTGCCGAGGACCTTGTTTTCTGAGGGATTAACAGTAGTGGCTACTTTCATTCTATTCTTGCATGGGAACTTGTGATTTCACTAGATCTTTTGCCTTGAAAGGAAAGCAGTTCAGTACTTGCATGGGGGATTCTTGTTCTACTCTTAAACGATTGTGGGTAAAGTAATATAATCAGGAAAGATTGTTAGAGAAGAGCTCAAACTGATGAAACACTGAATTGTTTCATGGATATTTATTCAGAAGTTTGGGCAGATTTTAATTGTTCTGCTACAATCAATTATTAATTTAAGAACTTGAAAAGATTTTGTCCAAATGCTTAAATAATTGCTTAAGTTTGAAAATGTGACCCTCAGTCTGAGTCATTTGCTAAATAATTGCTGTCTTAATTTTGTATTTTATTCCAAGTAGTCAGCTTCTTTTTTTGTTTGTGTTTTTTTCTCTTTTTTTAAAATCCTTTTGCCTTTTAGGCTTCCTGTTGTTCAGCTCTGGAAATGCCAATCCATTCTGACATACTGCAGATAATCGTAGATTACCTGTATACAGATGAAGCTCTTGCGATAAAAGGTGCCATTAATATATTTTCAACTCAACTGTAACTCCTGCAATTTTGATATTTTTAAAATAGAAAGTGAATACTTAATATGCTTGTGTTGAAGTTTTATGTAGAAAATCCAAATTTTTGTGATGCTTGCTTTAGATTTTGAGGTGATGGCTGTACCCCAGGCCTTTTGGTACCTTTTCTTTAGTTTGTCAAACTGTAATTTTCCTTTTCCCTCCTTCTCTTGCTTCAAAAAGTGACTGCTTTTGCTCTTCTAAGCTATTCCTTGCGCTGCGAAAATCCAGTCACAATTTGCAAGCCCATTACATTTGTCCTTTGGTAAAATCTCATTAAAGCTGTATGTGTTAGAGTTGCTTTGACTTGCCCACAGTGTTTACATGACGCTTTGTTTTCCAGATTCTCAAAATGTGGAATTCATATGTAATGTTCTTGTGGTAGCAGATCAACTTCTTATATCCAGACTCAAAGAAATCTGTGAAGTAGCCATTGCAGAAAAACGTGAGTTCTTCCACTTGCATTATAAAGGGTTAGAGAATAAAAAAGGCTTTTTTTTTTTTTTAAAGATGTTAACATTCTTGCCTATTACAGCACAGAATTACTTGGTTATATTCCTTTGCTCTAATTAGCTTTTGCTGTTCATTGCATGGCTGTTAACAATTGCTTCTTTAGTCTGTGTGATGTTCTAGGTTAGCATAGTTTTACATTTCTTAAGCATGGTTGTCTTCATCTTGCACTCTTTAATAAACAAAAAAGGCAAAAGGCAAAAAAGAACCCCACCACAAATCACTACAACAAATAAACCAAACTTTTATAAAACCTTTATTTCATTGAATTCAAACTTCTTGTCTTTAAAACATGATGAAATGTATTCTGTGTTCCTATTTCTGTCCTCGTATTTGGTTCTACTAGTCCTTCTGTTGTTTGTTTGACACTGTGCCACTTCTATACGACTGTGAAGGTCTGTCTCTTCTAGAAAACACTAAGTGTCATTGCTTACCTTCATACAAGAAGTCAGCATATGATTTTTTTGCTTGGGATTTCTTACTGGCTTCCATTTTTCTCTTTCTCTCACCCTCCACTCCCCTCTTTTTTTAATTCCTCCCTGCTAAGGGAATATTTGGAGCTTTAAGAACTGCTTATGCTGTATATGAAACTTGCTATTTTTAACTTTCTTTTCGCCCTTTGTTTTGGGCTGCCGAGTTTCAATATATGAAACTGTTACGTTTGTAGATAGGGCCTTTCTGTTTCTGTAAAGCATCCATTGCATTCAAGCTGCTACGAAGTTATGTGGAGCTTTCTGTAGTTTATGGCCATTTGACCATTAGCATTTTTTCTAGGAATGGAGAAGTATATGGTATGTTTCAATAACAAGGTCACGCTGTGCAATGTGTTAAAAACTGCTGCATGATACTGCAGCATGTTATCCAGTTTAGTTTGTTGTTTTTCTTCTTTGCAGTTACTTTAAAGAATGCTGCCGAGCTGTTGGAGTTCTCAGCAATGTATAATGCTGAACAGTTAAAACTGTCCTGCTTGCAGTTCATAGGGCTCAATATGGCAGCTTTGCTTGAAGCAAGGTAAGGAGGAATGCACGTCTTCATGTACTAGCTGTTAAATTCAAACATCCCAAAAAGGCAAAAGGGTTGGAAGAACTAATAGAAGCAGTTAAATCGTCAAATGCAACTGAATGTTGCAAGTTTAAAGGGAGGCTCTTTTTTTCCAAACAGGGAGAGAGAAACTAGTTAACTATCTGTACATACTGTACCAGTTCTACAGTACAAAACCTTACGGTACAAAACCTTACGTTACAATTTCTCGTGAAGAGCTTGAATTAAGCAGAAGAAACTCTTGAATTCAGTGGGCTTTGAAATTATGTCTAATCTTGTTTGGGTTTTTTATATTGTTTTTGAAGATGCATAAAACTGATGTTGTTTTTTTATTGTTTGGTTTTTCCTTTTTTTTCTTTTAAAGACATGATATTAATATGCAAACTGAATTTATTGTAAGTAGGTTTATTATAGCTGGTGCATTTTCAAAAGAGGATGGGCCTGCCTTTCCGGTCTCTTTGCTTTCATTGTCTGCAGTGTGGGCTGAACAAATTAATTGATTACTTTTGCTTTCCACAATGATTCATCTAGTGTTCTAAGAAGTTGAAGGTGTGCTCTGGCCTTCCTTCTCTTGATATATTTGGACAGGGCTTCAGGTTGCTTCTAGAATACGTATCATCTTCTCAGAGCAAGCCTTATCAGCACTGATGGAACCTATTTTCTAGCAAAGTCTTAAACCCACCCAAAACCCCAAAAAACCCAACCAACCAAGAAAACCCAATTCATTTCTATTATTGGTCCCCTCTGTCCACTCCTAGGCTTTTTGTCATGCTTCCTTTTATCTATAGAACTTCTTAGACATCCGAGCTAGTTCAGAATGCCAGCACTTCATTGCTATGTCACACAACTGCTCCGCTTGTATCACAGTTATGGGAATCCATTCATACTAACAGTTTTCCTCTTCACATCTTTATAAACATTTGGAGAGGAGGGTAAAAATTTTTTAATGTTATCTTAGGTATTATTCTGAATTTAGGTTTGTTTTATCTTAAGCCTGGAAAGGACATGCAACATTCTTACTACAATTAAGACTGTATCTGCATTTTAGTGAAAATCTGAAAATGTCATTATTGGATAGAAAGATTTTTAATCTGAGACAGATAGAATGTCATGACAGCTTTGGGCAAGGAGAGTGGCTTAAGTGGGCAAGACAGTTCTGATGAGTAAAGTTTGTTGCGGTAGTATTATTTTTTGCAATTAATATCAAGGAATGTTGTGTCTGAGTTTTATAGAAGAATTTACATAGACTTGGAGTGTTAAGATACATGTCAGGAAGACTTGAATGTATGCAGAAATAGGTAAAGTAATGACCAGTCTGTGGTAACTTAACTATCTAGGTCTATGTTGGCTGTGGCCTCAAGTAAAAGTTAGGCTATCTGGAAAGGTTGTTGGTGTAATCCTGCTTTACAACAAGGGCATTGACTAGTTTATATTTTGTGTTTGTGTTCTTCCTTCTGACTCTGTGACCACAATGATTAGGTAATAATGTAGGTGATATTCATCTAAAAAGTTAATTTGAATTTTTCATTAATGTGATTTTTTTTTTTAAGCTGGTAAAATAAATTTGTATTTATTTTTTTAGGACTCTGGATGTCTTAAGTGATGAAGTTGTAAAGGATCTTTCTGTTTATTACAGGAAAATGGTAAGTGGTACAACTTGAGTGTAAGCTGACTAGGTTTAAAATGAGAACGGATGGGTAATAAATACATACCTGCAGGGTCTGTAGATGACAGGCTGCGTGTGGAACATCTGACTCAAAAGCTAAGGTTAGCTACTGCTATTATCACTCTCCTGGAGCTCATATTTCATTATTCACTATCCACTGCTGTAACAGTATTGTGGCCTTTAAATTAAGTAATTATACAAATTAAACATATTAATGTTCTGTAATTAACAATTGTTGCATGAAAAAACAAAGCAAAACCTGTGGAAAAGAGCATCTATTACTTAGGAGAAAGTAAATGGGAGTTCTCCAGTGTAAAGTTCAGGGTGATCATATAGATCTTAAAAGCACTAAGAAAAAGAATGTGAAAGCTGTACTTTATGCAAAGGGGAAAACCAAGGCACATTATAATCCAGTCGTCTTCAACCGTACAATAGTAAAAGATGAATGTTTGCAAAACCTTGAAACATTTTTTTTGTCTTGAGTTACAGGCAGCTGAAATGTATGCATTCTGAGTCTGTTACTTAAAGTAATTCTCCTTCTGTTTTGCTTAAAGATGTAATTTAAGTTTATAAGCTGGTTAAATAATTACTTGATCTGCAAAAGTATTTCAAATGACAGTTGGTTTTGGTCCTTTTACAAGAGATCATATATTTGCTAGCATACAATTTAAGAGAAACTTAGTGTAACGGCATTTACAACTGCAGATTCCAGCTATGGTCAGGAGAGTAATTACTCCATATCCAGATGGACCTGATATAAGTTCTTTTGAGCCTGAGGAAGGAGAGAACTTTGTCTTTTTAAGGGAAGAAATGAATACAGAACAGAACTCTCAGTAAGTATCTATTTTTCGTCAACGTTTTTAACTAGGTGAGATGTATATGGCATTTATCCCCCTTTACATGGTGCCTGACTCTGTTTGGATTCAGAATTGAATTCCTAAGAAATAGGAGAAATGGAGATTTCAAAGACTGTTCTCAGTTCCCTTAAGTATTTTAAAATGTTGCAGAACTGCAGTGGAGCACTTTTTTCAATTTATAAATAGCATGTAAGTAAAGGTAGCAAAACAAGCGTGCACAGTAGTATTTGGGAGTTATGCATGTGATGAGAGTACCTGTGCGTGTAGGAGGCCAGCTGTGGAGTTCATTGAACTTCACTGAACTAGGAGAAATCAAAAGAGAAAAAAACCCCAGACTTTAATGTGCTATAGATTTGTGTGGAAAATTGTGATGATCTACGTTTCTTAATATTAGCAGAATTGTCATACAGAATGGGAAGTTTTGTAGTATGAGTTTTTAATCCGTCAGTTTAAAGTGGCTGCTGTCTGGCTGTAGCGTAACAAAACAAGCAACTTGGGTTTAAGAGGTGCTAGAAAATGTGATCCAAACAACTGTAGATCAGGTAGTTTGGTTTTGTGAACTTCTGGTATTCTGTCTGTGAATATTTGTTCTGAAGACATAGGGGTGAGAGCAATGCAGTCTGTAAAGTCTTGTCGTGCTGTTTTTCTCTGATAAGCAAATAATAAAATTACAACTGCTTTTTTTTTGGTACCATTTTTTAAACTGGAGAAATTGACTATGACATCACAACTATGAAAAGTTAATTTGATGGGATGACTTGGTAACATGCTTCCAACATGGATAGTGAAATATGATGTTACTGTGCAGATGAGACCTCACCTGCGTATTGCGTGTGCTGTTCTGACCACTTCTGTCAAGAAAAGTTATGCTAAATGAACTAGGACAGATAAGGACTCATAGCTCAAGGGAACTGGGAGACTATTTTGTATTAGACTTCAAGCCTTTCATGTTTTTAAAGACTTAACCGTAGCCTTTAGGGGATAGGGAAGTCCAAGGACTAACAAAACCCCCCCAACCGTTCTGAGGTTACAGTATTGATGCAGGAATGAATAAGTACGTATGTAGTGTAGTTATTCCACAGAAAGCTTCTCAAAGAAGCTTTTTGAAAATAGGGTTACTGTAGCTGTGACTCGCATAACTCTGAGGTTCTAGTCTTGATAAAATGAAAGATGCCTTTTATTTGATTCCACTGTTCCTAATATAGATAGGAACAAGTGACATTCTGGTAACATAACCATATACTTACTTTGTTGTAGAAGTACTATTATCTTGGTGGCAATATTTGTGTTGGGGAAAAATGAGACCAACTGTGGAGTTTGAACTTCACTAATTTAGGAGAAATCAAGAGGGGGGGTAAAAAGTGGAGACTTGGATGTAGTTTCCTTTATGTCAGCTGCTGTGATGTGTAGCAGGTTTAATCTGACCTAGGTGGCAGCGCCAGCCTGTGCAGCTGCTGTATCTTCCACTGTCTCAGCAGAAGTCTTTGTGCAATGAAGTAGACCAGAGACTAGATCTGGACTGGAGAGAATTATTTTTCTCTTCCTCCTGGATTTTTCACCACCATCCCCCCCCCAAATTGTGTACTAAATAGTTGTGCCAGTACGTAAGCAGAGCAGGAACAAGCAGCAGGTGACAGCTGGTGGGACCAGGTATTACTGCTTGAAGTATAACCGCTTGACGTTGACACTGATAGTTTTGAGGCTCAATTTCTTTGACTTGTATTCATCTTAAGTTTTTTTGTTTGTTTGTTTTCAATAGGGAAGCCCTTTTCAAAAGAGCAAAAACTAAGGCAAAAAAGAAACCACGAAAACGATCCGACAGCTCTGGAGGATACAATCTATCAGATATTATTCAGAGCCCAGCCTCTACAGGTCAGTGGGAAAGAGGTATAAAACCAGAACATAATGTTTAATATGCAATGCAATGCGATTTCTGTATTTCAGTAAGGGAATCTTGCAAAGATTATTTCTTTTCTAGTGAACACCATAGTTGAATTTGAATAGTGAATTCTTAAGTTTTGTTTGAAAGCGTGTGTGTCATATTAAGCTTGTGCCCAAAGTTCAGATTCTTGTATTTTATCATCAGATGCATGTATTTTATCAAATAAAGTTAATGGACAGTTTCCCATGTGGTTTTAATAAGTGGAACACTTCTGCTACTGTGGTTTTGGGCTTTTTGTAGGTTTTTTTTTCTGGAATATAAGAAAAAAATAAATTAGCGTTTATTGGAAAGATGGTAGAAATCTTAATTTTCAATGAAAAAGTGTCGATGTTACTTCCTAAAACTACATGTTGTGAGACAGAGAAAGAAAACTGGGAGTAATCTTATTCTGAAAAAATATTTAAGATGGTCTTAAATTTGCTTATACTTATTACAGTCTAGTATACTGGCCTAAGTAAACTTCTGGTTATTTTGTATTCATCACATCGAGTGAATGACTTTTGGGGTTTTTTTTAAGCATTGTTTAGTCTAGCTCTTATGATTTAGTAGTTTACTCTCTCTTCTTAGGCTCAGTAAAACTGGATAAAACTAACTCTGTAGAATCACTTCCAGAACTCCTAACATCTGACTCTGAAGGTAGTTATGCAGGGGTGAGTAGCCCCAGAGACTTGCAGTCCCCTGACTTCACAAAAGGATTTCTTCCAGAGAAGACTGAGGTTGGATTTCCTTATTCCTAGCCATTTTTTTTTGTGTTCATCTACTTCATCAAAAGCAGTGTTCTTATTTTGGAGTGTTTCTGAGAAGTTGTTGTCCTTAAAATGGAGTAGACAACTTCAAGTAGTTATTGTTTGTCTGATAAAGCAAATAAAAATGAGTATTCCTTGTTAAATCTTCTAAGGGTAATTTCGTCATGTGATACCATAATAAGAATTTCTACACGCCGTAGTGTTCAGACAAATTCAAGGTGAAAGAGTAGTTACGTAAAGTCTTCATCTACTTCATTTAAAATGCAAAGCAAATCTGAAGTTCAGAAGCCAAAAAAACAAAACCAGAAGCCAAAGAACTCCAGGGAAATCCTGCTGTTCTTTGACTACTGTAGTTGGACAGAAGTATGGTCCGGCATAACTAGAAAGAGAAATAAGTTTGAGAGAATTGTGCCTGTGTTAAGTGTTAAAACTTCAGAAGTTAACATCTCTGAATGAATTTTCCACTATCAAGATGCATAATTGGACTTAAATGATTTGGGGTGAAGTGAGGGAAGGAAAAAAAAAAAGGTACAAATAGCAGACTGATATGGGATTCACTTTGTTTTTGCTATTTTTGGGGTATCCTTTAAAATCTTTTCACTTAAACATCATTCAAGTTTTTTGTAGGATCACTCTTCTTTTTTTTTTTTCTAAATGAAAAAATACAAGAATATTTATTCAGCATTTTTCTGTCTTTTTTTAGATGAAGGACAAAGCATGCAGTCAGGGTATGAAACCCTCTCAGCCTAACAAGGAGTTGAAGTTGTACAAGGGATCATCAGCACTGACGCAGTCTGTTCCACAGTGCATTCCCAGTGCTAAAAACTGTTCTGCAAGCTCTCCCAATTGGGTAGCAACCAGTTTCAGGTGGAGTAATAGTTGTGGTGCCTACCTAACTTAGAATCACTGTTCTACACTTGGTAGTGAATGCTAATAACTTTTTATTTTTTTTAACTGCTACCAGTCTGGACTATCTGGACAAAAGATAATATCTTTTTTTTTTAAGGCCTGCTTGGTTAACACTTTGTAAAATACTTGGCAGTTTTTTGTAGAATCAGACCGTGCCTGAAGCCATTAGAACCACCATTGTACTTTGACATTTTTAAGGCATGCCTTTAAACAGTCTGTGAAAATCAACGCCACAGGTTTAACTGATGCAGTAATAAAAAAATTATTATTAATTTTTATCTGTAGCAGTATCTGCATATGAAAAAGGAGCAGTACTGTGATAGATTGAAGTTCTGTCTTGCCTGGTGTCCTGTCTCTGACAGTTGTCAATAAAGGTTGAATAGAGAAGAGTTTAAAGGTTTAGGGAATCATATAGCGATAATTTCACACAGTTTTCCCAGGCTCTGTTGGTTTGTGGCTAATGGGCTTTGGGCTTTGTGGCTACAGGTGATAGAGCTGTAGAAATTAGAAGTTGCAGCTCTGAAGTATATTGTTTGGTGAGCAGGGTCCATTAGGAATCTGTTTTGTCTCATTATGTATTTGGGCAAACCTAGTCTGGGCAGAGAGGGTAACACATCCCACAACCAACTCTTAGCCTTCAAACTGGTTGGAAGAAACTTCGCCTTCATCTGCTATCTTAGAGTTCTTTTTGAACCTTTTTTAGAGGATTGCATGAAAAGGGAACAAATAAAACCGTAGGACTTTGTTGTAATGTCACTGTGCCTTTATGGGTTTCCCTTGTACTCTTTCTTCACTTTTTCTAGTATTGCTGATATGATGTCAAGAAAAAGAAGGCAGCACTGTTGTGTAGAATGTTTAAAGGATTAATACTGTAGCATATTTGGTTGAACTACTGTGGAGGAGCAGTGACAACAGGCTTTGGTGTGACCTCCCAGGGGTTAATTCACTAGTTACTCTATGGCAGTTGGGTTTATGTAGGGAGAGACAGAGGCAGTGCTGCTTATGTTTTATTTCAAAGCTTGTCCTTGAATCTAGTGGTAGCACTGCTTAGTTTGCAAATGTCTTTATGTGCACAGGTTTTAATTTCTAGTTTCATGTAAAGCTTGGAAATGTCTGGATTTAATTCATGTTTATTTCTGTGGAAGTCTAAAATTAAGTCATTTATGAAAAATAAACTGATTCCTAAAGTTTGAGAATATTGCTAGTGTTTGTACAGAGCTCAAACTTTGCAAAGAGTGTTCTGTTTACCATGTGAAATAATTTTAATCCTGTTCTTCAAAGAAAGATCTAATTCAACCTTCATGAAAGAGCAGTGAGCGATGCCTCTGTAGTACTTGGCATGAGCAGTTGACTACTAAACCAGTATCCTGGATTTAGGTATCTGATTTTTTTAAAGTAATCATAGTTCACATCTTTTTATTTCATAATGTAATGCGTCTTGAAGGTATTTTTATAGTGAGCTCTTAAATATGTATATATTTATAAAAGTTTTGTCAGAAACATTCTATTTGAGGTTTGCCATAATTGAGGAAACAGACATAAATTATACATCCTGTTACCAGTCTTATGTATGATTTAGAGGATTTCAGTGAAGGCTGGAACTGTGGAATGTAAGTGAAAATGAGTGCCTTGTAAGGTAACTTTTTATTTTTCATTTAGCCCTGCCAGCCCTCCTGCTATGGATCTCAGAACCATCATGGAAATTGAAGAAAGTATGCAGAAATGTGGAACCATGCCAAAGGCAAATTCAGGGTTGGTAAAAAACCAATATCTATAAAAGAAAAGTGTGATAGACCAGGCTATTACAAATTTACTTAGTGGTTCAGGCAGTTCAGAGTTTAAAACAAGCAGGAAAAAGTTGTCCGATTTGTTTTTGAACAGCTTTGTTTACTTCAGTTCATTATATTGTTTTTCTGTGAGCATAGAAAACTTATCCCTCTATTTTCCTGTAGTCGTGTTTGGTCAACTACTGCAAAAGGTGTCTTAGCTGTTGAAATGTGAAAGAGCAAGCTAGTAAGCTAGTATCTGAAATCAGTGGCCTGCTCTGCTGAGCTTTCCTGTTTCCCACCAAAAGAATTAGTTCTTGTCCCTAGCAGTTTGGAAATTACTTGTGGACAAGTATTGTAGTTGATCCTGAAGTCTGTTTCTTGTCTTGCATTCTATGACCTCCCTCAGCACCCATGTGTTGATATTGACAGTTTTGCTCAGGCAGAAGCAAGCATGGTTCTTGGAGAAGCATCGCAAAGACGCAGGGAGATAAACGTACATTTTCAGGAGGCAGTGGATTAAACCTAACGTGTCTTAACTGGTGACATATGGAAGGGAACTGGAGATGACTTTCATGACCTTTGAAGTGTAGCATCCTTTTAAATGACAGCTGGGACAGTAGTCCTGGAGCCTAGTAAAGGGTTGCTGGCTACGTAGATTCAGAAGTTGTGAACAAAACAGCCAAGACCGAAAAATCCAAATAGCTTAGAAAACAAATTATTACAAATGGAAAAAATGGCTATGTTATGTTCTGTATGCTTCTTATGAATTAATATTGTTGGTTTAAGGGAGCTAAGCTTCTGACAGTCCCTAAAAAACCCACAAAATTAGAAAATAGTCTTCAACTGGTGCTGTTCCATCTCTTTTGGCGATTTGATTCGTTCTCTGCCTGTTTTCATTTGTAGACGTGTAAGTGAAGAATAGTTTTATGATGCTTTTCTTTCTGTCACTCTTGATATTCATTGAGCCTCCTTTTGATCCCTAGCCACCCAACCCTTCCCCCCAACCCCCCACCTGTACTTCCCTTTTAGCACCCTAGTCAAAGTAATTTGGTCTAAGAAAGAAGTATTTCTGAGTTTAATTTGCTAGATTAAAGGTGAGTCATCTCAAAGGACACTGATCTTACATCTCTCTTTGCAATATCAATTCACAGCAGAATGGCATCTCATGGAATCAAGCTTTCTCAGAAGCAAAGGAAAATGATTGCCCTGGCAGCAAAGGATAATGGGTCAATAACTAGCAGCACAGAGCCTACTACATTAATAACCACACCACCTCCACCTACAAAAGTTGCGAAACTAGGGAATGCATGGTATGTTATAAATCAAATACCCCTTCTTTTTCTTTGGAGGGTTTTTACATTGAATAGTCTCTTAGATGCAGTTTCGTAAATAAAAATGGCCTAGGTTCTGTTCACTAAAAAGACTGGCATTGAACTATTTGTATCTACATTTGGTAGTAATCTAGAAATTCAAAGGGGGCAGGGAAATGCAGTGGTTGCAGTTTAACAGTTTCTTTAAATTTTACTATAGTGAGTCAGAAGACTGCATCCCATCTGGTTCTTGCCTGTGTGTGATGTGGTATTTGCAGATGGTATCAAAGGGAAGTATAGAAAAAGAACATGGAGCACAAGCTCTGAAACTTAGTCAGGAAGAGGTTATTGAAAACCATTATGAATGCTGTTTTTTCTCTGTCGAAAACATAAAGAAAAATGTTAGCCCTTCCTGGGGGAAAGGGCTAGAATGACTTTGGAGTAGAGCAAAAATAGACTGACATTGTAGATAACAAAGTTATCTAGGTGGCTAGGAAATGGAGAGAGTGACAGATGCCGCTTAGAATTCTTATGCTGGAAGGATGCATAATGGGTTTAAAATGACTTTTAATGCTGATTACACACAATGTATGTTCCAAGTTAATATCACTGTATGAAATAGAAAAACGGTTTATCATCTGTTCAATGAACTAGGCTCACAACAGTGAATGTAATGAGGTGCTGCCCCAATTCATGCTTTGTTCGTCACATTTACAGTTGCTATTGGATAAAAGCATAAAGGCATAAATGTAAAAGTTGTAAGCTATGTAAATTTAATTAATTTAATTATTACAGAGTAAATACCTTATGTGCATGCTGGGCAGTTCTGCCTCTTCCTGTTCAAGAATGTCTAGACTTTTATTGCAGCTTGCTTCTGTACTGGTCCCTAGAGGAACTCTGTGAGTCAGTCTCCTCTCTGTAGAGCTTACCTGTTTGTGTCTTAGTGGGAACAAAGCTTGCTGCAATACCCACCATGGTCACCCTGTTTTAAATGAAGTCTTTTTTTAGACAATTTAGCGCTTTTAAATGCTATTGTAGTTGTTTTATTTTTGTGCTGGATAGATTTCAAAGTAAAATAGGAGTCTGTCTTTCAAAGGATAGGTTTATGTTCCACAATTAGAGCCATCTCCCTCCTGTTTCTTTTGTCTCTCTTTTCTTTGATCCTTTGTGTTAATTGGTTGTTCCTTTCAGAAGTAAGAGTACTAAGTATCCGCTGCAATCTTTGCCTTTCTGCTATGCTTCTGTATGTTCAAAGCAGATGTGTAGCCGGTTAGCTAATTTAATGAATGTATGGAGAGAAAAACAATCACATCACTAGCTGGCTGAAGAAAAGGTAGGCTGCTTCCTGGCCATAGTTGCTTCCTGAGGGGCGTTACGCGTCGAAAAGATACAGGCAATATCTAGAACTGCTTGCTTCTCTGCTCCATTTCATGTATCTGTTACCTCATCTTTCTTTTTTAGATGGATGTTATTATGATTAGCACCTTGAGTTTGAAGTGCCTTTAGATTTATTTGAGATTCCACATAGGTGTGCTGTTATCTTAGTTTAAGACCATAGCAATAACAGTAATATCCCAGAACATAACAATGGTAAAATAGAGCTGGTGTTCAAAATATTCATCATGGGGAAAAACTGAGAGAGTATGTTGTAATCATCCCAAAATCATGCGTTATAAATCAGATAATAATTAATTCTACTTCCAGTTACGACACCAGAATAAACTTTACTTCTCTAGTGGACACCATGCAGCACATCCAGCCTTGTGGTTAAAGGGCTTCAAGATTTTACAGGGCCATTCAAGGATCATTATCAGTCTGTTCTGCAGTTGTTTGATGAATTCAAGGTAGTGTGGCATGATGTGTCCTTCAAGTAGTGATTTGGACAGTGAACATAGAACGTAGGGTTTGGAAGGGCCCTCTAGAGATCATCTAGTCCAACCCCCCTGCTAAAGCAGATTCACCTAGAGCAGGTTGGAGAGGAACGCATACTGGCGGCCTTTGAGTATCTACAGAGAAGGAGACTCTGCAACCTCTCTGGGCAGCCTGTTCCAGTGCTCTGTCGCCCTCAAAGTAAAGAATTCTTTCCTCATGTTGAGATGGAATTTCCTGTGTTCCAGTTTGTGCCTGTTGCCCCTTGTCCTGTTGTTCGGCACCACTGAAAAAGGGTTTGGCCCCATCCTCCTGATACCGGCCCTTTAGATATTTATAAGCATCGATGAGATCCCCTCTCAGTCTTCTCTTCTCTAGGTTAAACGGACCCAGGTCTCTCAGCCTTTCCTCATAAGACAGATCATCTTTGTAGCCCTCCGCTGGACTCTCTCCAGTAGTTCCTTGTCTGTTCCTTGATGGCTAGGATTCCTCCACGGGTCAGTGAGAATAAGTGCAAGAAATCTTCTCTGTAGGCATCTGTATATCATGGGTATATCGTACGTATATCGTAACTTAAAAAAAAAAGTTATATGCCGTGTATTTGTAGTGTCCAGCTTACAAGCTATAGAGGTATGTTACTACAGTAGTCATTTACAAAAACGAACTGCCTAAGATGACCCGGTTTTAAAAATATGCAGTAGACAATATTTCAAGTGAACCTGAGAAAAGGTTGAATTATTTTGTTTTGATTTATGCAAGCAGGATTTAAATTTCTGTCTTCTGAATTTGTTTTCAACCACGTACACCTAATACCAAAATTTAGGGTCTCATTTACTCTCACAGCCCCCAAAAGTTACTCTGATTTAACATTTGGAAAAGCCCACATTTTTGTCTTAAAAAGGAAATAGGGTTTTCTTTGCACTTAAGGATTCAGACTCTACCTGAACTGTAATTGGGACCTTCACAATAAGAGAAACAAGGTTTGCAAGATTTATCTTCTGAATTCTGAGTGGATGAATTTCAAAATCCTTAACACTGATCCTCTGAAATGCTGCAAAGAACATGCTACCTGCTTTACACAGGTGATACTGATACTGCAGGTCAAGCGGCAAATTAGTTATTTGGCTTAGCTAATGGAGGAGTCACAGGGCAATTAGAGCTCTGAGGCTTAAAATTTGCTGGGAGAGACTCAGTTGAATCAGATGGTGACCAACACAGGAAGTACTGAGTTATGTTATCCTTTATTACATTAAAAAAAAAAAATTCCATCTATGATTTTTAATTTTACTATTAATGTTATAATTATGCATAAACAATGTGTAACCTAACATCTACAATGGTGATGTACAGTCTTACATACACAAATTACACGGGCTCATTCACATGCTAATTTACGTGTTGTTACAAACCCACCGCCTTTCTCCCATCAGTGACTTGGCATGGCTGCACCAGAGAAGCCCTGCTCTTGTGCACTACCCGATGGGTGACTCAAAGGGGTGTCTGTGCTGATGTGGTAGGACAGCTGCAGCTGGCCAGGGGTGCTGCTAACGAGGTGGACCAGGGCCTGCATAAGTCAATCCTTTTCTGCAGGCACCCAGCAAAGTCAGGGGCCTTTCAGTGATCAGCGGTCACAAGTGGGTCTTTGGAGTCTTCAAAAGAACTTCCCCAGACCTTCCATGCCATGGCTTGGGCTGATGTTAGTGATCACTGTGTAGGCATTTCATGGGTATTTTCAACCAGTAGTCTTAAATATCATCAGTTAATTTCCTTTTTTGTTTTACTAGCCTCTTTCAAGCTGCAGTTTTATATGCTTGTCTCTGACAGACTTTGGGTATCAAGGGAAGGAGGCTATGAGAACTCCTCTGCAGAAGGATGTTTGTATAGGGTATCTGTCTTTCTCCAGCCTGGTCTTTTCCATCTCCCCTTCATAGACAACTTTTAGGTACAACAAAGCCTGAATCGGGTTTTGGAGGACATTGCATAGCTTATCTAATTATCTGGGGTTCTTCAAAAGAGTTTGGTTTTTGGGGTTTTTTTTGTTGTTTTTGTCCCTAAGTCCTATTTTTCAGTGCAAGATAAATGACTCTGTAAAAGTATTTGTACTAATTGACTTAAGCACGTGAGCTAGATGCCTCTAGTTAAATAACTTTGCTTCTTAATACAGAAAATAAGATATTAAGAGAAGCTCTGATAAAAGGCATATAAAAATATCGGGCATAACTTCCTTGATCTGATATCTGAATAGTTTGACTATCCAAGCTATTAGGCTACACTCTGATAGATAATTCTTTACCTCTTGGGTGTTATTTAATTTTAAACTACCAACTGCCTATGAACTGTTCCTTGCATTTAAAAAGCAAATATGGACTGATTTTTTGAAAGTACTTAGATAACTGTCTCCAGAAAATATATTGTGGTCTTAAGGTTCTGATTAAACAGTTTTTGAAAGTAGCTGGGCTCTACTGTGTTACACAAACCATCTTAAGTGAAAATTCCAGGATATACTTCAGGAGGGTGGAATCCAGTCTAACGCTCATGTGGTCACCACGCATGATACTGTACGTTCCTCTGGCTGCTGATCTGGAAAATGCCAGTAGCTCAAGAGTTCAAGCAAAGAACCAGTGGGAGGTACATGGATATTTAAAATTATGCCTAGCTGCTGGAAGGGAGCATTTGTTGAATAAACTTTAAGCTACTCTAGGGAAGGTATCAATTATTTGATTGCCCCTGCTAGTTGTTTTGTATGCAAGATAGAATGGTGTTACTCATCTGCTCTAATATTGTATTTGCAAAGTTATATTCTGTAAATTCACAATGGACTATTAGAGTGCATTTGGCAACAGACTGAGTTTTCCACGCATGCAATAGAGTCAAAGCTGTAGAACTTGTGTTCCAATGAAATAAGATATTCATCTTGGATGTGCAGTGAGCACACTTGCCAGAAGGGTGTGGGACCTTCCGGTTCTTTTTTGGCTGACTAAAAGACAGAGTCTATCATACACAATGTTTTACCTTTTCCACCAAAAGAAAACTCCAGTTTCATAGTTTGGGGGGGACTGAACCTAGGTTTCCTCCTTTAAAGAAAAGTGGAAGTTAGAAAGGGGGGGAGGAAATCAGGAAATCATACTAGTAATACTTTGAGAGTATATTGTGCAAGAAGCTAGGTGTTAACTTTATTAGTGCTCCAGACCTACTTTGATCAAGGGAGGGGGGTGTTGTTTATTTGTTTTTCTTTTTTTAAGCGCAGGAGAGCCTATGGCTTTTCAGAAGTGGAGGCATAAAGAAATTTGAAGTCTATCTTGAGAACTAACAATTGTATATTTTAATGTCTAGGTTGTCAGTTTGTCGGTATTCCAGTTTATACTGAAACATCAGCAGTTGTTTTGGAACTTCATACTTTGATGTCTTGTAGCTACAGCCTAGAGGAACCTACCTAATCATATTATGCTTTTTAAAAAAGATGTATAAATTAGTTTTTCTAATGCTACAAATTAGATAGAAATGGCAATGTATCAGGCAGGATAAGCTGAAATTTAGAGTTGTTACTGTTAGGAAAATTTGTACCAGTTGAAGCCGAACCATTTAAGCCACTGGTCATTGTTTTGGATACGTTCACAAGCTGAGAATCGCTCGGGGTTGGGTGGTTGGTTTTGGGGTTTTTTTGAGGGGGTGGTTTTGGGATGTTTTTGGTGCTGTGTTGCAAGTGTATCTGATTGCAGTACAGAATTTTTGTGAAAATGGGTAGGCTACTGAAATTGTTACTAACAGAAGCAACTTCTGTGACAGAAAATCCTAAGGGAACCGTTCGCCTACTTGATACAGTAAGTTTGGGGAAGTTCTGGTCAAACACTTGCCCGGACTCTTGTGTGCTGGCTGGTACCAGGAATAGAGGGTGTGCAAAATAACTATGAGCCCCTGCACCTGCAGGTTCCAATTCTGCTTTCTATGTCTTCTGCGCTGCTCATGCAGTGTTTAAAAAAAAAAAAAAAAAAAAAAAAACAAACAAACAAACAAAAAAAAAAACAAACAAAAACAAACCCAAAAAAACCCCAACCACCAACCCAAAACCAAACAAAAAAACCAAACAAAAAAACCCCAACAACACTACCCTACCTCACCCCCTGCCAAACTTAATCCCAAGTAGTCTGGCATGGGGTTCAGACATCACTTATAACTTTCAGATGCTTTTGCTGTAAGATTTCAGGTACAATATTGACTATGTTGCAATATAGGTGTAGTTTGAAAGTCTTTGGCTTGAAATGCTTCCCTTCTTATGGTAGCTGCATAAACAATTAGCATGGTATAGAAAGCTTGTTTTACTTCAGTAGTGGTTATAATTCATCTCTTATTTCCTTGAGAAAATAATGAGCGGAGCTATTCTTCCAGTACATATTTCGTATACTAAGCATAGCAGTGACACTCATTGTCAAATAAAGATAAATGTAACCAATGAAGAATTAATTCCAAAGTCTTGATGGGTAAGGGAAAGACTAATGGTAACTTCCTTGAATTCTGTAAATAAAAAGGCTTTTGGATCAGAAAGTGTTCAGAATAGCTATGATGCTAAATTGCTGTGTATTCATACTGGTTTATTTTTGAAAGATAACATGCAGCCTCTAGCTCAGTAACAGTGCACATTATACTTGGGCAAGTAAAAGAAAACAAAGCGTATCAGTTTTATGAACTTCACTGTGGATTAAGTTATTTATAGAGCCTCCAGCAGGTGTGAGTAACTCATTCAATATTTTGGAGAAAGAAGATGAACTATATTTGACTTCCATGGTGATAAACTAACAGTACGAAAGTACTAATTGTGTGATTTATGAGGATACTTTTCAAGGAGTAATACTGTTAGAAAAGGTACAGCTTGTCTAAGACAAGGTGTCTGTAAAATAAAATTGCCTTTTAAGAGGATGGGTTAGGGGGAAAATAGATGGACAGGTGGTTTTGGATTGTTTGGGGTTGGTTTTTTTTCCTTCTAGTGAAATTTCCATACTACTAGCTTGTTCTGTTTTCATAGGTATTTATTTTCTGATGTTTACTTATTTGATCCAAAGTGACTTATTCTAGTGAATGGGGTCGAGCCAGCATAATGGTGAGATACAAAAGCTAAGTGACATAGTATTTTTATTTTTACTAACTGAAAAAGGCCCTCTTTGCTATATGAATTGCGGAACAATATGAAGTCCTGGAAGGTGCAAGTATAAAATGAGTTGTTGTGTTGTGGGTTTTTGTTTTTTAAAAGGTCATCTTCATTGCATTCTGCTTTGCCAAAGTCATTCCGTGATCTTGTAATGGAAGAAGAAAAATGCATGGGTGCGAATAATTCATCTGGTACTGGTATCAAAAGAGCTGGATGTAAAGGAACTGAGGATTCGTCAGTCCAAAACACCACAAGGTGAGGGAGCAGTCTTTTCCTAATTGATCAGCCACTATACAAGAACCACAATAACCTGTTTAAATTTTGGTGAAATAATAAAGGATAAAAATGTCATTAAAGAGAAAAAAATCCTGTAAACATTCTTCTAATGAATTCTGTTAATAGAATTTTATGAATTAAATGCTCCCATGAATAGGAACCTTAAAGACTGAAGCAATATAATGCCACTGCTAATATTTTGTTTGAGGTTCGAAGTGTTTGTGTCCATATATATGGGCACGTAAATATGTGTGTGTGTATGTTAGTACATGTATGCATGTAGAAAAATGATAAATCTATATTTTCTAACTTCTGTAGAAATTAGATATTGCTTTGCATTCAGATACAGCATGCATGAAACAGTTTGCTTAGGGGTATTTCTGTGTAACCACTGAGTGGATAAAATCAGTTTATTCAACAGAGTTATGGCACTTTCTGATCTGAGTTTTCTTATAAACTGACTTAATTGTTTAGGTCCAACTTTTCATGGATTAAGAGGGCTTACTAAAATATTGATGCATCAATTATGTCTGTGTACTATAATTAGTGGGGGACTACAATTCTAAGGGCAAAAATAACTTGTTCTGAGGTGCATGTGAATTATATGTCTAGTTATTAGACAATATTTCCCCTTGGTCAAATTGTTTTAGCCACGCATCTTCTTGCTGCCTCCAAGAAAACCTCTGCTTGGGTTTAAAATAACTGTCTAAGCTGAGGAAAGAAATCTCAGCCTTATTCCTGAAGGTCTGTATGACTGAGTTGCCCACCCACCTGCATCTCTTCCCCCTATCATCAGTAACTATGCTATGTATTTCAAATACATTTACAAGACAGAGGGCTTGAAAATCTTGCAGACTTTCCCACATGCTGTCTGGAAGCAGCACAGGCCAGCTGCCCCATGGTGGTAGGGAAGGCAAGAGTGATGGCAGGACCGGCCAGGTGGTGGCCTCCCTAAGGAAGGGCACAGTCCCTCTGTGCCCGAGTGAGGTGAACAGGGCTCCATGAGGGAAACCAGGGTGAGACACAGTCAGTGAGTGCAGACAGGTCCATTGGGATGAGGCAGGGTTAAGGTCAAGCCTGGAAGTCAAGTCAGGGTCAGGAACAGCAAGGCTGGGCTTGGGCATAGCTGCAGTGTAGCTCAAGAAAGTCCTTCGACTGAGGGACTGAGCTTAAATGCAGCTTCTGAGTAAAGAGGGGGAACCCCTGTGAGCATTTGCACAGCTCCTCCTTACAACTCTGTTTATAGCAGCCTGACTCAAGTTTACACAGCTGAGGGAAAAGAGTTTGCAGAGCCTGTTGGTGCACAGGGAGTCCTGACAACCATTACCTCCCAGTTTTTCTTATGAACTCCTGTTCCATCCCCCTCCAAAAACTGTCCCCTTTATAAGGAAAAGAAAGTTCTGCTGGACCTCCCTCTTGGTTGCTCAGCTTGTGTAGGAACTGGTGTTACTCTAGGACAGAAGTAGTATGTGTCCTATTGGTAGATAAAGAACAAAATAAGGGTAGAAATATAGGAACATTGTGTGTGGCATTGTGTTAGAGGAGAGAGGTAGGAGGGATTTGGAGAATGTGTGTGACGGGTGGGTATTCTTCAGGAACAGAGCAATAAAGCTAAAGATATTGCTGTGAGTGGAGATGTAGGGACATGAAGCACAAATCTGCAGAAAAACATTAATTTTGTTGCTAGCAAAATAATAAAGCTTTTCGTCACATGGGAGATGACAAGGGCTGGCAATAAGGGAATTTTCACTGGATGCTATTATTTACTGTGTCACACCTGCTCTGTGATCTTCATAAAGTCATTTCTTTTCCGTTTGGATTGCTCTGTCTAGTCTGTGCAATCTGACCAGCCTGCACGCTCTCGAAGTGGATTATCTGAGATGAATCCAGGCCTAATACGTTAGCTGTCTGAAAATGATACATTAAGCTAGTGGGAATAGATGACTAGATTGACTATAATCAGTTGGAAAAGTCGGCAGTTCCAGAGCTATTTCAGGTTTTGAATTGTGTCTGAAGATGCTTATTTCTGTCTATTAGGTATAAAGAGCCTAGGTGACTAGTTCATCCATCTGGAAGTTAGGAGTTGAGTTTCTAGTTTGAGGTAATTTTATTCTTGGACTGTACAGTTTCTGTCATGGTAGGCTCTGATTTTTGCCTGTGGCATTCAAGGGCTATTTCTGTGAAGATTAATTATCCACACCCTTACCCCTTCCTTTTTAAGGAAAGGAAATTACACGTGCATAGTAGCAATTATGCATAGCATAAGTAATCCTCATCTGTTGACGTCAGACTCACTGATGGGACACTGAAGATACTTGCATGCCTTCTGTTCCTGCTTTGTCTTTTTCCATAGGGTAAACTGCAGTAAGTAAGCCAACAGTTTTCTTAAGTCTGTGGATAAGGGATTTTTGGTGGTTGTATAAACAGTCTTCCATATACCGTCACCTTCCAATTTATGCAACCCAGAAATTTTCTGTAGATGAACCGTGTCATGAACGTGGAGATGTGAACTGGATTCAGTCCAGACGCAGATCAGCCCAAAAGTTGGTCTGTGTGGATGTGGCTGCATTGTTTCCAGGGACAGCTCAGCCTTGGGAGGTATGCTGTGCAGCTGTGCATGTGTAGCTCATAGTCCAAGCTGAAAACATAGGCCTTAACATGACTTAACTTTGTTGTGGCAGCCTGGGTTGTCTTCACTGTGTTACTCCAGGGAGCAGTGAAGAGTCTTAGTGGAAACAAGTCTTTGTGGCTTCGCGTGGGAATGGCCTAGTTCTGGCAGGGCTAATAATGAGCTAATAAGTAGTACATGACTCAACTGGTACAGCAAAACCCAAGAGGTTCTGCAGGAGACCAGGCTTTGTGTTCCGTTTCTGAAAGCAGTCATTAGATCAGGGAGGCACTGGACCTGAACTGGCTTCAAATGAACCAATCCTCAGGAAACAGTGGGGAGCTGAGAGCTGGGACAGCTTGGTGGCTGTGCAGGAGTCATGGCAAGTTCAGCCAACTGACTTAATCAGGTTGGTTCAGTACTGATGATACTTGGCTGGTTTGTTTCCATGCAGAACCACTTATGTCTCTGCATCAGTCTTTAATTTTCAAGACTTCCAGGTTTCCAAGTTCTCTATTTTTGAGGATTTTTTCCATTTTTCTGTATATGCTAGCTTACCGTTTCCCGTCTGTTCCATTTCTCTCAGTTATTTTGATGCCAGCTGAGGAATTAATCTAGCATGTTGAAATATCTGCATTTGATTTAATATCTGGACCGAGTGTCTTGCTAGCAAGAAACACAGATGTACGTATGTACAAACAGCTTCAAAATATCTGAACTGCTTCCTACATTTTAAAGCCACATTTAAATTGAGGGAGATGACACAGGTTATTTAAACTTATCTTTTTAATTGGTAACTAGAGCGTGCTTACACTGGAACTATTAGTAAATTTCTGCTCTGGTGGGGTTTTTGGTTGGTTTGTTTGTTTAGAAGTCTTATTCTGGAAAGAACTTTTTATCTGTACTGAAACAGGTTTAAGTATAACAATCTACTTGGATTAATTTATAGTAGTGCTGTGAATACTTCGAATTGTGAATGGGAAAAAGTGTAGCTGTCAAATGGTCTGAATAGGTGTTGGTTGGTGTTACATGTGCAGGAAGGTGAGCATTATTAAAGCAGGTGGAAAAAGAGAAACTTGAGAGATGACACCAGAATAAATGCATTTAGTAAGTTGTACAAACATGCTCTTGATCAAACCAACCAGCAAGGAGAAAAACTGCCTTCATCTCCTCTTCTCCTTCATTCCTTTTCTCTGGTTCTTTCCTGTTTTTTATTATGTTATTATTTGTCTTAAGTGCAGTAAAACTGGAAGCTGACTTATCTAGACGTCAGCTGAAAAGTAGTCCCCTGCTGTTGAAATCATAGAATAATTTAGATTCTCTAGTTCAGCCTCCTGCTCAAAATAAGTCAAACTAGATCATGTTGCTCAGGGCCTGGTCCAGTTGAGTTGTGACTGCTTCCAAGTATGAAGATACCCCAACCTTTCTGTGCAACATGTTCCAGTGTATGATCATCCCCATAGTGGGATTTTTTTTTCTTACATCTCACTGGAATTTGCTATTTTGCAGCTTGTGTATGTGGCCTCTTATTCTATCACTGTACATCTCTAAGAAGATTTCCAAGAAGTCTTTCTAGTACAGCTCAGTATGCAGTTGGTCACCTTTGCTGCTGCAAGGGCGTGTGCTGATTAATCTTTGACTTGCTGCCAGACAGGACTCTGCAGATCCTTCTCTGCAGAGCTGCTTTCTAGACAGTTGACCCCTGGCCTGTACTTCTGTGTGGAGCTAGTGTCTTCCAAATACAGGACTTCCCACTTGCCACTGAAATTAATGAGTTCTCATTTGCCCATTTCTCCAGCCTCTTGAGGGCCTTCTGTATGGCAGCCTGCTATCGAGAACATGGACTGCTACACTGTCCCCCCATCCATCTGTGGCCTTTCTGAGAGTGCGCTCCTTTCTACCAAAGGTGCTAAACAGAATTGATCTGAGTATCCGTCCCCGCGTACCAGCAGTAGTACTTGGTTTCCAGTTGGACTTTGTACAGGTAACCCACAACCCCTGAAGCCCTTCGATCCAGCCCATTTTCCACCCATCTTGTCCATTTACTCAGTCCGTATTTTTCAGACTGAGTATAAGGATTTCAGTCTTCCTCTGGTGTAGACTGTCTCTGCTTGCACCATTTCTATGTGTCCTTTTTGAATTTGAATTCCATGTACAGTTGCCTCTTCAGTCCTACTAATCTTCTGCCATGCTTGCAGGGTTTCAAGCACATTGAAATAATCTGGTTTTGTGTTTGGAGGAGGCTGTCCTTGTATATCAGAAATCAGTCCAGATAGTGTCTGTATGAAGTGCAGTCATTCTCTCTAGTTCTCTCCTTTGCAAGGTTAGAGAGAATTTTTCATCTTCTCTCAGAAGATGATCAGTGGAAGACTCAAAAATCAGTTACTCTCCTCTGCATCTATGACAGTTTAAATTATTCTTCCTCGAACCTGAGAGACCGAAACTGAAAGGTTGTCCAAATAAGCTTTGTCCAGTGTGGTATAGGTTGTCTAAAGTATTTGTTTCAAATGGAAACAACTTTTTTTCTTTTTCCCTCTAGCCATATACTTCCGATTCATTATTGTGATCAGTACACCCGGGATTCTCCTTTTTCTCTTCAAGCTGAAAAAACCTCCCAGTTTATAACTACTACAGCCTTCACTTCACAGTCTTGTTTCCTACTTCTGAATTTCCTTTACCATGGCTTTGTTCCACAATCGTACCATTAATTTTTATCCTTTCCTAAATTAATACCATCTCTTAATATTTTCTAGTAGTTTGAGCTTTGCTGCTTGTTGTGTCTACCAGCGTTACATTAGTTACATTTCTTTTAGTGAACTTATTCTCAAAAATAATGATTAACCCAGCTGTAAAGTGAGTAGCAAGGTTGAAGAGGTATGAGAAACTTTTTTAAAAAGGAAAAAAAGGTTATGTGGCACTTGATTCAGTGTCTTACAGAATTCCCATATTTGTTTGTCACACTTTCCTGGCATGACCCAATACCTTTCTTAAATAAAATAGGATTCTCTAACCTGCCATGGGTTTTCTTGTACCAAAGATAAAACAGAAAAAAAATATTTACAAGATACTGATTTTCTATCTTTTTTCCATTTTTAACTATTCTCAACACCTATGGAAAAAGCATTGCATATTAATTAGGTCAAAATAAAGGCACTGCAGCTATATAGATACTCAGTCTGGAGAATCATACAGCAAATTTGACCACTCTTACCATGGAGCTGTTGCTTTATGTGACAGTTCTCTCAAAGCTCTGGAATAGTGGTTATCCAGAAACATCCAGTTCTGAGAGTTCCACACCTTTTTGGTTTCTTCTCCATAGAGTGTACCACTGTCTGTCCTGTCAGTGTCTGATATAGAATCATAGAATAGTTTGGGTTGGAGGTGACTTCAAAGGTCATCTGGTCCGACCCCTCTGCAACGAACAGGGACATTTTCAACTAGATCAGATTTCTCAGAGCCCCGTCCAGCCTGACCTTGAACTTTTCCAGGGATGGGGCATCTACCACCTCTCTGGGCAACCTGTTGCAGTGTTTCACCACCCTCATTGTAAAAAAAACTTCCTTATATCTAGTATAAATCTACCCTCTTTTGCTTTAAAACCATTACCCTTTGTCCTATTGCACCAGGCCCTGCTAAAATGTTTGTCCCCGTCTTTCCTGTAGGCCCCCTTTAAGTACTGAAAGGCCTCAATAAGGTTTCCCTGGAATCTTCTCCAGGCTGAACAACCCCAACTCTCTCTCAGCCTGTCCTCATAGGAGAGGTGGTCCATCCCTCTGATCATTTTTGTGGCCCTCCTCTGGACTTGCTCCAACAGGTCCATGTCTTTCCTGTGCTGAAGACCCCAGAGCTGGACGCAGTACTCCAGGTGGGGTCTCACCACAGCAGCCTAGACGGGCAGAATCGCCTCCCTCGACCTGCTGGCCATGCTTCTTTTGATGCAGCCCAGGATATGGTTGGCTTTCTGGGCTGCAAGTGCACGTTGATGACTCATGTCAAGCTTTTCATCCACCAGTACCCCCAAGTCCTTCTCGGCAGGGCTGCTCTCAATCCCTTCATCCCCAGCCTGTATTGATATGGGGGGGTTGCCCCAAGCCAGGTGCAGGACCCTGCAGTTGGTCTTGTTGAACCTCATGAGGTTCACATGGGCCCACCTCTCAAGCCCACCCAGGTCCCTCTGGGTGGCATGCTGTCCCTCAGGTGTGTCAACAGCACCACACAGCTTGGTGTCATCCGCAAACTTGCTGAGGGTGCACTTGATCCCACTGTCTATGTTGTTGATGAAGATATAGAAAAGTAGTGGTCCCAATACAGACCCCTGAGGGACACCACTTGTCACCCATCTCCATCGGGACATTGACCACCATTACTGAAAATGGAGGGTAATGATCATTTTGACTGATGCGAACTGTGGAAACACGGAAGCAATGTGACCTGGCAGAAGGTGTATTTGATGGTTTCGTTTTGAGGGAGTAACACTGTGAAAAGCCTCTTTTGAAGTCCATTGTTATGCCCTGGCAGCTGTTGCTGCAGATACGTATTTTTCCCTGAGCGTTAAATTTGTGTTCATTCTGTTCGAGTAGTTGGCTGTTTGGTGGGCAAAATCATGTTTTGTGACAAAAAGCTGGACATGGTTCACTTAAATGCCAGTTTTGATGATGGATGTTGCATTTCAGATTTTCTGACATCTTGCCCTCATTGCTTAGTGGTAGGAATCATGGTTTTTGTTGTCCTTGGAATTGTGTTCTGGGGAAAATATTCCAGGCAGAGAACTTAACAGTTACTGGAATTCTCCTTGCTTTCTATAGATTTTTCCTCTTTTCCAAGAGTTTGTGGGCACTTACAGAGGCTTACTAAAGCCTTAAAGAAAATTGAGACTGATTTATTGAAATACCAACACCCTTTGGTTTTTTTACAGTGCTACAGAATAATTCAAAAAAGTCTGCTAGCATTTCATAGTATGCTGTAACAGTTTTTTAGCATTCCGGAAATCACAAAAGCTGCCAAAGATAGGTCATATCTTTATCTCAATAATGAGAATAGGTCCCTCTCTTCCTACTGATCTACTGATGTAGGATTTTTCTGACAAAAATACTTGTTTCCTAAGGCATACAATGTACTAAATGTGACTTATTTTTCTTGAGAGGTTAACATTTTGCAACTGAATAAAATATCTTCCTGTTGGGAATTCTAGTGATATTTCAGGATTCATTTTTTTTTTTCAATGCTGTTAATTCTAGTTTTATGCTCTTCTTATGAATGTGGGAGATGGTTGCAGGATATGTACTGAAAGCGTGTAACTTCTGGGCTTACACTTGAGGAAATAATTTAGTAGTGCTGTTGTAGCCTTGGTTCTTTTATATGAACCGCTTGATTTGAATACAGGACAGTTGTCTTTTTTGAAAAATCTTGAAGCCATATTCTTTTCGTATTAATTGCAAACATTTATAGTCAATGCTGTTAGTGCAGAAGTCAGTTGACTATTTCACATGTAAAAAAAAAAAACACTACTTTTTTTTTTTTAAAAATGCCTTTATTCAAATGCTCAAATGTTAGGGAGTGCTAGAATTAACACCCAAGCTGAAAATCCATTAAGTTCTGGTAGTCAGAAATGAGCACCAATGTCTCCTCTAGTCACAGTATCACACTTAGAGACAAATTCAGCATTACATCCTAGTGCCTTTCTTATGGAAAAACCCTACACGTTTGTAATTGCCTACTGTAAATTTGTACTTCACAATATGACATAGGAGAATGCTCTGTCTGTGACTGTCACTCTCCTATCGTACCTGTCTCCAGGTGCACCTCTAGAAGTAGCCCAGGTCTGGAAGACCGTGTTCTGGATTCTCCACAGCTGGAGAGTCATAATTAAGTTTGACAGTGGCTTAGGTTCTGGAGCTTTTTTTCTGTGTGTTGTTCTGACCATGTTCTTGATGTTGCCTCATAATGTCATTTGGGTTTTTTTTCTTTTTTTTCCAGTCCTTGGTTATCAGCATCACCATCTAGCTCTCCTGTGATAGCACCTGTCATGTTTTCAGCTATTGTAGAAGAGGAGCTCCAGCAAGAAGCTGCTCTTATTAGGAGCAGAGAAAAACCTTTGGCTTTGATCCAGGTAAAGTGCTAAGTTACTGCAGCTGTGAAGTAACACAAGGAGTTTCCAGTAGCTGTTTCAGAGATCAGATTAATTATGTATTGGTACACTTAGTATAATTTACATAATGATATTAAATATCATTTAATAATAACTTCACATTGCTGTTTGATACGGTAGGCCTATATTGAAGTCAGATTGACTACTAAGTCCACGATTAATGCATTCACAGCATCAGAGAGTGGTTGAGGTTGGAAGGAACCTCTGGAAATTGTCTAATCCAAACCCCTGCTCAGAGCAGGGTCAGTTAGAGCAGGTTGCTCAAAGCCGTGGCCCTGCAGCTTTTGAAAATCTGCAAGGATGGAGACTCTCCATGGCTTCCCTGGGAAACTTCCAGTGTATAACCACTCTCACAGTAAAAAAGATTTTTATCTTTAAATGCAATTTTCTTTATTTCAACCTGTGCCCATTGCCTCTTCTCCTGTCACTGGTTACCACTGAGAAGAGCATGGCTCAGTCATCTTTATTGTCTCACATCAGATATTTATACACTTTGATACACTCTCTAAGCCTTCTCTTCTCCACGCTACAGCAGCAGCGTCTCATACATCAGATGCTCCAAGCTCTTAATCACTTCTTGTGTCCCCTCACTGGACTGTCTCCAGTATGTCCATGTCTCTCTTGTACTGGGGAGTCCAGAAGTGGACCCAGCACTCCAAATGTGTCTCAGTAGTGCTGAGTAGAGGGGAAGGATCGCCTATCTCAATCAGCTTGTCCACTACAACCCCACATCCTTTTATGCTAAGCTGCTTTCCAGCTTGTCGGTCCCTAGTGTGTACTGGTGCTTGGGGTTATTCTTCCCAGGAGCTGGACTTTGCATTTTTCTTTGTTGAATTTCATTAGGTTCCTCTTAGTCCATTTCTCCAGCATGTCTGCGTCTGTCTGAGTGGCAATGCAGGCATCTGGCATATCAGCCACTCCTTCCAACTTCGTATTGTCTGCAGCTTTGCTGAGGGTGCACTCTGTCCCATCGTGCGGGTAATTAATGAACATGTTAAACAGTACTGGCCCTAGTCTCAGTATTCGTGCTAGTGCCTGGCCTGTAGCTAGACTTCAAGCCACTGATCACAACTCTTTGAGATCACTAGTTCAGCCAGTTTTCAGTCTCTCTCACTGTCCATTTATATTGTCCATACTTAAGCTTGTCCACTTAAGCTGTACCACTTTCCTAGGGATCAAGATGAGGGTGACTGGTAGGTAGTCACCCAGATTCTCCTTGCGCTTCTTGAAAGTAGGAATGACGTTTGCTTCCTTCCAGTCCTCAGGAATCAACCTTTATTGCGACAACCTTTCAAAGATTTTTTTTTTTTTTTTTTTTTTTTGAGAGTGGGCTTGCAGTCATATTCGCCAGCTCTGATCTGAGGGGCCTGGGATTGCTGAAGGCTGATTTTGCAACTAAAGACCAAGATGAAGAAGGCTGTTAGTTCCCCAGCCTTTCCCATCTCCTTTGTCATTCAGCAGTGAGCTCGTGTCGTCTTTTTGCTGCTCTGGAAGCCTTTCTTGTTGCTCTTCATGTCCCTTGCCAGAGTCGACTCTGGATGGGCTTTGACTTTCCTAATTCTCTTCCTGTGTGTTCAGTGTCTCTGTTTTCCTTCTGAGTCGCCTTTCTCTGCTTCTGCCTCTTATATGCTTCCTTTTAGTTTGAGTTTTGTCAGGAGCTTTTTTTCCCATCCATGCAGGTCTCCTGCCATGCTTCTTGCTCTTCGGCATGGACCATTCTTGAGCTTGGAGGAGGTGATCCTTAAAATCAGCCAGCTCTCCTGGACCTGTCTTCTTTCCAGGGCCATATCCCATTAATTTTTTCCAAGCAGATCCCTGAACAGATCACAGTCTTCTCTGAAGTCTGAAGTCTTCTGAAGTCCCAGGTTGTTATCCTGCTATTTGTCTTGTTTCCATCTCTCGGGATGCTGAGCTCCACTATCTCATGGTCATTGCAGCCAAGGCTGCCCTTGACCTTCTCATCCCTGACCAGTCCTTGTTTGTTTGTAAGTATGAGATGCAGCAGAGTGTCTCCCTTCATCAACTCCTTGATCTGTGTTAGGAATTTTTCACCACTGCAAACCTCCTGGAGTGCTTGTGCCCTGCTGTGTTGCCTTTCTAGCAGATACCAGGGTGGCTTGTTTCCCATGAGGAGCAGGGCCTGCAAACACGAGGTTTCTTCAAGTTGTCTGAAGAAGGCCTCATCTACTACTGCTTCCCGATTAGGAGGTCTGTAGCAGACATGCATTCAGTAAAGACAGTTCATAACAATGATACTGGTGTAAATATAGCTCTGACACACGTTCTTTTTTCCTTCCAGATCGAGGAATGTGCTATTCAAGATTTATTAATCCACTATGAAGCTTTTGACAACCCTGATGAATTTGTGACTGTTGAAAGGGCTCCGCAGGGACCTATAGCAGCACCTATGTGGAACAAGCACTAATTTGTACTCTTCACAGTCCGTGTTGTATGTGCACTTCTGAAGTTCTAATCCTGGTTACAAGTAAAACAGGACTGGAAGAACAGCAATCATGTAATTTTTAACATCAGCATTAAAACACTGCACATAACCACTAGGTATTTGTTAGGGAGAATGGAAGTAGTGTGTTCACTGTGTCCTTTACCCACAGTAGATATTGTATGTATGTTTTGAGAGAATTTCTTTAACAAAACATATTATTAGTAATGTTACATGAAGCTGTAGATTGGAAATGTATTTGCTAATCTTAAATTGTGAGGGTTTTTTGTTAAATTCACAGATGGCTGAAAAGCGAGTGCTTATTTTGTGATTTAATGTGGAATTGAATGTGTGGAATTATACATCTTTTAAGTCAGGGGAGGGGGGTTATGTTCTTCAGAGCTTCCTGGCAAATTGGGAATATTGGAAAAAGCTTGTGCTTGAACTTCACGTAAAAGTACAGTTTGATAATGCAGTTTTCCTTAAGTTGTGTGTAAGTACGGGCTCTCTGATTGTTGCGGCCAGTGCTTCTTGCTGTCATGCTCCACCATGAACCTCTATGCTGTACCGAAGTGCCCTGCCGTTGCCTGCCCTCAGTTCGGTTGTGCATGTTTTTTCCCTGTCGTGAGGCTGGCCTTCGAGCAGTCAACTCTGTTGTGAAGTAAAGCACGCAGGTGAAGAGAATGTGGTGGCACTTAATGAGCTCATCTTATAGTCTTATTCCGGTAAACATGGTACAGTTTTAGAACCACTGTGTTTTAAGGAACAATTCACCTGAAGTGCTGAGGAAATAAAAGATCTGTGTATTCATCGTTAAAGCTATAGGGACGAATGCTTGACTGTGGAATTTGCAAACACCTAACCTTCAAAGATTATCATAGGTGGCTTTCAGTATTGTGTGTTCCAAAGTTCTCTGTGCCTGGTTTAAACAAATTTACATATATATATAAAAAACAAAAAGTAAAAAAAAAGTAGCCTTATCTGCAATATTCTGTCTAGTTTGTTTGTATAGGTGTTTTTGAACTTGTACTTTTTCAGTAGTGTCAGTACTCACGAACTCTGGAAAACTGGAATTGAGAGAGCTACAGAAAATGAATGTAGAGCATTGATCACTGTGTGATAAAAAAATCTTGGGGAAAAAAACCAAACAACTATGTAGATAAGTTTAATGGTTTCAGGTCAAGCTACACCAAAAAATCCCCCATAAGAATTGTAAACAAATGCAATAAACCATAAAGTCTTGATTTACACTAAGTTAATGTACTTTTATGTGCTGTGTATATATAATCAACGCTTTAGGTAACTATAAAGTAATCTAAAAGTATTTCTTTTGTGTATGAAACAAGAACTGTTGGCATTTTGAAGCTACACAGGCAAAGGAAGATGTAGCTTTTAATTCTATTTTTAAATTCTTCTGGTGATTCATTCACTATACTGATGAGAATGCTCGCATTAAGCGCTTTACTTGATGCACTGCAGGGCCTTAGGGCCTGCTGAAACTGTCTTTCGGAATTAAAAAACAACCATGGGAAATAGCTATAAAAGCAGTGGGCCTTTCCAGGTACGAACCCAAGTTGTTCTCCAATATAAAATCATTGTAGAGGTCCTAATTTGCATTTTGATATTTTTTTTTTTTTCAAAATCGATTAGAACATGCTGTTTAAAATGTCATTCTCCTGACATTATAAGAGGATTCGTGCTTCCACTGTGCCAAGAAGCTTGACTGCTTATAGGTTCTGGGTTTATTGTAGCAGTTTGTTTATGCATCATCACTGGTTATACTTAATATTCACAAACAAAAGTGAGGAACAATCAGTGTACCACTCTTCTAAAACTGAGAATGTTTTGGGTTTTTTTTTTAAACTGTTGTGTTAGAACAGCTTAAAGTTAAGGCTGAAACGTGTCACAGAAAGCTGTGTAAACTTGCAGATGCCGTTTTTATTTGTCTGAAAACTTGGAAATTAACAGAGTTTAAAATGTCTGAAGCGTACATAAGAAATTCAAATTATAGTGGGAACAGAAATAAAAGTTTCTAAATCCCTGGATACACCCTGGGGATAGCTTATGGTACACATGAAAAAGAGCTCAAAGAGCCACTTTCTGTATTATTTCCCTATTATAAGCACTACTTTTTTTTGATTTAAAAAAAAAAAAGTGGGGGGGTGGGGGTGGGGACACAGGTAGACACCAAAATAATTTGAAGTCCAAAAGCATTTAAAGAAGTTGAGTTCCATAATTTGACCGTAGCAGAAAACTTCAGCAGAGCCTTTGTGAATACCTTCCTCTTAGATTATGCAACTAGAATGTCCTGTTGCCATCTACCAGCGATTTATCGGGGGGGCGGGGGGGGGTGGAGAGGGGGAGGAATTCAGTTAAAATGCATATCGTAGAATGTGTTGGGTTGGAAGGGGCCTTTAAAGGTCATCCAGTCCAACCCCCCTGCAGTAAGCAGGGACATCTTCAACTAGATCAGAATCAGTACAAAGGACAACAAACTCGCATGCATGCAATACGAGTTTGAAATGAAAGAGTTTTTAGTAAGGGTGCAGCAAAGGAATTCTCTGAGTTCAGGGAGTCCCTCTAATGGCTTGGGTGAGTCTTTCCTTGGATGGAAGAGTGGTGTCCGACACAAACTCTACCTAGAAAACTTTTGCTTTCCAAGCAATTATTTCCTGCACTATGGTGTATATGACGGCACCAAAACAATTCCACTTTGTAGCAGCGTCAGATACCTGCATGGACACGTGTGGCACTAGTGCTGCAGCACTGGGAGCCTCGAAGGCCTTGCCTGGAGGAAGGGAGCTGGGTGTGAAGAAACAAGAATCTCCTGGAGATGGAGCTACTCCTCAGGTGAGCTGTCTTTGTTGTTATAGCAAAGAATCTGCCTTTTTTTTTTCTTTATTTTTTTTTTTTTTCTTTCAGAAACACATATAGAATGCTATTTCTTTAGCATGGCCTGTCTTTTTCCCCCTTTTTTCTCTCTCATCACTTAAATAAAAAGAATTGAGGAAACATTTGCAAGAGCTTCAGGTAACGATTAGCAGGAACTAATACTAATATATGATACTTACACAAGTTGAAACTGTATGTTAGCCTTGAAGAATTTACCCAAGTTAATCAAGGTGTTGCTTAAACTGTGTTTTTGAGTTTCCTGTAACTCAAGTGACTGGAATGCTAGTGGGTTTCTGTTTTGATGCAATGTGTATGGATTTCAGCCAGAGCCTGAAACCTGAAATTCTGGGCCTCAGGGTAGATGCTGGATGACAAAGCTCCTGTTATAGGCAGTGTTGGGCAAGAGAGTCAAGGGAGTGTGAAGATCCTGGAGTGGGCTCCTGAGGGCTGGTCGGTGGAGTTCCCCCTAGGCTCTGGTGCCTGCCTTGGCTGGGTCTCCAGCAGCTCCATTCAAAGGTGAGACGTTTGGCATGTAAAGGTGCCTTTTTGAATTTACACATCTCAACCTTAACAAAAGAGGCAGAAGAACTTCTTGGGTAACGTTTTTATGGTTAATGTCACCATCAGTTTGTCAAATGCATAATCTGTGCAAGTGCATTGCCTTTGGGTGGCTCTTCTAGGAAGATGCTTTTGGCTGGAAAAACCCAGTTAAAATTGTGTGTTAAATGGTATATAAAATCAGCATAGGATCAGTAATCTCACGGTGTGGGAATTTGAACAGGGAGAGCAGTGTTCTTGTTCAACTGTAGCTGAGGGTTTTGAGGGGAAACATGATGCAGTGAGGTCACCTGGTCTGAGTTAAGCGATGGTTCAGAAGAGATAATCACACTCTCCTCCTTGATCTCGATTTAAGTGAGTTCTTTGTGTTTTAAAGCAATTCTACAGACCAATGTAGTTTTAATATTAGGGGTCAGTTCTTCCAGATCGTGCATGAGCTTTTAAGATAGCAAAGGGAATAAAGCTGTTAGAAGCCTGGCTATGTGTGGGTTCTTTTTTTTTTTTATTATTTCATTTGCATAGACGATATCGCCTACATGAAAAACAGATAATCAAGCAAACAAACAAACAAATGAAAAGCAAGTTTATGTAAGAGCACACTTAAACAGGTCGACTGCGTTTGCTCTCAAGTAATAAGGTACAGCTGAGGGAAAGCCAAGTCAGCTCTCTCTCCTTTCCTAATAAAAAAATCATTGTTTTCACGAAATGTTCTCAAATAAGAAAGTAAGCAGGGAAAATTGACTCAAAATACTTTAAGATAATACTTTAAGATTTCTTGCCTTTTTTCTTCTTTTTCTTCCTATCCCTTAAAAGTTTATTCCAGGAAGATACAGAGAACTCAACACCCGAGGCTGGATTCTCAACTAATTTCTCACGGTGATAAAGCGTTTATAGATCACTGCCTCCTCCGACTGAAGTGCCATTATTGTAGAAGATGAGCCTGCCTTTCCATTTTGTCATTTCACCGTCCTGTAATTCTGCAGGAATATGTTACGTACGTTTGTCAGCCAGTGAACCCTGACGAGGAGGAAATAGCTGCCTGTCTCGCAGGTTGCGCGGTTCGAGGTGGGAGGATGCCAGGTGCCCTTTGCTTGAAGCGCAGCAGCCGTGTCTGCTACGTGAGGCTGGTGATAATACCTGTATGGGAGGTGAAGAGGTCGTGAGAACTGCGTGGGGAATACAAGCTACCTGCTCCTGCTCTCTCCCGTCGTCGTGATTCATCGGCCCTGACTGCCTTTGCAGCCTGGCTGAGCTGCTGGGGCTGTTTTCTGCCCCGGTGCTGTAGGTTTCTTCTGCAGGGCACCTTCTGCTCTAATGTCGTTGGTGGCAGCACAGCATCGTGCGAACTGTTCTCGTGCCATCTGGTGATGCAGGGCCTGAACAACAGGTGATACATTAGCAAAAAGGAAAAAAAAAATATAAAGAATATATTAAGTGTAAAGTTGTCTTGTGTTTTCCTTAAGCACATGTACAGATGTTTGTGTTTATCCTGCCTTCTGTATGCTGCCTTTACTGCAATGGAAGAGAAAAATATGCAGAATCTTAGTCGCTTTCCCCACTGCGTGTATTTTAAGGTGTTTACAAGACACGCTGCCCACGTTTGTGCGTACTGCAAGGATGGAACTGATCTGTAAAGCTCTGAACCCAGCGGGGTTTTCAGGATGACATCTCCGTATTGCACAAATAGCTGATAGCATCAGGGCTGAAGGAGATTGTGTGTGCATGCACGTGTGTCTTACCAGGACTCTTCATTTGATTTGTTTGCAGTAGCAGAATTGAATTACATTGCACCACTTCAGCAAACAGAGTTAATGTGTTATCTCTTCTCTCCATCTGTGTGTACTGAGTGGCAGTGAACCTCTTCATCTGACCTTTATCTCTGCGCTTTGCAAATGGTAACAATTAAACCTCACTAAATTTGTGAGGTAGAATAACTGAACTGTTAGCCAACTTCCAGGTGGTGGCTATCAACACACAAGTAATGAGTTGATTAGTCTGAAGTTAAGTAGCAAATTTACCATCATGTCCTGGAGGAGAATCTGGAAGTCTCTTCTTCCAGTTACCTGTTTCGGCCCCATGTAGAGCCTGTAGCTTTTCTGGGATCAACTTTATGAAAAAAATTCCTTTCAACCAGGACTTGTTCCTCTCTTTCTCTGACCCTCTTTCTGAAGCAAGTGGCTCTGCTGCCAAACATGCTCCCCTGGGCTGCCTGTTCCTCTTCTGAAGGGGCTGTGAGCCCTTCACAACCTGGTCAGGTCATATTTCTCTTTTTGTTTTGTTTTGGGGTTTTTTGTTTTGGTTTGGTGTTTTGGTTTTTTTTTTTTTTTGAGCAATTGCTAGTCTTGTAAACAAATGTTCTTGTAAAAAGCGCTTGACCTGCTATTGCCAAGTCCTTGATGATTGTTACCTATGAGTTTTAGTGTCATGATTTCACTCGAAATAGGGAAGGTTAAGTGTGTTAAATATACTGTATTATCCTAGTAACATCAAGACAAGAAAAAAAGCAAAGAGAAGGCGAAGGTTTTAATCACAGCTTGTTATAACCTCAACACTGATATTTTCTTCCAGGTGTTTAACAGGCAACATCTTTCAGCCTACCTGTAAGAACAGGCAGTAAGTACTTCTTGAATCTCTAAAATGTCCTCTAGTAAATCTAGGAAAGTTCTGACCTGAAATTCCTGTTATTTGAAGCAATAAAATCAAAATGATTCCCAGTAATTAAGCTGGGGGGGGGCAAGGGAAGTGGGTAGCAGCAGAGGGACAGGGAAATGGCAAAACAGTATAATAAAAATAAAAAAACATGAGCCTAACTTGATTGCTTGGGGGGAAAAAGAGGTATATGGTTACTTTTCAAAGCACGTGATATTATTTGATGTGTGTGAGCTTTCAGAGCGTCCCATCAGGGCTGGGCAGCAACGTGAGCAGAGAGAGGTGGAAATTGCAGCCCTGGGGCTCGCTCTCCTCTGGCTGATGGCATCAAAAAGGAGGTTTTGGCTGGAATCCTGAAATATCTTTGTGAGTTGCAAGCTTGCAATTGTTTCTGCTGCCCTATATTCATTCTCATTTTACAATGTCCAACCTCTTCTTTCCTAGAAACAATAAACCCGGATTTTACCCAGTCCTTTTCTCCCCGCTCCATTGGAGCTTCAGAAGGAGCAGCAGTAACTGAAGGCATAGCATTGATAAAGCTTTGGTGGACAAGGAGATGCGAAGATTTAAGTAATACTGTGCAGTGCAAACTCAGTCTGTGAAGTGCTATTGGATATGTTAGAAAAGCACCGATTGCAGAAATTGTGAGACTTTCACTGTAAGTGGCGATGACAAAATGTGTATGCAATGTTTTGGTTTTTTTTTATTGAAGAGTGGACTTGGCATAAACAGCACCCAAAGATACCCCATGTTCCCATATAAAAGTCTTCCCTGCATAGCAGTCATTAAGCTGTGCACTTTTTTATGTTTTTCAGATTACCACCTTAATTTCAGTAATGTCCAAGTCCATGTAGTTCTGAAGCTGAATTTAGTTTCTCCTGGGTTGTGGTTTTATACCTCTCGTAACTTAAAGCGTGAGCAAGTCTCCTGCTTTCATGATAAAAATTTAGCTCATTAAGGGGATGGGATTTAAAAAAAAAACAAACAAAAAACAACAAACAAAAAAAACCCAAAACACCAAAAGGAGTGATACGGAGTAAAATTTACACTACTGAAAAGGCTTTATGAAACACAGTAGCAAAAATCTGCCAGATCAGAGGCATCGTAACCGTGTACTGTCTCTCAAACGCGCCTTTTTCCCAGTGACTGCAGTGCTGATAGCCTTGGCACGGCGGCTGCAGTGCTGGGCGTTGCAAGTTGGCTCTGTCGAGTTGTGAATATTTTAGTAGTTTTCTTCTGCAAGCTTTCAATCTTAAGTACGGGAGGTGCTTGCCGAGTCCCACGGGGCCAAGGCAAAGGGGTCATGCAAGAAGCACACTGATGTGTCAAGGGCCAGCTCCTGCCTCGGGTATGGTGGAGTCCAGCCCCACTGCGGCTTTATAGAACAGGTATTTTTTCTCTTTTCTCTGTCTCAAGTGATGTGTGGTGGTGGCATACTGCAACAAAGGGCTTAAGTCCATTGTAAAATAAAGGTAACTGCTGATCCAGTGCAAACTTTTTTACAACGTGAAGTCACTTTTTAGGTGTTACAAATTCCCATAGGTACATCTTTACTAAGGCTTTAGCACTGTGCAGAATGCTTGGGTATTTCTGTGCCTGTGCCATAGCTCTCAGTCCAGATTTCGTTGTCTGCCCCTGAGCTTGCTGAGGTGCACCTCTAGCAACTCCAGCTGAGCACAAAGCGGGGTTATAAGTGCAAGTTACAGGGACTTCTTTTCTGGTTTTGAACATATAACAACCAAATATTTTTCCTCTTGTCAGTGTTATCTTGATAATTAATATTTTTTTTCTGGTTTTGTTTGTTTAGTGCTCTCTTCCTATATCTCAGTTGCATTGTTTTCATGTATAAGCATGTGCATGCATGCATATATGTGCGTACACACCCGTGCAGACACAGAAATCTACAGTGAAACTTCTAGTTGAGATCTCCACCTGCTGTAAGGTGAGCCACAACTAGAAATGCCATTGGAGTGTAATGGGCAGCCTTAGAGCCACTGCAGAGTAGTATCAAAATACTTTTGTTATTTGTGATATACTGATAGCTGCTACTCATTTTGCTATCACAACGGTGGTGGGTAAAATTACAGAATCACAGAGTGGCTGAGGCTGGAAGGCCCTTGGCTGGACTCTCTCCAGTATGTCCGTGCCTCTCTTGTACTGAGGAGCCCAGAACTGGACACAGCACTCCCGATGTGGCCTCACTAGTGCTGAGTAGAGGGGAAGAATCATCTCCCTCCACCAACACGCCTCCTAATGCAGCCCAAGAGGCTGTCAGCCTTTGCCACAAGGGCACACTGCTGGCTCATGGTCAACTTGGTCTCCACAGGGACTCCCAGGTCCTTTTCTGCAGAGCCACCTCCCAGTCTGTCAGCCCCCGGCCTGTCCTGGTGCATGGGGTTGTCCCTTCCCAGCGCTAGGACTTTGCACTTCCCCGTATTGAAATTCACGAGGTCCCTGACATCCTGTTTCTCTGGCCTGTCCAGGTCCTTCTGGATGTCAACACAGCCCTCTGGTGTATCAGACACTCCTTCCAGTTTTGTGTCATCTGCAGCCTTGCTGAGGGTGTGCTCTGCCCCATCATCTGGGAAACTCAAGGTGAACCTCTCACTTGTCTTCTCTTTCCAAGCACGTTGAACATGGCTTTGACCTTTGCGGAGATTTTTTTATTTTATCTTTATTGTAAAGTGTCTAATAAAATGCTATTGTTTGCATCGAAGCAAGAACTGAGGCCTCCAGCCTCTGTGTCTTGTCTTCTTTTGCCAGTGGTCAGCACAGGGCTGTCTTCTCCTGTTACCGTTCTGTCACATGGTGTTGGCAGCCACAATGGCCACATCTGTAGTCTCGGGGTGCCGCTTGGCGAACTAGTTACCTGTCACCAAAGGGAAATTAAATGTCCATGCCTTTGGACTGTCTAGGAACTTCTAAGGTGTACGCTTTCCAGTTTGAGTGCTCAGAAGCTGCATTCAGACAATGGGATCTTCAAAGGGGAATGGTCCTAAATTTGGGGAAATATACTGATAGAACAGGTAAATGGAAGACAACTTAGACTTTTAGTCGTAGTCCATGTCACTCCTTTTCATTTGCTGAAGAGAATGTTCCCATTTCTCTCCATTTAGGGGATACGCCGTCTTTCCTTTTCCTCCCCCCAGTTTGGATGGGACGCCACTGATGGATCAAATGGGTCTGTACTGGCTGCGTTCATCTGAGGCCTCATGACGCACTTGCCTCTGTGTTTCTGTGTCGGTGAGATGTTAGCTAGGAGGAAAGCTGACTTGACTTACTGCTGGTGGCTTTTCTTGCTTGTTTCAGCGGTTTCATGTGTGGGAAAGGAGCTCTCTCTTTTCATGCCTCCCTCCGAGTCTGCATTTGTATGTCCTTCTCAACTTTGCTTAATGGAGTTGTTGGTAGGGAATGTTGACACAGTATTATCCATAAACAATAGTCAGGATACTGACTATAACAATAACCATGTCATTAATTGTATAACCTTGCAAAATATGCACTGCTATTACTGTGATTCTGTGCTTACAGCGAGGCCTTGACCAGATTCTTAGAAGCTTTTACTGCAGGGCCAGAAATACGAAAGTGCAGCAAGCTCTTAAAGCTTTGTTAGCGCAAAATGTATTGAATGTTAATTAGGAAAGGAAATTAATTTACAAGCTACTGAAGGCAATCTACTTTGTGAAGGATTCCTTATCAGTGCTACTGTAAGATGGGTACGCTGGAGATAAGGAGCTCGGAAAAGAGAGTTTCTGCATCAGCTATTTTTAGGCAAGGAAAACACAGGAACTTAATCTCCTTGTGTAGCCAATACAAGTAGGTGGATGCCGTTGAAAGGAGCAGTTTATTGGACTGGAAATCAATGCTTTGCTTTATCATGTTTATACTTATCGCTGCTTCTTTGTAGGGTTTTTGGCTGTGTCTAACTGGGTTCTCCTGAAGGACTGTAAAGCTGTTTGCTTTAGTAGTCTCTAGATACAAAGTAGGGGAATATTTTGAAAAAATCAAATTTTTTTTTGGCAAAATAGTTCTCTGTAAAATCTAGCTCCTTTAAATACTGCCTGACAAGGTTTTTGCGTGGAAGGATCATGCCCAGCCCCAACTTATGTGGTAGGCATGCAGCTACGTGGAAATAACAAACTTATACATTCTGCTGTTTAACAAGGTCCTGTAAACAACTGAGGACTACTTATCATGGCCAGAGAGAGCACTGACGTTCACTAAACTGTGACGTATGGATCATAACTTGGGTTTTTTGGGTACGTGGCCTGTTCTTTGTTTTGGTTTGTTTCTTCCCCCTGCACCCCCCAATTGAAGTTACAGATGAGAAATGAGAGGTACAGAGACATCTGCTCTGGTTAGGGATCGTGTATGGGCATACGAAGAGTCTCTTTCCACTTCAGTCGAAGGAAAAATTTGGTTAACTTCAGTAGGAGTAGGACTGCGTTATGCCTTGCATATTATTTGCATGCTTATTTTCAGCAAGCATGATGGGATCAGGTGAAAACTGTTGGCAATGTCACTCTGTTTCATTTTTGTCGGTTCTGACATTTGGGAAAAGACAGGAACAGTTCCATGTTTTCATTCTGGAAATGTTACTAACAGCTTAGAGCAGCTGGGGGGGATGCAGTGGGTAGCACAGGGGAGTGCAAACACATCACAGCTGAAATAAAATGGCATATAAAATAGAATAAAAGCTGATGATCTTTCATTTATTGACAACTAATTAATCAGTGTCCGTTCTGTAAGAAAGAAGAATTTATGAGTTCATGTATTTAACATTTATTTAATTAACTCATTAAAAGTGTCATCACTAAGCTCAGGGTTGGATGTTGTAATGCTGCTTTGGAGTCTGCAGCAATATGCTGACATCCAGTAGACTCAATAACTGGCTCTTTGACTTTTGTCTAAATATTTCTAACATTTTTTAATAACATCTTTTTTTTTTCTTTTATTCTACTGCTGACAGTGTAATGGTGATTAATTTCAGTTACTGGATGTTAAATTCCTTTTAGCCTTATTGAACGGTTTATAGGGAGAGAAGCTAAAGCTTAAGTTTTGTGAAGTTCAGGTGTGAGGCAGAGGTGGAAAATGAGTCCGTAGTGTCCTATGACCTATTGAGTTATACATATATTTCTCTTGCTTCCCAGATTCAAATCGGATACCAGCTTCTGAGCTCTATTTTCCTAAAGGTATCTGTACCTTGAAAACTTCCAGGAAGTATGACTGCTTTTTCATGTATTCTTCTATGGTGTTGCAGCTGTGATAGAGTTCAGGAGTTCAGCTGTGCTACGGTTGTAGGTGCAATATGTCGAGCCTGAGCCTTTACAACATTCCAGGCATTCTTCTATCAATTTAACACATTTCGGGTCCAGCTGAGAGGGATAAAAAAATCAAGCTGCCTGTATTTTAATGCATTATGCAAGATTGACTGAAACACTGCCTTGCAGTAAGGACAATACCAAGGGCTAGGGTAAGGTTGTCTGATGATATTTTGATAGTAAATATAAATTATATAGTACCAGAAAGCTTGCTTGAATAGAAAGGAAAAAAGATCAGAATTATTTTCTCATTAAACAATCTTATGTTGACTTAAGCTCTGTAAGTGCATCCACTTTACAAAAGGTTAAGAAATATTTAACCAGAACGAGCTAAAACCAAAGAAATTGAAAGAGGAAAGTCATATTCCGCTTCATTATCTATACCAGCTCTTGGTCACTTGGCATGGAGGTTGCAGTTAACTCTTAGACGATGGTATGGAGGTATAGGCAGCTAAGCATAAAAAAGCAGGATGGAGAGCAGACAGAAATCAGGAACCCATTCCCTTCCCGTGTACCTCCCCACGCTCACATCCAGGACAGAAAACACTTCCAAAGGAGCATCGTAAATTGCGGGCAAAATTGCCTCAATCTCTTGTGGCTAAAAGCATTTCAAACAGGTCAGTTATCCCATGGACTCTTTCAGTTCCCTCTTGTTCTGTGTGAGAGAAGAGCGAGACGCAAGAGTGCAGTGTCCTGGTCCTGTTTTTTCTTGCACATGCATTGTCCTCCCCAAGTAAAAAGTCCTGAAAGCTTTTTCTAGTTTCTTTACGTAGGATCATAGCACCCAGTACGGGGACACTGCGTAACTTGTTCCTCTGTCACATTTGTTTGAGATGGCAAACTTAAAACCAAATAACATTGTGTTAGGGTGGGTGAGCTGACTCCGTTATTTATTTGTCAATACAAAATCATCTCTAATCTGAAAGACACACAGCCCTCTCCACACTAATGGTATTTCATGGAAGCGCTCGGTCTTTCTATGCTGAAGGATAATTAGAAATAAGCTCTTCTACATCAGCAGTAACTTGTCCAAGTGAGAAAGATTGATGCTGACAAAGTCTTTGTATTTCTAACAGGGCTGGATGACCTGGGCACTGCAAGTCATGACCTTTGCAATCATCTCTCTTCTGAATGATCAGTTCTACCGTTGTTTCTGCCCAAAGGCATGCTGGAGCCAGCGAGCTCCTTAGGTAATGTACATTTGTCTTTGTAGCATGTGTTGAAATAGTTTGGCATTAATGTTTCTGAGGGAGAGGTTCTCAACCCACGAGTGCACTTTTTTTTCTTTCAATTTTAAAAATGCATGTTGGGGGATTTTAATAGAAGATTTGGCTTTCCTCCTTGCGTGAGGGTGATATGGTGGCGATGTGATACGCAGAACTCACTGCAAGACAACGGCCAGTTTGTGATACTGTTCCACTGAAACGCTGTTGCCGTGGTTTCCTTTCTTTCTTCCCCCCCCCCCCTTGTGTAAAGGTTTTTCTGGGACCAGCAATACCCTAAATTCTCAATTTTGAGTGTTGTTTCATATTCTAAGAAGGTAGATCTGTGGAATTTTGCAGCAAAACCTGCTGCTAGTCCTACATGTTGTCATTCTCCCTTTGCCACTTAGCTGGACTTCTGCAGGTGTCATGCCCGCTTACCCCAGTGTCCTTGGCTGAATTTGGCAATTCTGGCTTTTCAGAAATAGCTGCCTCTCTGGTGGTGGCTCTGACTTTGGACAACACTTTTGTTCTCGATGATCCACTCTACTTTTTATGTAATGCTTTCAAGCTGGCTCAGCTTGCCTCTGCAGTTCTCGTCTTTGCAGGCAGTGAGAAGATCCCCCGTGGGATCAGCCTGACAGAATGACGAATACAAGCACTTGGATTCCTCTGTTTTATTTTCCTGTTTTCTTCTAATGCCTGCCTTTAAAATTCTCAATTAAGCGGCACAGCTGGCACTTTCCATTTGATTGTGAGTTGAATGTTCTTGTTCAGTTTATGCGTTTTCACATAGCCAGGCCACTCTCTCTCAGCAGTTATCTAGCTATCTTTCAGTCCCTTTAGTGAAGTACCTGTTTTGATTGGGGTATTTTTTGTTCAAAACAAAACAAATACACCCCCAAATTCCCACAACCCACTAATCAACTAAGTGGAAAAAAAAGCCTTCTCCTCACTGGCTACGCTCCTTTTCTGCTAGTGTTTTGTTTTTTTTTCTTTTACCTACTTTTAAACACTCTGGCTAGACTTTTATCAAGCAGACGTTGGTTTTAAGTTTGTTCTTTCCAAGTATTTCTTTACCATCTGTGGTGAACGAAGCTGGTGCGCAATCCAGCAGCTCACTGCCTCTTGCTGGAGTGGTACTTCTGCTCCGCCTGGCTGGTCTTGTGCTGGACGCCCATTGCCTTCTCATCCACCACTTTATTTTTCAGGATGTGGTAGCTGGCTTCCAGCTCCTATCACCATTGGAGTTGGAGCGTGCTGAGGCAGTATCCTGTAGAAGCTTGCTCCAACTGTTGTCTCAGGTGGTGAGCGTACTTGGAGGTCTTTGAGAAAATATCGGATAGTTTAAAATCCTAATGATTATCGCACTTGTAATGCTAAGGACGGGTATCTGCAGTAGCATTTTTTCTTCTTCAGGGTCAGCGATAAACAAATGTCTCGCTTCTAACTTGTGACTGACTCATAACCATCCTTTTTCTATTCTCTTTTACATTTGTTTGTGTGTCTTAAGTTTAGTGCAAGTAGGTTAATACATGCACTTTCTTTTAGTTGGAAGCTGTCACTTTTCCACCCTCTGTGAAATTTCAGTCTGTTTACCTTTTCATAACTGTTGTTTATAATAAGGATCCCAGTCTCATCTTGTTGCACAGTTTTAATTTGCACTATTTAGTACAGACTTTTACATGGAAAAAACCCATTCATTTTCTCTCTTCGGCTTCTGATTTCCTGTTCATTTGCTGCTGTCCTGTTTTTTACTTGGGGCTGGCAAACCTTCTTATTTTTGCATTTCGTTAATGTCTTACGTGAGAAATCGTGAAGTCACTGGCAGGTGAGTTTGTTTCTGAAACCCTTGGCATGATGATTCTCTGTGTAAGGTTGTTCCATTAAGTTTTCTACACAACATCACTGGTTTTCTTGTATCCTCTTTGCACCGTGTACATTTGCTGTTGACTGAATGCTGGTTTATTTTCCATGCCGTTTGCCTCCCTCTTTCTCCTCAGTGTATTGTCTCTGCCCCTGTTTGATTTGTGACCTGTGTTTGCGTACAAGCTTGTTTGTCAGGTTTGTGCCAGTCTCTACGGTTTGGTAGAGTTTGTGTCAACTTTCTGTGCTTTCATTTCAGCTATTGCCTGTTTCATTTCTGTTACTACTGCCATCTGTTCATCTCCAGAAAGTGGGTAATTACATGAGTGAGTCTGGTTTTTTTTGTAGCTTGGTGAAATGCTATTGTGTGGTTCCTTCAACTTCGTGATTACACCGGTCAAAAACATCTTTCACACATGCCATTTTTTTTTTTATGGATTTAAACGGCTTTTGGAGAATTACCAGGATTTCCCTCCCTCCCCCCCTGCAATCTTCTGATTTATTTAAATGCTCTGGCATTCTGTAGCAGCATTTTTTAATTGCTGCTCCTTGCTCGGCTGCACTTGGCTTCCCGGGCTCCTGCCCTTTTTCTCTCCTCTTACTGCAATTTCATAGTGTCTCTCATTATCTAGGGAAACCTTACTTATTAAACATCGTCCCTTTCAAGTTCATTTGCTTGGAAACAAGAATCTGATCTACTAACAGATTCTCATTGGTTATATTTTATTTATACATTCCTCTGCAATATTCATAATACCTGATTTTCATGCCTGTTTCCGCAATGTTGTATCTAGACTTGTTTCTAGCTTTGCTTCACCATGAAGCCAGAATCACCCTCCAGGTTTTTTTTTTCTAGTCTTTTTATTAAATCTGGATGCAAACGGTTGTCTTTTTTTTTTTTTTTAGCCCATATTAAGTTTTCTTTTTTTTTTAATACAATTTAGAAACTGGATTAAAGTTTACTATCTTTTCTATGCTCCTGCAGGGGACTGTAAAACAGCAGTCAGACACATCTCTGGAAACAGTTTTCTGTTCCCATAGTATTTTGCTAATCTTTAGCCAGTGCATTGGACAGTCAATGCCATTTCATACCCACCTGAGATCCCCCTTATCTGATACACTTTCAGGTACTATCTCATACATAAGTTTTCAGCAGTTAGTGATAGTGTTTTAAGTAGCTTAATTAAATATCAGTGAAATCAAATTAAGAGAAGTCAAAGGGAGTTGAGTAAGATAAGGTAAATCAATAGAGGAACTCTGCCAGCCCAGGAAAATAAGTGTCTTTAGTCTTTCAGCTATTGCTGGCAGAAAATCGCCAGTACAAAGCCTGGTTCCTGCATCCTGACTTGTACAAACTGATGTAATTTTGGAAAAAGGCAATGCAGGTTTGTGTGAGCAGATGCTGGAGGAGCAGATGCTGGAGGAGCAAATGTGGAGCTTGCGGTGGGAAGCACAACAGCACATTTCTGTCTCAGGAATGGTGTCCGCCCATGCCACCTGCAGAAACAGGCAGTTCAGGGGAAGGTCTCTGCTGAGTTGCCTCTTCTTGTGGGCCTGACGGCAAGACTGAGGTATCGCAAGAGGCTTTCTCACATGCTGTGTGACGCTTCAGAGGAGCTCAGAAATGCTGTGTTGGGTGAAAGAAGAAATAGAGAAAGCAGAGAGGACTGTGACTGGTGAACAAAAGGAGCATGAATGAAGCTTTATTGGTTGTCAGCTAGGTTCCTGTTTGAGTTTTGTTTGTGCTATAGATGGAGGCTGGAGTGGAACCCTATGATGGTTTTGTCTCCTCTCATCCCTGTTTTTTTTTAAAATTATTCTCTACCTATTAGGTATTTTTGCATGTGAAATAAAGGAATAACCAACTTCCCACTTTCCTTGTGATGAAAAAGACTGGAATCGAGCTTCTCAACTTGACAATCTCAGTGGCTCTTCCAATCTAAAACCTCATATTCCCACCTTCCCTTGTTGCTCTGAACAAAGAAAAATGCTGTATCTTAAAATTATAGTCTGACAACATCCCAGTGAATATCAAAACCCAGATTTTTAACCCAGATTTCAAAACTCAGCAAGTTTGGAAATTGCCATATTAACATAATCAACTCTCGATATAAGTGCAACTCCTTGATATTTAATGCACACAGTCTACCATCCAAAAGTTAAATGACAGATCCGTAGGTCCAATGAAATACTCTGAGCTGTCTTGTCTCCTACACCTGGAGTTTGAATTGATTTCAAATCTTATTTGCTTAGCTTCAGCTTCCGCTCGTTTGTCTCGATACTGCTTTATCTGTAGAGCCTCAATATATTTATAATCCCAAGGGATGTAACTGAGTACCTTTATGAACTAAATATGCTGGATTTCATTGATGCTTCTCTGTAAGGCCATTTTCTCGTCTTTTAGTTATTTTAGATGCTCCTGTTTTAAACTTTATGGATTTTCTAATTATTTTTTTTTTCTTTAAGTCCTCTTTGAAATTTGAATGTTTGTGTGCCATTATCTGATGCAGCACTCCATCATGGTCATAGCAGAACCAAAGGCTGAGATAGATAGATACAAAAAGAAGGGAAAATGTATCTGACTTGTTTACATGCACAGAAATCCCAGTAACCCTTCAACCTAAGCATTCTGAGTGCCTACATCCATCTCATTATTCATACTTTTTCCATCATCACTGTTTTCTTGGCTAATCTCTCATATTATATGTGGCTTTAATTTTTAACTCTATATGTATGATTTTACATAAATGTGTGATGCCATGTATTAGGTGCTTACACACAGGGTGCCTGTTGCATTCTGAGCTCACAGTGGACTTCTGGAGCACCTCCCACCATGTCTCTGCAGTAAAATGATACCTATGAAGGTTGGCTGGGCTTGCTTTCCTGTTCAGGTTTCTGGCTGAGATGGACACGTTTGCTAACAAGAATCATTTCACGTGTAGAAAATTTCACCACTGAGGAAAGACTGTAAATATTAAAGTTGTTTAGCCTCAAGAAGATAATAGTAATGGGTCTTCCAAAGCAATAGTAATATACTGCACAGGGGAAAAAGTATCATGGCTTATTGATGTCTATGGTGAATAAGGAAGAAATAAGCTGGACCATGAAGGACTCAGCTTAAACACTGGAAAAATCCTTATGGTAGCAGGTATGATGAAGCCTTGCCATGACTTCCCTAGGCAATCTTAATCACTGAAGTCTTTAAGAATAGGCTGGAGGAAGGCAGGTGTAACTGATCCCGACTCAGGACAGGGTGAACTAGGTACCAACTCATGCCATTTCTTCCATTTCTCGTGCAGATCCCCTCCTCTCCTGCTTAGTTCTCCTGAAGTCATGACCAGCACCCTCCTAAAAAGGAAGCATTTGCTGCCACTGCTGACCTCTGTATGAAACAGCGGCCTTTGTATAAGGACAGTTATTATAAGAAAAGGTTCTGCATTAAAGGCTGTTATTACTGCAATGAACTCTTAGTATTTTTAGTGAGGAGTTCTTATTAACAGTTGATGTTCATGAATCATGCAGCTAAGCACTCAGACTTGCCGCTTATTAAGGGCACTGACAATTTTTTCAGGACAAATGATTTTAGAGTAATTGATAACAACCCCAGAGAGCTATCAAATCTCAACAAATCAATGCTTGAAGGGAAAACAATTAAAGAACTAATAGACATCAAAACATGAATCTCACGTGCCATGGCTGAATAACAAGATTTGACTGACTATCAGTTTTTATTGCTCTGAAATGACTTTTCTCTAAGCATAATCGGAAATTATTTTAATTACTTCAGTTTATTTCAGCAAGTAGCTTTCAATATGCATCTATGTACTTGAAGTGCCGTTCAAAGCAGATAGAGCTTGGTGTTGTCTCAATGAAAATAACATACTAACACTACTATGCCTGTGTGAACTTATGCAAAACATCCATTTTTAAAAATCATTATGTTCTTAAAACAGGGTGACTGTGATTTGGAAATTATGGAAACAGAAGAGAGAGACAGGTGCTTTTATCTCTGCAATGAGGAAGATAAGTATAGCATGTAAGTGCCTGGCTTTTAGTGGCGATGTACAATAGCAGTATGAATGTGCAAGTATGTATGAAAAAATAAAGCAGGTTGACGCAAATACCTGAGTGCATCTGCTCTATTTTACATAGTTTATAGTACCTGCATGATGTCTTTACCCCTGACCTTCTTCATATGGTGTCCCCAACCCCTTCAGTTTACTGAACATTAATTATTGGACACCTTCTTAGCACCTTCTTTTGTGTCAAATCATCTACAGAAGCAGAAATTAAGCCATTCTATGAAATGTGCTCTGGAGTGCCGAGTCTCTTAATTAGGGATAGTAACGGTGGGTTTCAGATTAAATTAATCTCCCACAAGGAAAACAGAGGACATGAAAGCACAGTTTTGGTAAGAAATGGCAAGATCTTTCTGTGGTTGTACTTACAGAGCATAATAGTTGACTTTTTAGTGAACTTTGCATGAAAACAAGCAATAAAAGAAAAGACTTTGTTTAAAACACAGTGATCGAGTCCCAGTCAAATGATATTGCAATATTTTTAGTTTAACTACATTTCTTGTGGTGATGCTTTCACAAAGCTTTTTGTACTTGTTAGTAGTTGTGGTTGGGTCAGTCAAAGTAACTGTAGCCTCACTGATTTTACTTTTTTTTTCTTTTTTTTTTCTTTTCCGCTTGTTGATGTTATTAAGGAGGTGCAAAAATGAAGTCTAAGCGAAGGACATAAATTGACATTTCTTGAGAAAAGCAAGAGCAAAGCTGAGTAAGCATTGGAGAAATGCACTGTTTCCATTTGAGATTGCTCGTGCTAGACGCCATTGCAAGAGAGAGACAGTATGCAGCACCTGAATTTAGTGCCATAGGCTCAGCTTTTACAATGTATACAATTAGTATTAGCCCAGGATTATGCGATCAACTTGTGCTTGATCTTTAAGTGGATGGGGGGATACTCACGTTGCTGTAAAGAGAGTATTTTTAGACCTCTTACACTACAGCGGAACATTGTGTGGGTCTATGGACAAAGGAAGTTTTTGAGTAACAGAAGTAGCTAAACAACATGCACAAAACAAAGCAGTTTTGAATAAAAAGGAAAAGCTACCATAAAAGCACCCTCTCCACCTCAAGGAAAACTCCCTTTCTGCCTTCAGAAGTCTTGCCCTCTCACCCCATTTGCCTCCAGTACATTTGATCTTGCATCTTGCCACTAAAAGCATCTCCCATGTCTGCACTTTGCAGACCTGGGTTGGTTTTTTTTTCCCCCTTTATTGTGAGAGTTGTACCCATTTCCAGCTCTGGAAAGTTCTATTTATTTCCCGATTTATCTCATGAAGATACTTGTGAAGAACAATTCCCATGGTGCCCCGTCGTATCTTTTGTGCCCCCTGTTCTCGTGAGGAGATTTAGCGGACTTCTGAATCAGGACCCTCTACCAACGAGTCTTAGCTGTGAATTTGGAGGTAAACCACTGAATAAGATGAAGAAGAATCTGGGGCTGGGGCCAGAACAGGGATCCCGTGAAGGGGCTGAGTCTCTCTGTGCCAGCACCACTGACACACACCAGTAGGACTGAGAAATCAGAATTTTCTTTTAAGGGCCCCCTTTCTCTTAAGCAAGGTTGCCTTGAAATCATAGTGATTAAGGAGGGACTTTTTCAAACTAGCAAGTGGATCACACTTGCTCCTTGGCCTCCCAGTTCACAGTGACATAGGACTTCTCATCTGCTAATCGTGACTACACAGCATGTTTTTTGAAGCTACACCACTTGCTGACACGCGGAAGTAATGTGGAAAACAAGAAGGCTGAAGGCTCGACATTAAAGAAATACCAAAGGTGAAAATTTCTGCCATAACATAACTACTTTTTATGGCAATTTAGCAAGTGGAAATGAGGAGGAGAACCAAAACGCCTTTAGCAAGTTAGGTCTCCACAGACCACGGACAAGCAGTGTGTTCTTGGTCTGGAAACTGGAATAGAAACTGGCTCAGACAAGCCAGTCCCAGAAGAAGAGCTTGTTGCTATGCTTTCCCTTGTTATTCCTCCTCAGCACACACACACCGTGCAGAAGTCACCACTGCAGTTAATGCCTTACCATTGGTAAAAGGTGCAGGGTTAATCCATAGCCTCTAAATCAGCAAAGATCCCAGAGTCTCATGGTAAAGATGTGGGGAGCTATACAAGCCTTGTGCAGAGGTAAGACTCTGGGTACTGGTATTAGAAACTGTTGGAAAGAAAGCTAGCATAGCTTTGATCATTGTGGATAAACAGGGTCTGAATACATTTTGCATCTGTCCATGAACATTAAATCTGGAATTTAAACCTCTCACAGTCGCTTGCACTCTGAGTTATTGCCGTATTCCCTCCTTTTTCTTCCTACTATATTTTTTCCCTTCTCCTTCCTATGTGATGCCTTTTTCTTTTACAATTTCTTGTCATCTCATCATTGCATAAAACACTTTTTCCTGGTTTTGTTTTCAGAAATGTGTTTTAGACACAAAATATCCTGTAATTTTTGAAGATCCCTCCTTGCTGCTTTTCTGCTTGCTGTATCTCACATCTCGCATCTCCGGTCTCTCAGCAGGCATGTTTAAGATCTTCATGTTTATTTGATATAACCAAAGTGTTTTTACTAAGTCTCAGGCAGTCATTTAGAACAATGGGGATTACAGCAATTTTGTGGTGTGTATAGAGACTGATGGTTGTTGCTCTGGAAAACAACCTTATTCTCAGCAGAGGCTGAAGGGTATTATTTCACAAAATGTACACCTACTCCAGAAATATCGGGATGCAGGGTAGCAGCTGGAAGCCATAGCACATTATGAGTCTTTCCCTGCTCAGCTACTCTCTGACGGGTGTATAGGTGGGGGTTTGCAGCCACTGAACTCACCATGAAGAGCATATGGAGCGGTTTGAACGTCTGGGGGAGGAATGTTCCTTCTTAGCTTTTATTGCCAAATGGAGTGACAACATCTTCTGATTATTTTTATGCCAATTTTTCTCCAGCTGTGAAGTCAAGGCGAGCAGCAGCCTCTTTGCATCTGCTGATGACTCCCTTTCTCAGAAGCATGGAGTGGGCAGGGAAGGTCCCAGAAAAGGGTGAACTCATCTTTGGTACATCCCTGGCATAATGTACCCAGCACCCTCATCACTAGCTCTGGGCGGGAGTGGCCAAGTTTGGGTCTGAAGATTAAGCCAAATTTCTGGAATGCTGCATGTCATGTGTTGACTTAAACCAAACCAAACTCTGAATCCGAAAAGTATTCAATAAGAAAATATTCCACAGATAAGGGCCAGGTCTGAAGTTCTGGTTTGTTCCCTTGGGCTGCTGAGAAGAGATGTGCAGCTCTGAGTTTCTCTGTTATCTCTACCATGTAGGGATCTGTTAGCTGGTTTCCAGCCCAGCTACCCTATTTACACCAACAAGGTAATATCCTGTCAGTCACTTGTGTGGGCTTTTATTAAAATATGCATTTCTGAAAAAATAAAAATACTGAGTCATAGCCACCTACGGCAGTCGTCTTCGTAAATTGCATTTTTTATTTCTTAAACAAAGTTTATTTTCAGTGCCTTATCAACTGACTGATGAAAGACTAATGTTCAAGTAAGCTATGCAACATAACTTTCTTCCCTCGCTACAATATTCGATGCAAATGAGTACAGAAACAGCATTGTCTGCTTTGGAGTCAGATTAATCTTGCTGAAGCTCATGCAGTAGCAAGCCATCAAGCTCTCAACACGAAATCACTGTAGGATTTCTACTGTTTAAAGAGAAAAGCCAGAAGAAGAGATTCACAATTCATGGGAGAGAATTTGTCCTCCCACATGGAAGACTTGATTAATGTGGTAAGTACTCTTTGAGAACGTTTCTTCCTTATGGATATTAGCTTTACTTTAACACGAAAGGTAAGAACACTTCAGGCCATGCATTTGCAACCATTATCTCATCCCCGTTTTGTAATTGGAGATACTAATCTGTTCTTCTTTTCCTGCACAATACCCAACTCCGAGGTTACTTTGGACTTTCTTCCTAGCTCTCTGCCCCACAATTTCAGAATCTCTTTTACTTCCATATCAGATTTGTTACCGTGTAGGGAAACCTCTGTGTGTACGTGGAGAGAGTGTTTTGCAGTTGGGTGAAAGTGTGCAATGATAAATTACAGATCAAAACTATTGTTGCTGGTGGAATAACTACTGAAGGAAAAAGAATCTTTCCATATAAATAAAAACTAGTAGAGCCTGGGGAAAGGTGTGCAATTGGTAGACATATATAGATAACATCTGCTAATCTCCTTTCTAGGTTGGTTATAGTGTTCAACACTTGCTTATCTCACATGGAACTGGAGGTATCTTCACATTGTTCTTCCTGCATCAAAGGTATCTTTACAATCTTCTTCCTGCATCAAAGATGTTTTAAACTTTGTTGTTCGATTCCTTTTTCATAAGGCTGGATTTCTCTGATGCCTTATATTCAGATGCCACCAAATAACAGTTATTTTTATTGCATTTAAAAGGCCCTATTCACTGTCAGTATTATTAAGTAAAACATACTGTGAAATGAGTATCATGCTTTACACTCAATGATGCCCTTACTGTCGGTTTGATGTTTTGCCATTATCTGCAGAAGTGCTCACTTTATACCGCATTATTCACTAGCTCATATCAGCGGTGACTGATTCAACATGACGAGATGACAGTCAGTGCTTTGCTCCCTACCAGCCAGCTCTACCACTCATGAATGCTAATAAGGGCACTGTGAAGTGACTTGTGGAAGAGGGGCTTGTGTACCGCCTGCATTGCTGCGGGCATCTCTAAAGTTATCATTTTTATGAGGTTGCTTAGGAAGTGATGAATTTCAGATGCAAAGGATATTTTCTAGGGCATTGCTACGAAAGTGTGCTGTGAGATATTTGTGACTCTCTTGATTGCTTTAGGGCTACATCTAATATCGTGAGTCACTAACTCAAGTGCAGAATGTTCTAATGGCATATTAACATTAATGAAAAAATACTGGGAGATCTGAAGATAGCCTGAGCACACCAGTAATTCTTCTACTTATAATTTTGATGAAGTAATGGCTAACTGAGCACTGAAAGAGTTAGTGCAAATGAGACAGTAAAATTCTTTTCAAGGAGTAAGTGGTTTTATTTATTGGACTCTTTCTGTAATTTGGTTTTCTTTTGAACAAGTAGGTCCTATTTATTCACTCTTACTATTTTAAATTTTTTCTCATTTTGGTCTGAATACCTCTGTATTCTTCTAACACGTTTAGTAAGTCTTTGCAGCAAAATAGAGAACATTTGAAAAAACCTATCACTATTGGAAAATTATTTAAACACAATTACTGAAGATGTTACAAGGTATTTGTCATAGAAGATATTCAGCCTCTCACCTGAGACTCTAAACCTGGAAGACTGACCATGTTTTTTTAATTCTTAAATTAGATCATGCTGACATTCAATGCAACTGTGGTATGCAGGATCTCATAGGGTTTACAGCTCAGTCGTGTTAGCTACTCAGTACCTTCCTCCTCATTTATATGAACTTTCCTCTGATCATGATGTTTTCATGAATAAATGGGGAGTTCTTTAAAATGTTTTTCAAATAAGGGGATAGGCTTTCTTCAACCAATTAGTCTTCCTAGTCTTCCTTCTTCTTAGACCCAAAACCAATCTGCCTAATAAGTGAATGTCTATCTGAAGTTGTACCAGCACTGAGAGGTGATGGCACAGGAATACGTTCCATAAAAGGTGAGGAGGAGCTCCATTTTGGAGGCTGGAAACTAGTGCTTTCTTGACTTCAGAATACCTTGGCTGACCAAACATGTCAGGCAGAACAAAGATATTAAAAAATGGATGTATCCATTGTAAAGCATCAGTTGCCTGCTTTGAAAAACAACTAGATTTCTGAAATTTCCAAAGCACCTGTGTGGGTCTTGGTCCATGTTCTGAATGCTCCTCATGTGCCCTGGTCTAGATCAGATGCCCATTTCAGAAGATCATGTTTAAGGAACTCTTCATGCTCTTGGAGTCATGCATTACACTAACTGGTAGATGGGATAGATCCATGTGGATAACTGCTGAAAGAATACAGAACGGCTACTCAACCTACAGCAAGCAGGTGTTTTGAGAAGCTTTCTTTGCATGGATTACTCTTTTCCCCCGTGTTAAATACCTATGCTTCTTGTCCCCTTGAATCCTGAAGGAATAGGGGTAGATAAGGTATTCCTATGGGACAGGACATACAATGCCAAACCAGCCCAATCTTACTTACCTGAGCTGAATAAGCCCCAAAGGGTAGAATCCAAATTAACAATTTATCTTAAAGTTACAGAGTTACAATAAGGTAAAAAATTTTCCTTCCCCCCTCCTTTCCCCCCTCCTTTCCCCCCTCCTTTCCCCCCTCCTTTCCCCCCTCCTTTCCCCCCTCCTTTCCCCCCTCCTTTCCCCCCTAACTCCAAAAGGTTCCATGGCAAAGGAAGAGTAGCCAGACTGCTTATGAAAGCAGCCGAGGCCACGTTAGTCTTTGAGCCTGTGAATCTGCCAGGGCTCCTGTGCTACCATACGGCATCTGTGCATGGCTAGAGGACTCAGCATCGCATCCAATGTTGGCCCCCATTTCATTCCACATTCAGCACAAAATCCTCTGAAAACTTGCACATGCAGCACCCAGGACCTTCTGTTGATGCTTGGAGAACCTTACCTATTTTACCAAAACTGCCTGGTGGTAACAAAAAAGCCCCATCAGGAGTCACTGCAAGTGACTCGGTTTGTCACCATGATTGCTGGCTGAATAGACTTAGTGAAATTGTGAGTCTGGTAGAGGCCATAACTTTTAGAGAACCAGAATTTCTCTGGAGTGTTCAAAAGTTTATAATTTCAGAAATGCTTGTGGGTATTTATTTAGTTCGAATCACCTGTCCCTGCTGTTGCATCTAGATCCATCTGCATCTAGGTGCATATTTTTAAAACACAAGTTAAACAATTCAGAGGCTAGAAATCCAGGTCAGAGTTGACATCTGTGTAAAAGACTTCATTCATCCTGTGAAAGATCACACACCGTTTTGGTTTAATCATCAGTTTTTATTGAGGTGCAAAAGCTGTTTTTGTTCTGCCTTTCCCAGTTCCGCTGGTAGCAGTGGTCTTTGGTGCCTGCGAGTCTGGGACATCAGGCAATTACGTTAATATGACACACTTCCTATTCAGATGTATTTGTTTATTATGTTGGTTTTTTTTTTCAGAAGAACTGTAATAATTGTCTATTAAATATCCAGCAACCATATCTGGACAATATTCTTTTACTTTTAATCAAGCAAGGTAATGTTCATGCAGGGGAAAAAAAAAGTCATGCCTGGTCCTCTGTATTTGTCCTCGGTACTGCTACAGACTGACTATAATTTTGTTCCAGGCTTTTGAAATTTAAAAAATTAGTAACATAAAACTAAACAGAAAACATAAAACGTAGTATTTTATTGTTTATTGGGTTGAAATATCTCAGATTATAATACGGGAAAATGCTCTGTGAGGAGCTCATTCGAACAGAAATAAATTTCTGTTTAAAAACAGTGCAGCCATTCCTTCATAAGAAAAGTTTTAATGGCCTCATAATCTCATTAGGAAAGCTTTGTCTCTAACCAGAATGTTGAACTTGTCTAATGTAAACATAGTTTATGGTGACAAAAGAACAATTTTGCTGGCAGAAATTCATGGCATTGCAAGTATACGCTAAGCAATACCTAAATGAAGTATTTCCCCCCTCGTGATATAACTGAAACACCATTATGGTTTTGTCACTTAAAATAGAAATAGATCATCTCACCCACGTCCTGCAGTACAAAACTGGTAAAAATTTCTAGCGCAGACCTGGGATGTTACAGTTAAAGGAAAACAGCTCCACGGTATAGAGGCAGATATACTAGTGATAAAAATACTCTCTGGCCTGTGTGAGCCATGAAAAAACTCTTTATACAGCTTTAAAACATACAGACAAGAAAGAAGCCTTTTTATTTTCTTTCTTTTTTTTTTTTTCTTTAAGCTATATCTAAACCAGTTTGATCTATAGCTAATTCTTTGAAAGCACTGACAAAGATGTGTTTTTGTTGAAAGATATCTGGGACAGCCATTACTTGATTGGGATTAGTGGACCAGAGAAAGCCTTTCAGCATGTACCAGGCAGGATCAAACTGAGATCATTATGCAATTTTTGCGTTACCCATAAACCAAAGCAAAATGAGGTGAAATTTGTGTCTCTGTATTTATTTACCACTGTTGTATGTTTCAAATAATGTTTTCCCTGGTCTAAGAGGTAGCTTTATTGTCCTCCATTGGAAAGTTCATGTTGGTCCAGGAAGCAGGGTTTGGACTTCGTTTTGTTAGAAAAACATGTTTTATGGCATTCTGAGTAATTTCCGTTGGCGAAAATTATGCTTTTGAAAGAAGGGTAAATAACGCTCTGTGGAGCTTCAGCACCTCTCAGGGGAAACCTATCTCCCTTCATTAACTTATGAAAACATAAAACTAGGAAATGGAGCTGTTGTTTATGTGTGGATTGTTGAATTATTGTGAGTACAGATGTCGGCTGTAGCTCTTAACGACTATCAGCTTATCTCTGTTGATTTATGTTCATATACCACCACGCTTTGGCGACTGAAGCGCTGAGATGTGGTTTGAAGTGAACTACTACTCTGTGTCCAAACAGGAATCAGCAGATTAAAGAGGAAATGAATCCAGAGAGGAGAAAAGGGTCAAGCAAGGCAGTCGTCGCTGGAGCCTGTGGGAGGCTCTGTTGTGTGCTCCCTGGGATCCCCAGCTCCCACTGGGAAGAAGTGGAAGCAGAGAGGACAACTCAGCCTGTAGCAGGATAATATTTTCACACGAGTTATAGATGTGTTGCTTTAATGTGTCAAGCACTACTATCACTGTTTGTGCTACCTCATCTTGCATTTACCGTTGCACACATCCCGTAGTGCCGTGTTACTTCTGCTGCTCTGAGGACCCCCGTTTCTCTCCCGAAGGAAACAGATTGGAGGTGAAACGATTGTTGAAACATTTAACAAAGTCGTGTGGCAGGAATAACTGTGAGGTGTATATATCTGGGCCTTGACACCGTACATACCCTGCACACAATGGAAAATGTTTTGGGTTTTTTTTTTTTTATTTAAAAGTGGGAATTGGCAGGAAGTTACAAGCACCCAAACCCAGAGCTTTAGATTTTAGATAGGTTAGCTACTGTGATGCATTCATTGCTGATGACAATTTCCATTCCCGGTCAACTATTTTCTTTTGAAGTCAGTGAGTGAGTCTGACAGTGGAATAATTGTTTCTTCCTTATTAGAAAATGTGTAAATTTAGGAGATTGTTTATGTAGTGTCGGGCTGTTTGAAAAGTGCATCTGTTTGACACTTTTGGCACTGTCATTTTGCGTGGTTTTGTTGCTCGTGGTGGATGACGACGGTTTCTCCAATGGCCAAATTGAATGTGATGCTTAAGTCTATCCCCTCTTTCACAGTAGAGACCTTGTCTTTTTTTGCTTGACCACAGATAAACAGATATGGGGTTTGAGCTATCCGCTGAGTTTTGTATGCATGTTTTAAAATAAATCAAGTGAACAAGGAACATCAGCTCTGTGAAGCTGTGTTTTACTTGGCTACTCAACCAGCGTCTGTAATGCAGTGTAAGCCAAATATCTGTAGGGGTGACCCTGAACGCAAAATGTGGGCTACCAGAACATGGGCCCTTGTTGTTGTGTCTGTTCATAAGGCTGTGGACAAGCCAGCTGCATGCTTTTTGCATGCGAATGGCTAGTTGGCTTGGAGAACTGTGGTTAATTAGCAAGTGCATCATTACTTGTTTTTTGAGACTGTTGAGTCTTTAGATGCAAGAGTGCCTTGCCCAGCAGATAGAAATGTTGGAGCCTCACAGGATTCTGAAAGTGGGTTTGTGACACTAACACAGGGAATAAGTAACAAAAATGGTCACTAAGAAATCACATGCTGAAGGGTCTCTGTCGGACTTGATGGACCTGGTGAGCTCCCTGGCTGTTCCTGTTACGCCATGTGACACTTTTTAGAAAAGTCCTCTGCTCCCTACCTGTTAAAATGGATGTAGCACTGAAGGTATTTGTCAGGTATCAGCAGGTAGGTGACGGGCAGGGGGACACCATTGTGTACATTCTGGGAGATCTGCCCTCTGCTGCTGCACTGGCATAACAAGTTAACAGCGAGTATCTGAGTCGCTGTAACTATTCATGTGCGTACTATAAGCCTATGGCAAACATAAGGTAATACAGTGTGTACCTAATGGAAGAGTTCTTTTTTCTTAATATAAATCGCACAACTTTCTGCAGGCCTACAGAAGATCCCTGGGCGTGCACTAACCTAAATTTTGTGTCTCAGCTGCATGGTTTCATTGTGGGGGGAGAAGGTAAGTAACGAAACAAAAGTGAGTTCTCAGAATTACTGGCACAGACTGGAACAGCAGCGCAACGCACAGCATCCCAACTCTGAAAGCATTGCCAGCTATAACTCTTGCTAACACAGGTGGCATCCATAGAGCACTGACTTCAGTGGGACCTTTGGTGATTGCAACACATCAAGATTTCACTGTTTGTTCTTGCTCTGGCCCACACCCACTTGAAAGTTAAATAGATAAGCACTCTAATGCACCCACCAACTTCAACAGCTCTATCCATGTGCGTAACCTTAGTTGCGTGCTGAGCTGGGATTGCCTCTCCTGGGTGTTCCCGCAGCACCCACTGTGCAGCACTGTTTCCTACTGAACTGCATAGACTTGTTGTTTGCAGGCTCCCAAATTTCAGTGCAGATGTTCAAATGACTACTCAGATGCAATAGCTTCATCTGGAGCCAAAACGAGCTGTTGCTGCCAATAGTATGAACGATGTTGCAGTCCATTCTTTTTGGGGCTGAGTTTATCAGGATGGGCTGTGAAGACAGTCTTATCTTCATAGAAGTATTGTCCTGGTTTAAATCGGTTGAGAAAGTTTATTTAGTCAAATGTATTCTGCATGGATACTGCAAATAAAATGAAGGGTTTTCATGGCAGATTTTGCAGTATAATCAAACCAGTTTTTAAACTCAGGGAAACAAGACAGGCTGGTCTGATGTTGAGGAACTACCCTCGGACCTGACGGCATTGAATTTAATTCCCTGCTCTACTCTCGGGCTTCCCATAGGAATTTGAGGCACACTTCAAACCTGACTATTTAATTTTTGCCCCTGCTGAGGACTGCAGTGCTGTGGCTACTCTGGACCTAGGAGCAAGCTCCATTTACCCTCAGCATTGTTGGTGCTTATGGCTATATTTGCAGAACGGGGATAATGGCAATTCTTAGCTCAGGGAGGTCTTGTAAGGAGACATACATTACCAGTAGCAAGCAGCCCAGATATTGCAGAAATAATCACCATAGAAGTCTTGAAGACAGTTAAATTTGTGCATTTAGCTGAGAAGGACCAAACCACTGCGTGACAAGAAGAACTCTGAGTTACTGAGGAGGATTTTGTTTAGCACTGCCCGCCCTTTCCAGCTATCTCTTTCAGGGGCAAAACTGCTCAGAGTTTGGCTGTCAGCAGTTCTGTCTTTCACCTCTTACTCTTGTGAGCTCTTGCAATCCTATTCATCTATCCATGCACAAGTCAGGCCATGATGGATGAGTTGCTCAAGCATGATGGTTGGCTTATGGAGAATTTAAGACTCAAACCAAAGTTCAAGGAAGTTTTTGTTTGTAAACCTGCTGGGCATCTTCCTGTAAGAAAGAGCAGAATCTTTGCCAACGCCTCGTTGCTAATGGTCTACATAAAATCTAAATTACACTAGGACATTTGAAGAAGAAATAAGGATGGAAGTGATAAAGTGTGAGCAAATTAAAGAAGGCAGGATGTTGGTCACCTTCATAAGAAGAAAGTTTGAATTTGTTTCTAGCTCACTTTGAGAACTTTGTGATGTTATTGTCTTGTGCATTCAGTTCCTTTAAAAAAAAAAATAAAAAAAATAAAGGGACTGGGAGTTCAACAGAGCTTCACCATGGTCATTATCACTAGCTCTTATTTGTGGCTCCAGAAAAGGAAGCATGTCAAGCATTGTTTACTCAAAAAAAAAAAAAAGCTTATCTGTAATCCTTTATATTGTCTCACTCTCTGTACATACTGCCAATAGGAAAGGAGGCTGTGTTAGCTACAGAATAAAGAGATGTTGTATGTGTTGGCAAAGGGAATTCCTAATTATCCCCTCTGTTCTGCTTTGGGATTCTGTTTGAGGCGAGGTCCAGTGAGATTTCTTGGAACTTTATGGGTTCTTGGACCGGAGAAAACTGATTGCTTGAGATTTCCAGCCCACCACTTGGACGAGAACATGTAGGTCTGCATGTCAAGCAAAAAACCTGTCTCTTATCTGTTATGCTGGACAGGATTTATTGCCTTGGAGAAACTAGTTGCTCTCTAGCCAATTCTCTTGAAATAGCGGCATTCCTAAGCTTGCCTGTTGGCACCAGCCAAGTGAACGCCAGGAAACTCATACCGTTCTTAGAGGCAGAAGGCTTTTGCTTTGAATTTCCTTTAGAAATTCTTTAAAAAAAACCTCACTGTGATTTACTGGTCTGAAAAATTTAACTTTGTGTAGCAGGTTGGATATCTTCAAATAGGTGATTAAAGAAAAGGAAAAGCTTTTGCTATTTCTGAGGTGGTGTTATTTTTTTAGTAATCATATTAAAGTAGGGCTCCTGTATAATGTCGCAAAAAGTGACTAATTTCGGAACAACATCTTTCCATCTGTTTTCTTTACTCTGAAATATGGTTCTCCTACATCTTGAAGGCCTGTGTCCAGCTTGTGAAAATATATGAACTTCTATAAACCATATCTGTCATTGTTCCGTGCACTCGAGTTCCATCAAATCAATAAGATAACTTAAAAATCTTGGGATGGGATATTGTCAAGGATGTGGTCCCAAGATATACAATAAACTGCAATTTTTTTTGTATGACCACATAAATGCATTTTTCTTCCAGTCTCCCAGCCATATGAACCTTTGTGTTTTTCAGAATATTACACTTAATGTAAATGATCAAGAAATGTCTACTGTGAAATGTTGGAGTGATGGAGGTTTGTTTTTTTTCCAAAGATGTACATTTTTTCTTTAAGGACAAAACATCTTTTCTAAAGCGGCTTTTAGCACTTTATCTTTCCCAAATCTTTATTCTTTCCTTTTGCTCCTGGGATGCTGAAAGGTAAAAAAACTGAACTATAAAATGCATTTTCACTTTCTGCATTTCATTGTTTAGTGGAGTTATAGTGCTATGTGTTCCAGTTTTGGAAGCTCTTTATGGCTGCATCTAATTCTGAGAATATACATAGCCTCATATTGCTGTGTTGCAATGTGCTTATCTGTATTGCTGGATTACAGTCAGAATGCTCAGAAATAAACCCTTGTAACCCAGCTCTCCTCCTTCTTCCCCCAAAACTTGGCCCACTTCTGTCAGTGTATATTTTGAGTAACCTTGAGCAAATTGTGGAAACTATATGAGAAATGCAAAATGACAGTGAATTCCAGTCTCCCAGTCATCAATGTTTTGAGGTCACCAAAGAGGCACAAGTTCATTAGCCACCTATAATTTAGGGGAATGCTTAAACAGCAAGAACAAGATACTGATGATTGGGTGAATAGAAATCAAATATGTGTAGATTGCTGCCTAGATTCACTGTTCACTTTCTCCTTTGCAACCCATAAAATATTTATAAAATTAAGTAATTTGCTTCTCCTAGTGTGGTAGCTGGCCGTGCTTGGAAAAGCGGAGTCAATAAAAAGTACAAACTGTAATGCTTGCATTTCAGTTTTCTGCAGAAACATCCCATGCACATGACAGTGTCTGTCTCCCCAGCTGTGAGTTGAAACAAAGGGGCATACAATGACTGAGAGTTCAAAGCTGAGCATCCTCTCTTCTTGCTGCCTGGTAACCTGACCTAAACGGTGTGCTCTTTTTTCAAAACATATGGAGTATATCTAGAACATAAGACAGTGAAAAATGCAGCCAAACAGAGAACATTCAGAATTGTTCCCCAAAAGCTGTGAAGGACTTTTCCGGGCAACATTAAAGAGCTTGGGGTTGATGAGAGCTGAGGCTGCCTTAGAAGCTCCCCCTCCTTCCTCAGAGAGCTGACTTTCTGCTGGGACTGTCACCCTCATCCTCATCTGCGCTGCCTCATGGATATGTCATAGAATCACAGAAAGGTTCGGGTAGGAAGGGACCTTAAAGATCATCTAGTTCCAACCCCCTGCCATGGGCAGGGACACCTCCCGCTAGACCAGGCTGCTCAAAGCCCCATCTAGCCTGGCCTTGAACGCTTCCAGGGATGGGACATCTGCAACTTCTCTGGGCAACCTGTTCCTGTGTCTCACCACCCTCACAGTAAAGAATTTCTTCCTGATATCTAATTAAAATGTACCCTCTTCCAGTTTGAAGCCATTACCCCTTGTCCTATCACTACACGCCCTTGTAAAAAGTTCCCCTCTAGATTTCTTGTAGGCCCCCTTCAGGTACTGGCAGGCTGCTATAAGGTCTCCGCAGAGCCTTCTCTTCTCCAGGCTGAACAACCCCAGCTGTCTCAGCCTGTCCTCATAGCAGAGGTGCTCCAGCCCTCTGATCATCTTCGTGGCCCTCCTCTGGACCCATTCCAACAGGTCCATGGCCTTCTTGTGCAGAAGACTCCGAAGCTGGACGCGGTACTCCAGGTGGGGTCTCACCACATAGGAGGAGAGGGAGAGATGATGCCCACGTCCCTTGCTGAGCCTGACCCACTGATGGGATTTCCTGGCCTGACCACAGATGACTCCATGGCTACAGACTAGCCTGGTGGCAGTGGGGTCTGGGCTGAGCCCATTACAGCCCCATCCTGGCCCCACAGTTGCATAGTGGGTCTGCTCTTGGGCTCCCTGATGCGGATGTGACTGGGACCTACAGCTTGTTCCTTGAGCGAGCAGTCTTGTGCCATCTGGATAAGCTAACAGGAGCTCTTCAACACATGGTTATTCTGGTGGAAGAGGCTGCCACTAGCCATAGCAATTTCTGCTTTTGAAATTGAGGGATTGTTTAACATTTAACACTTGTTCACTGACTAACAGAGACTCTGTTACAAAATACAGATGCGTGCACGTGAGTGTGTTCTCTGGTGCTCATGCCAAAATCCTTGGTGTGGTGTACGAGTTACTGACTTGCAGCTCGATCGGCCACTCAGTTGCCCTAGGAGCCTTCCAAACCAAGGAGCCCAGGAACTTGCAGGGCTATATTAATTTGCTTTAATTGCCCTACAGAGGACAAAATGAGAAATATTGCATCACACCCAGCAGACTGACTTGATTTTGGTTTTAGTTATTGGTAAGGCTCAGATGAGTGGCTGTGCTATTTTCAGAGCAGATTACTACTCCTCTTCCCCAGTAAAGAAATCGTGATGTCTCCATTGGTTGTATTGTGTCATTGAAAGGGGATTCCAGGTAGGATGAAAAGAGCAGAGATGATCTGAGCTTTGTGAGTAGAAATGCACATTTCAGAAGGCATCAGCCGTGAGCTACCCTGCAGTCACCAGGGAGACAAGATCCTTCTTGACAGGCAGAAAGGGAAGAGATAGTCAGCAACAGGAGAATGAAAAGGAGACGTTCCCAGTAGTATTACAGTCCAAACTCCTCTCCCTTCCATCCTACCAGGCTGTTGTTAATTAATCATCTGTTGAGAAATTGTATTCCCATAGGCTCTGTGTCAGTGTCATCCTTGTACCTTGTTGTTTCCCAGTAGCTACTTCTAGGGTTTCTCCAAACAGTTGTTGCTTGCCCCTCAATTTTATGGACAAGAAAGCTGCAACCCGAACATCTGATTTGTGGGACATTACGTATCACCCTAGAGGAAGCCTGGTGAAGTGCAGACTTTAGGAAGTTAGTGCCACCCGTGCCCGCATCCCTGCATCTGGCTGGGGAGGTCATTACACAGAGGCTGCTCAGATGGCCCTGAGGGATGAGCTGTGCCACAGAGGAAGTACAGGGCTTTCCCAGTGTGTCTCTGGAAAAAATTCTTCTTCAGCACCAAGTACAGCCCTGGAAACACCTGAACATGGAAGCCAGGCCTATTAGCTAAAAACATAAACAAGGGGATCTTCAGAGTCCCGAGAGTCAATGGCTGGCACCTCTGCTGTCCTTTGAGCTGCTCTTCCATGGTGGGGTGGAGAGATGCTTACTCCTTGCCTGCTCCCTCCACCACAACTGCACACACCTGGGAGTTCAGGTCATGGGCTGAAGTGGTGTAAGTTGAACTTGCTTTATACCTGTTAGTTCAGAGCTACAAACATGCTGAACTCAGGGATTTCTTATTCCCTGACCGGCTTGGAAAAGCCAGGGAAGATTCAAATTTGCAGATCCTTTTGCTAGAGGGACTGCCTAGCCTGACTCCAGCTATATGCAAATTATTTGCTTTGCATAGGCAGGAACTAAGAGTGTAAATTGTACATTTAACCTTATTTGGAAAAAAATAAATCATAAAGCATTGAGCTACAATGTCTTTCTTCAATCTCTGTTCCCTCTGGCAGAGACCAGGGATACAGTGAGAGGGGTGATGTGTTCTTACCCACAGGACCTGAAGTGGGTCTCAAGAGGAGCCTGAGGAAAAGAACGGTTGTAGCTCTGTCAGAAATGGGGTTCTTCTTTGTCTGCTCCTGTTGACCTCTGTGATTTCCTCAGGTGCTCTGCGGGCAACACCACAATGACATAAGTGACCTCTTACAGTCCCACCAGTCTGGTTAAATGAAATCCAGAGAACTGGGTATTTGGTTTGCTTTATTTCTGCTGCTTTGAGTGTTGCGTAACAATCTGAATCAGACAGTAGAAAACTGGGAACTGGAAAGCATCATTTATTTGCAGGAGAGAAAATTGATCCTCGTACCCCTAGTGTTACCACTGGATCCTCTTCCAAAATTTTCTTTTGTTATTGCGTCCAAGGGTTGGAGATCCATTGACTGTTTGCAGGCAAGTAAGTTTATTATAAGATGGCCTGATAGCTGTGCTTCTCCTTTTCTACAGCGCATCTCTAAACACAACTATAACATAGACATATATTTTAAGGTATTACTATATACATATTTAGTCTAACATAATTTCTCTGTTTCACCAGTTTGCTGTAAGAAACAATAGACCTTTCCTCTTTTCTTCTGCACTGCTGTTGCTTTGCTGTATGTGACTGTGTTCCTCCTAATGTATATCGTAGTAGGAACGAGCCTCCTTGCAGGTATTGAAGGGTTTGCCAGTGTCACTTGTCATCCCCAAGGAAGTGCATCTCAGCCCTGTGCATCCTAGCAGGCTTTGGGAAGAAAATACACTATGCGAAAGGTCAAGAAGGAACAACTGCAGCAGGCTGATAGCCAGCCGCGATAAGAGATCAAACACAGCTGAACAAATGCAAACGTCCAAACAGTGTGGAAACAGCAGGTCATGGTAAATCATGCACAGTAGCAGAGAATCCTTCTGTCCTGAATTTTCACTTGATCTCGAGGCTAGTCTTTAATTCTGTCCTCAAAATTGTCAAGTTTAAGGTCTGTCATTTTCTATAACGATCATATGCTTTTCAGAGCTGTTTCCAAAAGAATAGAAAGGTAAAATTTCTGTGTCAGGAGGGAGCTCTAGAATCGCATGAAGGAAAAATCAAACCAACAACCAAAGAACCTCCAAACTGATCGTTCCGTTAAAAAAGCAGATGTGAGTTTAGTGTAGAGCTGTAAATCTCAAATATACCTTTAAAACTCATTGCTTCCTCTGCTTGGAACATGGCCACTACATTTGCTTTGAAAGCTTTTCTTTCCTTTCCTTTCAAAGCAGTTTGCAAAAAGTCACCATATGGAACGGCAGCATTTACAAAGTGCTGTGGAAATGCTGTTTCATCTTCACAATGCTTGTCTTTCCTTTTTATTCCCAAAGAAATACTAAAAGCTTAAAATTCAAGAAAGAACTTATTGCTGTAAGATAACATATATAATTTCTAGAAGTATTATTTGTGTGTTTTCCCGCAAATATCTCAAACAGCTGGTTAAAGATGCTGGCCAGCAGGCTTAGACTTGTGGATGTAACTACTGCGCCTGGCTGCACAGTTTGTTAGAAGCAGGAGCTCAAGGTTAATCTGTGTCCCCAGAGGGTCTTTTGGCCAAGTGCATCCTTTTGACATATTTTTTCTTTATGGGGTATGTGCTAACTGAGTACTATTTAACTTATTATTGAAATTTTTAAGGTGTGAACACACCATTTTCTTTTAATAACCTCTTTTCACATTAATACAGCTTCTGAATGAATGAACTGGAACCCCCAGCCAAAGCTGAGATGAAACCTGGAGCCTCCTGAGGAGCGGAGAGCAGTACAATTTAACACCTAATGATGAAAAGTGAAGAATACTATCTCTGGTCTTCATGAGGCTTTTGTAGCATTTTTTCTGCTTATGTCTATACAAGCAGATGAGGGGAGGGCTGGGGCACAGGTTAGAGCACTGTCCTGTGGTCATCTAATTGCTAGCATGCCCCCAGGCATGGATTTGGTCAATGGCAACTAGTGTGTGTTTGGGTAGTGCTTTGACATTGTTCAGGCACAGCATGGCCCAGGATTATTCCTAATAAGCAGTTAGGACAGGGATACTCTTTTGTGGGAGAAAAGAGAGGCAGATGGGAGGGGGAGTGGGAGTGGGATGCAGCCATGGTATAAAATCTGAGCCAGAAAATGCAATTCTGCTGTATTCACTTATGTAGTTGTAGACTTTGATCACCAGGTTTATGTGAAAGCATCTTGTTGGTTTTAGTGAGGGACGGGTCAAACTCTTAGTTGCATCTTTGCTTAAAGAAGCTTCATCAAGCAACTCTCTTTTATCTACAACCACTTCCCTTTACTTTCTTCTAATCTCTTCTAGAGCTGTAGTTTATTTCCATGACTTCCTTTCCTTGAATTGCTGTGCAGCATTTGTCTTCTTGTCCTTGACTGTGACTGCATAACTAAACAGCAGTAAGCTGGTTTACAAAATTTGTGAGGTCCTTCAAAGACACATCAAACACACAGTATGAGCTGATCCCCTTCTCAACAGCCATAGCAAACTGTTAACATCAGTGACAATGTATTGGCCTAAAGTTACCAACAAGGAAATTGAACTGTTTCTTAAAACCAATATAGCCACAGAGACCAAGAAGTTTCACCATCTCTGACTTAGGGCGTGGTGGTCAACTTCTGTTGACATCAGTGGAAAGATTCTTCTTTTTGAAAGAACCACTGGACCAGACCATTACTCAAAAGGAAAAGTCACGCTTATTAAGTCACCCACACCTCTTCTTATGTTTTCCTTGGAAATCTGAACTATCAGACCTTCTGAGAGAAGATCATGTCTTGAGACGATGAAAGAAGACAGTGTAACCCAGAGACTGGCTGTTTGGTATAACCCTCGTTTGCTGCTGGTGTTGCTTAATTCTAGGCTGTAGCGATGCATGACACAGTGCTAGCAATGCAGTTGCACATTTTTTATTAGGCAGGTCCAGTACGCAGTACTGTTGAAACTTGGGGCACTATGCAGATGTAATTTTCGGATCGTTATAAAATCACAGATTCTTTTCCAAAGATGAAGTTACTTCTGAGGTGGCAACCGTAATTTGCTGCCCTCCTACATCTCTAGCAACTAGTTTTCAAGTGCTAATCTGTTTTGCTGAACCCCATCCAAGCACGACAGTTGTGGTGAGAATTGAGTCAGATTCTCTGGTGCCTCTGAAATTTGTCATCAAATGTGTCAGAGCTCTATCACAATATCCCTCACTTCTCAGAATAGGCTTCTATCAGTCTCTCTCAGGGTCATGGCCTTGTTTGAATCCCAGCAGTCAGGCTTCCACACCACATTTCTGTAACTTTAGATCTCATGTTAGATTTCCATTATTTTCCCACAAATGTAGCAGAAGGAAGGAATGAGATGCTAAGCACTATGTTGTTGAAATGTTTTCTGTTTTAGTTGTGTGAATTTCCATCAGCTTTACTGAGAGATGTAGCAGAGGCAATTGTTGAAAACTGTTAAAATGCAAAGACAAAAACAAGCTGTAACCCTCTTCCAGGCACTGAACATCAGGGTCCGCAGCAGAGCTCTGCTTTTCCAGCTAGTTTAATTGAAAAACATAAACTACCATGGCTCACTTACTTCATCCCAAAGCCTTTGCTATAAAATCAGACAGCCTAGGCTTCCCAGGAGCGGCACTTTTCCCTTTGACAGCACTGTGTTAAACAAAAGACCATAAGAGAACAGATTTTTACTGAAGGAGGAAGACAGCAGAAAAGCTACAGTACAATTTGGAAAGCCTTAATAACCCGTGCACTAGCCCCTTCCGCTCAACGAGAGTGTGCTGGCCTCCTCTAAGGGGGGCCTGCTGGAGCAGTCAGTTGTTACTCTTCCTGCCTGACTTTAGGACAAGGGGCAATGGTTTTAAACTAGAGCAGGGCAGGTTTTGATTAGACGTTAGGAAGAAGTTCTTTACAATGAGGGTGGTGAGACACTGGAACAGGTTGCCCAGGGAGGTGGTGGAGGCCCCATCCCTGGAGACATTCAAGGCCAGGCTTGATGAGGCTCTGAGCAACCTGATCTAGTTAAAGGTGTCCCTGCTTACTGCAGGGGGGTTGGACTAGATGGCCTTTAGAGGTCCCTTCCAACCCAACATATTCTATGACTCTATGAATGAGCCCCATTTGGAGTCTGTTGGCTGCCTTAGAGGGTTTTGACCAGTAAGAAGGGATGCTGCTTTCTGGACCGTCTATAGCTCCTTCTGTTCAGACTGCTGGACAGAAGGAGTCATTGTTCTCCACTGGGGGATGAAGGCCCCTGTGAGTTATTGTTGAACTGTAGTTGAATGGGAAGTGATACTCCTGTTTGCATGGCTCTTTTCTAGCCATTACAGCTGGCTGGGGCTGCTACTGAGTCCTCAGCCTCAGTGGTCTTTAGTGGGTTTCAGCTCCTTTGGATGAGGTGGAATAACAAATTGGATCTGCAAAGTCTGTAACAGAAAGGATGCTTCCTAAACAGGTTTTTAATTGATCAAGTTGGCGCCTACCCTTTGTGCATTCAGTGTGTTTGGGTTTCCAGTGATTGTCTTTATATTTTTATTAACTTCACAGCTCCCTCATTGGTAAAGTGTAGCTGATTTTACCAGAAAAAGCCACCAATCTTTGCTGAGCACAGACATAAAGCAACCTACATTTTGTTTGGCTTTTGCTAGTCTGCTTTCCTTGTTTTCAATAGTACTTTCCCCTGATGGGATTCTGTCTTTCTGGAGCTCTATGGAGAGCTTAATCCTTGCCCTCAAGCCTTAAGCAATCAGGCTCTTCTCCTAAGGCGGTGACTCCAGTGGTTTTTGAACTTAAAAGGGCAGAAACTGTGGGTCAAATATCTATGATGAATCACTACAGTCTTCAGAAAATGAGACATCAGTGGGAACTTTTCATTTTGGCAAGTTTGTAAAATGAAGCACTTTTTTTCATCAGAAACCCAGCTGTTACCCTTAACGTAACTGTTCTGGGATGTTCTGTGCACCAGACCCTGCTATCTGAGAACCTGGACTGAGTTTTTTTTATAGCAAAAACTCTTCCAAGGGCCTATGTCATGAGACAATTTTGCAATTGAAATTAGTGTAACAGCAGAATTTCCAAGCATGCTTTTACATTGGGTTGAGGGTATCTTCACTGTATTGCCTTAATTCAGTTTCACAGTGATTATCTAAGTCAGGCAGGCTTCTTTGTTTTAAAATAAGTATGTGAATTTGTTTAGGGAGCATCCAGCTACTTTGATAGTACCTTCAGCAGATTTTAAAACTAGATGAATGTTTCTGTACAATGACAATTTATGGCGATGCAATGATCATTTAAGAACCTACAACTCCCACCCCTACAACAGGCAGCCAGTAGGAAGAAGATGGTGAGAAATCCTATTAAGACTGTTATTAGCATGTATTTGTAATAAGGTAGGACCCATTTTATTGCCAGATCTATGTTTAGCAGAAGCAGGTAAAATTAAAAGAATACAGATGTCGCTGTTGACGGTCTCCCAGTGGAAGATGTGTGGTGGGACGGGTGCTCCATGCAATAGACATGGGAAGATCCATGCTAATTAATTTGAACAAGATCTGAGTGGCCTTTTCCCCCCACACTGTGGCACGATTAATGACAATGGCAATAAGCCAAACAGCTCCTTGTTCTTTTTATTATTTGTGGTAATAATAAGAAGAAATAATAATATGTGGGGCACATATGAACTAGAGAATATGTGTATATATACAAAAATATACACATAGGTTGAGGTGACAGATTACTTAGCGAATCTATGGTAGGCCAGTGCCCAGAAGCCTTGGTCTGTGAGTCCTCCTGTGAGAATATTCCGTTCTGAATCATCAACAAGGCCTTTTGCTTGGGCAGGGTTTATCAGCTCTCTCAGCTGTTACTCCATGTCAAGTCTTGATCATCTGTTTGTGATAACAGGGGCGGAAACGCCAGAAGGAACAGACGAACCCCTCAGAAGCAAGCTTTCTATTTCTGTAGAAATATCCTTTGCAATAAAGTGAAAGGAAGAGAGAACACAACAGATCTGCTGTACAGTATCAGCAAAACCGTTGCTAAATAGAATGTTTTTATGAGCAGTCAGCAGATTGCCGAGGCTCAGATATTAGCCTAGTGACCGTATAACAAATTACAGTCATAATATAAGACTCAGTTCAGTTTCACCATCTTGTGCTTGTTTTAATGGCAAATAAAGACCTTCTGTTTTTCAGGTGGTTTGTTGTTTGGTTTGGGTTTTTTTCAGTGAAGAATCGTATTCCCTTTTTCTGGCACTCAGCAGACTGCAACTTAAGCCAAAGATAGAGGGCTTCACAAAGACCTCATTATCTTCTTCTAATTTGTTACTGTGATTTTGCCTTCTCTCCATACAGATAAGTCCCTTAATTTTTTTTTTTTTTGCAGGCTTTTGTGTTTAGACTCCTCCAGGGCAACAGCTTAGTGAACATAACGTGTAGCTAACCTAAATTTTGCAATAAACACCCTTTCAGGATTTTTTTTCTTTTGTTCCCGGTGTACTTTTTGGACTCTGTGTGACAATCTTAACTAATAAATTTAAAAAGTGATGGTTATGCCTGAGGTCCAATGAATTTTCTACTGTCCAATTCATGCCAAAGCAAGTTAGTTGAAAAACTTCCATGGGGCCCAGCAGAATTGGATCAGGCCCCACACCTTTAACAAAACTCACATGGCTTACAGGGCAGAGAATAAAGTTATAGTCTGCATTTGCTTACAAAGCCGAGGGAGGAAAGCATGCTCTGAGCAGCTACTAAATGGAGTTTATGCCTGAATAGTTTCCGGTTTGAACTGTCAAGGGAGAACACAGCACACTGGCTACATGTGGATCTATTCATTGTCTGCAATAATCAAGATAGAGAGGATTTTACCCTTTCAGACAATTAAGTTCCTCTCCAGACAGCTACAGGAGATAAGATCAGGAAAAGAGAATTTTTTCATTATCTTCCCCCCTTTTTCTTCTGTAGCTCTAATTTTAGGGCAACAGCTCTTTATGAGGAAGGGTCTGTGCACCAGTGATATCAGCTGAGAGATGCTTACGCTGAGCAGAGCTTTTACTGTGCTGTGGCTTATCTTCTATTTTAAAATGCTCTGGACTAATGGCATTTGTGGCAAACTAAAGGAAACTGCGTAATCCTGCCTGCAATAAATACAGGGTGTCTCAGATCATGGGGGTCTGAGGTGTCTCATATTTATATCTATTGCACGCCTTGCCCACATATATAATTTAGTGTTACAGAAATATTTCTTAGCACGGTAAAGATGGGTTGCACTGATTAAGTTTTGGGGTTCAGCTTGCTGTTTTCACTTAAAAGACACTCCTACATGTAAAAAAATCAGCTGAGTTTTTCAAGTTCATGATCTAGAAGTCCAGGAAAAGATGTGCAGTAGATAGTTGTTTATTTTTTTGTGATTCCCACACTCTGGTCACACCTCAAAAAGCATTGACGTTTCAACAGTTGGAGAACATCCAGCTTCTCTTTCAAGGCTGCATTTCATCTGCAACATCTGGTGTAAATAAGTGAATTCCTTTTAGATGCTGACTTCTTGCTCTTTTGAAATACTTTGCAAATTTTCCAAGATTGAATATTTTTCCTTGCTTGTGGCTTATGTTTGACTGCAGTTAATGAATATTGTGTGTTTGGGATAGAAATGCTCTCCTGCTTTACCTGAATGGAAATTGTGTGTTCCTTTTCAGCATGAGGTAGTTTATAACTAAACAGCACATTTCCATAAGGTGTCCGATTAACGCTTTTCCTATTTTCCTTTTAATAAGAAAACCCCAAAGAACACCTATAAATGCACTTAAATGTCTTTCAGCGTTTAGATGAGTGGATGAGAGCTGCCAGCAGCGTTCTTGCAGCTCAGCTACAACCTCTTTCAGCCATTGCAACGCCGGCAGGTCGAATCATTTCAGAAATCAGCTCGGTTACTGCTGAGGCAAGAATGTTGTTTGAACTTATTTTTCAACACAGGTTGGAAAAATCATGGGCTCTAGGGGGGTGACCTCCTTACTCGAGAGGTCTACTGAGATTTACAGCTGAGGTGCTACTCTGTGGGCCGTAAGGTCTGAAGGAATCCTACTGTTCGTGGGGCCTGTCTGAAAAAGAGCTCTGAGCATCTCATCGTCTGCCCTGCCTCCCTCCTGAGCCCCAGGTACCAGCTACCCTGCAACCATCTGGGGCCGTTCTCTGATGTCAGGACCTGTTCCTCACGTTTGTATGCTCATGGCCTTGTTTGTGCAGTGGAACAGAGAACCCCGTGAGACATAAAGAAATATTTACACTCTGTTAGCAGTATGCTACGCTGGGAAAATGTAGGGACAAGGCATTGGGATGGATTCTCAACAGGTGAAAACTGTCAAGGCTTAGATGAAGGGAAAGGTGCTTTGCCCTGCAGCAGCTGAGGATTTGCTGCTGTGTGTCCACTAGGGCAAGATTTTAGGGAGAGTTATCATCTTACCTCTCTCTGTTACTAATGATAGTTTTGGAGAAAAAGGATGAACTTTTAGGGCACATTCAGAGAAGTATTTTTGTGCTTGAAAACTTATCTATTGTCCAGTTGCTACAGTGAGTCATAAAAGACATTACTTCTCCTTTAGAGAATTTGCTTGCTTTTTGTATGCTAAAGCAAGCAAAGCAGTTTTGCTTTAGAAAAATTGCATCACGCGCCAAAGATGAATTATTGCTTATGCATCTCCCTCTTCTACTTTGGATGTGTGAACAAATTCCCAGGCAATATTATCCCAAAATTAAAAGAAATGGAAATTGACAGGTGCAAATCAGGACTGTATAATTTAATGCTCATTGGAGACTATGCTTTTCACATGAATTTGTATGAAAACAGGTTTGGGAGCCTCAGTTCATATTTATAATCAAGAATGAATTGCAAGCGATACTTGCTCAATTAGACAGAAGTCGTATTCATGGTTATCTGGCAAAGGCTGCTTGGCTTGGTTAATTGAAGCGTGTAGAGTAAATTACTGACTGCACGCTGTGCAAAAATAGTCAGCATTTGGACTCATAATCAATGTTTCTGCCTGTGTTGTTAGTTTGATCTGATCCTGTGAGATACTGAGCACATGCAGCCAACGATAATGGGGTGCACAGCAGACAGAAGTACGCCATATCAGCACGCTGAGGGTTCTATATTGGTTTTGTCTCAGTGTTACTGAGAACAGCTTGCACCTATTTTGACAACTTCTTGGATCTCGGATGCATCAAGTGGTGCTGAATGGTAGTGATGAGTCAGGATTCTTCTGCCTCCAACAATAATATCTGTGCAAAGCTGAATGACAATGAAATGAAAAAGTATCGGCTATAGGTGTGTTGAAGGTGATATTTTTAAAGTAAAAGAGACAATTAAAATCCTTTTGGATGATGTATTTTCCTCAGCCACTTTGAAACTTGCTAATAGAAGACTTTTAAAGTTTTAAAGTCCACTTGTTTCTGTTGCCTTTTTGTCTTTTAATTTGTCTTTGGAGTTATCACTACGATCTGGAGATCTATATCTCACAGCCTGAGGATGAAACTGCAACCTTCAGCTGCCTATCAGGAACTCCTACCTGAAACTCAAACTGAAGACCTCTTTTTCCAGTTACTTAATTTTTTTTTTTTATTATGAAGACAATGGGTATAAATTTGAACCTAGAAGACTTAGCTGATTTTCAAGATTGTTTCCTTTACCTAATGGGCTCTCAGCAACATCATGACATTTCCTTTTATCTTTTAGATGGGCATCTAAATAGCTATTGCTAATTAGATGGTAAATAGCTATTGCTTTCAAAAATGATCATGCATTTTAAAGCAAATAACCTTCTCTGGTGGGTTGGTCCCAGCCAGCAACCCAGCACCCACACAGCCCCTCGCTCATTTCCCCTTGTATTGTAGCAGATTACGCTCGGTGGTGATGGCTGGTGCAGAATATTAAGGTCAGGACATCGTGGTTTCTTTCTGCTGCTCCTTGTTCCTTGCGCTTTTCTTTCTCTTTTCCTTCCTTCTTACTCCGATGTGGGTTGTCCCTGGACTGAAGTCCCTTTGAGGGTGTCAGTAGCTCCACCATGGAGCACCTCCTACTGCTCTGGCCTTGGAGGTCCTTTTTTTTTGTTTTTCTTGGCATTTACTGCCCTTCCTTACACACACTGTCCCTGAGGCACCACGACCAGGGCTGAGGGGCTCAGCCATGCCCTGTGGTGGGTCGGTTGGAACTACCTGGAATTGGCCGTGTCCGGCTCGGGACAGCCCCGGCCTCTCCTCACAGAAGTTGCCCCGCAGCCCCCACTGCCAGTGCCTCGCCATTTATATCCAAGGCATCTCCCTAGCTTCCCGGGTTTCAGATCCTGATTATTGATTTCCTAGATCTCTTCTACAGAAATATTTATCTATATAAGAATGTGTACTAACCAAACTTGTCACCCTAGTAGGGGGCAATAATTCAGTCATAACTCGTATCCTATTATTTAGGCCCTGTTCAAGGACTTCTAGACCTATCCTCCTGTTGAGAGATCAAAAGCAGTTGTTATCTTTCTTAACAGTTTTGGAGTATAAATTGCTTCAAAAGTGACAAAAAGCAGAGATCAAAAGCACCAGAGTTGAGCTCTCACTTTACCTCGCTCAGTGGAGGGACATCTGCTCCCAGCCCTTGCACTTTGCCAGACAGTGAAGAACAGGGTTGAGTCTGGGCAGATCTTCTGCTTTTCAGCACAGTCAGTTAGTGCCAGAGTATGGGTTATACACTGTGTTTTCAGCAGCTGGAGGAATAGATTTGAAAGGGCTATGTCTGCAAACAAAAATTAAGACCAACACTTTCAAGCATGGCCATTGCATGCCCTTGCCCATGTCCTTTTCAGAAATGTTTCACATTTCACGCTCTCCAAAGGGAGCAGCGCTTATTAAATAAAACAATTTTTTTTTTTTCAAACCAGTCTTGTTCTCTAGCGGAAGGTGGTTTTTTGCCTGTATTTGTAAATGCTGGAGTATAGGTTTGCTGCACTAAATTCTGTGAGGCTTTCTCATAGAGGTTAGAGCCAGAGAAGAGCCCCAAACAAGACACCTTGACTCAGATATCTTCACACTGATGAGTTTTAAATCTAGATGTTTACCCCATTTGTAGCAGTAATAAATCTAAAAACTTGTAATACCATTTGGTTCTTTCAGAACCAAAGGTTAGTTAGGACTGAACCACAAGATAGTAAGACATCACTAGAACTTATATGAACATGGGAAGCAAAGGAAAAGAATAAGTGAACCACAGACTTTTCTGTAGGATTGCTATGACGGGCTTAAGCTGCTGTTAAGAATACAAGAATGTAAAGCCAACTCAGGGATCCTATTACTACCTGAAATTCAAATTAACTTAATGCCATAGAAAAAATTACTTTAGAAAATTAACTTGTCAAATGAAAAGATTTGTAAAAACATCCCTCAGTGCTCAGGTTACTGCAGTGGAAGGTCCTTTCCCAGATAACTTGGTTGGTTCACAGTAAATACAAATGTTAATCAGCACACTAAAGCATAGCTGCTTAGATTTGGGTTTGCTTTGTACTTGAACCTTTTAATGAAATGAGGAAAGAGGGAGCAGTAGGAGGGATCTCTAACCAAGGACCTAGAAAATCATTCTAATGCAAAATCTGCATGGTTTTGCATCACCTACAGCATCTGAGTATCTTCCAGAACATGTAGTTGTTTTTTTTTTATTTTAACTCATTTCCCGCATTGTATGAGATTAATGCCTTTGTGTGCTTTCAGGTCTTCTTTTATATCCTTCTATTTTAGTGTGAGTGTGCAGTAAATATAAGTCCGCTAGAAGTTACCTTTAGATGTGAAACTTCAGTTAAGAGACTGGTTTCCTGTCCAAGTGGCAGTCGTGTCTCTGGCCCTGGCAACTGTTTTCTGCAGAGCTGAAAATACCATGTCACATCACAGCAAAGGTGACAACAGTGATCCTGGTTTTGGACACATAGGTAATTTATTGATCAGGTAATTTAAGCCAATCTCTTGAAGCGCTTTGCATATTAGGACCTGAATTTAAACTGAACCTTGATTCCTGTTGTGGAGCTGGAGAGGAGAGCCCTGGGGAATTGCATCCATACAGACTTGAGCTTTCCACGTGACCTGGTTCATTTCTGCTCTAAATCTTTCAAAAGCTGTTTCTTCAGTAAGCTAACAAAAGTCTGTTTCTGGAGGTATTCTGGACATACACTAGTAGAATTTAATCTAGACTAATATACGCACATTAATGGTGGATACTCTTTATCTGAAGTTCTGCATACCGCTTGCCAATGACGTCAGTTTGACATCTGTGAATGAAGCATATCAGGAGGCTTTTGTTTCCCCATTGTTAAGGTGGCAAGTGAGCTTCATTGTAGCGTATACTACCCGGGAGGAAACCCTGTATTTAAAGATCAGTAGGCAAAAAAGATATTTCTGATGTTCCCTTTCTGAAAAAGATGGTGTATCATTTTATCTTATAGATCTTATTTATAAACTATCTGCACACCATACACTGTGGAAACAATCCTTAACATGCTACAGACGCTCCTATATCCCACAGTGAACGTCATACTTTTAGGTAGGTTCAGAAAAATTGCATTTTTCTTTTTCTGCTTGTCCTGTAATATATTTGTGTAACTCTTCCTGACTTTTTTGCAAATGTGGCTGGAATGACAATCCTCCTCTTTTTTCACCTACCCTACCAAAAGATAACTACCCAAAACCACACGAACTCACCAAGTGTCCTTGATTCTTAACTCAGTCTTTCAAACATAGCTGTATGCAGTTTGTCTAGCAAGGTCACCAAATTAATTTGGTACCATACTCACAGCTTTTATGACTGTCCTTGAAAACTACAGGCCCGTTCCTATCAGTTTTATACCCTTTTGAAAGAAAAGAGCTGCTAACTGAAAAAGTTTTCATCCACGTGAATATATCTGCACCTAGGAGAGCACTCTACTTATTTTTTCTTGTGCATCAGACCAACACGTGCTACAACTTCTGAGAAGCCAGCATCATCTGAAGCTTCACTAGCCAGATGCATCTGCAATCTGAGAGTCAAATTTTCCACTTGTGAAAATGGGTAAAGGTTTGTTTAAATCTGTAGAGAAACACCTAGTTGCACCATCTGATTATCTGGTTCTGAAGATCTGACAGAATAAACATCTCACTTTTCTTAAATACTAGTTGTATTGCTTAGTCACGTATCTAACCTTCCTTCCCTTTGATAATTAGCCTTTTCCTTTAAAGATAAATGCAGGTCATTTATTTCAGCAATTTCATTTTATCCGCTTTTTTTTTTTTTTCTACTGGTATTAGTTCCAGCAAAAACGCAAGAAAGACATTTATAAGCGAGTCCTTAAAAACTGGCAGTGCATCAGCAAATTAAGTGCATAAGCAAATGCAAGGTCCATAAATTACCTTTAAATAGTGTCTCATAGCGAGAAACTGAACTACCGTCCTTGATAAATCCAAGTTTTGCTCATTCATTGTTTTAGAAATAATAAATGGAGTAAAAATGAGAGAGAATGAAAGGTTTAACAACATTTCTCCTGACAATTGAAAGAAAACCTCTCAGAACCTGGAGAAATAACATGCCTAGCCCTGAAAAGGGAAATAGGAAACTACCCAAATGCAGACATTTTTCAATAAACTGTGACATTACTATTTGTGGTCTGAAAGGAATAATCCAGTGCTTGCTCTTTTGGCATGTACTTTTCTTGGCCTGCTGAGTATATTGGTATTAGGAGTTTTCATAGAGGTATGTATGCACAAAACCTGCACTGTAGGATGTTGTTCCTTCTGGAGAAGACCATTAATATCCTTAATGTAGGTGAATGAACTGATTATGGAGGAAGTTCTAACACAATCAGAACTTCTTGTTGAAGAAGATGCTGTTCCTTTAGAAGTATGGGTGCTACAGTCAACTCTTTAATAGGGGGGATAAATAGAAGTGATTTTATTTAATTTACTTGCAGCTGAAAGACAACAAATATTCATTTTTTTTTAAAAAATCTCTCTGATGCTTTTTTCACTGCAGTAGCTGAACACAGTAGAAATAGTAATCAATTAATAAATATTCTGTGATTCTGTGAGCAATCTGAATGCTTAGCTTTGAGCAAGAGAGCAAAAACATTGAAAACTTAAGTGTTATGCTCAAAATCACAGACACCGTGGCAAAAATCTGAAATCAAGACCTAATCTGGATTAATTGATTGTGCTCAGACCCCACTACCCTCTCTTAGAGAGGAGACATAGAAAAGGCTTGTGAACTTGCTGGATATTCAAAATGAGTTGCGGCCCCAAGTTGCCAAGCTCACATCCCATGTCCAGGTTTGAGTCTTCTGCCTTCCAATGCGAAGAAGGAATGAACTGGCATCTGTATGAACAGAAATTATTTCAGTGTAGGTCTATCTGTTCCTCTGCTGGACTATAAATGGCAATTACTTTTCTGTGATCAGTGTTTCAGTGCCTTACTGACAAGTCAATGCATGCACAAGTAGTGAAGATTAGTGCAAGTACAAATGAGCAACTGTAGAGAGATTATTCATTACACGCTGCCACAGCTCAATCACTGAATTAATTCGTTTCAGATGGTGAACAAAGGTTTTGAATTTTGTTCCAAAGAATCATGCCAGCGACTACTGACATGGGGAATAACTCCTGCCTCTGCAGGAGTGAACGTTGCTTGAACAAAAAGCTGAATTCAGACTGACGGGTTTTTTTGGCCATTTTTGATCCAGTTCGTTAGCAAGGTAGCTAGGCAAGGGAATCTCACATGCCCGGGGCTGTGCCACAGTTGCTTTGCTTGTATCCTCTAGCTATCAAAACTTGAAAGAGAAAGAGTCAATGGCTTTTGTGCAGCATTATATGCAGTGCTACTTATCCTAGAGAGCTTCTCTGGTATTGACATCCTGGGTTGACATCTTCATCAAGACGTATTGTAACTTATTACCATAATGTCCCTGGACTTTGAAACACTTAAAGGATTTGAATGGAAATACGTTGATATCAAAGCTTCTTTTCAGCCTAGTTTCCACAAGAATCAGGTGTAGCTGGCTGTATGTTATAAAACCAGCAGGAGAATATTATATTGTTGCCAACAGTAGCAAACTTTTACAGATTTTTGGAATCAAATAATTTCTTTACACCCACACGTGATCAAATTAGCCTGTAAAATTAATTTTAGAATAATCTCACAATGATAATTCCCAGTGGAAAAAGAGCATGCGAGAGTGAGAGAAATGGAGACTGGGAAAATAACTGGGGAGAAATTAGACTAGAAAAGTTTTGCAGCATCTTCTGTGGGTAACCAGTGAAATCCCCTGGCTGGCGTGGAACCACTATTATACTTACAAATTCACTGTCTTGGACTTCTTGAATCAGAGAGGTCAAGGTCTGCTAAGGACAAACTTCAATATTTTTCCTGGGAAAAGAATTCAAAGGTGAAGAGAAAATCTTATATTTGTAGATGGTTGGAAAGAGCTGTTTCTCGGCAGTCTTCTGTATGAGTGGCCTTGAGAGATCACCTTGTTTCTGCCATTGGGAGCTCTGGATTAGTTGTCAGGATGTTGTGCCAGGTGCATATAGAGTAACTCACCTTGGAAAGAGCTTTGGATGCAGATTCCCTGTTTTGGTCCAATAAGGAAAAATATCCCACAATTAAAGCACGAAGGTTGTCTTGGTGTATGCAGGAAGAGAGGTCATTTTGTGGCCTCCAACAACAAGGGGTTCATCATGCCCTGAAATGACATTAGAAAATGTGATGTTTTGGAGAATGGATGAGTTTATTCTATAAGGTTTGAGTCAGAGCTGTGGTCAGAGGAAATAAAAATGGAGAAATTGTAGCTCTGTGACAAACATTCTCCTGACAGAGCCAGGATTTCACCTGGCACACCCAGACCCATTTCATCCAAGAGGGCCATGGGAAGCCTCTCTCATGCTAACAAAAGAAATTGCCTTCTATGGTATGTCTCCCCTTCGTGTGGTGGCCTGTGAGATATCCTATACCTCAGACTGCATCACACGGAGGACTGCAATTTACAAAGCCTCTACTGGATTAGTGTAAATATATGCGCTGTGCAAACCGGGAAAGGAATGTAATGGCAGAAACCAAATAGTTACAGCTTTTAAGGACTATGAACACTGAAAACAGCTACTTGACAGAAGCTAATATAGTCGTGGAGAAAAGAGAGAACAAGCAAATTAAGTGGAAAGATCAGGGCAAAAAAGGAAAAGATTTCAGAAGAAACCTACAGGAATAGATAAATATATCAGAAGGACACATTGCTTTTTGTTAGAAATAAATATGTTCTGGAGTAAAGCTATAAGCTAATGATGCTTTTAATTCTTTCTAGGGCATTTCAAGATTCTGTGTGATGTTATCTACGGGAAACGGCACCCTTTTTATTTCCATATTTCCTACAGACTAGACAGAAGAGACACAGTGATATCTTGTGGAGATGATACCTAATGCTTATCCTGACTAGATTCAAAACAAGCTATCCAAGCTTAAAGGAAAAGACTGCTCATCACTGGAAATTTTAAGCGGCGACACATGTACCCATCTGATGGGGGGACATAAGCACGTCCTGTGCTTCTGTACAGTGCGTGGCCAAGAGCGATCCTTGGTGCCGTAGCAAGCAAACTTTTATACTGGGATTGCTATGGTGATCTGGCATTTTGATCACAATTCAAGGAGTAACCAGTTCAAGGCCCATGTCTGGGAATACAAATCTATCATAATTGCTTGGGGTTTTTTTCCCCATGTTATCAACCTCTGGAGACTAAAATCCTGAAAGTGACATTGGTCAAACTGGCAGACAAGGGGCTTAATGGTTTTCAACCATGGTAGCTAGTGGGATCCAGATGAGCAGATGATGATGATATGGTGATGGTTTCCAGCTCTGTGAAGGAAAACTCCTGCTGATTTAGAAGTTCTCCTTGATGAACACCACATGGTCTATACTGAACTTTCTGTTCTATTTATCTTAAATTTCCTATGAAAGCCATTTCTATGTGACGGGATAAAGAAGCTACGTGCTTAAAAAGAAAATCAAACTGCAGTGCTTAGAAGTATGTTTATTCAACTGTGAAGTCCACTGTTGAAATAGGGACTGACAGACGTTAGCTATATTTTATCACTACTCTCACGAATGCCAGGACTGGAAATGCTCAGAAGCAGCTGATGCCAACAGTAATTTGAGCCATCAGCCCTCAGTTGAACATGTCCTGAGAAGATTTATTCTTGCTTTTTTTTCATTATGCTTATTCCAGTCTTCCCACAGCAGATCTTAATGAAAAATATTCAAAATTTCAGAGACAATTCCAAGTAACTGACTGAGGTGGAACAAAGTGCACAAAGAACTTGATTCAAAGAAGAGAGCACCTGAAATAGGACTTAGGAGAGATGTAGGTGCTTATCTGCGACGCTGCAATCCCAAGACCTTCCCCCAGCTACAGCCTAATGCTGGGCGTGCCTAAAATGCGTTGGCACCCTAGTCTTTTACTTTCTGAGCAGCCAAAGTTTGACTTCTGCTCTGTCCAGAACAACCTTCTTTGTGTTAATGGTAATCATGTAGCAACCATCCCATGCCTAAAACCTAAGAGGACGCCAGACATGAGCAGCCTTCCTCTGCCTGCCTTGCTTGGAGTTGTTAATGCAGTAAGTGATGGGAAAATAGCACACCTGATGGTCTCATGACCAACATGCAGCAGCAATGGCCTTTGTCCTCATGCTGGCACCGTGCCCCTGATGCAGCAGTCCAGCAAGTGCATCGCTCTGTCTGCTTGTGGGATATTTTGTCTGATGAGTGTGAGAACTGCAAGGCAAACCTATGTCAGGACGGGAGGAAGCTTACCCTCTCTTACTGAGAGCACGTCACTTTGCCTATGTCATTTTAGCGTGCGGGCTGCAAAACGCTCCTTCGTTTTACCAGATGAGGATTAGCTAAACAGCCTACTAGCTCACGTGTGCCTCCTGGCTCGTACAGTGCAGCTCATGATAAGGAAAATATCCAGGAGTGATTCTTGAAAGTCAAAAGTAATTTTTCAGTTTTATGTCCTTACTGACCAATCTCTGGCATCTTAATGTGAACACACACACACACACACACACACACACAAACATTGGATTAACAATCTTGAAAAATCTTGAGAAAAGAAGAAAGGCTTAAAGATTCCCCACAGGTCAATGCTACGTTCAGCTGAACAGTCTGTTTATATTCTCATCACACAGTGTTCTGTCTCTGAAAAGGGAACAGACACAAAACCATCTGATTTGTTAATGGGATGCAGTTACACACAGTGTCGTTATAAATATGTACAGTGAACTATTCACAAACAGCATAATATCCAAGCATTTTTCTGTTAAAGGAATTTACAAACTTCTGCTAAAACTGTTTATCTCATAACTTCTCTGTGAAAGATTTGCAGACAGCAAGTGCAGATGAAATTCATTGAAATAGTGATTTATTTCAATTACTTAACTTGCTCTCAAAGATATTAGTGTGTATATGCGTGGTAAGCACATAGGATTTTATGGAGGGAGAAATAAATAATTCAGTGGTTTATTTGTTTCTATACAAACAAAATCCCTGTGCAAGTTTTGGAGGTAAAAAAAGGGGAAAAAAAGAGCAGACCTTTTATGTTCCCAAGAAGTGCCTTGAGGTATCAGTCCTGATTTACTGCACCTTGTAAGCACTTATAGGGGAGGTTAGAGATATTTTTTTCCCACTGGGGAAAGCTGAATGGGGTTGATGTGGAGCACTGCTTCAGCAATATGCAGGAGAGTGATGTTCACTGCAGCCAGGTGAGAGGTGCTCCTTCTGCCTGAGAAGTAAGGCTACATGCTTCCCCACCACTCTGGGTATCCTTCTGCCCTGAAGCACGAGCTTTGATCCAGAAATTACGAAAATCTGTTTCATAGCAGTGCAGAGAATGAGTTGCAGAGGTATTTATAACAGCCAAAATAATTCAGTTGTGACCTCTTCATGTTCCCATAAAACTGTTTTTCCCTCGGCATCAGGAGATGAGTCAGCAGTAGTGATAACAAGAATTAGAGAAAGACTGGAAAAAAACGAGTGTCCCAAGTACTTTGGCAGTGAAAAATTAAGCTTCAAAGCGATTTCTTCATGGAACATTTTTTCTCTCTCCAGGACACCAAATCGACTGACTATTAATGAAAGAAGAAAAAGAGTAAGAGAGAGAGAAAAGGACTTGGATGATATTTCTCATCATCTGCCAATATCTAACATGCTTTTGGAAAAGTTGCGTAACACAACCTGCCAAGAGAGCCCTGTTTGAATAGAGGTTAGTAATCCTTTCTATTTGGTGGTATGTTTGTGGTTTTGCAGAACTGACCCACAGGGCCTCATTTTTAACTGGTGTAACTGGCTGTATTGTTTGTTAAGCCTACAAAGATCAGGAAATTGTCCTTGAATGCAACTTAACAAACCACATGCCTGTCCATAAATTACCACCAGTTTACCATCAGGTCTATCATTCTTCCTGTAGGACAAGATGGGTGATGGGAAACTTTGAATGTCCTCTTCCTTGAAAAGCAATCTTTGCGTCCAGCCACCAAGCATATAGGTAGGAAGTCAGGGAGCTTGCAATACGAGGTGTTATGCTTGAAATAACTTAAACAAGAACTGTTGCAAAGATTTTTTCCATTTTGCTATGTTTTCGATGTAATTTCTTTGGATTTTTAGATCTGCTCTGCATGATAAATTAAAAACAGTGTTGCAAAAAGTTTTTCAATACAGACAATATTTAGTAATTCAAATTTCCTAATGGGGGAAAATAACTTAATATTTAGCTACTTTTGTTTTCGTCGCCTTTGGATAGTGGCTATGAAGGAAAAGGCAAGGAAATAAAGGCAAGGAAAAGGAAAGGAAATAAACTAACTCATTTCCTTTTCATGAAATGTGCTGTAAAATAATTTCTTTGGCCCTTTGTTCATGAAAATCAGAGACAAAACTGAAGAGGCACGTTCCTATTTGCGAGGCAGTTTGTGTTCAGGGAGCATGTGTCTCCTAAAAGGACCTCTTCAAGCACCCAAGACTGACACCAACACTGAAAACTGCTGCCAGAGCCTGGAGCAGGCAGCCTGCCTTCTGAATAGCAGTTCGGCAGCTTGACAGTGGGATGGGACATCATCTCCTTCCAGAGGTTTGGGCCCTACCTGCCATCCAAAGCTACTGCCTTGATAGCTGCATTCATATAATGGACCCACCAGAGCCCCCTTGCACAGACATAGGTTGAGCATGGTCATACCACACCTCTGACAAAAATCTCTTGTCAGCTTGGGGCTTCTGTTGTCTGGGCTATGTGTGTTTGATGCTGGAGGTCAGTGCACCTATCCTCCCAGATCCCTCTGGTGCAGAACTTTCCTATGGTGGTACTCTGTGTAGTTGGGACGAAGGAGGCTCTGTGGCACCTTCGTGCAGAAATGTAGCTGCCAGAGGGACTTTTTTGGGATAAACAGAGGAAAGAAGGGGCTTTGGGCATGCTTGAAGGTAGATAGCAGCTGAACTGCAGTGTTGAGACTCTTAGATGAATAGATCTCTTTGTGGATTGCGCCCTTATGATTTTAAGCAGGACACTCCAGAAATATCACTGCTTGTGTCCCTCATAGCTGGCTGCTCAATAGATAGCTTGTGTGCTTGAGGTATTAGAGAAGTGTAGTGATGCACTGGTGAGGCAAGCTGTGTACTGTTATCTTTCCAGACTATGCCAGAATACACATCCAGAGTCAAGCAGCATCTACCTGGGGGTGTCATGCTTGTTTTGGAATTGACTGTCTCTGAGGTTGAAAAATTGCCTATTTTAAATAGTCTGCAGGAAATGTTTGTTGCTGTGACTCTAAAATGATGTTTATTGTACTAATGAGTCTAAAAGAAGAAATGTGTTTCATAAGGCGTTTCCCAGGAACTTTGCCCTCAATATTTGCTTCTTGAAACTAGTAAGAGAAAATAAACCCCACTGCCATCCTGGTTTATTGTTCTGTCTGGCACTGTCCTGTGCACACTGTTTGAGAATCTGACTCTGCACACCAGCAAAATCTTTGTCTTGATCCACTCCTCCTCATAGTCATGAAGACGCCTATCAAATTAGCTGGGATTTGGATGAAACCTGCTGAGAGAACTATAGAATTCCAGCTTGCTTCAACCTAGAGCTGTGAGAAACATTCACAGCAAAACCTAAAACTTTTCAAGTGAGCTTAGGCTGAATATCAGATGCAGGGAGGGATTTACTCTTGGGCGGAAATCATGTAAAACTCTACTTTTGACATACTTTTGACCTGAAACCTGACAATACTCAGATATTTTGACTGAAGTTACTTGAAGGCTACAAAGCCAAAAGTTAAAGAAAACCTCAGAAACTGCAAAGGTGGCACAAAGAGCTCAAACTTAACACAAACCTGCTTCAGCTTTCATGCCAGATTGAGCTAGGTGCTGCTTAGCCTCTCTGCTTCCAAGAAAGCACCAGGCATATTATTAAAGCATTGCAATCTATTGTGAGCGTGAACATGGGCTAGTACACTGTCAAGCCTGAAAATGATCAGTAAGTTTTGTATTCTCAAAAAGACCATCATGAACTACGGTGATTTTTCCAAAGACCTGCTCAAAGGCATTGTTTAGAATCCCAGCTGAGACAGAACTTTCCTGGATATCTAACCCAAGTTGTTCCTTGCTTAGCGTTGCCTTATCACTGCCAGGCCATTTCAAACTTTGATGATGAACAGGAATTTGGAAATAAACTTGTGCAAGGTATTTGTGTTGTCCCCTATTTTAAAAATAATTTTTTTTTCTCATCTTATATTGCATTAGGAATGACTGAAAAAGATCAATACTCAGCAGCAAGTAGAACTAACAGCAGGATTTGCTTAGTTGTTTTGCCCAGACTGAATTTGATGGAAAACCACTATCAGATGGAGAAGAGGCTGTGTTGCTTTTGCAGATGAGAATATTCTTGGGAGAAAAGAGCTTTTCTCCATAAAAGTGTTACTGCAGAGGATCAGACAAATATTTCCATCTCTCTGAATAGTTCGAGTTCTGAGAGCTGCAGTTCCAACAGCCTCCAGGAAAGGAGTCAGTTGTGCACATGTATGTGAATTCTCTCACATGAATAAAAGCACAATAAAAGCAAAGAAACTTTTTGAGTTGCCGAGTCCTAACTTTTTTTGTCAGCATGGAATTTTCTGTCTGCAGAGAAAGAACATCTTATTCTCTCCCCTGCTGCTTCTTGCTGCTTATATTGCCTCCCTAATTGGAAGCTGCAGTATAGATGTGCAAAAAAGGATATTCTTTGAGCATACCTCAAGGGTGAGCTGTCTTACCAAGGAAACAATTTCATCCTGTCTGTTGTGAGAAGAGCCTGGCACAACAGAACGCCTATTTCGTTGCTGAGCAGAGTAAAAGACAGCAGGGAGAAAACACTCTGGCAACTGAAACTGCAATACATTAATATTCATATTTTCTGTGTGTGGCTTTTTGTAGTCTGCTACAGAATTATTTCCCTTTATTTTGGATAGCCGAAGTTCCAGCTTTCAGCTTTTATCACTGCTTCTATCACTGCTTCAGCTTAAACCATACTTCCATCACTGAAGAAAGAAGACATAAAATTCCGGACTAGATTTGTGGCTTGCTGCAGAGTGGGCGATGCTTTTGAATGGTTTCCATCATACATTTTGCATTTTGCACTCACAGGTGCACAAATGGCATTAGCAGTTTTCACAGGCAAGTCTGACAGTTTAGCAGTGCTCTCTGCAGGGGGACCACAAAACGTCCAAGACCTTCCAGACCTCTCCAAGGGCCTGTCCAAAGACCTGCCTAGATGTAGGTGGCACCCGCAACATAAGTGGTTGTGTTAAATCATGAATGCCATGCCAAGACTATGTCTAAACTAAGAAACTGTTAAGCCTGTTTCACTGCCAGGAATGCCACAGCTGTACCAATGCCAAATTGCTATTGCAAATGGGACACAGCTTTAATCAATATGATGGTCTTAGTCCAGCAGATTTTAACGTTAGCAATATCCCAGCTAAAGACAGTGGAGTTACTCAGGTGTTTAAAATTAAGCATATATGCGTATTTTCTGTGTAGTATTTTGGAAGGCTCTAAGTATAACTGAACCAAGCTTCAGATGCCCCGTTTTCATTGCTGACATTGTTTGGAAGTTGAGAGTAATATTCGTCATCAAAGACAAACAAATGGAGGATGACTAAGTCTCATCCTCACTCAGAGGGGAAGAATCCACAGGGAATTGGATTTCCCTGTTTAGAGAAATCCACGCAAAGGGAAAGGAATTCACATTTGTCTGAAACAGTGAAATGTAATCCTGTTAAAAACTGTTTTTCTGTAGTTATTCAAAATTAGGTCTGAGGTTTTTAGGTCAAACGCAACTGATTTCTCTCTCAGAGAAAGACTTGATATTATGGTGAACTTTTGCTTCTTGAAGAAACACACAATTATTCCAGTTTCACATGTGTTCCTTCTCAAATCAACGAAAAGTACTTTTCAGACACCAGCAGCACATCAACGACAACTTTCTGCTACTTAAACCAAAAGCAAAAGATAGGTCCCTTGAAAAGTCCACAGCGCACATAAAACAACTTTTTTATTAGCCCCCCCCACCAAAACCTCTGCTGTAATACCGACAGTTTATTTTCCTTATGTGCTTGGTGTCTTAGTTCTTATTACAGATAGTGAAATATATGGAAAAAAAAATACACTGACTGAAATGATTAAAGAAAATTGGAAGATCTCATCAAATGCTCTCCTGGGTAAGTGCAAGTTGAAGGGTTCAAGTACTGAGTTCATCAGAATGTCTCAGAAATATCCTTCATTATTTTTTATTAACTAAATATCTCACATTCCCTGGTTAAAGCCCTGTTCATTTTGTTGAGTAAATGCATGAACAAAGCTTGATGGATGGTGACAAATTAGCCATAAAGAGCCTCGTCAATAGCAAAGGGCCATTAATCTGGGACTGTTTGAGCTTCACTTTCAGCCCAGTGTGTAGGAGAAGTTAGCTGTAATTAATATCAAAGAGCTTCTCATCATTCTTAAATGACTATTAGAAGGTGCGTAGCTCTGAACTGTTTTCGTGCTACTGAAACACCACCTTTTCTAAGATGTGTCAACAGTAAATTTTTATAGCTGTGTGATGGGATGCACCGAGCCTCTCCTGTGTTATTCAAAGAGTTTCCCTGAGCAGAAAAGTAGCACCAATGTTAGTTCTCAGCACAAGAATTGCCATGGGGTTTCACCAGGAGGCAAATGTAGTGGTGCTCAGCTGGACTGAGGGACAAAATACTGAAGGGATTAAGAGGAGCATGGGGATGATCCCCATGAACTTCTGGCTACCAAGGGAGAGGGAAGGAGGGTAATACTCAGAAACAAAACTTTTCAGTCATGTTTTCTGAACTGCCTGTAGTTTGTGGAAGGCTAAGATTTAACTACAGAAAACTTACTTGTGAAACACGTCCGGACCAGAGCTCTGGTGGGTGGAGCACAGTGCCCACTTCAGTCATGTACACCCTCATGGCGGGCTCCTATTTTCAGTACCAAAGTTGAATCAGAGACATTCATCATAAACAGCACATAAAGAAACGATATTCAAAGAAAAGTTAAGCAATGCAATATTCAAACAAAATCTAAGGAAAACATGCTTCAGTTAAGTAACATATTTGAAATATATTGGCCTCTTATTCATTATTTTCCTCGGGGCAGTATTAGTGCAATAATAAAACAGATGAAGCTGAGTGTTTGATTTAAAAAGGTTGGGCCTTCAAGGCCTGATTTACTGTCCAGTGAGGCTCTGCAGGCTGGTCTTCCCAGGCGCAGCAGTTCCTGGGTTTGGAACGCTGAGGCAAGAACCTTGGAGCGCAAAGCAGTCCAACTGCGGCTGAACATAAGGTCAAAACCAGGAACATATGAGATGAATAAATCTTTATTGGGCAGGGCTGCAAAACATTAGGTAATGGGGCCAGTGACAAAAAAGAACGTTTTCTGAATCATACTCCAGAACGCTCACCAGAGCAGGAGTTCAGGCCTCTAACAAGGGGCAAAATTCACATTCCTGATGCTGATAGGAAAAAAGGAAAGAAAAGTCAAGCACGAGGGTTTTTTCTGCTTGTGTAAGTGCATGCATTGCACATATCTACAGTGTTTCAGTCTGTAAGAGATGGCAGTTTCTGTAGTTCAGACTGGATGCACAGCACTAACCCAATCCTTTGCAGTTCTTGTCCATCTTCCATTGTCATATCTGTCTTTTGCCCTTTTCTCACCTTCTTTCTCACCTACAAATAGAGAAATCAAGCTGAGAAAAAAACAGAAAAACAAAACCCCCCAAACCTTCAATTTCTATGGCAATGTTTCAGTACTTGTTTCCACCCTGAACCGTGGTGGAAAGTTGAAATATCTCTTCTCCCTCTCCCCATGGGAAAAAAAAAGTTGTGAAAACTCTTTGCTCAGAATGAATGAAATGCTTTGTTGTGAATAGTTTTGGCATTAGTTTTTCTGTTGAATTGGATTGTGCCCAGATGAGATGATCACACAGTTGGGGTGCTTGCTGAGTGAAACCCAAGCTGTCCATCTATTCAGGTCAGATATCCATGAGCTTGTGGGCTTGAAGTTTGGGGTCCTTCAATTCTTTTATTGAGACATACACCATGAGCTATTTCTTCTCTTGCAGGCAAAGACTAATCTCCTGTAAAGGAGGAGGGCTGCTAAGAGGTGGTGAGACCTTGAAGAAAAGGCAAGGATGTCAGAGTGAATCAATCCTGAAAGCTGGATCCAGACCTTAGGTACCCAGTTGATCCGTTTTAATGATCTGTACTGTGACTACTACTCTGTCCAGGATAGGGACTCATCCAGAAAGACTCTAGCTGCTCTGCTGAGAGGCCTGTGGCCACCTGTGGGATGCTTTGGCCCCTGCTTGGTCTTGCTCATGTCTGTCACTGGGCCGCCTTGTTCCAGAGGTCTGCCCTGTATCTGAGCAACCCTGTTAGTCCTGCCTCCCTACCTATGTCAAGTGAGGCCTCTTCTGCTCTGGGCGTACAGCACTTCTCATCCCAGAAATGCTCTGACTGAGATCACAAACTTGTCAGGTCAGGACTGACAGGGCTCTTTTTTCCTCTCTTTTCCAAACACTGCCATGAAGGAAGTGCAGTACGATACAGACAAGCAAAAAATCAAGGGACAACGGACCTGTACAGAGTATTCAAAACTCATGAATAAACTGTTACTGAGAAAAACACGTTTCAAAGGGGAATCTGAAGGAGAAGAAAGCAGGTATTCAGTCAACCACAGCTAAGGCATTCTTCCAGTCTAGTGGGCTGTCTCATGGTCTGTTGTCAGAGAGGAAGGGATGTGAAACAGGTACGAACACATTTTTCTGCACTTGTTGCTGCAAGGAGAATATGTAAGTTGTGCATTAAAATGAGATTCTTTCAATAAAACTGAATGTTCCTGAAATGGAGATGGTGCCATTTGCCTGGAGTGGAATTGCACTTCAGATATGTAGTTCTGCTCTTTTTCTATTTCTATGACTGTGCCTGCAAGATGTCATCTGCTGGGTTCAGTTGAGTCTGCAATGCTTCAAAAGGCTGTAAAAACTAGTACTGTAAAAAAGGACTGTAAAGCATGGAATTGTGTGTAGAGACATGTAATGATCTCTGAATTTACATCAGACGGGAACAAAGGAACACAAACTTAAAAAGAATGTAGCAAAGCCAAAGGAAATCTCTTTCTGGTAAAGCACAGAAATTAGTTGTGGAAAGATCTCTTATGTCTGCTCCTCACTGCTAAGTCTGTGATGCCTTTGACAGCAAATGTTGTCCAGTCTTGTCTTAATTGCTTTGGGCAGTGGTGCTACTGTTTTTGTCTCTAGGAAATTGTTCTAGCTTTAAGAAGCCAAAAGAAATCACCATTACAAAATGAGCTGAAACATCTGAAATGCTTTGCAGCTAGACATAAACAATTCTCAGTAGTTTCAATCCTCATTAAAGCGTAACCTGTTGAATTTGCATAGTTCAAGTGACAGAACAGACTGAGTTTTGCTTAGTAGTTCACAGTTTGTCTTTGAGCACCATCCCACCATGCGTTGATCCGTGATTCTGAGATCTCTTCTCAATAACCCTTCTCATCTGCTTTCTGCACTTCAGATGCGGGGAGAGGTTGTGCCTGGAATCGATGCACCCATACAAATAATGATGCTGCTTTCCTTTGATCTGAGTTTTCCTGAGGTAATTAGTGAGTGCTAGATCAAGACACTCCACAAAAATCTATCTTCTCTCTCATGCTGTCCTATCATCCGTGGAATTGATTTTCTGACTCAAAGTCAGCATCCCCATCTTCTCTATTGCCCCCCCGAAGACTCACCATTTATATTGTGTGAAGAAAACTAGGTGTCATGTTATTTAGTGAGTAATATAGTTGTATAGTACTTGCTTGTGTGGAGAGAGTGGAGTCAATGCCACAAAACTAGCATGGAGGAAATACAGGGAAGACAGACTGCAGTCAAATAACTCTATGTTTACTGAATACCTTCCTGTGCTGAGATACCACTGTGCTGAAATAGATTATAATTTACGTTAATATTAAAAGATGGAGGGTCCTATTTCCTTTGACAAAGTCAGGTTGGTTGCAGATCAACTGCATTTTGACGCATGGTTTGAATTACTGAATGCATCCAGAACAATACAGCCTGATTACTCTGCCTTCCCTGGTAATGTTTCTCATCCTGGTTGGCTCCACTTGAAATTTAATGCACATACCCAGAAAAGTGACTGGTACCTCTGCAGTCTTCACAGGCAGCTGCCCAAGAGCTGCCCCATGTTAGACCGGGCTGTAGGCTGACAGGATTTCATAGTGTACACACAGCTTCTTGGGCAACTGGCAAAAGTTTTGTTGGGCCAGAAATAGGAGTCCTTCCTCACTGGCTGTAATCACTCATGACCAAAGATATTATTTCTTATGCAAGTAAGTAAACTACTAAAGTTCAAACCCTTTCTTCATGTTTATACCCTTCAAATATTTACAGGGAAGATGATGATCATAATTTAATCCATGCTTAGTCAGACAAATGTGTTCTATTCATCTTATAAAACCTCTCTTTGTAAGGTAAGTCAGTCTCTCTAGTCCCTTAATCATGTGTGTTGCTCTAATCTGAAATTGCCTCTCATTTGTCCATGGGATAGGTCACTGCTTTAGGCACAAGGTTCCCCAGATGAACAGGAAGGACTAGCATTCTGTGTGAAAGGGAAAAGGGAAAAGAGAAGGGAAGAACTTTGTGGGGTGAAAAAGTTGAGTGAAAGCAGCAATGGCCCATTAGGTGGAATTCACTTCTGTTCATAGACTCACCCGTTTAGTGACCACTGGCCACTATCAATCTTTTCATTTGAGGGCTGAAGTGTGGGATTTATTTTAGGTTAAGGGTGATTATGATGTTATTTTATGCTATATGTGGGTCCATTAATAGGCTGCCTTTAAACCCCTGTTGTGGATAGGGAAAAAGGGAAAAGGCTTCTGAAAACAGGCTAAGAGTGATAGATGCATTTCAAGCCTATGATGGCTGCTTTTAAGGAATTTCTAAAATGTAACTAACAAAAGTACAAGTTCAAATTTACTAGACAGGGATCTGTAGATCCATGGGATACCTGGACTTCAGTAAGGCCTTTGATACAGTTTCCCACAGCATCCTCCTGGAGAAACTGTCTGCCCATGGCTTGGATGGGAGTACTCTTTGCTGGATTAAAAACTGGCTGGAGGGCCGGGCCCAGACAGTGGTGGTGAATAGAGTTAAATCCAGTTGGTGGCTGGTCACAAGTCATGTTCCCCAGGGCTCAGTACTGGGACTAGTTCTCTTTAATAGCTTTATCAATGGTCTCGACAAAGGGATTGAGTGTACCCTCAGGAATTTTGCAGATGACAACAAGTTGGGTGGGAGTGTTGATCTGCTTGAGGGTCAGGTGGCTCTACAGAGGAATCTGGACAGGCTGGATCGATAGGCTGAGGCCAATGGTATGAGATTCAAGAAGGCCAAATGCCAGCTGCACTTGGGTCACAACAATTCCATGCAGCGCTACAGGCTTGGGGAAGTGTGGCTGGAGAGCTGCCCGGCAGAAAAGGACCTGGGGGTGCTAGTTGATGGCCAGCTGAATAGGAGCCAGCAGTGTGCCCAGGTGGCCAAGAAGGCCAACAGCATCCTGGCCTGTGTCAGGAACAGTGTGGTGAGTAGGACTAGGGAAGTGATCATCCCCCTGTACTCAGCACTGGTGAAGACCCACCTTGAGTACTGTGTCCAGTTTTGGGCCCCTCACTACCAAAAAGACACTGAGGTGCTGGAGTGGGTTCAGAGAAGGGCAACAAAGCTGGTGAGGGGTCTGGAGAACAAGTCTTATGAGGAGCAGCTGAGGGAGCTGGGGTTGTTTAGTCTGGAAAAAAGGAGGCTGAGGGGAGGGGAGACCTTGTCGCTCTCTACAACTACCTGAAAGGAGGTTGTAGTGAGGTGGGTGTTGGTCTCTTCTCCCAAGTAACAAGTGATACGATGAGAGGAAATGGCCTCAAGTTGTGCCAGGGGAGGTTTAGATTGGATATTAAGAAAAATTTTTATGCTGAAAGGGTTATTAGAGCATTGGAACAGGCTGCCCAGGGAAGTGGTTGAGTCACCATCCCTGGAGGTATTTAAAAGACAGGTAGACATAGTGCTTAGAGATACAGTTTAGTGATGGTTTTTGTCACAGTTAGGTTGATGGTTGGACTAGATGATGTGAAAGGTCCCTTCCAACCTAGGCAATTCTATGATTCTATGATAGCTTGGAACAGATCTGAACATTGAAAAAGGTTGACTAGGCACTGCTGTAGAGAATAAGAACAATAAGGGAAAAAAAGCTATAATATTGCAAGTATTGAGCAGGTTTCACATGTTACTAATCTAGCAAATTAATTTAGTGCCCAGAAAATTTATGGGATTCAAGACTGGCTGACGGGACAGATACCACTGCACAGGGATTGCTGTCTTCCACTTAGTCGTCAAACATGAATGAAGTTTTACATGAAGAGCTGTCACTGTCTGAAATATTTATGTGCCAAGACGTAAGATTTATACTGTTGGACCTCTATCTAGCAGCAATTCAGGACATCTGAATGACGTTAATGGTTGGAAACTCAGCTCTTGAGGAAAGGATTGTGAACTGTAGTGATGTTAATCCTAGACAATAAGATATGAGATATTTACTTATGTACATAACTTGAGAACCGATTTACTTGCAATTTGTCCTACTTATTTTACTCTGCATTATTGCCTTGTAACTACTGTGTTTAGATCAACCTGAACAGCTCCATTCAGTTTAATATGGTTTGTAAACTTCTATTCATGCAGCCTCACTTTTATTTCTCTATAATCAATTATAGCAGTATGACTGACAAGAATATCAATACACATATCTGAACTTAATTTAGATTTGACCTTAAAGTAAGGCAAGGACCATCTAGATGAGCTGGGGAAGTTCCTTCAGGGCAAAAAAAGGAGACCGATGTACAGCAGGCTGGTGCTATAAATGCCTGCTTTTGAAATAATGGAGAATGATGAAAGGCACGTCTCTAACTGGATGCCTAAGCTGTTCTCCACCACTAACATTTTGTCCACTGTTGCTTGCACTGTTAATTAACCACTTGGACAGCTTCTGTAGCTCTCCTGCACAGTAAGTTTAGTGTCTGAAATATTTTGTTTTAGTTTGGCCGATATTAATTCAGGTTTCTTTAAAGTTAGCTGTAGTTCAAGGAGCAATCATGCATGCATGTATGATATGTCTCTTTTTCTGTGCAAGATAACCTTGAAGACCTTCATTGGAAATATTCCTATACTGGCAAGCAGCAATGTACCAGTTAATGGATTCACCTTGCTTTCTATGCACATTAGTTGGGTGTGTAATATTCTCCTCTGACATGCAATTTACGCATTAAAATCTCTTGGGATTAAGATAGCGAACTGGTTCTCAGGAGGAGGGAACATGCAAAAGAGATAGATGCTGGATTTCAAAACCTGGCCAATGCACTATTATTATTGCTGGACTCTGGGAGGGTAACCCTTTATTCCCAGGCATGAGAAATGAGATTGTAAAAGGCACTGAAGGCTCCCAGGGCAGGCGAGTCATGCAGGACGGAGGAATGAGCGAGAGAGCAGGCCTCTTCCCAGCATGCTGCAATGCTTGTGGATGAGGGCTGGGCAAAAAAACTCTTAGAGAAAAGAGCCTGCTTTCCTTGTGGATGCTTACACTGAGGTTCTGCTCTGTGGATCACTACAGACACATGAAATACCGGGTGTTTCTCAGTCATAACCCAGATGCACTCACTAGAGGCAAAACATGCCTATTTTAACTACTCAGGAGCCTTTAGGCAGGCTGATCCTGCACCCCTTTGAATGAAATAACTATATTTGAATGTTGAAAGGTATGTCCATCCTCAACTGATTTTTTAACCCACGGTCCCCTTTGGATAGCTAACACCAATACGGTCAGGACAACACACCATCTGTGCAGGGACTGGGAGGCCAGGTAAATTTACCAGCAAACTCCAACAAGAGCTTGGTGACAACAGAATTCCCAAAGGAAGAGCTATTATAGGGGTAACAGAGAAATCAGGTTAAAACTGAAACAGCACAATTTAAATACTCCTATTTATGTTTTATTCCTGTCTGTTGCATCAATAAAATGTTAATGCAAGCTAGGGCTCCAGGAGTGTAGAGCTAGAGATTTTTGAAATGTAGGACATCTGGTTTGCAAAAACCTTAAAAACACAACCCTCTTTTCTATTTAAATAAGCTTGTTTTATTTCTTTATCTAAAAATACGTTTCCCCTGCATAGAAGCAAAGCACAGAATTGCTCATCTGTACAAATCCGAACAAAAGCCAGTGTCTTACACCTTCCCTCGTTCTTTTAGAGGAAAGCATAGCCCTACGTTCCTATCTCAGGGTAGTGCTGCATGAAGATACATGAATGATTTCTCCCTCCACCTTCCCTAAGGCCTGATGTGCCTTGTGAGAGATTCTGACTCATATTGTGAGAGAAAACATGAAGATAGAAGATGATGCACCCATCTAAAACTAGAGAAAATTCTGCATTGTAAGGTAGATGAGAGGAAGAAGTACGTAACTAGTATGTGCCATGCTGTGAGTGTTCCTTGACACATCCTTGCTGATTTTCTAGGGACTGGTAAAGCTATTAATGCTCTCTTGGGCTCTGGTCTTTGAAGTTTGTTCATATCCCTGAGCTTGCCCACTTCATTCTACTTGACAGCAGTATCTGCTGTATGCCTTCAGTTGCCAGGCTAAAATCTCTGTAACAAGTGGGTAGAAAACTAATTAGAATTTGCACCCTTGCATTTTGCCAGTACAAAAAACGCAAAATCCCTTTTTAGTTCTGTTACAGGTGTATGTCAACTGTAAAAAGTTCAGATTGTTTCTATGTCATGGGATAGTTCCTTTTTGAAATGATCTGATCTGGCACAAAGCCCGTTTAAGAGATGCTGCCCTTCCCCAAGCATTTGTTCCTACCTCTATTTGTTCCTAACTCTATTTGTTCCTGCCTCTACCTCCTCATGAGAAGGAAACAATTCTGGTGGTTTGACCCTGCAGTGGTCCTGTTACTTGACTTTCAGCATATGTGTGAATGACAGGTTTCCAAGAAAGGGTACGGCATCCCTGCGAGAAGGAAGTTAAATCATCTGCTGGTAGGTGTCAGCATTGGTCCTGGTATGTTGGCCTCTATCAGCTGTTCGTTGTTTTTGGTCCTGTTGCAAATACTACCTGTGGAAATGGCGTCTGTGTGAATGATGCAGTGTAAAAGGGTCCCTGAGAGCCTTAATCTGGATGGCCCTACATGTTTTCAGTCAGTCAGTTTACTTGACTGTCAGACAAGATTATCACATTTAACAATAATGTTCACTTGAACTGGAAAGCTCTATAATATTCTCATCTGCCAATGTTTTAATTACAGGATAGCGTTCGCTAAGGGAAACTAAAATTAGAAGTGGATGAATGGATTTTGATATGAAGGGGAAGATTTTCTTTCTTTTTTTTCCTTTTTCTTTTTCCTTTCCCCAAGGAAATTACATTCTTGGGAGAACTGCGAAACCAGAAAGACCAAAATGGCCTCTCCTGAGCCATAGGGCGGAGAAGGGTTTGCAAACCAAAGGTCAGATACAAAAAGACATCTATTTATAAGTGAAAAAGCATAACAATGAAAAGGAGAAAGGGATGATGTGCAATAAAAAGGAGAAAGGGATGATGTGCAAGTGGGGAAGGGACTGAGGAGAGAGAGGCAAAAAAAGCAAGGAAAGTGTGATGTATAGTTTTATCAGTGATGAGTGAATGAACATTCGTGCAAAGTAAGTTAGAACAGAAGAAAACCGTAGTGGTGGAATGGTCCAGGGATGTAATGCAGGGAAAGATGTCTCAGCCTGTAACTGATGGGATCAAGAGACGCCAGAGGTTCTGTAGAGCTGGGTTTGGCAAGGAGGTCCCCGGCATTCCAGAGTCTTCAACAGCTCGTTCTGAGAACCGTTCCTAAATGAGCACCGAGTCTCACGTTAGCTTACAGGGTGAGGGCTGTAGCTTCCAAACCACAGGCGCAGAAAGTGCTGTCAGGAAAGAGAGGCCTGAATAAATGTAAGTACTTTGAGACAGGGACTTAACATTGTTACAGAGTACACCTCCAAAAAGGGAAGAAGAATCTCCCTTATGCACAGCTCATAAGTAATCTCTGGTCTCTGTCTATTTGGTTGATTAATCTTTATTTTCTCTTGCAGTAATGCTTAGTCCTCTTTTTTTGGATATGTATAGCTGCTCTGGGAAAGGGAATTAGAAATAAAGTTTGGTTTACTAAAAGAAATGAATGTTTTAGATACTGGACAGTAGTTTAATTATATAGGATGTCTTCATGGATTAATAATATGTATAACATATGTTACTGTAGATATTCTGCTGTTGTGACATATTTTTATTTTTAAATTACCAGGAGATAAAATGGTATCAGTAACATAAAATGTTTCTGTGTGGTAAACTGCTGAATGTTCACTAAAAGAAATTACTGTAAACATTCAGCAGAACCTATGTGATTCTAATGATGTCAAAATCAGCTCCCAAGACAGTTTTCCAAGAGCGGTTTTTCTCTGCAGACTCTCATCAAGCCTATGCAGCAACACCAGGAGCCAGTGGGACTTTTGGGCATGTGGGGAATGTGAGCTTGGACACCATACTTCCACAGAGATGAAGATGACAAAAGTTCAAAACATTGTTCTTGTATTGGCATTTCTCAAGTAGCTTAAGGTAACAATTTATGCCTACTTTATGCCATATTCCTCCAGACATTTAATACCTCACTATGTTTAAATTAAAAGAGAGGCATGAATCCAGTCCCTGGATCCATCCTACTCCCTGGACTGTGGGAAACATACCTTATGCAGAATATACAGTCTGAAAATCAAACTAGCATGTGACTTTGGGGTTTGAGCAGTTAATGACATTCATTGGCCCTTGTACTTTTTCTTTCAAAGTTAGGCATGCCTAGCACTCTACAAAACCAAATAAAGACAAATATGAGAGAAGCAAATAGTTCATACCCTGAAGAGTTTACTGTTTAAGTTTCACAAGACTCTTGAATAAATTTATGCATGAATCTGAGCACTCACTGAAGAGGTAGAGAACAGAGAACCAAACAGAACTAACCATGAGCAGGAAAGCATGAAGAAGATGGTAAATATAGATAACATCGTTACACTGGAAATCAATGCAAATATCTAGGTGTACGTGCAGCTTCGTGTTTATGTTTGTCTTTTTTTATAAATAATATAAGACTATGATATTAATATATCTATGACTGCCCATCCCTGGTAGTGTTCAAGGCCAGGCTGGATGGGGCTTTGAGCAGCCTGGTCTAGTGGGAGGTGTCCCTGCCCATGGCAGGGGGGTTGGAACTAGGTGATCTTTAAGGTCCCTTCCAACCCAACCCATTCTATGATTCTATGATTAAGAAGATATTAAGAAGAATGGAAAGTGTGAGGACTGTGTCTGGTAGTCTCAGAAAGTAGATGCTGGCAGGAAACTAAAAGGCATACAGATGTATATTAAGGAAAATCCAGGGAAAATCAGAAGAATCTGTTAATTGAGAGAAGAAATAATTTCCAGATAAATAGATGGCAGAAGTAAGAAAGGGCCTATGTTTGATGGAAGTGGTGAAGGCTTGAGAAGAAGTTAATTTGGATACTAGGCAGCCACGGCTTGTGATTTATGCAAAATTAGAAGGAACTCTGAAACTTAGCCCAAATACAGAAGCTGTCATAATAGACGCACAGTTCTGGAAAGGCAGCAAAACATAAATATAAAAGAACTGAAATGAGGTTAAGCGCCGGCATAATTGTAACAGTATTTCTGCCTGCGGTTTTACTAGAAAGCAGCACCCACAGTCAAAAGCTCAGATGACTGACCCATGATACGCCTCACGTGATCCGCATACATGTGATACGCGGTGTAGTAGTAAGCACACACAGATCAAGGGGTATTTTGAAAATTTCTCAGCAAATCGCGGTGGATACATGGCTAGATGCATGGTTAGAGTCTAACTTCCAGTCCGGTATTTTTTTTTTTTTTTGCTTATAGCATTCACAAATAGATTGTTTTCAGCTGAAGCTTTCTCCATTGAATGTTCATTTTGCCAGATCCTTAAAATTAAATCCATGAGCTTACTTAAGGAGTTTTCCATCATGGAAAAAAAAAAAAGCCTTTTCTTTTGTGACCTGCTAAGACCACTTCAGCTTTAGAGAAAGAAAAAACACATACCCATTGAGACTTGCAAGTGAATTGAATCTTAGAAAGTCAATTTACTAAACCTTATTAATTGAAAGCTCTTTATCCTCTAATTTAACTTAGTGCAAAACTAAAGGCTAAAAAAATTAAATTGTCAATATTTTTCTTTAGTATTGGAGTAGCTTCTGTGCTGACTTTTTCTTTATGCATATTTTAATAAAAAAAACCTCAACAAACAATCAAAAAAAAACAGCCCCCCAAATAAACCTGAAAATAAGAAATAATAAAATATAAAAGATAAAGAACTTTTATGGTTTTCATTAACACTGTCTTTGCAAATTTATGAGATTATCCTTATATTAACCCTTGCTGTAATACCTTCATCTATGAAAGGGAAAAGGAAACTTCATGTCCGTTAGTCTGACTTGAATGGTACGTAGAGTATTAGAATAAACAACGAAAGAAAACAAAAATGCAACCTACTTACCAAATGAAGACTATGTCAAGCTAATCTGATATCTTGATGAGATAACTTTATGTCAAAAGTTATTTGCCAGTTATTGAAGATTTGCAAATATATAATAGTGCAAAGGGCTTTATCACTAAAGAGTGTCAATATATAATTAAGAGATTTGGTTTGTCCCGAGGCTGAGAGCGGGGTAGACCTTGTCTCTGGAAATAGCAGAATGGGGAGCAGGGAGATTTTAGCAATGACAATGATGGCATGAGGAACAATGGAGTGCACTTGCTGTGAATAACTTCAGTCTGAAAATTAAAAGAAGGCTTCTGACTATCAGAGAGCAAGAATTCAGAAACATCTCTGTCTTGGAGGTAAATAATCTAGTTACGAAGATGGAACTTGACAAATCGCTGGAACCACATGGCATAGTTGGCTTCAGCCGCAGACAGCTGAAGCCAGTGTTCCAGGAGGTCCTTTCCATTCTTGAGGAAGGAATACACTATTGCCATGTAAGATGCCATTATCCTGTGGATGTACACATGTATATGCTGCTGATAAGTGAAGCTATTAATGAAGCTATTAAAGCCAACTATGCTGAGAGTTATTTCAGAAAATGCCTGTGGTTATTACAGAAGCAATATACCATGCAGTTTCCTAGCACAAATAATAAAAAAAAAAAGATGGAATCATGGGGTTTTGAAAGCATCTTACGTTGTGGTATCTCCATGGCTGATGGAATCTGAAAAACAATTTATGTTTATAGAAACTTTTATTCCAGTTTCTTAGCATTTAAGCTAGGATAAGTGAGAAAAGATTTTTTTTTCTCTCCTTACTTTGTTTAAAATGGCCACAGAGTGCACAGTTTGCATCAGGAACCTTTAAGACCTCTCTGATTATTTTTTTTGTTACTTCTTTTTTTTTTTTTCATTTTTAATTGTAAGTAAGCAGTCTCCTCACAAATCAGAGAAAAACAAAGGAGTGAAAACCATGCTCACCACCATGGATATGATGCCTCAGCATCCTAAAAGCTGTTTGGCTTTAGGTTACTCAGTTGAGTGCTTTCTATGGCTTGGCAAGTGCAGGCCTGTTCCTCTGCGCACTCCTTGGCACCTGGGCTTGCCTGAGCTCTTCTAGAGCTCTGTCCACAGCAAAGATCTCTGTGTATTGAACATGCAGTGACAAATATTACATATGGATCTTTCCTTTACCAGTTCATTAGTACACTTCCAAGTGCTCAGTTTGCAGTGTTCCTGGCATACAATAAATTGTTTATAGTTTGACTTCCAGAAGATTTTTGATCTCTGAAGGCACTCTTAGCATGCAATAGCTGTGAAGCACTTTATACCACTCTGAGAGAGAAGTACGCTTCATGAAAGAAACAGCCTTTTTTTTTTTGCAGTTACAGGCTCTGAGATTACACAGTGCCAGAAGGCAGGCCCAGGCACTAACTTCATTGTCTACACTGCTAAATTGTTTGAGCGGCCCCTGGAATGGTTTTTGCCTGGGCAGTCGGCCCAGGCCTCTTCCAAACAATTCCTGGGCATGTTTTGAGAATTAGCACGGGCCAGGCACAATGCCCAACATGTAGTTTGGATGCGGGCACCCTTTTTTGGATGATAATAGACTTCACTAGTGCCAGATGGCCTCAGAGCTGGAGGGAATAAACATAGCCCGAGTGCCTATGCGATGTGCTAGTGCAGAAGATCTCTTGTGCTGTAAAATGATATCTTTGCTTAAGCGTACGTGAGTGTCTCCATGCTTACAAGCTGTAACCTGAAGGACTAGACTTTACAAAGGGCAGCCTCAGGCTAGGACCTTGTGGCATCCAGGAATACAGAGTGGACTTTAGGCAATGCCTGTATTGCCGAAGAAATCACAGCCACAGATCAAATCCTTGGACCAAATGCCCAAGGCACTGGCTCAAGCGGACTTTAAGCAGAAATTGGCTTTAATCTCTCCAGGGCCCCTTCTGGCCCAAAGACATATTTGCGTTTCTTTGCAGTTCAGAGTGCCCGAAATAATTCAGGGGCTGTGTTACAACCCACCAGACGGGTGTTTTCAGCATACAAATTAGAAGGTATATGTTGTATGCTTTAGGATGTGGTGTGTGTGTATGTGTGTGTGTTTGTGTGTTCAAAGATGCAACATCTACTGGGATGCTGTTACAAGGCTGCGTAGATGGGAGAGAGCCAAAACAAATGCACCCTTGTCCATTATGAGTCAGGAGCAGCTCCTGTTATGTTCGGGCACTGCCTTGCAAAGTGCTTGTTGAAATGGTTCAAAATAGAGGTGAGGAGTGACTTCACAAGGAGAGCGACCAGTGGTCCAGTGCACATTTCTCACGCTGGCCCTCTCTTGTTGCAAAGTGCAGCCATACCCTGAGATGCCACGTCCACGGGCACAAGACCCTAATCCCTTGAAAAATCCTCACAGATTTTAAGGTACCTGTGAAATCAGTGAGCTAGACTACTTTCCTCCACGCAGGGCAAACTCTGATAGCAGGATGAGAGAAGATCTCTGCACTGAATTACTTTGTTGTTTTCTATAATTACTAGTTAGAATGGCTCAGGTAATAAACTTTTATTATTAAATGCTGAAGAAACTAAGCCTGCTGGTAATACAGGGCTGTCCAGGCATGTAAGTGTTTCTGCTGGGTTACAACAGTCCTAGTTCCACTGGGGAAGACCAATAAACTGCTGGAAGTGGTTTTAGTCCCAGAGTCTTTCAGTCAGACAGTGAGCCAGAAAGGCTTTTATGTTCAAACTCTTCTCCCAGTTTGAAAATTTGGGATTAAACATAAAGGGACTTCTTGGTTTTGTTTTTTTTTTTTCCTTTCAAAATGAAAACCTGTGTGGAAGAACAAAACTTGCTAGAGTATATTAGCATTAAATAAAGAATACTTTAGGAAAAACTTCTCATTAAGGGTAATTAAGAAGTTAAAACATGCTCTGGATGGCAAGAAGTCATGATAATGATTATGATAATTAGCATTAATTAGTGTTATTAACCTTTTTTAAAAAAAAGTAGTAGTAGTAGTTTTGGAGACTATGAAATCTTCAGGGGAGTAGACATGAAAACACTGACTGAGCACAGACAGCATGTATCTGAGAGAAGCTTGTTACAATTAGGAGAAACTGCTGAAATGCATTACAGTATTGTGCATTGAGCAGCTTGTTTCAATATTGGAGTTGTCACTGGAAACAGGCAAATCCTTTGCTGCTACAGTTTTCGGTCTGGTTATTTAGGTTCACCTTAATATGCTGGTTTAATACTGCTGTAGTTCAGGAGCTGATTTATGAGGTAGAGTTCTTCACTTCCTGGGAGAAAGACAGGTGGCTGGAGACAGTAGCCATATGGTTTTTATCCACTGCTGCAAAGCTGCTATAACTGAGAGATGAAAAGGCCAACCAATGTCTGCAGGACAGAGATGGCCAAAGAGAAAAACACAGTTAACAGTTATGTCAGAAGGAAATGTATTGATAATATGAGGTAAATTTTCAGTGCTTTTTTGGGGGAGGCTACCTGTCAGCAAGAAAATAAAATTGATTCCTCTCCTGATAACAGAGGTGGTGGGTTTTTTCCAAACTTTTCAGTTTGGCTTGTCTGTACTGTTCAACTTAATCTTGCTTCATAGAGAGAGATTATGAAGAGCAAATCCAGAAGCTCAAAGAGGATCATTTTTAGTAAAGCAGAAAAGTGCTGGCTACCTTGTGAAGAGACTGGATTTTCAGTTCAGAGGCATTTGTACAGTTCTGGATGCAGCAGAAATGAAAACCTGCTGTCTTCAACCATATTTATTTAACTGAAGAATGTTTACACAATTTCAAGACAACTATTTAGTAGAGGAAAAAGTGAATACCTCTTCCATGTCATACACAACATGTGCCAAATTTCCGTCACTTCTGCAGAAGTGCTAGCAGTGCCTGCAAATGCTCTGGAAGAGTTTGTTATAAATTTCTGTCACTGATCAGGAATAACACAGCGTATATTAATGTTGACAGTTTGTTCATAGTCACAGTCATCTGTAGATGCCAAAAATGCAGTCATTTCTAGAGCTACTGGACAAAAGAAATGACTTTATGACCTAAATATGTCTAACCTGTCAAGAGTCCATTTTATATACCTCTTTTTGCTATATCAAACAAAGACAAAAATAGCCTTTGTCACCCCCTACAGAGGATTAATTTCTGTTTTCATGGAACAACATTGGTGTGCTCTGTGATAACTCCTTGCCTAAGAAGTGGTAGTAAGCACTGTTGTAGAAGTGGGAAGGCACCAGCCTTCCCACTGAGCACGGTATAGGTATCATTTCAGATGCGTGTTTTAGCCTCTATATGCCTGCAATCCATGGTCACCAGAAATAACTGCCCCATGTGGGCAGTTGAGATGCAATCACATTATTTCCAAAGAACATGAAGAGGTAATTTCAAGTGCACAGGCTGCACACTCCTTTGGGCATGTGAAAGTTACATACCGAAGTATTAGCATTTTACAGGGCTTCATGTGCAATGAAGTCACCACTTTCTCGTGGTTCACAGATAAATAAGAGCAACCATCTTGTACTCAGGCTATCTGGTTTATCTCATTTGCTGTTTTACTACTCTCTGTTTTTACAATGGCCATGCATCAGCTCCCTCTGTGGTGACAGATCATAGATTTCAATCGTTCTTTGGCTTACCACTTCCTTCTTGTCCAACAAATTGAAGTCTTTAAAAGAAAAGACAGTTACTTAGGAAATCAAGTGGTTGAGCTTTGTGGACAGTCTCAGTTTTTATGTTGGTGCATACTGAAGTGCTCTTGTGAAAGAGCAGTCTAACTGTCACTTGCCACGGCTTTTATTTGTAATGTTTCGACCAAACGATAACACACACATTTTAAACAATATCATTGCATTTCTATTTCAAATTAGAATTTATTTTCCTTTATATTTGCACTGGTTTTGGCTTCAACTTCTGAGACTTTGTTACGTTTACAAAAGTCAAAACTTTAATTTCTTTAAAATGATCTTCCTTTGTAAAAAAAATCCCTTCTCTTCCCTTCCCTTCCTTTCCCTTTTCCAAGATAATCCGAATTTTTTTTTCCTGAATAAACAGGATAAATTTGGGTAGTGATATTATAGAGTTACACATGACAGAAAAAGAATGCATGTGTTTATAATGTAACCGCACTTCAGTCATTAGAGTTGCAAGGAACAGGAAAAAATGGTAAACAGAAACTCTTTTACGGTTCTCTAGATACGAACAAAAAGCATGAAAGATGACATTTCTGACTGCAGCTTTCCAAAGACTTGTTATGCTTGAAACTAGTGTATGACAGAGGAACCATGTGCACGTAGAGAAGGGTAGCAAAGCATATTTTCATAACTTTAGCTAAGGTTCATGCGCACCATTGCTTTTAGCTGTCACGTCCCCCACTTCGACACACAAAGACACAACACCCCACTTCCTGTGCTTTCAGTACTGTAAAAGCACCAGTCATGATAACCAGTGCGAAACCATAAGCAGTGGGAGGACTTGCAGCTTACTTTTCTCACCGAGAAGAAAAATAAGGGGTGGTATAAAAAAAAAATAAAAATAAATAGAGGTGCTTGTAGAAAAACTCCTGATATTCGACTGGTCCACTTTAAAATGCCTGGCTAAGACAGTAGCAAGCAGTCCTACACTGGTGCAGGTGAAAGGTATTTGATAATATATGATCAGATGTTCATAATGGTAAGCATAAGACAAGTTTTAGTCACCAAACAGACCCTGTTGTACCCTAACCGTGCTTCTCCTTTCCTCCAGAAGAATAATGATTAAACCTGTTTGGGGTTTTTTTGGGGTTTTTTTGGGGGTTGTTTTTTTTTTGACCAAGAAACTGGGGAAGGGGCTTGATTTGTCCCAAAGTACTGGAGGAAAAGCCGTTGGTGGAGGGGTGAGCATAACAATGCTGATCAGAGTTCCTGGATGTCAGGTGCTATGACAAAATTAAAAGGGGGGGAATCATAAGGTTTCTGACACAGAAGTCTTGGTATAAGGTCTGAATGATGCTTAAGCAGATAACTAAAATGACAAACGGAGGAGTGGAGAAATTAAAGGGACAAAAATACTACTTCAGACCGGTGTATTTTCAGTGTCAGGTGGTTGTGAATTTGGCCTAGCATTTCCACAGACTGTTTTTCTATGCTGTATACCCTTAGTGCCCAGATCTGTCTGCTCTCCATGCTGCTTTTTTCACTGTTTAATTGACACTCAAAATAAAGGGTGCTTGCACAAGGCTGATAAAACTTCCTCCTCCTAAAGCTACTGCTAGCTCCAACTTGGTAGCTATGTTACCTAGAGTGCTACCTAAAGTGTTTGTATATATCTAATGCAGCCTCCTTCACCTCTGATCTTGAACTGAAAGAGCTGGAAGTATGGGCCAGATGGGCAGAGAGAAGGAATACTGCCAGTTTGGCAGCACCTCCCCTTTGAATATGGTTGTGGCTATACACACCTTTCCAGACAGGCATAAAAGAGGGCGGCAACATCTGTCACACCTGGCCACTTGCCTGCACCTCTTGCGCAGTGCAAAAAGGTGAGAAGCAGTGAGTTAGACCCAGCTGGTCTCCTTTAGCTGACATCTGAGGAGACAGGCTGTGTGCAGAGACTCACCCTCTGTGCACAGACACGGGCCTCCCATCAAGCAAGCCAAAGTGTGACCGTTCCCTGTAACGTTTTTTGTTGCAGCTCTGCACAACCTGTGGCTAACCTCCAAGCTTCAAGAGTTATGGTGTTTTCATCATACGTTGCTGTGAGGCAAGCTGGGTCTCTCTGCCTGCCAGAGCCATTGCAGCCAATTCTGCAACCTGGGCCGGTTTGCCCCAGCTGGGCTGAGCCTTGCCTCGTTTTCTCTCTCTCAGGCCAGTAGGCATGTGGGAGGCTGCTTTCGTGCCGTCACTTCTCATCGCTAAGGAGAGAAAACTCATACCTGAACACGGTTTCTTAGTCATGGTCAGACCATGACATGACAGCTTATGAGCGTGCAGATGTGGGGGAAAGATAGCCTTCACTGCGCCCCGGCCTCTTGCAAGCTTTCTCGTCAAATGCGTTTCAGTATCATTAGCAGTCATGTCTTGCTAATTGTCGTAGGAGTGCTCCAGTGTCTTTAAAGGGCTGTGGTTGGTGCCTGGCAAGTGCTGACTGGGTATGAGACTGCAGAAAGGGACAGGTAGTGCACCCATCTGGATCCAGCACCCACCTTTTCCGCAAGACTCAGCCCAAGGCTCATCTCTCCCTTGCTTCCCTGACACACACTTTTGCCTTCATTGCTTGGTGGATCTTGAGCAGCCCCTGCCCCAGGGTGCTAATTGCAGGATTTCATACAGGTTGCTTGTATGGGGTGGCCAGGTTGTGCCTCTGGGGTTGGAAGGGTGTCCACTGCTACGCCAGTACCCATATGACTCCCGCTACCTCTGTAGCTGGAAGCTGCCCTTCATCCTGCTGCAGGAGGGATGCGATTTTAGGGGTACAAGCCAGCCCTGACTTGCTCAAGTGTTAGAACTGGAAAGACTTCTAAAAGTAGCAACAAGCCCTCTTAGGTTGTAAGAGGTCAACATTGTATTCTGGTATGGACAACTTTTCTGGGACGGTGAAATGCATGTGAATGGGTACTCAATACATCTATGGCACATACAATGAAAATGACTGCATTTTCATTAACAGATTAAGCAATGTCAGAGAACACTCAGGATTCTGGAGCTTGACCTGTTCTTTGGTTAAATTATTAGAAAGACCTCTAGCACAGATCTGGCTCACTTCAATTATTATTTCCTAACAATTTGTGATCAGTCACAGTTAACAAGTTTAATTTACTTCATATACATGTAACTATCATCAGATCCATAAGTAGATAGCACAATACCATTTAAAAGTGTTAAGTACAAAGGAAGTGTTTGTATACCTGAACAGTGATGGTAGTGTTTGCTTGTAGAGATATGCAGCTGGCATAAATGATATAAGAATGATTTCTCTCAAAATTTCTCAGAATCTTAGACTCGTAGAATGGTTAGAGTTGGAAGGGACCTTGAAGACCATCTAGTTCCAACCACCCTGCCATGGGCAGGGACACCTCCCACTAGACCAGGCTGCTCAAAGCCCCATCCAGCCTGACCTTGAACACTTCCAGGCATGGGACATCCACAACTTCTCTGGACAACCTGTGCCAGTGTCTCACCACCCTCACAGTAAAGGATGTCTTCCTAATATCTAATCTCATTCTACCCTCTTTCTGTTTAAAAATGTTACCTCTCATCCTATCACCCCACTCCTTGATAGAGTCCCTCTCTACCTTTTCTATAGGCCCCCTTTAATGAGACAGATTAGTTTGTTTGCAAACTTTCTATGTTATTTATCCCAAGTTATTTTTTGTTTTTTATTGTGCTTTTTTCCTTCCCAAATGTTAAGCTATAAGACAAAATAGGCAAATCATACAGGAAAAAAATGTCACCCTGAGTTGCATGAGTGCTGGCACAGAGCTGCAGGAGTGGGAGGAGGGACTGGTTCAGGAACAGTTTTCCACCTCAGCAATGGTTATACGACAAGACACTCTTGCTGAGCTCAGATCTATTTATTTCACCCACTGTACCTTTATGGGATTGTGCTTATTAACACTATTATCCTTTATCAAAATGAGGTTCTTATTCACTGGCAGACATTTAGGCTCAAGTAATTTTTTGCTCTCTTTATGTATGTGTCTACACAAGTGATGTGCCACAGTGTCTATAACCAACCCCACAGTCCATAAGTACTTGTCACTTATTTGGCTGCTACTCTGAAGATTAGAATTAAAAAGAATCTAATGAAAAGAAATTTTTGTTAATGAACCTGAGCTAGCTGGTTGGAAACCATCTCCTGTATTTAAACTGGGAATGAAGACACTGGTCTGAAACTTGCCCTTGGAGCAGAAAAACAAAGGTGCTGTGAATAGTTGCTTGTCAGTTTGTGGGAGCTGTCGCTGGGGTGACATGGTTTGCTATGGTAGAAAGCAGATGTACGGAGTAAGTAGCTGCTAGAACTAATGCCAACGGGTTTTGTTTGTGCTGTTCCCATATGAAGAGTCATGGCTCAGTACCTGTCATGATCTCTGTGGGAGCTCGGTTTGGTGGTCCAGCACTACGACCCCGTTCCCATGCTCTTCAAAACCAGCCCTGTTTGTCAGTCCACCAGAGAGGAACAGGAGAATTGCAACTTTTGAAAGCAGGGTTACTTGTGGGTAACGCAAGAGGGAGAGTAGCTGGTTATTAGTCAGCAGTATCACCCCTCTGCTATCACAAGGCGGAAGTGAGCTGCCCTGTTCTCCTGATGTATATGCAAATCAGGGACAATGATCTACTTGTCTTCAGTGGTAGCATCTCAGTGTATGATTTTGCTGTGTTAGTGCCACTTTCAGCTTTACTGTGGCATCCAGGAAAGCTGAAAACCTTCCATTGCTATTCAGGTTACCACACAAGATAAACCCACCCCTTACTGCCTCTCTCTCTCTCTCTCTCGCTCGCTCTCTCTCTCATATGTATTTCTTGAAAGAAATGCTTTGTCAACTTCAGCTTTTACAGAGGTGAACCTGAATTCCCAAAAAACCAGAATGGCAGAATTTGGCTGAAAAAACAACCAAAGAGAAATACAATCTGAGAAAGGTGCAGTTCTGCTTGGGAAGTGAAAGGAAAGCCGCTTTTGGAAGCCACTTTTCCTCTAATCCTGTTTCTAATGCAGTGATGCCTTGCCAGAAATTTTCCAGTTCCCTTTATGGTATTGCTGGGGACTGGCCTTGTGTGATAGTTTTGACCTCGGTGGGAGTTAAGGACTCTCGACAAATCATTAAATCATGTCCTTAGAAAGAGGAAAATACTCTGTCTTACTAAGCATGCAGGAAGCAAAACCAAAGACAGTTTTAGAGGTGAATTAGGTCTGGGACATAAATGAAGCCATCATCCCATTTTCAATATAATCCACTTATCATAAATCAGAAAATGTATTTCAAGATAATTACAGCTTTTTTGAAAAGGTTAGTTTTAGTAAAATGTAACACATCATCCAACTAACAAGGACACTTAAGAAAAACAAACAGATCATTTTCATTTTTTTAAATAAGGAATTTAATCTTATTGGCCTTTGTACGTCATTGTAACTACACACAATTTAAACAAGCATTTTACCAAATTAGACTGCAAATTTTATCTCTGCCTTCCAAGAAGACTCCAATTCAGGAAGAATCTCCAGCTCACTATAATGATCGTGGGCAAGGTCTGATTGTAATTACATGTACATTTTACACCTCCGGAGTAGGATAGGGCAAACTTGCCTTTGGACTGGCTGGCCACAAGGTCGTGTTTGTGACCCACTGCTGAGAGCATCTGAGGTGGTGGCACTGATATCTCTCAACTGCCTGCTGCCCAAACCAAAGGTGCAGTACAGCTGTCTGGGAGACTTGTTATGCTGTGGTGAGACAGACCCACTCATTCTCTGTGCCGTCCCCTTCTACACCTAATGGCTAAGTGGCACATACTATTTCTCAGCCCTAAGGAACCAGAAAAAGAGCAATTAGTAGACACTGTGTTGGGGATGAATAGTAGTGAGAGTGGAGGTGGGGAAGAGGTAGAAAAAAGGTGGATGTGAGGGCGTCCAGGGGAAAAAGAGAGAGAAACCCTGGTGGGGTTTCCAGGATGGATGGAGGGGACAGGTTTTTCTGAAGCCTCTCAAGACCCATCCTTTCAACTGGGTTGTGCAGGTCTGCTCTGAGGAGTCAGACTTCCACAGTTTATACTCATGAGTTTAGTGAATGCAAGTGACACGTGCACACATGGTAAATAGAATCTAGTTTCACTTGGTTTTACTTGGTTTCATGGAAGCCATGAGAATTTGAAATAACTTGTGTTGAGCTGGTTAAAGGTATATACTTAGATAGCCACTGACTACCAGCTGAGTCAAGGTAAGCAGACTTCTGGCTACTTACCTGAGCTCTGGTGTGCTGTATGACAGATTGAACTGGGAAGGGTATGGAGGCTCTTCTGGGTGCTCCTGTGTGTAAAGCTGCTTGTGGATGGGCTGCTTTGAACACACCAATACCTATCCTCTGCTTTGAATTTTTCAGTGATTCCCAGTGAATACCTGTTTTCTGTTTGTGACTGTATTTCTGTTCTGATCCTATCATGGGAAAGCCATATGTTTGAGACAGGGCAGCTGACAAAGACGAGTGAATAGTGAGATTGCTGGTGATAAAACTTCATTCAGTGAGCTAGTTAATCTGCAGAAGTTGTTTCTGAAGATGAACACTCACCAAAATATGGTTCATCATTTGATTTTACAACGTGCGGCACCTACATACCTTAATAACTGTTTGCCGCCCTAACTGGCATGAGCAGAAATGCAGTTTTAATCTGAGGACTATGAAGAATACTCTCTTCCCACCTCTGTGTCTACCATCGAATGGAAAGAGGCTTTCAGCTAACTCTTGGCAAGGCGCCTTTCCCTATTCAGTCACAGCTAATTAGCAAACAAAAAATGAGGATAAACTGTGGGAGAAGAATAGCTACTTTTTCATATAAAACTCCCAGTTTTTGGATTGTTTCCTTTCATTAATATTAAAATTTCCACACAGGTTTTCCTGTAGGTAAAGGAAAATCAAGCTGATTTTCAGTTGGAAATATTTTTTTGGGGTTTTTTTGCTTGTTTGTTTGTTTTTCTTTGCAAATTTTGGTCCTTGTGTGAAAGTCTGTTTCCACAACTGGACTTAGAATAAGCACTGTTCTCCACGTAGTCACTATTGTAGACTTCACATGAATGAAAGACACTGAGTTTAATCTCTGCCATGTTAATGAGCTTTCTCTCTTAGGTTAATCCGTGGATATTTAAAATAGAGCTCCTGTATATTAGAAATTGTAAATCTGGCAGCTGTGTTGCATATCCAAGACTAAAAGTGTAATTTGATTCCTAAAACTCTGTTCTCTGATGAATTGTATTACCTACGTGAGCTGGCTTTGCAGTTTAAATTGGGTTTATTAGCTTGGGCACTGAATCAGCTCTGAACCTCACACGCTCTCAGTTCTTAAACACAGGCTCCCTGTAGCTCCCTGCCTTTCTTCAATTTTGTAGAACTCTTTGGAGCTGCAGATTTAGAATGACATAAAACATTGATTTAAAGCTTTCCAGTTATTAGACATCGTACTGAGACTTACTGAAGTAGAAGGGTAAGTGCTAGTAATTAATCAAGGCAACCTGGCTGTGCTGGTGTGATAGAAGTGAATGAGTTCCCAATAGGAGATTTAATTGAAAAACATTAAGTTTCAAAATGAACTGGATGAAGTCAGGGGATTAGAACATAATTCTTTCAATCCTGGCAATTTAAAGAAAGAGAAAACTCTTTCAGAGGGAGGAACTGCAGAATGCATTGATGGGCCATCAAACACTAATTGCAGGCTATCAGTTAAAAGTGACAGCTGAAGATTTAATATTGGGTATTTGGATGCAGGCCACAGGATAAAGATATCTCCTTAAATGTGAGTGAAAGTGAATTTAAGCCAGCAATGCTTATTCAGTGTGAATAACAGTCCAACCATATTTCACTGGAAGTGAAAAATGAGCCTGATGATAGTGCATTCAGGGCAGTTTTTCTATGCAAAAGATCTGATCATGGTCATTTCTTCACACAATGACGAAATGTCACAGCCACCCATACCTCTGAATGTTTCCCTCTTCTCTGCTTATCACCTGGATGGCGTTGCTCTCACTAGTGGTTTTGAAGACTGTAGAAATAATGCAAAGATCAAGGACCATTAGGTAATCATACACATTTTCAACCTCTTGCCCTTTTCCCTCTGCACAACTCTTTTGCTCCTTGAGATCCCTGTGGGGACAGCAGGAGAAAGCATTGGCAAGAGAACCACCTCATTGCGATCCTACAAAATATAATAGATTGAGGACACTGTTATCAGTCACAGTAGAACACTTCCGTTTGGTTATTTTGTGTATGTAGTGCTTATGTAAATGTTTTCAATTACAGCTGTAGATTTGCACTTTTTCGATATTTCCTTTGTATTCTTCATAATGTTTGGTTGCATGATGTGAGTTCCAGTAGCCAGCGAGGCTGATATGAAACACATTTACTCTGTAAAGCCTAAAACCGGACCTATGTTCCACGACGTAACTGTTGTTACGCAGCAACGCACATTATAGATAGAAACACAGCTAGTGGGAAATGCCGCTGACAAGAACAGACGCTTCTGAGAGATGAAAATGAGCATTCAGCCTTGACCTTTTGGTTTGCTTACCATGAAAAAGGAAATGTCATCGTCTTGAGTATTTATAGAACACTGACTTAAGTCTTGAATCTCTTTTACGCTTTTAGTGAGAAACTGTGAGCATCTGTCACCTGCTCCTGAGGTTGAAACCGCAAAACCAAAAGGAAAGAAACAAGTATCTCTAGGCTAAACAAACTTCTTGCATTTATTTTGACTTTCTGACTGTCATGTGAGATTTTTAGTACCTGCAGTAATAATGAGCTATCAGTTTTTGCAAGAATACAAACTGATTTTGTTTTAATCACTTAATTAGTATTTCAGAAGGTGCTTTTAGAGCTGCTCTGGGGTGAAGGGGTTGGGAAGGCTGAGTGTCTGGAAGTCCTGGCCTTGTGGCAAAGCTTGTCAGTTGCTAGTAATTTGGAGGCTGGAAAACAAAGACTGAATATATTAAATTTCTGTAATTTAAAAATATTTCTATACTAATCTTGTTCATGAAGGGGCAAACTGCTAAAGGGGAAACATGTCCTTTAACTGTCACAAGTGCTCAATACAGAAGATCCTAAAAGAAATACTTTGAAACCATGACAGTAAGTTCTGCATAAAAGCCAGCTGAGCAGAGGTTATATTGGGGAAAGAAGGATCAGCTCTTTTCATTATTCCCTGCTTGAAATGTTGCTATACACTTTAGCTTGTCTGTCTGATTCTTTTTTAGCTTTGTGGTAGCCTTTTTGGAACAGCAGTGCAGTCCTTAGGACAAGAAGATAAAAGGTGTGTTTATTCCAGATTTCTGTCTCAGGGGCCAGGAATGAATACTTAGGAAGATTATAAAAAGTCATGTTATATCATGTAACTCCTATGTAAAGAAAGCTTTCATTTTTACTGTCCTGGACAATGTTATATCATCTGTAAATTCATCACTTATCCCATTCAGCAGTTCATATGTGAATATATTGAAGAGTTTTTATTCAGAAACCTGTTGAATTCCTGAGGTAATTTCTTTATTTACGCCCACTCTGGTTTCTGCTTTTAATTAATTATGAGTATACAGTAAACCTTACTCTCTTGTATCATGACTGGTTAGTTTCTTACAATTCACTGGAGAGGTGCCTGTCAAAAGATTTCTGGAAATTCATGTGATTCTATGAATCACACTGCCATTGTCAGTATACCTGCCGACCCTTCAGGGAATCCCAATAGCTACGTGTGGGAGCCTTGACTTCCTACGGCAAAAGCTGCTCCAGTATCACCAGGACATCAAGTGTTGAGCAGATCTATAATTTCTCATAGCTTCACCTGCACAGAAGTCAGACTTTCTAGTGTAGGTTACTTGCACTCTCTCTCGATCCCCTTTTAAAAAGAGGTTTTTCACTTGCTACTCTCCATTCCCGAGGAAGAGTTGGTCAGTCGATTACCACTACAGCAGCAATTCAGTAGTCTCACAGTTTGATTACCATACCACTTGGTGTTCAATGCAATGGAGCCCAAGCAATTCCTTAGAATTTATTTTATCAGTCTGTTCATAAATGTCCCCTGCTGACCTTTTGGTGACTCCTCAAACTTGTCCCTTATAAAGAAAGTGGCAGTGAATCTCTCTAGAGCTCTTCTTAAGTGAGTGTGGATAAAGAGAATTCATCTAACATTTTTCTTATGGCTTCAACTTTTGTTAGTTCTATTAGCTCTGCAGGCTGTACAAATTTTCTGCCAGGGAGCACAGAAGGTCTTAGGTACCCGAGTTAATCTTCAAAATCCGTTTATGTCTGCCTCTTATGGTTTTACATTTGAGTCATCTGAATTTATACTCTTTTTTGTTTCTGTTCTTCAGATAAGACTTCTGCTTTTTGAAGACAGTCTTTCTAACTATAAATGCCTTCCTTTATTGTTATTCAGTGGTTCTGACATTGGTGGGTCCTTTTTTGTTTCTCTTTGATTAGAAGGCATTATTTACAGTGAGACTCCAGTTTATTTGTCTTTAAATAATCTCAGGTCTGTCTGCAAGAATTTTATTCTTCTATGTGTTCCTTTTAATTTGTTTTTAACAAGCTTCTTCATTTTTATGTTGTTTTCTTTTTTTGAAATTAAATCTACTTCTTGCAAATGCTAAATTTGAATATATAGTAGTCATAATTACAGAGCAACTCTTCAAAAGTAACGTTGCAAACCACATCTTGTCTGCTCAAGGCTAAGCCAAATTGCTTCTTTACTTGTGGGTTTTCTGACTAGCAAGTTTAACAAGTGGTCATTCATGATATTTAAAACTTGTATCTCTATATAATTTCTCACTATCGCATTCCTTCAGTCTACATGGCCATAGTTGAATTCTTACATTTTTATAATCTGTTCTGCTCTGGTAGTTTCTCTGATGGCCACCTAAGCAAATTGAAGTCACATTCACCACCCCCCTGGCTGGTAATACCAAACTTCCTATTAAAGCAAGGTACTTGGGACTGAAAAATTGTTGTGTTTTCTTCTGAGTGCAGTTAAATTGGTTACCTTATTTTCCTTATTTAAATTTGTCTTCTCCCCTTCCCTCACTCATATTGCATTACAACATCACTTTAACTTTGCACTCCTGTCTCATTTCTGTCAGAGGGTAGCAAGTGTGCTGCTGGTCTGTGGCCCAGAGCTGGTGACTATGATGTCTTCCATCAACTGCCTGGTCATAATCAGACAGAGCAAGACAATGACACCGATCTGGTCTGGAATAGCAGGGGATAAGGCTGGCTGGCAGCAAGACTACCTACAATGCAGTTCAGACTAGGACTGTGGGCCAGATCCTGAGCTTAGCTGGAGCCCTGGGGTCCAAGGGCAGAAAGTGAGGATGATGTCTCAGATGAGGCTGATTGGGGCAATTAAAGCCTCTTGGAGCACTCAGGGCCATGGCAGTTTGTACTCTGGCATTATGATGTTGCATAATTTGGCTTTCTTCTACCTATTATACCTCTAACCTCATTCAAAGCTACAATTCCCCCATCTTGTTTTTTTCAGTTGACTAGCTTTTGTATAGAAACACATACATCCTTGATCTTGAAGAGTTACGATTGGAGTTTGGCAGGGATCTCTCCTGGCACCTGTGCTGTAAAAATATTCATAAGTGGTCTGAAAAAAGGATGGATACTCAGATGAGAAAGTTGTTGGTAATACAATGTTAATTAGGGTATTATGGATGAGAGTTGACCGTGAAGAATTGCAAATGGACCTTGTGAGGCCGGGCAGTAAAATGACAGATAAAATTCAATGTAGATAAATTAAAAATGTTGCACATCTGCAGGGGAAATCATCCTAATTTCTCACATAGAGTGGTGGGCTCTGAGCTGACCATTAGTACTCAAAAGTGAGATTTTGGTACTGTGGTAAATAGTTCTATGAAAATGTCAGCTCAACGATCAGAAGTGATCTAAAAAAAAAAGCAAAGCATATGTTAAGGGTCCTCAAAAAGGTAATTACAGATTAAAATACAAAATGTCATAGCACCACTGTACATATCAATGGTTTGCCTGCCTGTTTGTTACCTGGTGTCGTTCTAGTTCTCACTTCTCATGGAAGGCATGGTAGAGTTGGAAAAAACTTGGAGAATGACAGTAAAGATACTCAGGTGAGAAACAAGGACTGGCTAAATACATGAAACAGATGACTAGGGCAAGGGTGAGGAATGACAGCGGCCTCCAAGATCACAGTTGTTGTGGAGAGAGTGGACACTGATCCACCATTTGCTGTTTCTGCCAACAATGATCTGAGGAGGAGCTGAGTTCAAAGCAAACAAGATGAGGTGTTTCTTACAGAACAGGTAATAGATTTCTGAAACTCCTTGCCAAAGGATGTTTTTGTTGTGAAAGCTTACATGAGTCCAAAAGAATACCAGATAAACTCATGGAAGAGAAATTCATGGTCTGTTGCAAAGCATATGGAAAACACTTATAGCCCAGGAAATTTGGAGGCTGACATAAGTGGTGATTGGGACAGTATGTAAGGAGAACCACTTATGTTTGTTTTCACTCTTTATGTTCTTCTTTCCTGGACATCTCTTTATCAACCCACTTATGGCCAAGGATTACACCAATCTGCATTTGTTCACAATGAGTAAGAAGAAGACAAAGCAATGACAGCAGCATGTGTAGGTTTTCAAACATCCCTGTGTTTAGAAACAAACACAAAGAAATCTCACACTGTGGTTCAGCTCTGATGCTCTGCCTAAACTAGTAAATTGAACAGGGCTAGTGCTTAAGCAACAGATCCTGATCATCCGGATTGTTTAATTGCTACCATGCTCTCAGGCTGTTTTGGCCCAGGCCAACAAAAGCTGTTGTCCCAGGCAGTGTTTGGCATTGGACCTGAGACTGTTCCCAGCTGGGTAATATGGATGTTGCCACCCTGTTTTGTACAGAAGGAGCATTTAGTTGCATGCACTAGAGCTCTGCTGTAACCTGTGGTCTTCAGGAACAAAGAATGGTTTGTGGTCTCTTTTGTTTACTAGCACAGATGTAACCTCAGTGTCTGATGGCAGAGTCAGGCTCAGACTATGCAAGTAGATAAAACATCTTGGAGCCATTTTCTGACCCTGAGGCCGATGGGTTCAGCACACATGGCACCAAACCGCTAACCTGCCTTTCTCCTCCTCTCACTTCCCCAGGCAGGATGGCTGCTTCCCAAAGGTTTCCTGGGAAAGATGGCTTGCCTGTGTCCATCCTGAACAATGACTGGACATTGTCTGGAGGAGTGCCCAATTGTGCAGGGCTTGTGCTAACAATTTAAGAGCACACATAGCGATGGGTCATTGCATTTGCCTGCAGCCTGGATCTACTTAGCTTTTAATACCCAATATGCCAGCTGCAGAAAAAAAAAAGCAGCATGTGAAGGATAATGGCTTTGCCTCCTTTGTAAAGAACTGTGAATTAGCCGCCCCAGAGCTCTCCCAGCACCTGCAAGGTTTGTACCTCTACCTGAATAACGCTTGGCTCTGCCATGGGACGGCAGGGCACAGCAGGGCTGGGAGCAGCGGCAGCTCCTGGGGTGGCAGGGCAGGATCTGGCAGCCATGGCCTGTCCTACCACCCCCGCCAGTAACAGGGCAGTTGGGGAGCACTGGGGCGACCCCAGCTTCAGGCATCTCCCTGAGGCCAGGGCCTCAGGTGGGCCTGGCTTGGTGGGGAGCCACAGCTGGGCATGGCTGTGGGGAGCTGGGGGCCGGCCCTGCTGTGGCGTTAACGGGGCAGGGACCAATGGTCCTTGGGGTCTGAAATGGGGTCCTGGGCCCTGGGCCAGAGGGAGGGAGCCCCAGCGTGGGCAGGGACAGGCAGGGCTGGTTGGGGCGATTAAAGCCTCTTGGGGCACTCAGGGCCACGGCAATTTGGGGCCCTGACTTTTGGTCACAACTGTTTTCATTTTGCTCTTCCTTCACTGACCTTCTGGAGCAAGTGGCAGCATTTTCTCAGTCGGTTGTATGACCCTAGTCCAGAAAAAGGCTTTATAGCTTAGAAAGTAATATAACTTGTTATACCTACAGTGAGATCTGAATATCTACTTCGCTTGTGTGGGCTGACTGCCATTTATTTGCTTTGCTGATAACCATGAAACCTTCAACTTTGGCCTCCTCCATTCCCTATTGATTCCCTTGTTGAAATCAACAGTAGCCTGGGTCAATGTACAATACTGCTAAAATCCTTAACGACTTTCAGTTCAGTATGTCTATATCTTCCAGTAGACTGAAAGAGATATTTTTTACCTGTGGATATCTGTTATATTTGTTATATTCATAGGTGCAGAGGCAACTAATCTTCTATAAAAATTTCTGTATTGCTTTCATTTTTCCATACTAGCACTTTAAACGTCAATAACACTTTGCAAAGAGATTAATTCAAAATAGGAAGATGGTAGAATTCTGAGGTTTCGCAAGTGCACATAGTACTTTATATATCACCTCTGAAGTTATAAATTGTATGGATATTGTTTCTAGAAAAAAATCCCACTTTTCTTCCTTGCTCTCTGACAGGGAGGAATATCTGATCCAATTTTTTTAAGGGAACACTAATGACAAAATATATGCTATTTTGTGGAAAATTACAGTTTTTACATGATGTAGGAAAATCAGTTTTTGTACTGTAAAATGAGCATTAATTTGTCAAAAATATGCTCGTTTAGACATTAGAGAAATCTTAACTGCCTACCACTAACATCATGTATTAGAAAAGGATGCCCAGTGAAGTCAATGGAGTTGAGGTGGTGTCAAAGATAATAACGTTTTTCTCAACATTTCAGAAAACATTTGTGAAAAATGTGTGTAAGTTCCCTCACTGCTGTTTTTAGAAAGGTAATAATTAATTCATCATAGGTTTCTTTTCTCAAACAGCATATTTGAGTGGTAAATCATCAAGACCCATGTTTGATTATGATCGCACTTGTCCTGAGAAGTGCCTCAGTTCTTTGCTTTAAACTTCTTCCTGAATATTCCTCCTTGAATCAGACCCCATTGAATACCCACAGGGTCACTGCTTTGGGTATTATGCTGGAGCGTACCACAAAGATGGCACTTCACTTCATAGGGATGTTATAGCTCATCTTCCATGCCTAAGCTCCCATTGACTCTTAGAATGTTAGTTTGGGTTCACTAAAATATACAATTTATATTAATATTATTTTAAAGCAGCCTATATAAAAATACCGTGGTGAAATTCTCATAGCCTTACCATTTGGTAGCACCTGTCGGCGAATGGTACTGTTTCTTCCTTTTCATAATCAGCCTTGATTTTCCCCAGTTGCTCAGTGAAATTAGTCTTCTGCTACTGTCACAGGGTTGGCGTGGTTCTCAACAATTCAATATGGTGTTTTAGATACTTTCCTCTAAACCTACGATGAATTGTGAGTGTCATTCAAAGAGTGCCCAGGTTTCTGGGTAGGAAGTTAGAGGCTGGTAGGACAATTTTTTTGCTTATATTGTGAAGAAATAAAATTATCCTTATAACTGAAGAACAAGACAATGCCTTTTGGCGCACATAGTTCTATTAATTGCTCTGACAGACTGTCTTACTTTGAAAACAACAATTAGCCTGTTCTGTAACATGGTTAATCTTTAAATATATTTAATTGCAGCATATTGTTGAGGCAAGAGGTGGCTTGAGCATCTCTCAGGATCGATGTCAGTAAGACTCATAAACCGTGTTTATTACTGCCCTTTGATAATTCCTTACGCTTCGCATGTGAACATAAAACAAACCCATCCAAAAACAATAGCCTTTTCTTGGTGATATTCCAAATCACACTCTGTCAGCATAGAATTGCCTTTGGCACATGGGGTACTGCATGGTTATGGAAAATGAGGGGCTGGAAAGCTAACTTGATATCTTTCAGAGAATTATTTTAGAGGTATTAACTATTTACACATCTGTGACTTGAGGGTGGGTTAATCACTTCAGCATCCCTCAAAAGTCCTAAAGGCAAGACTCTGTCTGTAAGCTGGCATTCTTACATGCTACATACTAAACCTCTTGTTGACCTTTTCAAAGGAATCACAAATTCCTAATATCCTGATTCAGCTTTGAAAGGGCAAATATCCATCAAAACCCTGTATCATTTTCAAAGTGTTTGGAACAAAAAAACCGTAACTTGAACTTCAGATAGTATATTATCAGTAACTGTTAATTAAAAGAAAAATATGAAAATGGAATTTGACAGGACTAAGTTCTTGCTACAGTTGTACAAATTCAACAGGTAAATTTTTATTATTGCTTCTTCTTCTGAAAAACAGTAAATACTTCCAAAAGTAGACCTCTTGTACTTACCAGAAGGGTTGGAAAGAGAAGGAAAATCTGATCTTATACCTCAGACCCTGATGTCTATGATCACTGGTGCAATCATTTCTCAGAAGTTAAGTCTATGAAGAACGTATTTGGTGAACATTTTCCAGACTTATGACCATCTTCTCCAGTTGAAAACATTCATTCAGTCATGAGAGTGCCATCTGTGATGAATGCAGTATCACATCCTTTGCCAGTTCACAGAATAAATTTTGCAAAATTAAAGACTTTTGCTAATTGTTCTTTTTTATTTCCTGCTTTTAGTGAGTAATATTTTCATCCAACTTAGTAATTAAAAATGGAGAAAGGTAAATAAATATGGTGCCAGGGTAAAAATTTCCTGTCACATATCTCTGCTCTGACTGGGATAGTTGAACATAGGCCTCAAGAAGAACCAAAACCTTGAGACAGAGATCAAACCTGATTTAGAAAACGAAACAGAAAACCCCCTTAACCAAACAGGAAACAAGTAATTAAAATTGGATGCATAACTATAAACGATTTGCTGGATTTGCATCAGCACAAAATATAGACAAACAGTTCTATTTACTTGTCTTTCCTTTCTGGAATTTTTGAAGTGTTCCTATGTTGTGCTTTGTAGTTTTATCTCAGAGCTCTCCAGCTTAGTGTCTCTCCTTTTTATTTATAAATGGTAGGATTATGTCCTGGAGATGGACATTTAAAAAAATATTATGAGAATCTTCATAAGCACAGGTATATTTGGATATCTAAAATTTATTATTATCTTACAGTGTTTAAGCAGCAGAGACATGAACAGGACTTTAAGACATAGCGGGGCATTGTCTCAGAGGCTTTGAGCCTTGTGTCTGCAGCATTATATTCTGTGGATGAATCTTAGAAGGACTACGCCAAGGCAAGGGATAAATACATATTGCTACCTTGTGATGGAAAAGAAAGTGAGATGGAATCAGCAGCAGACACCTCTTGCTGCTTCTTTAATTTTTAGAGGTGCCAAATGCAGTCTCAGACTTTCTCTTGATGTGGGGATAATATAGGAAGGTGAGGTAAAAGAAGGAAGTGGGGTTTCTTTCAGCTTGCTATTGCTGTAGCTTCAGCATGATTTTGTAGTAACAGTGACGCGATTTGTTCTCCCTCTCGAGGCATTTTGTTTATAAAAAATACCATCCTGAAAAATCACTGTGTGTTTAGTCACACACAAAGATCGCTAGAGGTCCTTTCCAATCTCAACTATTGTGTGACACACTTCTAATAAGCCCATTTAGGAACCTGTTAGTTCCAAACTCCACAGCCTCACTTCAGCCTCTTTCTATTTTTTTGCTGCAAGTTGATCATTTAGGGATTTCACTGTAAAACACTATGCTTTTCCATCCTCCAGCACGTGTATTTTTACTGTTGTGCCTATTTTCTGCCTAGATAGATGAAATCCCAGAGTATTTGGCATCAGTTTCTTCCTTTGAATAGGAAAGATCTAAATAAGTTCGGTACTGTGGAATGTAGCCTTCAGTTTCCCTGCAAATCTGAAACTAAATGTCTATAGCAGAAACATGACTGGCTGTGGGATTCTTTAGCATACAGCACACTGTAAACTTTTCTAGAAACTCTGTTTTATGATTCAGCATGTTGAGGTCAATATTTTACAGTAATAAGCACTAAGATGACACCAATTTGTGTGGGCTATGTTAAATTTGGGCTAAAGAAATGAACAGTGAACCATGTAATTACATGGGAATGGGATTCACTGTATGGTGGGGAAGGTTTGGTCAGACCTCCCGACATGCAGTCATTACAAATGCTTTGGGTTTTCTCCCTCCCCTTTCCCTTTCTTAGAAGACAATTTAGCTCTGCAAAGAAAGTTATTCACTGACATATTTGCAAAGCTGAAGTCAGCTGTGTCCATTGGTAAAGATGCACTAAACTTCATATATACAGTGGTAGACAGCTCATCTTTTATTTGTTTTTGACAATTGCATGGAGTATTGAGCTCTGAAGTGATGGTGAGCCAAGTGTTAATGTCTTGGCTGCAGCTGAGACTGTCTAGCAGTAGGACAACTTGTGGCAATTGCAATTGCCCAATATAGCTAGATGCTAGGCATGTGGCTGAGCATTGTGGCTTAACAAGTTATCGCCATCAGAAGCGAACAGTGGCTAGCAAACTGGCAGGGCTGGTGTCATGTTTTGAAAACATTAATTCACTTACAACAATAGTGACTTCTGCAGCTCTTGTTTGCCTGGCTCTGGGTAATTGCTAGTTGGGATGGTTCCACCTATGCTTATTGTGTGTTCGGTTTCAAGATGAGCATTAAAGTTTAAATCATTGGCCTTGGCTACAAATTAGAGGATGATTTTGTAAAATGTTCTCTCGCTCCCCCACCCATTTAGCAACCTCCTTGACCTCTGGGGGCTTGATTTCCCTGAAATGCAGAGATAAATCTAACTTTGTTTCCTGACGGTGGGGTAATTTTTTATATTGTTTAAACATGATTTAAAATTATTTCTTCTCTCTATCACTTTTCATGGAAACCTTTAAAATTATTTTTCTTTCTCACTTCAGTTTTTGTTTTGTGCTATTTCAATAGGGAAAGCAGAAAATATTTAAAAAAATTAGAAAATATAAGAATCTGCTTTTTTCTCTCTGACGCAAGTCTCTATCAGCATCACTTTGAGTTATCTCCCCCATCTTGCCCTGGATGTTGATAAACAGCTTGTCCCATTCTCCCCCTCCCCCAGTCTCTCTCTGGCCTCTGAAACAGCTTATTTCAGACTTCTCTGAAACTTGAACATCAATGTATTGTAAAATCAAGCAGATTACAGTGATTTGAAGGTTTCTGAGGGGCAAAAAAGAACCTTTCCAATGGTGTCCGCTGAA